>NC_068941.1:56953960-57591294 GCF_026419915.1 Harpia harpyja | reverse complement strand
TGGAAGGGACCTTAAAGATCATCTAGTTCCAACCCCCCTGCCATGGGCAGGGACACCTTCCACTAGACCGGGTTGCTCAAAGCTCCATCCAACCTGGCCTGGAACACTTCCAGGGTGTGGCAGTACACTCCCCCCCAGCAGGAGACGAAACTTCTCCAGGCAGCGAGAAGAGAAAAAAAAAACCCAAACCCTGGAGGCCGCAGGTTGAAAATTGAACACACCAATCGAGATGTGCCAGGTACACTGAGGCGACCTTCTTGGCCAATAGGGATTAAATGACCACAGATCAGATTCCACAAGGGTATAAACGGGGTCCTGCCGGAGGACATGTTGGAATCAGTCCTTCTCGGAGCAGCGGGTCTGCAGTCGGGGACTCCCCCTTGGGTCAGGGCACCACCCGAGGTAACTCCTCAAGGGAGAGAGCCCTCAGCTTTTAGGTGAGTGATATGTGCATTTTGAGTCATCACTTTTAAATCTTAAGGATTCTTACATCGGCTGTGTAGTACTAATTCCCCTTACATCATTGAGCCTGTAGTTCACTAATGTTACTGGAGTTCTAACTAACTTTTTACTGAAGAATAAATCTGACTTTTAACACCTGTTGGATTCGATTGTGCGTGCCTCTGTAACACAGGGATGGGGCACCCACAGCTTCTTTGGGCAACCTGTTCCAGTGCCTCACCACCCTTAGTGAAGAACTGCTTCCTTACATCTAATCTAAATCTGCCCTCTTTCAGTTTTAAGCCATTACCCTTTGTCCTATCACTACATGCCCTTGTAAAAAGTTCCTCTCTAGCTTTCTTGTAGGCCCCTGTTAGCTACTGGAAGGCTGCTCTAAGGTCTCCCCCAGAGCCTTCACCAGGCTGAACAACCCCAACTCTCTCAGCCTGTCTTCATAGAAGAGGTGCTCCAGCCCTCTGATCATCTTTGTGGCCCTCCTCTGGACTTGCTCCAACAAGTCCATGTCCTTCTTATGTTGGGGGCCCCAGAGCTGAACACAGTACTCCAGGCTCAGTCTTTATGAACTGCAGGTTCCATCTTTACCGAACTATGTTGAAAGAAAGCCACAAATAAAATTTGAATACCTAAGAACCTGTTTTACAATTAAAGATTCAAAGAGCTCAAGCTGTTTCTTTTAACAAAAAGTATGAGGAACAACTTGATTACTCTATGAAAGTATTTCCACAAAAAGAAAAAACTAGGTAATAAAGAGCTCTTTAATCTAGCTGAGAAAATGAAACAAGAAGCAAAGGTTAGAAGCTAAAGTGACATATTAAAATTAGAAATTAGGCACACATTTCTACCACAACCAATTAGCAAGTACATTTGTAAGTTCTTTTCCTATCGACGCCTTTTGAAGAGCTCCTTTTTAATCTGAAAAGACACAATTTTATGCAAACTTCTGATCACACTTCCTGCTGCTTCTCTTACAGATTAAAATATAAGAACTCATTATATAAAACAAATGGCCATCTACTACAGAAGGGACAGGGAGGAGGAATGCCATTTTTTCCTCCCTGTGACAGAAGAACGAGCAACTTGGTAAAATGCAAACTTAAATAAGTTACACTAGACAAAATAGTTCAGAGGAGTAAACCAATTTATCAGCAGTGTTCCCATAGAAAGAAGTTCACTGAGAACAAGTTAAAGCCTGAAGTTTTGAGCTTCTTAGGATTTGGCATATTGCAGTCTTGGAATTTTTAGCTGTAAGTGAGCATCCAACAAGTTTTTTGAGGACTTTTTGACTCAGTTACATTCAAAAACAGAAATGCAAACTCTTAACAACTTTTATAAAAAACTTCTGCCATTTAATGTCACTCATTTTCTGTTCTGAATCTAACAAAAGACACCATAATGAAATGTCTCACCAGTGACTGAACAAACTGAAAAAAAATACAGTCAAGCTTTCAGTAACATTAGGCAGACAACATTAACAGATTATATTCTACACTGAAAATTGTAACAAGAATAATAATTGAAGTCAACTCCCAAATCCAAAGTAATGTAATAATACATGCAAGTATTCTAGCTAAAAGGTTTCTAGTCATTTTGCAAGTACACTTACTGGCTTAAAATAAGCTGATGTAATAAAAACACCTTCTTTAAAGAATAGGAGAGTAGACAATTTTTGATTAACTGGCCATTTACTATATCTAAGCATGGAAAGCTGGATACTAAGGAATTCACGCTATTCTGCAGCTTCCTAATTTTATTTTATTATTGAAGAATCTAAACTAGAGCAAGTTGGTTGAATCATTTTATTTATTGCAAAATTTTTTCTTTGCTAATTTTTGTGCAAGTATCATTGACTAAATTTGTCTTCCTGGTTAAGATAATCTTATTCTATCACCGATGGTGGGAAAAACAGCCTTTTTCATCTCTTTCCATGAGAAACGTATTCCAACCTATTTAGTTTTATCTCTTTTCTTTCTTCTTTTTCCTATAAATTATGCATTAGGTGAATTAATATTTGACTACACAACTAAACAAAAGCTAAAATCTGTTGGTTTAAGTTAGACATTTCTTCAACTGTAATGTGTAGAGTAATCTCTAGGAATTATTTTATCTCTGGAAGTTATTTTAATTCTACAGTTTGCTGTCTTTTCACATTTATCCCAATAAATGTGAATTTTACACTTTTACAAAGTTTTGACTCCATGGTTATTCAGCCATACGTTGCACTGGCTTTCTTGACTTATGCAGTCAATGAACTGTTTGACACAAAAGTCAAACTGTTCACTGTTGCTCAAGTGTGCCTACTCTGCAGCTGCCTGGTCGTGTTGGGCTTCTGATGCTCCAGATATACCAATAAGCCAACAGTGAATGTCAGTCAAGATCTGCCTTAGCAAAAAAAAAAAAAAGCATATATTGTTATACAGAGAAAAAGAGCTTCAAAATTGTGGCTCTTTTGCTCTGTCTTTCTCAATGACCTGCCTACAATCTAAAAGCAGGGGAACTATGCAAAACAGAAAACAGCAAGAGAAGCAAGGTGTACCATTTGTGAAATAATCTTTGTCACTGTCATATGTCTAGTGTTAGCAAATTACATGAAAACAATCAAGGAGAAACACAAAAATATGGTAAACTGAGAATAATTTCAAAAACTTTGACATATGGGCATCATGAGAAATGTGTGTGTTGCATGTGGGGAGTTACACTTGGGTTTAAAAATCCTCAGTAGACGAATGCAATGCACCTTAGCACTGTAGAGTTTGCTTTTTCTTGATTCATTTTGTTCCAGAATCTTGCCAGAAAGGGCAAGATTATCAAATACTCTGATTTTTTAATTGTTTCAATAAAAATGATACCAAAATTATGTCTTGCAAAATTCAGTTATTTTCTAATCTACAACTCAATTATAAAGACTGAATAGAATGAAAGAAAGGATCTTGCTATCTCTTTAAGTGAATAGTTCTATTGATTAGCACTACAGAGTCACTGATACTTCCATCAAACGCAAGAAATTCATGGGGTTTTGGTGTGGTGTGCTGACCCTGGCTGGACACCAGGTGCCCACCAAAGCCGCTCTATCACTCCCCTTCCCAACTGGACAGGGGAGAGAAAATATAACAAAGGCTTGTGGGTTGAGGTAAGGACAGGGACATCACTCAGCAATTACCATCACAGGCAAAAGAGTCGACTTGGGAAAAATTAACTCAATTTATTACCAATCCAATCAGAGTAGGGTAATGAGAAATAAAACCAAATCTTAAAAACACCTTACCTCCACCTCTCGCTTCTTCCCAGGCTTAACTTTACTCCCGATTTTCTCTACCTCCTCCCCTCCCGGTGGCACAGGAGGACGGGGAAATGAGGGTTGTGGTTAGTTCATCACAAGTTGTCTCTGCCACTCCTTCCTCCTCAGGGGGAGGACTCCTCACACTCTTCCCCTGCTCCAGCGTGGGGTCCCTCCCATGGGAGACAGTTCTCCATGAACTTCTCCAACGTGGGTCCTTCCCACAGGAGACAGTTCTCCATGAACTGCTCCAGCATGGGTCCCTCCCATGGGCTGCAGTTCTTCACGAACTGCTCCAGCGTGGGTCCCTTCCACGGGCTGCAGTTCTTCACGAACTGCTCCAGCGTGGGTCCCTTCCACGGGCTGCAGTTCTTCATGAACTGCTCCAGCGTGGGTCCCTTCCACGGGCTGCAGTCCTTCAGGCACAGACTGCTCCAGCGTGGGTCCCCCACAGGACCACAAGTCCTGCCAGAAAACCTGCTCCAGCGTGGGCTCCTCTTTCCACAGATCCGCAGGTCCTGCCAGGAGCCTGCTCCAGCCCGGGTTTCCCACGGGGTCACAGCCTCCTTTGGGCACCCACCTGCTCTGGTGTGGGGTCCTCCATGGGCTGCAGGGGATATCTGCTCCACCGTGGACCTCCATTGGCTGCAGGGGGACAGCCTGCCTCACCATGGTCTTCCCCACGGGCTGCAGGGGAATCTCTGCTCTGGCGCCAGGAGCACCTCCTCCCCTTCCTTCACTGACCTTGGGGTCTGCAGGGTTGTTTCTCTTACATGTTTTCACTCCTCTCTCCAGCTGCCGTTGCTGTGTGGCCTGCAACTTCTTTTCCTTCTTAAATGTGTTATCTCAGAGGCGCCAGCACTGTTGCTGATGGGCTCGGCCTTGGACAGCAGCAGGTCTGTCTTGGAGCTGGCTGGCATTGGCTCTGTCAGACATGGGGGAAGCTTCTAGCAGCTTGTCACAGAAGCCACCCTTGTAACCCCCTCCACTACCAAAACCTTGCCACACAAGCCAAATACATGGGGCCAGAAGCCAGGGTGATCCTTCTGAGTCAGACAAGCTTGGAGATAAAATTATAGACAGCCCAAAACATCTAAGGAAATTACAAACTGAAGAGCAGTTAATCCTTCTCCAGTAGAGGAGAAAAATATTTCTCATGGGCTAGGAATTAGGTAGTTTTTGAACTTGGATACATGCCACAAAATTCTAGTTTAATATCTGTGACTATGGAAAGAAATCTGTCAGTCTGTTCCAAAAAATAAAAAAAAAAAATTAAAAAAAAATCAGTTTCTAGCAGATGATCAAGTTTTCAACCACCTGGCAAATTACACTTAAGTAGCCAAAGGGGGCAGATTGCTTGTGATAATGGGCCTGCTGCTCAACTCCCCTTTAAAGAACTTCTTGGTGAGTAAGTCAAGCTTGACGCTCTATCAGAGACATTCTCCAATCTCTCAGTTTCTGTATGTCTGAAAAGGAAGTCCAATAGTTATCACCAGTTAAAGCAGTCTCCAAAGTCAAAGAAAGGTATCTCCATGCTGACATCATCTTCTTCTGTACTAGGAGAGAATATATATGGAACAAGACTGACCCAATGTGCTGCTGATCACTGCTGTGGAATGAATAACCTCATGGACAGAGTAAGATAAACCAAGTTGCCATAAAGAAATTTGCTCCAGGCTCATGGCTCACAGCAATAGTACTTACAACACCAGGTCTTCTGACTTCCTCACTTAAAATTACCCACTTTTCATCCATCTGTGCAGAACAGAGGCCATGAATGAGAAATACAGTCTTGTGGAGTGTTTTAATTCATGACTTCCATAAAAGAGGAACTGTGTTATAAAAGGTTCTTCTCCCTTTCTTTCCTTGATACTATACTCCCACTACCTCAGGAAGCAAAATGTATTTGGCTTCCTGCTAAAGACAGCAAGAGAGTGTGATATAACACAGAAGTCCTGCTCTGCATCAGCAAATCGTGTGACCCATTCTTTTTTTGTTACTCCTCTCTACTTTTTTTTTTTTTTTTTTTCAGAAATGCACTTCTAAAACTCGTGTTCTATATAGGCTTACTGGACAAGTGTATTTTCTCTGCCTAGGGATTTATCACAGCTGTGTGGAAGAAGTTGTACCTGGTACAAAATATGTGAAGAGAAGAGCAAGGATGGGAGATGCTGACACGCGTGGGAGCCAGTTACAGGGACTTAGTTCTAGGACCTCTTCTCCTTCATGAGCCTATGAGGACAGAGAGGATTTAGAAAACAGGGAAAATGTGAGGTGGGTGTGCATTGAATGGCAGACATAGTACTGGGCTGCAATTCTGGTTTCAGAGGTATAGGGGTACAGCACAAGGATAGAAGAGTTACAGTGAGCTTGGGAGAACAGAGTAAAATAAAGAACTGGAAAGGGTTGGTTTAGATGTCAGTGCTGGATCTGAAAGGTTGAAGAATGGAAATTCCCTTCATTTGTTTCATTTCTGTAGAATTTTCACAATTGTAAATTATAGGCAATCTTAGATCAAAGCACCATTTGAGTACATTGCAGTAGAGTATATGAAAATGTAATTTCCCAAGGTAATCTTGTGAAAGACAGAGACTTCTTTCTAAAGTGGCAAAAAATCAAAGGTTGAAAACATGTTCAAGGAAGAAAAAAATGTTGAAGTAATACAGTCCAAAGGAAACTGTAAGATTAGAAAGGTTTTCCTATGTTCAGAGTTTCAATATGTTCTCCACTTTTTTTGAAGGCCATTCAGCTTCATTTTCTGCTTTCAATACATTTTGACTAGAAACATAAATCAGCTGACAGAAACAAACACAGGTGAGCTGAGACTTGGATTTTATAGCAATATTGATAAAAGCAGTGGGCATTCCTGTCGCAACATTGGCATTTGGCCTGGGAGACAGTATTTTGAGAGATTTCTCAGATTCTTCATACATCCAAAGACATATTGTGCTGCAAGTAATAAATGTGGAAAGAGGAAAGGAAAAAAAAGGGTTCTCCCCATGGAAATGAAAAAAAAAAAAAATTTCTTACAGTATTCCAAAGGTGTATCTTGCTGAAGACTGGGTAAGCCTCAGAGCCATGGTAAGTTTTAAGGAGAGATATAAGGGAAGATAAAGTAACGCCTTTACAGATCTCTCTGGGCAGTTCCTATCATGCAGAAGGGGCTGTGTAGGAAAAACCTGTGGTGACATTTGATGTCGATTTGACTGGCAAAGCATAAACTGAATTACATAGTATGAAAGGTGAAGTGAATTTATTCAAGGAGGATCATAATTTAAAAAAAATAAAAATACTTAAAACAAAAAGCATGTAAATATTTTGAACTAGTAGTGTTTGTTTGCTTCTTTTTTAAGGTTACTCTTTCTTTTATGTAATTCCATGCTGGAATACCCATATTTACTATCCGTACAAAATAGAACTGGAAGTATCTCACAGGATCTTTATCTATTTCTTCCTCCTAAGTCAGTATCAACTGCACCAAAATCATCCTCACAGACCTTTGTGTAATCCATTCATAAAAAAACTCCAGTGATGAATACTCCACAATAGCTCTCCTCAGTCTATCCCAGATCTTAGAAAATATTTCTTAATGTCTACAAATACCTTGTTGCAACATTAGCTCATTCCTTTTTGTCATTGGATGAAGGAAACAGATTATTTCCTTCCTCCTCAGGTCATGTTTTCTAGACCTCTCATCACTCTCCATGCTTTTCTCTACACTCTCTTCAGCTGGCCAGTATTTTGTTTGAAGTGCAATAACCAAACCAGGATACCAGATGTTTGGGTTTTTTTCTTTTTTCTCCCCCCCCCCCCAACAATATGAATTTGGCAACTGGTGTTCCCTTCAAGAAAACTTCTCAAGTTTTTTTTTTTCTGCCACTTTTGCCTAGCTAACCAGTTTCTGTCTTTCATTGCTCAGCTGATTATTCTTACTGAAGTGCAGTAATTTGCATTTGTCTTGCTTGAACTGCATCCTGCTTTTCAGACCAAATCACCAATTAATGAGATTGTTTTAGATCTTAAATCTCTCCTCCAAAGTACTTGCAGATATGCCCCCATCCGTTTTCACTTTATGTAAAAGAACACGTCATCTTACACCATTCTGAGATGATTCTCCCTGGCTTCCTTTGGTTTAATAAGTATCATGCAAGAATTTGTCACTTCACCACACCGAGGTATTAGTTTCCACTACAATTCTCCATTTTGGGGGGGCTTAATGCAGGTACCGTTGCAATTACTTTGCATATTTTGGCTGCTAGGGTAAGGAATAACATTAAACCTTCAATCAATAACATTTAGCTATTTCATTAGAAAAATCTGAAATAGATAGAAATTCAGATTTGAATGTAATAAACACTTGCTTAAAATTCACAGCCAGAAGAAAACTTGGTTTTACCTAATATCATCTAGAACATACATCTGGATTTTCAAGAAGCAGAGTTACAGTGCAGAAAGAAAAAATATGAAAGACAAAATTTATTGAACAATAAATGAGGTGTATATTGAAAGACAAGGAGAACAAGAGCACAACAAAACCTTGTTTTAATTGTCTAATATAAACATTTACATTTTGCATAAGGATTCATGGATTAAGCTACTTTAGCATGAAGGAAAAAAATTGCTGTTTATGACTTAGTGTTAGACAACACTAAATGGCTTAATCTGGTTTTCTCTGAAGGTAAAGCTGTATTTAGTAATGGATTTTAAGAGATATGTACAGAAGGTTCTTATTTAATTTTATTAGCACACACACTATGAAAAATTTTGGTACACATGTATATCTATAACTTTTTATAACTGGCGTTTCCACTCCAGTATTGCATGGGCTTACTTTTTTTTTCTTTTTTACAGAAAGGAAAAGTACCCTGTGCCAACAGAAAATACGATGAGATAGCCTTCCTAATATTGTGCTTGAATGTAGTAACTGGACTCCTAATGACAAAGTGATGATATGTTAACACCAATTAATATATGAATTAGCAAACTCATGTTGAGAAAAACCAAAGTGCTTATAGGCCATAACCATATCCTGCGCTTCAGGCTATCTTCTCTCTGTATCTTATTACTTCTTTGTGAGATAACACTCAGCAAATAAAAGGGCAATATAATTTCTGTGTTGTGTTTGATTGATAGAAAATTTAGAAATGCTGTGTAATACTCCAGATAGATACATTCTGTGGTGTAAAAGAGAATTATTGAAGTGTAACAGCTCAGAATTTTAAGACAAACAAGCAAGTTTTGTCAGCAGAGTGGAATGCTGAGTTTAGCTTTGAGCTTCGTCTACGTAATCCTTACATTTTATGCCGCATTTGTTGAATACAATGACTTGCCATGAGTCAAACAATTAATCTGGAAGACTTAGTTTGGAACTTGCATTGGTTTCAGCTAGACAGAGTCAAAATTAGAACTCAGCTGCATAAACATCATTATAAATTTTGTTATATTATAAAAATAATGATTTTTATTTTCGTAGTGTAGGGCAGAAGTAGCATACTGTAAAAAGTATCACTCATGGCACAACAAAAACATAAAATAAAATGAACTGAGCAGAAATTTTTACAATACAAATAATGCTATTTTCCAAAAGAAAGAGATTTGAGAACATATACATATGTGATGTTTTATTTTAATTCCAGTAAAGCATAAGGAACTTCAGTATCTGGAAATCTAAACAGGAAAGGTGAACACTCAGGTGCCACTGCAGCATTGCTCAGTTCTAGGGTTCAGACTTTAGTTTTCCAAGTGATTTGTCCTGAATCTCCAGTTTTTTACCTTATATCAGTTTACTAAGAAACTGAAAATGGACTGCATGTTTGTACTACATAAAGAGCTTTCTGAGTTCTTGATTTCAGGGTTTTGGAGAGCAGAGATGATAAAGATTTAGTTAAAAGATGTGTAGCGAAAAAGCAATGAAATTTCAAAAAACATGATCTGGATGGCTTATTTTTTTCTGGACAATGTAACGCAGGTCTAATACAATTTAGAAGAAATAAACCCTTGTCCTTTACAATTTAGTGTTAATGAAATATAGGTAGTATCTGAATGTTCAGAAGAGCAAAAGCAGTAGTATTTGTAGGCACAGATGTTTAAGGATAGAACAGTCCGACATCTTCCATCAAACCGCCTAATACAATTGAAAAAGTGGACAAATTTTTTGAAAGTATTTAGTAGGTTTTATATACTATATATTCTATATTATATAGTATTCACCAGTATATTCTGCCATGTAGAAGAACGTGTCAGTTTATGCCTTTGGGCCATCTACAGGGACTGAACTGGGGACCTGCAGACCCCATGTGGATCTACTGCTACAGTCTGAGCTTCAGAGCCAAATCTCTGAAGCCTGAATCTGTAACAGCTTGACTCTGCTCTTCAGTGACGTGGACAAAAACTTGTAATACACGTGAACCAAAAGTTTATACTTGTAGGCTTGGTGCAACAGAAAATAACTATAGAGCAACTGCTTCTGATTTTTATGAACTCTAATTTCTTTCAAATGACTGAAAATTAGCTTTACTCTTACATTTAAAAATCATAAGATTTTATCCATAGCATTTATTTTGGTTCTCAGTCTCTCATTTATTTACCTTTATGAAGTATTACTCACATACCACGAAACAAAAAGGTGATGAAAGTAATTGTGTATGTTCCTTCAGACAAGAAATTTAACTTGTATTTAGCTAAGGTCTAACAATAATTGTATAGCAAGGTATAGTAAGTGTTTATTTTTCAAACAAAAAAAATATTGTCTCTTTTACTGGAAAGCAAATGATTTGTTTGTAAAAATAGAAAGGGAACCTCTTCACTTGTAACCCTGAGAATGCTGTTTTTCTTCAGATTAGTTCAATGGTCCAGATAATAAATGAATAATAAAATCACTACTGTGCATGATAATTTTAATTAGGGAATATATTACAACTCCTAAATTATATTTTCAGGCAGTGCTCTGGATTTCTGCCTAGAATACTATTACCATTTGAAAATACTTTCTATTAGATTCTAGAAGTACAGGGGATTTGATTTTCCAAATGAATGATCCTATGTCTTTTTGAGAAGGGAATGTCCTACAAATCTGTTTTTTAAATCTTCGTGCAACTGAATTCTTCTGAAAAAGTCAGCAAGAAGTTGGGCTTCGCAACAGATGCAAGCAAATTCAAGCCATGAATTGTATTGATGTATACAATTCGTATACTATACACATGCACCTGTGAAAGGTGCTATAGCACATACATTCACCTGATTTTGGGATGGCTACACTACTTTCAGAAATGCAATATATTTTTTCCACAAAGCCTTGGCCAAAATAAAAAGTGAGAAAATTAATCACTGTGCACGTACCTACTAAAAAATCTGCAGCAAATTTACATTTGTAAAAGTGCTTATGACACTTGCAAACATTGCTTCATTTTGTTAATGTTTCAGTCACAGACTTTGAGATCACTCCATTTTTCCAGATATTTAATGTCTTAAGGAACAATTGGATTCTTCTCAATGTCACGCGTTTATTTCACCCATTTACCTTATTTACTCATATTAAGTTGGTAACATAAATTAGGCTAAAGCATAATTTATGACTGCCTTAGGCATATCGTCTTGAAAGGAATTCAGTCTCAACCTGTAAACACCAAGGGACTGACAATTCATCTCTTTCCTGGTAAGTTTACTCCAGCAGCTAATCACGCTTCCTTTTATAAATTCATGTGCCTGATGGGGATGTGTTTACGTTCATGCCCTGAGCACATATTATTATGCCCTTCTCCACTACAATGAAGTCCTTTAATATGCCAAAGTTACTCTGCATTCTGTGAAGTCAAGTCTCTTTTTTTTTGTTTGTTTGTTTGTTTGTTAAATTAAACAAGCTAAGCTCATTCAGACTTCACTGTGGGTATTTTTTAAGATGTTCCTGTTTCAAGATATTTGATCTAGTGCAGGCGTTAGAAGCGATGCTGTTCAGTTATTTAGGACCACAAAACCAGCCACAGCAGATCAGACAAGTAACGGGTCATCATAGGAGCATGCTTGAGGACACCATATAAAGACAGGACAAGTATTTAGGGATATATTCTTCAATTTCCATTCCTGGAGAAGTGACACTGATTATATATGTTCTCTCTTTTATTCAGTCACTGTTCATGAGAGGATTTTTATACTTAAAGGTTTTAAGAACCTTTGCTGAAGGACTTCGTCAAAAGTATTTCAAATGGGCGGATTCACAGTAGAGATCTTTGAGAGATGCCTCTGGTTGCCTTACCCAGCACTGCGCCTCACCAGATATACAGACCCTGAACGGCAACCTTCCCTGTGTTGTGGCTGTCCTCTGAACCACCCCATCTTCCAGCCCTTCTGCAGATGTGGGCCTTGGAACAGCACGTGGTGTCACTTCCACCCTACACCAAACACGAGATTATCTAACCTATGCATGGAGCTAATTGGGCCTGGGAAGCATTTCAAGTACAGTTAATTTCTCTTGAAATATATAGAAGGTGAAAACTGTGTGATAAATTACAAAGGAATAAAAGATGAATTTGCACATGGTTAGAAATACTTATGTAGGCTACAAATGATACTGCTGTCATCCAACAGTATGGGTATTACAGAGCTGTTCAAAAACTTTCATACAATATTCCAGCACAATTATTTGGACAAGGGTGCATTACAATGCATAAATGATCTTTTTACATGTGAATAAAGACTTAGAGCTAGCTAGATTGTTTGGTTCCGACGTGGCTAAAATATAATTATTTCACTTGCAAAAAGATTCCTATTGTTTTTCCCATAACTATGTGATACATTTTCAATGCTCTATGTGGCATCTGCATGCAGAGCACTCCTAAACAGTAATTGTTGGTATAATTCTCACACATAGCCTGTATATGTATCACAAGCATGGGTGGATTCACTTGCTGAAGCAGAACACTTGTTTTCCTTGCTGGAAACTGAGGGAAAAAGGAGACACAAAATCTCTGTTCAGCATATTACAGATTGCAAGTGGCTCAGTGCAAGAAAGGTAGAATATTTTTGATGACATGGCTGCAAAAGCTGTAACACTGCCCCTTATTTTTGTGACTAGCCTACATTTTCTTCCATCCACTCTAAGTACTGATGAGCTGTAAAATATATGCCCATGCTTGTTTTTCTGAGTTGAAGCTGAGCCGAAGCTTAATCTTCTGACTTGAAGCTAGCAGCAAGGGAGGATACATTCTCCATGTATGCCAATTCCCCATCACCTTGTTAAGGAAGACTCAGCCACCTCCAAGCAGAGAGGGAAGATGCTTCAAGGGACCCGAGCCAGAGAAAGGCAGCAACAGGGACTGCCTGCCTTTACAGATATCATAAAGGGAAAATAATGTGGCCCGAGACCTCGTGGTCTTTTCAGCAGAGCTGCTTTTACAACATAGAAGGGAATGGTCTCCAAGTCAGAGATGGCGGAAGAGACACGGGCGCTGCACCGCCAGGGGAGATTGCTGCAGCCGAGCCGGAGCTGCCCTCCAACACCTCCCCTGGCACGTCTGCCCTTGAAACTGCTGCCAAGGTAGAGTTGGGTGGGAAACCAAGCCCTCTGCCTCTTCAGGAAAACATTGGCCGAGGAAAGATTCAATCAAAAGATCCTCACTGTGATTAATTGCTATGGCGGTTATGAAAAACTAAGGTGTCCTTGCCCGCTACTGTCGAGACCCTCGAATTCTGACACCTGTTGTCTTTGTTGTTACACTCTCGGCTACAAAATGCCCATTATCACACACACGCACGCTGCTGCAGTAATTAGACCCACACGCTGCCCTGGTTCTATGTGTTGATTGAACTTCTGCTGCCATTAATGAAGGTGTGTAGCAAAGAAAGCTACTAGGCAGCAACAAGGTCAATAAGCACAAATCTGGTACCTATCTCACCGATCATGACATAGGAAAATTTTTCCCACCTGCTTCTGTGAATATTTCTTCTGTTGCAATCATGTTGCAATACAGGGCTCATATTTTCAAGTCTTGAACAGGAATATTTATCTAAAAATCTCATCAAAATTTTCCTAATTTTTACTGAAATTAATGAGATTGTTCTGATGAGTGTTTATAAAATCAAATACAAACCAACAGAGACTAATTCTACAATAACATACCTTTTAAAGCACTGTTGTCAAAAAGAAGTTCAAAAACTAAAAGTAAGAAAAAATGAAAAATTATACAGGCCTATAAATGCTGTACACACATATGGCTCTATATGTCCATATATACACATTTTAATACACATACTACTTGGAAAAGGGTTGAGGAATTATACTTCAAGGAGAGCAGAATTCAAAGAGAAAGATGGCTTTGGTTCAGCTAATATAGTACACTACATCAGCAAACTGGCCAGCAAAAATCTTTTTCTTAGGGATGTTTTTCAGAAAACTACTGAAAGGCCACAAAGCTAACTCAGAAGAGGTAAGATAAAAAAGCAATGGAAAACAAAAACAAACAGAATCAAAAATCTTGTATTATCCTTATTATGTTCAGTTCTCTTTATCCACATCAGCTGTAAGCTATTGAAGGAAAGTCTTTTTCTGCTTGTGTATTTGTAAAACAGCACATGATCTTCCCTTCTAATTGTGCAGATAAAGCAGATGTCTCATGCAGATCTTGCCTTTTTTAGAGAAGATAGGAAACAAAAGTCTTTCCCAGAAGCAAATTTGAAATTTCCTAAAAATGTGATGCAATGTATTAGCTTTAATGTCAATTTCTGTGCCAAAGAAGCCTCAGTGGTGGAGAGACTTGGGCAGAAAGCAGGCAAGGCAGCCACTGACTTAGAGGTGCATCTCTTTACCATAACCTCGTTCACAACAGAGGCATGACCCACCTGATGGGCATGACTTCAGATGGGTTTGCTTCTTCCATGCTGCTTCTTCAGGGAAAGGTACAGGCAGGTGTATGTATATCCCACAGACGAAGAACTGGAGGAACACCCAGATCAGATACCTTGCGGATATGAGCTGGCAATATGCACTCGCAGCCCAGAAAGCCAACCATACTTTGGGCTGCATCAGAAGAAGCATGTGTCCAGAGGAGGGCGATGAAAATGATCAGAGGGCTGGAACACCTCTCTTCTGAAGAAAGGCTGAGAGAGTTGGGGTTGTTCAGCCTGGAGAAGACAAGGCTCAGGGAGACCTTATTGCGGCCTTTCTGTACTTAAAGGGGGCTTATAAGAAAGATGGGGAGACACTTTTTAGCAGGCCTTGTTGCAATAGGACAAGGAGTAATGGCTTTAAACTAAAAGAGGGTAGATTTAGACTAGATGCAAGGAGGACATTTTTTATGATGAAGGTGGTGAGGCACTGGAACAGAGAGGTGGTAGATGCCCCATCCCTGGAAGTGTTCAAGGTCAGGTTGGATAGGGCTCTGAGCAACCTGATCTAGTTGAAGATGACCCTGCTCATTGCAGGGGGGGTTGGACTAGATGACCTTTAAAGGTCCTTTCCAACCTAAACTATTCTATGATTCTATGATATGGTATTTTGCCACCGACTGTTGTTCTTCACTGGTATTTTGCTGCAGTGTTAATTATTAGGCCTAGTTAGTGATAGTCTCTCAAAATGACTGTTCAGAAATGCTTCAAGACTAGTGCCCTTGATAAAACTACAACTTTCCTGAATTCATTATGTTCTAAATCACACCTAAAATTGGGTTTGCTGTACTGCTTTCCAGGAGCCAATGTGTAACTATATTATCTTCCATAAATCTTATTCTTCCATGTGACTTAACAGGTCCAGAGCTATTTTCTTTCTGAGCCTGATAGTCAAAGTAGATGTCTAGGAAATAACACTTCTCTTAATTTACCTTATGACCATGAACAGAAATACCTTCCCTACCAGCCTGTTTGGATATTTACTCACATCATAAATCTAATCATAGCATATTCAGAGCAAAAATTGTAACAAAGACTGTCAAGTAAAAGCAGGTTCGTCCCTGCACCATCGACACTGGATTCCATGAAACACAAATAAAAATACACTTGGAGCTCATAATAGGCATTTTAATAAAAAAAAAAAGTTCCATAGATTTATTCCTTCACACAGCCTTGCCAAAATTGTTGGCACTTGGTCAGAAACATCCATTTAGTCATGATCCAGTATAGTGCTCCCAAGAGCACTGAGATGGCTTTACTGGCATCTCTGTATTTTGCTTTCCACTGTGCCCTTAGCCACTTTAAATGTTACAGGCTATCAGTTCTGATACTGCAAAATGTAAAAATGGGAAAATGGGCTCACCTTCTAACCTCTCAGGCCATAGTCAATGTACATTGGCTGAGCTGACATTTACATTTTCAACTCATCAACACTCCCCTATCACCGGACAAACAGCCTGGTGAGAGAGATATTTTAAGAGTAGGATGGGAAGCGCAGAATTTTGAGTGGAAGGCTATTTCTCTGTGCCCTGTCCTTCACCTAGAAACTCTCTTTCTCTGCCCAGTGACCAGCAACAAGCAGACCCATACGCATGCGCCTACATTCCTGGATAAGTGAACAAAAGAATTCAAGATCTCACAAGTTCGAAAGAAAAAACAAGGCTGTAATGTATGCAAACTGCATCCCTCAATGCATATTTTTAGGTGTATACTGATTGACTTGTCTCAGTGTTTAAAATTAAGTTGTCTTTAGGCAGTCAGGTCTCTTTAAAGAGCTACTGATGATGATATTATTAACCTTTGGTATTGAAATTCTGTTAGTAGCACCTGATTTATCCCGGTAAACAGCATTGCCATCTCATTCTTAGCCCTAGCCTGTGAAAATTTACAGCTTTGAGGTTTTCATCTGTTTGTTTGTTTTTTCAGAATAAGGTACCAATAAAAGCAAGCTACCCATCAAACTGGTCCTGATACAGAATGTATATGAGTGATGCATTACAACTGTACCTCTCTTTTAAAAGGTATGGTTTTTTAAAGGTATATTTAAAAAAAAAAAAAGTTATTTTAATTGGCTCTAGATTAAAATAGAATAAATTGAGCAGACAGGTAATTATTCCTCCTCCTGTCTCCTCTTCCCCTGAAAGGTTCACAGAAGGTATTTTTATAATAAAAAACAGGGATTGTGTCTGTCATTAGAGTTAATTTTGATACAACTTGTACTGATATAAGGATTAGTTTTATTGAAGTGTAATAACAATCACAAAGACATCCATATTAATCCCAGTTCAACTTTTGGATATAGGCATCTCTGAACTCCCTATGAGGTGAACAGCTGAATGTCCTGTATTTTGGCTGAGGCAGTTCAGAAAGTCAATAAGCAGGATTTCTTTGTCACATAGGAATATAGCATTTCCTTCTCTTTGTTCAAATCATATTTTTGTAACTACTTCTGAGCAGGTGTTTAGGACACAAACCTTCTTGATACTAAAATAAGGAGATGCCTGGTTCTTGAAAGGTATGGTCTTGTTTACTTGCAGTTGACAAGGCATTTTACAGGAACACATTTGACTTTTTACAAGTTTCCAACAGTAGTAAACTTTATTCCTGCTGACAGCAGAAGTAATTGCTGTGTGCAGAATAAAACTGATTGTTTTAAAAGTTTAACTATGTTTTCTTGTTTCATGTTTTGTGCTCTAAGGTTACATTTAAATCTGTTTCAGATAAATTCTTTTGTAAAGAACAGTTCTTTCTATATTACTGTGGGAAAAATACATATGAGTGAACACCAAATCATTGCAAGGTAAGGGAAACTGAGCTTTTATCTGAAGTGGAAATAGGTATTTAACTTCCTTATGCAGAAAATATTCTTTTCATAGTGAAACCTTCACAATTTTTTTGTTTGTCTACAAGATCAGAAGAAAAAAAAATGTTTAGGCAATTTTAGACCCCTTTATTTAAACCAGACATCTAACAATAATGATAAAAGAAGCAAGAAACAAACCCACCGTCATAACGTTCTGCAGAAAGCAGGCAATTTGTGTAAAATATGTACCAAACATCTGCCCTTATGCCATGATTCTTGGGCCAAATTCTGGAATAATGTGAAGAGTGGCAACTCACGGCATATACACACTCTGAAAAATGTTATATGCAGAAGGGGTGCTTAGCACTGTGGTTGCCCACTTCTGTTTTGTGAGTGGTGATCCAATGAAAGATGCTCCAACCACCAGCTGCCCACCACCAGCCCTCCAACAGAGCTTACTACCTCTGCACTACCGCTGATTCAGCTGCATTTTACTTTGGATCTTGGTTTAAAAGTATTCGTGCCTCCTAAAATAAAAAATTATGGCACTTTATCATTGCTAGAAAAGTTAAGCACACTCAATCTGTGCAACTTGCTGGCAGGTCAGATAAGGATGAGTGAACAGCACAGAACTGTATTGAACTGACTTGGGTCAGACAGTGGAAGGCACCTTCATTTGGCTCACGTGCTACTGGCTTCTTCCAGTCGACTTTTATCTTGTCGTCCTCTCCTGTTCCCTTCCTGTTCATGCTGCTGGCTGTATCTGGCAGGGAGTCATGTGAAGATGCAGGAAGCATTTACATATCAATGCTATAGAATATTTTGGCATTGTGATAAATTATTAAAAAATCTATAATTTAAAATGTAAATGAGTCTTCTTATGCACATAGACAAAGATGTGATGATAGAGTCATAGAAATTGAAACTTAAATAGACTTCTGTTTTAAAGAAAAATTGCAGCAGCATCATAAGACAAATGTAAGTCTATTTATTTTATTAGTTTTAAGAGCAGACTTAAGCTGTCTTCTCCACAGACGGAAACAATATTGATACCTGTAACTGCTAGTCTCTGCTAGTACCGTAGCTCTTTATTAAAGGATGAGGTAGCAAAAAAATATTTGGCATTATGAGAAACAGAAAAGTACACCTGTTCAACGGGGCAGGTTTTCCCTAAAATAATATCTAGTGAAAGCTAAGTGAAATGGGTCCCAATGATATATTTAGGGGAAATTTGCAGTGCCCAGGAGTGCAAGGTTTGATCCTATATTTAGATCAGAAAACTATAAAACACATCGCATACCAATTCAGTGGTAACATTCCATTGGGATGGTAAGACAGTATCTATCTTGACACCATCCAACTCATACTGACAATAGCAACATCAGCTGCTTTCATAGGTTCTCGGATTTTTCTGCTTCTATCACCTCCTGTGCAAGCCCATGTCCACAGAGATGTGCTTCCTACAAATTTTCTGAGTACTCATCTGAGTTTTCTAGCACCTGGAGAAATAAATTTCACCCAATTTTTTTTTCACATGCATTTAAATGTTGCACATGCCATACAACCATTGTTTACCAAATGGTAATATCAGCACAAAACACTCGGTTATCCTATTTTTTAAAAATTACAAAACATAGTGCTAAATCTGTGAATAATTAAGATCTGTCAGTGAGGCATCAGCTTAAACAATAGCGCAGACAGCCATACAGCCATTTTGATTCAGCATGCCACCAGCTCAGCACATGATCACTGTGCTGTCATTTGTTATTGCACTGCTCAGCCTTTCCTTTTGACTTGAAATCTTTACATTCCACTTGGCTATTCTAAAACTGTGTTGGCAAGCTCTGTATGTCTATTACAAAATAATAGCATTGTAGTCTGATGCGGCAGCATATGCCCAAAACTGAAACGAATTTTACTCAATATAATCTATAATTCTTGACATATCAGGTGCTAGGCTTCTGTGCAGCTCTCCTAGGCACTTCCTTTTTGCTCTACTCATCATGCTGCAGTTTGCTGCCTACTAGATACATTCATTCATTGATCAAGGCTTACAAAAGTCCAAGTTCAACAGGACAGACAGCACCTTGGCAAAGGGTGCCTTCTGGTTTATGCCTGTCAGCATTACGATGGAAATTTTATCATGAGACACAGAGACACTACTCACATACCCATAATTTTATTAAGCAATAGCACTAGTGGTCTTGGTAGACTGGGTAGATGACATATTTACATGAACAGTGAATATTATCTACCTCATCTAAATTAATACTGAACAAAATAGGGAGCTTAACTAGGTAGAGGTCTCTTCTGGGCAAATAGATCATTTTCCAATCACATACTCACTTCCATCTCATAATAAGTTGGGGGAGAAATGAAGGAAAGTATGAGATCAATTCTAAAAATAGTATCTCGCTCCCCTGAAAACAAGATATACTTACAGAAATGAGAATGTCAATGCTAGTAGTGGGGAAACAGCACACACTAACTAACTTGTTGTTGGTCTCTGAGGAATGATATTCTTTTGCCAACTTTTTCAGGAAAATCTAATAAAACATTGATGAAATGGAATAATAATCTTCCCTGCATGAAGATGAAGTGGGAACATGAATCTACACGACAGACAGTTTTTGCATTCACCTCGTGTCTGCTCAACTGCAGAAGTCATTGGGAAATGGCATGTAGAATATTTCTAAACTGAAGTATATCTGAAATAGTGTATGTCAACTTAAGTCCTGCAGGAAGTGACAGTCAATACCAGCTTGTTGCTAGCTATTTTTGCAACTGCCTATAAAGTTTGACATAGCTAGGCAGTCTTGTGTTAGGACTCAAGCCTATTGTTTCAGAAGAAATAAAAGGGAAGATAATTATTACCAATATTTACATAACAGGTACTGCATCTGAAGGCATAATTATGCAAAAGCCTGCGTGCTGGTACCTGTCTGAACCTCCAGAGGAAACTGAGTTTCTGACAAAGAGTATAAGGTTAGAACTAAGGGTAGATGCCTTAGGTACGCCACAAACTGGAGTAACTCAGCTGAGTGATTTCTACAGAGTATTTGCCATCTGTTGGTGATGACTCAAGCAAAACAAAGCACAGATGGATCTTAGTCCCAATTCTTGTCTTTTTCTTTTTTGCCTGAACTCTTCTAAACTTCAGAGAGGATTAGGATTTTGTGTCATTTTGGAAGAGTGTATTTTTATAGTGAGTGGCTCCTAGTCTGTACTTATTCACAGCTAATTTTCAAACTATTGAAAGTAATAAATGATGCCATGAGTTTCAGCTTTAAGGTTAAGTAGTCTTCTTGGAAAAACTTCCAGTCTCTTTGTAATGCATTCTGAAATGCTCTCTGCCATTTATTGGGGCATAGATCATTCAACTTCCTTCCTCACACATATATTACCTGGTGAATAGGATTTACAACAGCCAGTCTGCTCAGCAGGGAGACTCCTGAATTAGCCAAGACAAATTACCACCAAAAAAAAAAAGAAAAAAAAAAGATGCACACTGAAATCTTACATACCTCCTGAAGCCTTACAACCTTGACAGGAGTTTCTCTACTGGACTGAGATTCACATTCTTATATGTTTTACTGGACTATGATGACCAAGCAATCACTTTGAGTACAGAAAATTGGCTCAATGTTTTCTTCAAAATAGAAACAACCCCTCCAAGTTGTGTTACAATCACCTTTTATTGTTAAAAATATATGTAGTTTAAGCTAATAGCAAAAAGTCCCATTAAAGGGAAGACCCGGGCATTTTTACCCTTCTTGGCCACTTATCAAGTGAAAGCCATTGGGGCTACTGTTGTGCACTGAACTCATGCTTGCAAAGAATTCATCGTTTGAGCACCCTCATTGGATCACAGTCCTCAGGAGAATTCGACGTATCTGGTAGATGAATTTCAATGCCCTTAAGCAGCATAAATCCTAAAATACTCCTCTCTGTCCAGATGGGAAATATGCAAGCAAATGTGTACTCATTAGCATGATGTGCCTAAGCAGCATTACTAGGGAAAACTGAGGCATCTGCAGACGCTCAGTGCCTGGTGGGTGACATGGGGTCTTTGCAGATTGCTTTCCAGGACTGAGCCTCTGTTGCACTGCAGGCACCTTCCTTGTAGCAGCTCCTAAAGGAAATAATGAATGTTCCTGGAAAACACCGGACTTTGAGCTCGCATAATGAGCCTGTTAATGGCTTGACTACTTCCAAAGTTACTTATAGCCAAACCATGTTTATGCCCAAGCCACAAGTGCAATCGGGACAGAGAGTGGAGAGGGGGCTACCCAGCCCTGACCCTCTCCCAGCACACAGAGTGCAGCCTGGATGTGCGATGGCTAGGCACCTGAGTCCAGATTTAACACCCTTTCCAATACAAGGCTTTAAATCGAATGCGAGGTAAAACCCAGATTCTGAGGCTCAATTCAGCTGGCTCTCTCCCTCTTTATTACAGGTAACTCCTGAAATTCTAGATTGCCTTTCAACTTCTGTCATCTCGGTTGATCTATGTGCAGAAACATACTAGTTTATAAAGCAGCAAAGGCTCTATTGATTTTTTACTTTTAGTTTTGATTGTTTTATGTCTGTTGGCAATTTGTTAAATGCAACTCAGTTAAGCAAACGTGAAACCTTCCTCTAACACAATTAATTTACTTGTCTTCAACTAGTTAAAAGGCAGAGCCATTTATGGAGTGCTTTGCGCATGTGGACTAGCTTTTACTAGAAATAATATAATTTAGTATTACTGAATAACTTCACTTGGAAAGAATGCTACCTGTAATTTCAGTAGTTTATGGCATTTTTTCTCAGCTACAGGTCCCAACATACCACAATACATCAACTACCAATGTACCAGTCGGATAATTTTGCTATTTTAAGTTAAATTGATTTTCCATAAAGGTGTTTCTGAATTAAAACCTACACTGATTTTAAAGAGCTGTTGTGCCATATAACCACTGAACCAGGGCAATTGCATTGCTTGTGTTCAATATGAAGTTAGCAAGTTTTTCCCCTTTCTTGAATCCAACTCAAAATACCTTATGAATAATTTTGAGTAGAAGAAGACCTACATAACTGAGAATTACAAGTATCATCAACTCTGATCTTGAAGAGTGAAAATAGCAAAAATACCTATGTGGATCTGGTTCAACAATCTGCACTTTCCACCCTGATCATGGTACAAAGAACAACGCATTTAGAAAGCACAAATTCAAATTAACTGTGTTTTCAGTTTATGTGCTTCCATTAAATGTACACAATTACCTCATTACAAACTGGAAAGAAAGTGATTTTTCAGTAGTGGCGGCCTCCGTTCACTAACATACTCTGTCTGTTCAAGAGTTGTAGGAGCAGGAAGGTGGAACCTATAAATTCCAGACCATGCTGCCCAGATGAACTGAAGAGGACTGATAAAACAGAGAAATATGGCTAAAGGCCAGATTTTTATGCCTGAGGCATTCTACTGCCTGTGGCACTGATTTTTAAACACATCACTGATGTACTTCTGCTGATGTAACTGCACTGATTTAACAAAGTACTGCTAATTTAAAATTGCAGAAAGATACTCCATCCTCCTATAGTACTTTTCAAGCAGTGCAAATACACAGGAGTTAAATCACACAATCCTATTTAATGTGTTGTCTAGAGGTATAAGATGGGTGGTACAGGTAGAACACTTTTTTTTTCTTAAAGTTGTTGAACACCACGAGCTTGCTTTGACTTACTCAGTACCTCTGTAAATCCAGCCTTGTGTGATTAGCTGCAGTAATACTGCTAACCAAGAATAAAGCCTCACATTTTGCATCTCTCACTGCTGTGGCTTAGCCAACAGGCATTCCTTCCTGTGATGAGGAATAGCAACGTCACAACATCTTTCTTCACAAAGAAGCGTTTCGTTGTGGAACAAAGAGTTAACATGTAATAGTTTAGAATTAGCAAAGGATCTGATGGCTTAGTAGATAAGTGTCAATCTTCCTTCTTGGACTGTTACGTAATTTTGGCTTTACAATGGCATTACATATGGCTGCAGCCAAAAGTACAACAGGGCGTTAAGCAGGTTTCTGTAAGCTCTTTAAATGTGCAGAGTATTTCAAAATAAAGACAAAGGTACAACTTCCAAGCCGTGTTCTCCAGGTTTCTTTTGAAGGAAGAGAGAAGAAAATTAGAGTGTTTTCCCTACAGAGAGGCCCCTGCAACTTCCATGTCAAAGAGAGAAAAGAGTCTTTTCGTAACTCAGTGTGCTTTTTTTTTAAATATTTGAATCCTTATCTTTGTCCTTTGGAATCCTGGATCCTTAGAGGATGTAGAAACAACTATGTTGGACATGGATTTACGAAGTTTATATAAAATAGCATAAGGTGAAATGATTTCACAGGAAAAGCCTCCTGTGACATTTCTGCCATCATACCTTACAAACAATCAGGGCCTAATCAGGAACCTGGGAAGGCAATACCAACCTCCAAATAGTTAAGGGACATAGTAAGAAAGCATGACTGGGACTCCCAAATATGTCTTCACATTAGACTGATCTATCTTTGAAAGGCTCTAGCATGAGTTATACGTTGCCTCCAAGTCTTACATTCAGACCTATAGAAAAAACCCAGCTTACAGTAGCATCACACACTAACCTATTCCATTTCAGGAAGAAAGAAATGTGTTGCTAACCTTTATGTAAATCTCTTGCATCTATATTTTTAAAGTGCAGAATACAGTGGAAGAGGAACACGCAGCAATATTTATCCCAAAAGCCATGGAGAACAGGAGGATAAAGTGCTTTTTTCCCTTTAATCAAGCCTTCAGATTTTGATGTATTTTCCATTTAAAGAGTGTTGAGCTTAGCAAAGCTGTAATGTACAATGTCAAAAAGCTCGGCCACAGGTTAGTCCTGTTTCTTGGTAGTGATAGTACAGGAATGATTTCTAAAGTGTATAGTGAGAGCACAGACGTTGTCTTGACCTTTTTTCTATGTCTGCTGAACAACTATATCTTATGCATAGAATTCTCTCCAGCCTCCTGGACTATGTCTAGTCCTTACACATATTGGGAGACGGAGAAGAAATCCCACAATAGGAACAGAGAGAAAAGGAATTTGCATGTATATTACTTACTTTAAAACCATTTCAGCTTGACCTTTCATGAAGAATGGTTTACAGGCTGAATTCTCTGACTGTGAATGCAAAGGTTAATTGTCTTTATTGAGTATTGCTGATAGGGCCCTAGTAAACCATGACGGTTTCTTGGAGGGACACAGGTAGAGAAGGGTAGGAGTGAGCAGGTTTTGCATTAAAAAGACAGATCCCTTAGTATCCACACTAAGATGTCCATGTCACAAGCAGAGACATGAATAAATGAAGTGGACTTTCATAAAAGTATGTTGAGTGTTATAGAGTACTATACTTTTCATTATGGAATGACTAACTTAAAACAGAAATACAACCACCTACCCAGTCTCATCAAAAGTCCTCCCACACCACACCAAGCACACGAGTTTCTCTGGCTCCTTCTTTTAAAAAATAAATAAATAAAAAAAATTACAGAATTCCTCTGGGTATTAGTTCTCCTGTTAATTTAAATAGTGAAGTGATTTACATGTTTAAGACCACAAAACTACTGAATCAACCTCTTGTTTAAATTCTTGTGGTTTCCTTGTTTGAATGTCTTTATCAAATATTTCATAAATTACATAAATAGCATTGGAAGACTATTATTGCAGAACCTCATCTGTGACCAGTTTCATGCAGATGTTAAGTAGTTTTATATCACCAGGAAATGTAAAACTGTAAACAGACTATAAATAGTCTCTCATGAACTGAATAAAGAAATTCAGCTAATGTTTACGAGATGATTCACAAGTAGTGTACAGTGTTTAATTTTTTTAGCATATTAAAAGTGATAATTTCAAGATACTTAAACACACTATTAAAAATAACATCTTGGGATTGTAATGAAAAATTCTTACTGAAACAGCATCTTCAAGTAATAAGAAATGGTTTCCAGGATGGTTTTTATTCCATCATGCTAATAATCTCACTGTTATACATTCGATTACAAAACAACTTTCCTCCAGAAAAGTATCAGAGTGTTTTACAGACTACAAGGAATGCTATCACCCACTATCTAAGACCGTACACAAGTAGTGGTTACTAAACAAATGTAAGAGAAATGGTTGCTATATATGTTAAAGGAATTGTATGTACAACTGGACAAACATGAAGGGCAAAATCTGTAATGACCTACCCAGTGTCAATGAAAATCACAAGTCATTAGCGGTCCAGCAAACACAAATGCCTCTCCACTCTTCTTTGCAAACCAAATTCAGACAATTTCAAGCAATTAAATACAAATGCCTCAACATAAAAGTTTTCCATACATTAAATGCAAAGTGTGTAAGTTAATTGATTATATTTTATACACACACACAAATTACAAAGCCCTATAAAACACATAATACTCACACAGCCATACAGTTTCATGTATGTTCAAAATGTAGGTGTAGACAATCACACATACTGTTAGGTAACAGAAAGTGCTTCACAACACTAAACCCAAGACTACGGTGCAACTACGACAGAGTTATTTTGTCTGTGTTTTCAGTCCTACTCCTTTAAAACAAAAGCCCCACAGGCTTGTGAATTAAAAAGTCAGAGGAAAGTTCTTGTATGCATCTGAGACAGATCAAAGGAAAACCAGAACAGCTCAAAATCTCTGGAAGAGTAGTCTCTGTTTTCAGTACTGATCTGTTTCATCAGGAATTCGTGCACGGACTAGTAAGGGGAAGCACACCTACCCTCATTAGCAGGTGTTGCACACATGATGCTTGTTCAGTTTTTCACAAGATGACCTTTCAAAATGTATATTCATTACACATCATTTTATATATATATATATATATATATGTAGTTCAGAATTCATTACAATCGGAGCAATAACTAACACCCAGACTTCAAATTTCTATTTAATGCCTGATCGGAGATGTATAGAAGCCTTCACTATCACAGAGTATATATTTCCAATATCATTATCACATATGATCATTAGAGCCAGCACATTCGACTTGTAGTAGTAGTAGGGACGTTATCACTATTCTTTTTGATGCTTACTGGCATACATTTGTCATAACAGAGGAAACCCAGTATCACGAAAGACAGCGTCCAGCCCGTTTCCAAAATTCCTGGCAAGTTCCGCTATGACTCACTGCTACCATATTTGACGTTCTTCATATAAGCCCTCCGTGCAGCGTGATGTGGGATAGAGCTCACCCGACAGACACCTCAGGACCTACAGCTGCCCGCTAACTGTATGCCCCGACTCCGTCGAGCACTGACGTGACTTAAGCTCTCCCGGCACTAGCCAGAAATTGACGAAAGCTTTTCACGACTTGGAGCCGCTCTTTATTGTGCCCAGCTACAGCAAGGTCACCCGCTGGGAACTGCTTTAGTCCCCAAGAGCTTTGCCCCCCTCACATCCCTATCCCTCCCGGCGGCGGGGGGCTAGCGGCCGGGGCTGGCGGCCGGGACGGCACCACCCCCTGCCGGTGGCGGGGGGGGGAGCAGCCCTCCGGCAGCCCCGCTCCGGGCAGCGCTCCCGGTTCCGCTCCGTGCGGCACCCCGCTTGCGTTTGAAATCACTCCCCAGCAGCCAGGCATCAATAAAACACCCGGGGAAGCCAGGAAAAGCGTTGTGCCAGAGTGGCTTGTCCCAGAGAGCTGCCCAGGTCCTAAGAGCATCCACTGAAACCACTGAAATGCCTCCATTGGAAGCTCGTCTCATTCTTGGGGGGGGGGGGGGGATGAAAATGCTGATGCTTAGGAGCAGTGCCACTTCTCAGCTATGCTGCTGTGCTCAAGGTCGCTCAGCCTGTACACGCTGCAACATTAGTCTTAACTGCAGCGCAGATAACTACGAGATTAATGGAAGCCCCTTCCCCTACACCAGCCCCGCGCCGGCTGCCCCGCTCACAGCGAGACGTGCCTCTCGGGCTTTAAGGACGATTCCTGCAAAGTGCTGTCCCCTTTTAACATCAGCATATTTTCTTTAAAGACCCTTTAAAAATAAACAGTTAAAATAAAACTTCCCCTCCCCCCTCAATTGGAAGGCTCGGCTCCTGTCTTTTCCCACACCAGCTGTAAATCTTGGAAAGGCTGGGGAGGGAGGGGGGGAGGGAGAGGACTTCCCAGCTGAGGCAGGCAGCGCTTGCGGCGTGGCAGTACTTGAAGCGCCAGGAAGATCGGCGGTTCTCAAGCAAGGGATTGTTTTATTACCTTCTCCGTCCCGCGCTTCCGTCACGTCAAACACCCGAGCCGTGCTACAGTTCTGGTGTGCCTTTCCTGAGGGGATTTATGGGAGTTGCGAGCCAGGCTGGGGGGTGAATCTATTTATTCCTTGACGTCTTACAGACAAGTACGCTGAAGTACTTTCAGATCTGGCTCGCCAGAGAAGGGAAGGAGCCCACGGCAGCACTTCAGTGCCCGCCGGAGTTTACCTCCCCAGCGGAGAGCCCTCCTCAGCCGCGGGGAAGCCGGCGCCCTGCGTGGGTGTCCCGAGGATGGCTGTGCGTGCGGCGGAGGAGGAAGGCTGTCTTCCCCTTCCTCTCCCATCGCTTCCTTAGCCGAGCAGCGATACCTCCGCCACCCCCGCGGCTAGCTCTGTGTGTGTGCGTGTGTGTGCGTGTGTGTGTGTGTGGTGTCCCCCCGCGGTCCCTCCGGCTCCCGCTCGGCCGTCGCTCCCCTCCCGCCCGGCGGCCCCGCCGCGCTGGCCCCCTTCGCCGCTGCCTTCCCCGCCCCACCCTCTTTACCCCCGTATAGATGGATAGAGAGATTTATGTTGTTATTATTATTATTATTTGAGGCAAATTCCGCTCAGGGCTGGGGGGTCTAACAGCAGGTGTGGGCAGGCTCGCCATCTCCGCAAAGGAGCATGCTCAGCGCTCTCAGGCATGCTCTTTCAGCGGGGACGGAGCCAGAGCTGGGGCGGGGGGGCGGAGGGGAGGGGGGGAATCCTCGCACTCGCACCGTCCTAATGCAAAGTTTTATTGTTCAAGCGGCCCCGGAGCCGGGGGCCGACCCGGCGCCCCCTGCCCCGCATCCCGCCGCCGCTTCCTCGGCTCGGGGAGGGGACCCGGGCGCCGCGCCGGGGGCGGGCGGGGGGGGGGGGGGGGAGTTCCCCCTCGCTCCCGGCGGCGAGGGGAGGAGGAGGAAGAAGAGGAGGAGATGCCCAGGCGAGAAAGGCTTCAGAGCCAACTTCTGCCGGGAAACCCGCAGGTCCGCTGCCGCCTCCTCCCGGGGCGAGATGCCTGCTGCGCCCGGCGCTGCCCCCAGCACTGATGCAACGCCGAGAGCACACGGGCAGCACCATCACCACCACCGTCATGACCATCACCACCATCATCATCGTTATTATTATTATTAACACTATTAAGACGATGCTCGCGGCCGCGCTCGGCTCTGGCAGCTGCCCTCCAGCGCTTCACCCCCCCACACCCCCCCACCGCGGGGCGGCTGCGCCCGGCTCCGCGCCCGCGCCCCCCGCCCGGGGTTGCGGGAGCCCCGCGCGCCGCCCCGCGCGCCGCCCCGCGCAGCCCCCGCCCCCGCGGCCAGGCAGCGGCGGGGAGAGGGCAGGACGGCATCCCACCCAAATCGTAATGACGGCACCCGGCGGGTCGCCTACCTTGAGCTCCTCCGTGTCCAGGTTTGCCGATCTGTCCATAGAGGGAAACTGAGCGGAGCGGAGGGGAAACTAGGGAAGTTGTGCCAAAAAAAAAAAAAATAATAAAAGGGGGGGCGGGGGGGGGTATGGATGAAAAAAGGGATTGGGGGGAATCTAGTCTCTCAGTTTCCAGCCTAAACTCAGCCTTGTCCTCCAAACCCTGGCAGCTCCCCTCAGTCTCATTCTCCGCGATCACGCCTCCACCGGTTAAAATAAATAAATAAATAAATAAATAAATAAATAAAATATTTCACTTTTTTTTTTAAAAAAAAAAAGAACTCCCTTAAGAATTAAAGCGACAGGTGAACCTTCCCTGGTGAAAGAGATTCGCGTCCTCTGGCAATGAAAGGAGGAGACGGCACAAAAAAAATAAAATAAAAAAAATCCACTCAGTTTAAAGATTATTTTTTTCTTCTGCAATAAGCTCAGAAACCGGCGAATCGCTGCATCCCGAGAAAAAATCCTGCTTCCCTGGACAGCATCATGCAGCAAATTTCAAGCAAATGTGTTCAAACTGAAGAGAATAGTCCATGATAAAAGCCTTTCTCCGTCATGCCTACTCTGGTAGCTAATTTAGCACCCTGTGAGCGCAAGACATTAACGACGAACAATTTCGCTGGCAAGATAACAAAATCCCCCAAGTCCTGCATAGACTCAAAAATTGTTTTGCAGCTAAAGGTATTCTCTCAATAATAATAATAATAATAATAGTAAAAAAAAAAAAGATAAGAAAGTCTGTAGGGGATGGTCTTCTTTGAAGGTTATGCTAAAAGAGTTGGGAGGAAAACAGGAGATGGATCTCTTGCAGAAGAGAGAAGGGAGAGAGGGAGAGATTTCCCCCTTCGTTCCTGTTTTACTGTCCTTCACCGCCAGGTGACTGACTTGCCTCCTCTCGCCTCACGGCCCGCACGGGGGGGGGGGGGGGCGAGGGGGGGGATTTCTCCGGCTCTCAAAACCCAACATTTCCTTTCCCAGCAGCGCAGCCCCCGGGTCTTAACGCCGCCGCGCCGCCAGCACCGCCCCGCTGCGGCCCCCCCTCCCGGGGCGGGGGGGGCGGTTACGGACCCCGGCCCTCGCCACCCTCGCCAAATGGCTCCCCTCGCTAGCCCCACGCGTCTTGAATAACAGCCGCACTCACCGATTTAAAAACCATTACCGCCTCATGTGTTGCTCCCTGCAAAAAATAAATCTCCCTCTCTCTCTCTCTCTCTCTCTCTGCAGGTGTGTCTAAATTAGTAAGGTGATGTGAAACTTCTCAGTCTTTGGCTTGAAGTGCACGGGTTTTGTGCAGCTGTTGAGTGTATCATTAATGTGCTGCAGCTTTGGTGGAGCAGCATTTCTGATGGCACATGGATTAAGTCCGAGTCTCTCTCAGGGTGTTACTTTACCTAAGCTCCTTTTCCAGAGGATTCACCGTCTTGAGGCTATCACATCACTCCAAAGAGAATCAAAATTAGATTTAAAAATTCAAATTCCTCCCCGCTGAGATCCTGATTTTATCACAGTACTTTATTGTAAATCTGTCACTTGCAGTTTTGGAGAACAAGGCTGTGATTTTTGGTTTCCTGCTATCAGTCTTTTGGGGGCCTTATTTATTAACTCCATGAATGGCAAATTCAGAACTATCACTTTCTAGTACTATCGCCTTCTATCTACACTACTTTAAATAGAATTGGTATTCCTGGTAATTCGACATAAGTAGACAGATCTAATGGCTCAAAGTACATACCTCGTTTCCAGTTCAATATAGATTTGTTTGCAGCTTCCAACACTTCAAGGTTAACATATGCTTAAGCCCTGGGTGATGGCCAGTGATAGCCATTTCTGAAGGCTGAATATAGCCCTCATCTTCTGGAAAATTCTACAGATGCAAGGCAGACATGGGCAAATGACATTTCTCCTCTCCGCACAAATCGTACATGACTTCCAGGTTCATTGTGAATGCACTGTAAATATCATTATTATCATTAATCTAGAACTGCAATTTGTAAAGATTAAAGACTTAAAGCGTTCCCGTGTGAGCCAACGGACTTATGCCCAAATAAAAGACTGCCAAAGTGGACACTAAATCAAGCTGCTGTAGGACCTGTAGAAATTTAAAGGACTGTTTTTCCCTGACAGAAAAATACCACCCGACCCCACCCACCCCCCAAATAAAAAACCTGGAGAGACTTCTGTAAGAGACCATGCTGAAGGAAAACGTCTCTCAGAAGGCACTTGTAAGTCTCCCAAAATGTGTCACTATGCAGTGCTGGGAGGAGGACTGCCCCAGTGTGTGACACGAACTAGGGGACATAACATGAGAGCTCCTTGGTGCCCTGACCCGTGCCACTGGATAACCAGAAGACCCCTGAGCCTTTCCATACATCCACACCTCTTTGCATGGCGCTTAGCAGGCCAACAAGTAGCTGCACAAAATGCAGCTTTATAAAAACAGAGGGCCTGCAGCACTGTGACCTTCTGCTGTCTTGTTGCTGCCACACTGCAGACTTTCTTCGATGGGGCACTCCTCAGTTTGTTTTTATATTGGCACAAAATGTGTGTGGATGTGACACATTTGAGAATCCTGTGCTGAATTTGGTTTATATTGGTCAAGAGTTCAGGGAAGAGACAAGGAAAATGGACAGGGCAATCATACAAGCCTAATTTCCCTAGAAAACAAGGCAAAATTAATTGGTTTTGACAGTCACTCGAACAATACTTTAAAATACGTTTCACTCTTCATAGATAATATAACCTAACAAGTGACTTTAAAAGTGTTTTTTGTTGCTAAGGCAGGCACTCCAAAGTTAATTAATACCAAACTTCTAGTGGCTTCAAATATCTTAGGTTTTTATCTTGTGTATAATCTGTAAGACATCTCTTTTCTCATTGCAGGGCCCTAATTCAGAAGACAGGGCTGACATTTTCATCCTCATTATTCATGTATGGCCCTATGTCTTAGTCGTTGCATACAGTCTGGAATTATTATTTTCCTTAAAGAGGGCTTTTTGATTCACTCAGCACTGTTAACAACTGTATTCTGCACAAGTGTCAACACAAAATTTTACTATAAGGGCAAATATTATCATTACCATTAATACAGGGGAAAACTGAAACCAAGCCAAGAGGCTAGATCCAAAGAGGAACTAGCAAATCTTTAAGCAAATCAGAGTCTGAGCTCTGAAAATGAGCCCTGAGCCTAGTGCTTGCAAATGAGCGTCTGGAAATGAAGAACACGAAGCAAGCAGCAGTCTGCTGTCACCAAGCAGTGACTTTGACCTTAGGCCTTTTGTTCAGCAGGTCAACATGTGGTAGACCAATGAAAGAATTCTGTTATGTGGTGTAAACACAACTGCCTTAGCTACTGTGTCACCTTTATTCATGTGTTCGTCTGCTTCATTCATCTGCTAAGCCTTCCAGCTTTTTTTTCTCTAACAAACCACTATGCAGAAGTCATTCACTGCCTAGTCCTATGTCTTTCCTGCACCCCAGGCTTCCTATATCAAGCATTCCTGGTAAGCATAATTACGGATTATATACAGGATATAATTAAACATTGTATTGTCAGGATATAATTAAAGACTGTATGAGAGGAGAATCCTGGAAGAATAAGTGTCCTTAAAAAGTGAGTGTTTAACTTTGAAGTACTTGACTTAGGTTAAGGTCAAGTTTAGGTTATTTTTTGGTATTTAGTCTTCTACGCTGTTTGTGGGGTTTTTTTCCTTTTATTAAGGCTAAAAAGACTTGCTTTCTGCAGATCCTTGTATAGGTTTTTGTAGCCGAGTTGACTCTGAAGTACACGAGCAGGATAGAGAACATATGCAGGACTTTTCAATGGCCGTCCAGGTCAGAGCACAATTTTACCCAATCTGGAAAAGTTGCCTCCTGGTCATAAAAAAAAATTAAATTCTTCAGTCATTCCAGACTGCAGGCAAATAACAGGGGAGCATATTTTCCTAAATAAAGTCTGCAAAAACATTTTGATAATCATAAGGTATTAGCAAGCTAATGCAGGGATTGCAGCCAACTCCCCCTGTGTTACATCCAAAGAGTGAGAAAGTGCAGTTCAAACCTGTGCTGGGAGCAGCGAGAAGGTACAGCTTTCCAGCAACAAATCAAGCTTTTTAAACAGGCACAGTAGTTCCAGTGCTAGATAGCTATCATGATTTCTTTATCTTTCCAGAGATGCAGAGATGGGCCTACGTCCCAAACAACGTGGCTCGGAGTGCTTTGTCTTCTTGTCAGCACATTGCTCTCGTCTTTGAAAGAGACTTTTTCTCAGACTGAGGAGTTTCCAAGACAGAGTTGCCTAGAAGACCTTCTTGAGTGGGTTTATCTTCTCTAGGCACAGATAATTTACTGTGTTGCTTTAGGCTCTTGGTATAGCCCGTGCTGGAAGATAAACATTTCCAGAGGGTGAGTTATTTCATAAAGGTCTGAATCATCTCTGGAAGTGACTGTTTCCTTCTGACTGTACAGGGAGTTCCTGAAGTTAGATGGCTGAATCTGGGACCACATGCTCAGTAACTTAATACAGACACAATTGAACTCAAGCCAAAGTTACACATATGCATCTGAAAAAAGATGTCAATCATAATGAAACCATGGAAAATGGTGGAATCTTTCATGGTGAAGCCACAGGTGTTACACTCTCTCGTTTGTCATCCTTTTAAAATACAGAAGACAATTTTCCTAACATACTGTTAGTAAGAAGGGGAGAATAATTCAAAAGCCAACACAGCTCTTTTGATACATTTCATAGGTATTTTCCATTCTAAAAAACCCCACAAACGCAGCATTTAAGGCTAGGGATACAGACTTCAGCACTGACGATGAGTACATATGAGTACTAATATAGTTCTTAAACAGCATGGCTACATTTTTCTCAACTTGTAAGGGACACCTATATACCTGGAAATGTTTTTTATACTGCTCCACGATGTGTAATTATTTTTTTCTAAATAGTGGATGTCAAGCTAACGTAGGTATATGTATGTTACCTTGTAATTATCTCTTAGTAAGAGTATTCTGAGTAACATAAAATTGGAGACCTTTGGGCTGAAGTTAATAAAATACCAATCCATCTTCCATGCTTCAGAACCCATCACAAGCCAGAAAGAATAATTTTCCTTGGCCTAGCAAAGGCTTCTAAGGTGCAGAGGGGCCCACAAACCTTTGTTGTGCCCTGAGGCTTATGAGAGCTAAGAATAAGGAAGAACCATAACACTATAATAAGAAAAACAGAGCAGAGAGCAAATAAATATGTTTCCCATGAGCTGTTAAGTTTAGCTTTATCATGCGAGCAAATAAATATGTTGGCAACGAAAATGTCTAAGATTCATCCCAATCATTCTTCTATTCACTGCAGAAGTACTTTTATACTGAACAACAACAACAAAAGGGATATTTAAAGATATGATGTGAATGATGCTCTCAGTTTGCATAGACTTGGAATTACTATGATCATGAATACAAATGAATATAGTAGCAGCACTATACTGTAAGTTGGTCTCTAACTTGGGGGTCATGTAATTTTTTCTAGGCCACCCTTCTATGTCTCCTAGAAAAGGCTACAGGTCTTTGAAATGTATAAATGAAATCTGAAGGCAAATAGGAAAGCTGGAGAAATAAAGGGAACATTTAAACTGAATTAATAATAACAAAGTCTTAAGAGATTAAGTAGTTCGACTTGAATCAGACCTGGAAAGTTCAGGTTCTGCCTTCCCAAAACTTTGGGGCTTGCCTTTCTCATCACTCAACCCGATCCAAATAACTCTTCCCCTTTTCTCCATGTCTATGCCATTTCTTTCTCATTTTCCAAAGGGTCTACCACTAACTACTTGCAAAGTTACATGTGAAGACTCCAGTATAAGGCCTTTTTGAAAGCTAATACAGGGGAATTAGTTCTTAACTTTCTAATACAACTATTTTAGATAGAAAATGTAAGCTGATGACAATAAGGAATTAATTTTTTTAGTAAGGGCAAAAATAAGGTAGTATTTGTCATGAAAAGATGCATTTTCTACCAAATTGCTCCAAGAGATTGAATTTACGCATAGAATAGTCCAGCTGAGAGATGACATAGTTAGGAAAACTACTTTTGCTCTGCCAATGACCTGCTCTGTGACCTCATGCAATTCAATAACTCACTTCCCTTATTGCTTCAGTTTCCACAACTGTAAGATGAAGGAAATTACACTTACCCATCTGTGTAAGTTTATGAATGAAAGAGTCTGCAAAGTATTACCATATAGTAATCCAAATTGCAGCCTACCAGTTTGGATATTCAAAAAAGAAACACTGTTCACACTTCTAGCTCAATAAAGTACAACATTTCTATAGCTCAAACAATTTAAGGTGTTCTAATAATGCATAATCCATATGCATAATTCTTTTTAATGCATATGGATTCCTGAATAACTAAGGTTCCTAGTAAAATTATTTACTGATCTCTAGCAAGTAATGTGAGCATTTTAATGATTAAATATGCAAATAGATAATTAGGTTGAATAATCTGTAAACTTTAGCTATAATTAAAATAAATGTTATGAATCAGGAAAAAAAATCCCACTTCATGTAGGAAAAACCACTCATTTTCTGGTGCACTGCTTAGAGAAGCTGGTTATTTCCATAGGAAAGAAACACTTTCAAGGTATGTTCAGTTTCATCAGGAGGTAAATGCTTTTTACAACAATGGTATTTAGACTGTAAGCTCTTGAGGACAGAGACCTTTTCTTTTTAATATCTAGAAAGTGCCATGCAAAGATACATGTATACATTAATATTTAATACACAAATATTAATAATACCTCTGAGTGAGGAGTATACTTTCTCACAAAATCATGTTAGATTACAGCTCTGAATGTAAATATAACAGTCTTACAATTGTAACTAGAGCTATTCCAAAGTAATACCAAGAAAGACCTAAGTCCTGTGTGTTTGCAATCTGTACATATTTGTAAGTCAGATTTCTGAGCGTATGGGATTTGTGTGATTTGAGATTGTGTGTGTTTATATGTGTGCATGGACATGTCTCTGAGCCCCATTAGTAACCTTTGAACCTAATGACCAACTTCAACCTGCATTAATAGAGGTTTTAAATAGATCCCCCCACCTATTTGTGAAAGTAAATAACTTTAAACAAGAGACAACAAAGACCGCGCTAATACCTTCACTAAAGGGACAACTGCAGGGTGAAGTCAGTGTACCCTAGTTTGTATGCAAAAATCTACAGGAAACCGGTAAGTTTAAAAAGCTTTAATCATAAATATGTATTTATCAGACACAAGAGCAGTCCCTCCTCAGTCAAGCTTAGTGCCTCTTGCTGATCCTCTCGTGTCTACCAATGAACAGCCTTTGACAAAACCTTTTTTTGCAGTTACGTTTATCTCCTCAGTGGATTCTCTGCTGTCTAATTAGGGGTGAGCTCATGTCGCAACCTTAGTATAGTTCAGTTAAAATGTCAATCAACCATAAGACGAATCTAACGGAAACCAGGCTTTGTTAGGTGCAGTGCTCAGACAACTTCTTGCTACACAATTTTTATATGACATTGCTATACTTACCACATTTATATATTAAATTCCCATTATATAATATATACACATATATGCTATTATATCTATTTTAATACTTTCAACAGGCCTATTTGTATCAATACAGCTTGTAACCAATAGCATGTCAATTGTATCAGAGAATGTATGAATCTTGTTCTGTTTCTTACTCCAAAAAAAAAAAAAAAAAGAAAGTAAAAAAAGAAGCATCTCTGTTGCTGGACTGAATGCAGCTGGCCACATCCTGTAGTCCTGTCAAATGGCAAACACAGCCTGGAGTTCCCATACATGTCTTTTTGGACAATAGAAAAACCACATAGCTCATTTATTTTTGTATATATTAGGTTATGGGTCTAAGTTACTGCTGGATGTGTATTCCAGCATGCTGCTGGAACTTAGTACTTGAACTTTGGGTTTGCTGAAATGGTGTAATCACAGAATCACATCCAGCAATCTTGGGCATTTTCTGTTCCTTTATGTACAGAATAAGGTACAGAACAAAAATCGTTCCATATGTCTCAGAGAGCATTTAAAAAAAGATTAAATGTAGGAACACAACATTACTTCTGGTCAAACTTACCCTGCATTTGGGGAAATATTTAAGTGCAGAAGCACTGTGTGTAACTGGCACAATGCACTACTTTTTGGAAGACGGTATCCCTAAGGAACAACAGTTCGTCGTGGATGCTGCTGCTAGCCCTTCCAATGCATAAATTATTCCTCTTTTCAGTGCTGTGCATATCTGAGGGCATAATCAAGTCTCAGTGCTGGAGGGAGATATACTTTTTGTTCTAAGAAATGAAGTCTGGAAAGAAGCCATTTTATTTAATCTCTGTGAGGCATTACTCAAGTTTCATAAGGAAATGCTCTGCAGTTTCATGGTTTCTCTCAGGTTCATGCACACCCTGAGAATTTCTTGAACACCTTGAGACAGATGAAGGTTGCCATACTCATCTCCATTTCTGACTAATGTTCAGTAAACCTGCAACAAATAACGACTGGGTTGTTCTGAGGGTTTTAGTTCACTGTGGACTCTGTTTCCTCAGGCCACTAGCTCAAATCCAACCTAGTCCTAATAAATGACTACTGATGACTGTTTAGAGAGGTACGTGGCATGCACTAATAAGGACATAACTACAAAACTGAGCATTACCATCTACTACTACCATACATTTAACTGTACAGAAGAGGATGCATTCCCAGAAAAGTGACATATACAAGTTATGACTGAGTAGCACGGTTCCTTTCAGACTTTCCCCCTTTTGTACTCAAATGATATAAAATCTTAATGATCAAAAGATCTGTCTTAAAGATAAACTAAAGGCAAATAAGATGCCAGGACAGTTCAGGAGCACTTAATTTATTAGCAACTCTAACAGCAGTCTGAAATTTGTTCGCAGCACATATCAGTTTTAGAGGGTCAGGGTTTGAATGGGTTGAACTAAGAGGCAGAAATAAAGGAATTTTAGGTGGCAGAAAGAACAAAACTACAATGTCTTTGTCCATGTTAAGAACTTTCTCCATAATTGTCAAGGCAGCACTTTCTACAAATGGAGAAAGTATTTTTAATACTTATTGTGTGTTCTTTCCCATCCAATAAAAGGAAAAGCTGATAGTCAATATTGCTGATTAAAAAAATAGGGGGTTTATGACTGAAGATGCAACGTGATGAGTTAACCTTTTCAAGAAGGCTATGTTTAAATAAATTATTAGCATCTGTTCTTTTATCTGCTTTTTATGAGCCATTCATTCAGGTCTTAATATATAGTGTGTGTGTGTATAGGGTTATCTCTGACAGCAAAGATTGATAGTAGTAGTCGCTCATTTTTTAAAGAAAACAGTACAAAGCTTGATAGTGAAAGTTAAATCCAGGAATGACAGAATATTAACTGTGCTACTAACTTCTCTACTGCTTCTAATATTTTTCCATAATCCTAGCCTACTTTTTCTCACTTCTTTTCCAAGGGATTAATCCTGCCTCTTTGTGTAAGGAATGTTGGCAGGGGCTAGGATTTGCAGGAAACAAAATTGTGAGACATTTCCAAAGGAAGGTTTTGTGCTAAGAGACAAAACTTCAGAAAAACAACAACCAAACAAACCCCTTTTGCAATGCAAGATGTGCACTTGTCTAAACTATGTATGCAAATGACCTGTTTACAGATTTTTTAAATCCTTCTCTACACTCTTTTTTTTGCTACTTCTTTTTGTTGCATCATATTAAAACTCAGTGGTCTAAATCCAAGGAATATACTTTTCCATTTTTTACAACAACTAAATAAACTAATAATAATAATAGCAGTAATACATCAGTGCTCTGAAATATTCTCTGACTTTATGCAAGTTTACATACTGAAATGTGTTATGAGCAAATGTGAAATGATCCTCTTCTTTGATATTTATACAACACAAATACATGGCACCTTCAGGAGTTCCTCCGTCTGAAACACTAAAGGAGCTTACTGGAACCACTTTAAATATTTCTACTGATGTCAGCGGTTCCAGCTGTTTTTCTCTGATACATTGGCCTTCTTGGCGGCTGTAAGAGCAGCATCCAGCCTGTTTTTTATCTGCATCCCACCAGGTGGTCAGCCAGCAGTGCCTGAGTGGCCTAACTTCTTATTTTTCCTGTTTGCACCAGTAGAACGTGCTGTTCAGTAAGTCCAGTTGAAGATAAATGTTAATCATCTAAAGATAACCCATATGAAGATAATTTTCTTATTCTTTTTTCATGTAACTACAGATGGAGCAAAAATGTAGAAGGAAGTTATTTTTGTATATAACACGCATATGTCTTCTGGAGCAATGCCTATGAACACGCGATCTCACACATAGCTAGGACTCCTAGGCACAAACTGAGGATGAAAACATGCTTGTACTTAAATTGGTGAGAAATGAGTAAAGTACATAGATGCCCACCAGGAACAAGAAAAAGTAATATTCTGCTAATTGTTGCAGTTTAAGAAACAAAACCAGAAGCCAACAACTTCTTTAGATATATGTTGATTGGCACTGAGACCATGAAGAGGTATTTGCTCATAACTTTTTTATGTCCACTTCCTACTGACTCTTAACTGTAAAACAAATGGCTAAAAATATTAAGATTCTGATTATTATGAAAATTCATTTTTACTCTTTGCAAAAGATATCTCCGTCAATAAGCTTAAATTGTAATTATGTGAGATGTAACTGAAATGTGAGAAAATGGTTCTTTTTCACAGTGTCTTTTTCCATTTCAAGGTGGAAATAAAAAAAAGGTTATTTTGTATCATTACTATTTTTCAATATTTGAGGCAATACTTTTCTGACAATTGTCAGATATCAGATGAAAATCAAAACACTCATCTCAGAAAAACACAAGAGCATTTTATTTATGTTCTGTTACATTTCATTCCTCTCCCCAGATTTCAATATTTTTGCAAATGTATTTCTATGTTAGGTGACTAAGCTATTAAGTTACTCATAACAATTCACAGTGAGTCAGCATATGTGATTTCCAACCTGTTCTATATTTTATAACTTGGAATCTAGACTTAAGCTCACACAGGACAAAAGCAAGAAGAACAGCAGTTTGAATTGCACAGTTCTTTTGAGATGTTAAATCTATTTGGCTGTTTTCACAATAGACAGGTAAGGTAATTTGTCCTGAATGGGGATACACAGGTAGCATGTGCCACCAGAACCTCCTTTACATTGCTGCTACCCTACCTTTCAGTTATTTCTAGCTATTCTCACATCAGAAACTTGGCAGCAGACTTTTAGGGTGGAAGTTCAGCTTTAAAATAAAGTGGAAGAAAAAGAAATGTTCAGACCAGTATCTTGTTTTATTCTTGCTAAAAGTGGGAATATTTCCAATTTTCAGGGTCCTTTCACAAGATGAAGGAAAGAGAGCAGCAGAAGTATAGCGGTGCCAAATTACAAAGAACTGGCTGTACAGGCGAGCCCATCCTTCACTCCCTCTCTGCAGCTGAGAGGTTGTGCCATCTGCCCTTTCAGCCTATTGAGTTCTGTGCTGCTCGCAAGGACTCAAATTTGGAGTCCTCTTTTGTCAGAGCAGATGCAAACCAGCACTACATGGGCAAACGTGCTAACCTCCAATGTTTGGGGCATTCCAGCATCAAAAGCTGCCCCTCTTTTATGGAGCATGTGTTTGTTTAATTTTCCACTGGAAAAAAAGAAATGCAAAACAATTGCAAAACAATGCTGTGTCACTGAAGGATTATGTGACCACGGCTGTCATGCCTAATGGATTAGTCCATCATCTCGGATCACAGATACTTGTTATTTAATGAAAATTTAAGCATCTTTATATGAAGTGGGTAAAGAGAACAGTGCCTTGAATGGGATGAAGCGGAATGGCAGCAATGCACTTAGGGGAGCGCACAGGGTACTGCCAGCGTATAATGCTTCTGTAAAACAGCGTGGAAGGTTTTGTAGTTACTCCTCATCAACAAACTTGTTTTGTTTTGATTGGAGTAAACAATGATTAAAAGCCTGACAATGTATTAAGAAAATAAGGATATTTTTAAGATCCCCACTTCACCACACGTTGCATATTAAAGAAGTTCCTAAAGGAACTATGAGGGGGAGGGCAATAGGATGTGGCTTTAAAATGAGCATGTGCAAAATTGAATGATTGTCAAAGGGATACCTTAGTATGCTTTTGTTGAAGTAAACCACCTGTTTGCCTGTGTCCAAGATGCTGATTTAATTGCCTTCTCTGGATGCCCTCTCCCCTGCAGGAGACCCTTGCAAGGGAGGGGTACCATCTCCCACACCTCCAGCTGGTAGAGAGCAGTGGGCCCTCACTCCTGCATTTTGGTATTCTGGGAAATGTAGTGTAGCAGTGAAGTGGCCATTTTGCATCTGCTCTGCTTATTTGTAAATAACTGAATTTAAAGTAAGGGATGTTCAGAATAAGGGTGATATCTGCATTGCATGTTAAGTCCAAGAGATGTGTTTTCATTAACGAACAAAGAGCCTTTAGATGCGATGCTTTAAGAAAGCTCCTCTTATAAAATGGAGGGTGCTAGAAAGTGTGTGTCACTGCCACTATCACCTAATAGAGGTTATGCACTGATAGCGGGAACAAGGGACCTGGCAGAAGCCTGTCTCTCACTGTCAGTTCCAGGCTGCAGGCTTTTATGTTCATTTGTAATGCAATCAATAAGGAATAGCTAAAATTGGGCTCTGGAAGCTTGATTTTATAGTTTGCTAAATTTCTCTTTTAAATCTGTTTAAAATAAAAGAGAAGTTTCTATGGAAACCTTCCCTTTTATTCAAGAAAAATATCTCCAAGTCTCCCAGGCACTGTCTCTGCCTCACACAACCAGTGCTGGCTGGATCTGCGCCAAGAGCTGCCACGCTCTCCCAAACCTGCCGCACCGGCACAGCACCGGGCAGCGTGGCGAACGCCTACCACTGCCCCCGCGGTGCAATTAACGTAGCCTCTTCCATCACCTCCGATAAGCCAGGGAGGTGATGCCCCCTATTCATACCCCTCCAGCTCCCAAACCAGTTGACAGTGAAGGAAATTCCCCATGGGCCCGGGAAGCGCCAGCAGCGGCAGAGGCGTGCGCTGGCTGTATCCTCAGTGCCCTGCGGTGCTGCCTGGAGCAGGGGCACCCAGGCAGCGTGACCAGAAGCCCTGTGGCTCTTGGAAGTGGGAGGTGCTGGCCACTTCAATCTTGCTAGGAGGCTACGTGGCTTCCAGGACTCAAAAGTGTTTGTTCAGATAAAGCTCTGGATGTGGGGGATGACCTCTGTTTCTGAATTGCAAAGTCTCAAGGTCTTTTTCCCAAGTAATGCAAAAATATCTGTTGGTATCAAAGAAAAGAAATGACTGATTTTCTTTGGGTTTAAGATATTGTTACCCATTGTTGTCATGAGCATCAGCTGATAGATACGATTTCTTTGTTTCCCTGAACACAGAGAGCTTAGGGCAGTTTGCCTGCTTGGAGTTCCAAAGTCTCCTTTCCAAAGGGCTCTCTTTTCCTAAGCCTGCCCCCCCTCTCAGTTTGTGGTATTTTTGGCCTATCGATGCAAACTGTGTGCACTGCTGCTGCGCTCAAGATCTTCCATCAGCCGCCGCTCCCATCACTTTGCCTCTGACCAGCCTTTCACTGTGTTATCCAACCTAGGAACTGGGTTTGAATTACCCAACAGAAATGAGGCTTTAACAGTTTTTTAAATTAATCTTAAACTCACCATGACTAGTGTACTCACCAGCTTCACCCATCGTTCACTCAGTCTGAGCCATAACAGTTATCTATGAAAAAAAAAGCTACAAAATCTTATCAGAAAGGATCTATAACAATTGTTATCTTAAGACTACAGTAGAATATTTGTAGAAAGACAACAGGATAACAATCAGATGTAAACTATGGTGACAAGCTGTATAAATACATAAAATATTTTAGAACTGTGCTGCATTCAATTCCATGTAATTTATTTTCAGCACGGCACTTCATTACATGAGCTATTGAAGAAAGAAAATAATTCAGTTTTGCACCCCTTTATTTTTAAAGTCAGGAGTAAGATATGCTAGATTAGAGGCATGTATACAATTGTCACATTTTTAAAATAAAAATAGAAACTTAAAAAAAAAGGTAACGCAAACTTTCCTCATCTGGAATAAATTAATTTAGAAGAGATCCTGATGATGAAAAGATATGCATTAATATCTTATTATTTTTCTAAACTTTATTCCCCTAGGAAAAACAGGGGTGGTGGCTCAACATAATACATCCTTTACCTACCCTGGCTGGTCATTCCTCACCTTTTAGGGGAATGCTGCCAAGAGAAAAGCTCCTGTTCAGGTTCCTTATCTGCTCCTGTGCAAGTCAGCTGCCCTAAATTAACAAAAAGGAGGTATTTCTTTACATGATTTTTTTTTTTTAATTTCAGTTTCGGATTGTTATGTAATAAAGCTTGAATAAAAGATCTCAGAAAACCATCTGATTAAGGTACCTTAGGGATTTTTTCTTAACCCCTCCAAGGCTAGGTAACCGCATTCATTCAGAAGCTCACTGTAACTTAGCTAGCATAAGGGTGATATAAAACAGGACTGTTCAACTTTTTTTGACAACTATAGCCAGATTTTATTACAGTGAGTTGCTCATGGACCAGAGAACAAACAAACTTTATAACGTGATGAGTCATTTGGGGGATAGATTCAACCTGCATGCCAGGAGTTGGACAGCAGCACTGCAATACATTAAGGGCTCCATTACATTCTAGAGATGCCATGTGAAGAAGAGCTGGAAGTCAATGTATTTATTTATGCAGTTAGCAAAAGATGTAGTAGTTCTTTCTGCATAAACACAAACAAAATTAAGCAAACAAGTGGCAAAATTAAATCATTATTACTAGGATATAGTCTGTTATTTTGACTGTATTATTTGTGCATGCTGGTCTCATGACTTTGTGATTAAAGCAGCCAGAAAGAATGTTCTTTAACCTCACTGTCATCAGAAGTCATTCAAATTGCGACATTTTTAATTAAAGATTATTTTAATTTTTCAGTAAGAGAAAAAAATCCCATTAGATAATGGTCAAAAGCAAAAAAGAAATTGTTATGCTTGTCAATCTTGCATCACAGGTATGTTTAATTAGTTCTTGTCGTTTGGAGTCCCTTGATGAAAGATCAAAACAATCAATTTCATAGTTCAAAGCCAAGATACAGCACTGGGATTTGCCAGGATAAGTAAACTGCTCGAGAATACATGTATGATGATACAGAGAGCTGGTTATCACCTGAACACAGGAAGTTTCAGAATACCCTTTATCTCATTCAAATGCCCTTATGGCTTTATATTCACTCCAAACAATAGAAATGCCTGAAGACTTGCTGGAATACTGTATCACAGGGCCTGTGATAACTCCTGCGTTCCTCATGTGTAACAGCACTTTTTCATTGTTTCCCCACACCACTGAGAGAAGAAAAATGAGGAGGAGGGAAACCTCTCCAGACCTCTTTTACTTCCAGTACGTGTCAAACACACAGAAATGCTGCAGCATCTTTGTGTAGGAACATACGTGCGAAACTTGGCCTTTACCTTCAGTCTCCTGCTCAGCATCTTCTGGCTGCTCATTGCTCTGTTGTTACAGTAATGAAGACAGAGTTCAACTTCTGCATGCAAAAGATTTGAATTTTTTACTAAATGATTTTGGATATTGTAAAGAGAAAGTTTGACGGGCTTGGACTTGAAAATGTTGACCACATAAAAAGAAAATGGATTTCCTTCATATCCAGTCAAAAGGCTTTCTTTTGCTCTCAGTTTTCCTTTTCTTCAGCAGGAAAATGATGAGAACAACAGAGAAGAATGACAATATGCAGTCCCTATTGCAGGCAAAGGGCTGAAGATGGACACTCCCCTATGTTACAGCTACTGTTTTCTCAATTTCCTCTTGAGGCTTTTGACTGTACTTTCTCATGAGTCCTTTACTCCACCTTGGCCATCTCCTGCAGGTTTCCCTGCCCAGGGAACCCCTCAGATCTTCCTAGCTTATTTTCCAGGCATCTCCCCAGCACCTGACTCACCTTTTGGCCCTTCAAAATCCTTTCTGTGCCACCCTTCCGGCCTTTGCAAATTGCTGCCTCTGTTTGATTAAACAACACTTGTTATAGGAAATATCTCTCAGCTGTAGTCCCACTGTAAGGGCATTTTATGAAAGAGATGTCTTTTTATGTGCATACAGTTAATGGATAATGGCCCATAATCAAGAAGCTGTGACTTTGTTCATAGTTTTTTTCCAGCAGTGGAAGTCTTTATTGTTGTTAACACACAAATTTCTGGAGCATTTACATAGAAGCAATTAAGGCCATATTCAGATAGGCTATTATTGTACCTAATGGGGACATAATAGGTACTTAATAGGTATTTAGGCACCTATTATGCTTCCCGGTTCAAAAGAGCAAAATCATCAGGGTCTTTACCCAGGCCAAAGAGAGGAATTGTCATGATGACTCAGACTAACAGACATCAGGATGTCCTATATTACGGGCTCAAATTCATTGTTCTGGGCAAAAGCACACAGGATTTCTTCCATGCTTCCTCTGAAGTGGATCTTCTTTTCAAAGCAGAGCTCTAGGAATTAGTGCAGCGTCCTGGACTTGGTCCTTGTACAACAGGACTTGATGCAAGGAGCAAGTGACTCCATCACAAAATGTCACAAGCTTCTTTGAGTGGACTGAAACAATAAAGTCTTTCCCCCTAATCATTCACCTCAGTTATTTTAAGACAGTCTATCAGAAGATTTTCTTCAGGGACATTACCTTGTGAAAATTCTTTTAAAAACAAAAACCTGACCAATATATATTCGCTATTATTCTGATCATAACGCAAATCAAAAGAAAGACTTAGTTGCTCCACATACAAAAGACACCATATCCCTATCCCTGCTACCATTTTTCTTCTCTCTCTGGTTACACTGTAAACACCACCCGTGGTGTAAAACAACCAAGCCACCCTGAGAGAGATTCGGTTTGAGCAGGGCAATTTTGAGCAGGACAATTGTTAACAACATGCCATTGTATTTTAAAACATTTTGTTTCTTAAAATAAAATGACTGTGCTGCTTCTAGCTCCTGTAGAATTCAGACAGAGAGTCCAAAGAAAATGTCCTTCACTTCAATTTTCTTAAGTTTTGTAATGACATACCAACTTACTAATCTTCCCCTATATTGATATCTAAACACAAAGTATAGGCTCTGTAGTTTAAAACAAGAACTTTTTTCCTTCATTTAAACTATGAAACACTATATGAAAATTAAACACTTTTTTTTCATTTAAACACTTTTTTTTCATTTAAACTAGGAAAAGAAAAATCTAAAAGCTGTTAAAAGCAGAGTTGTAAAAACTCTTAGTGTAACTTTTTTTCTTTAATATGCAAAATAGACCACAAGTAGTAACTGCTTTGGTAGCTTGTAGAAAATAAGCACTTCTTGGTTTGTTGCAGAAATATGTTACAAGATTCATTAGTCACATTCCCAATGCATTCATGCCTAAAACATTTTAAAACTTGAATGGATTTTACCTCTGGAACAGCACATGGGGCTGTTCACTCCCTCTCATCCTCCCAGCCTTCCTGGGAATGCAGATTTAAAGTAGCTGCCAGGAAACAGGCTGCCATCCAGCGAGCTAAACAGAAGCCACTACACTGGAGAGCAAATAAACCACAGGCCCTTGGCAATGGTCAAATAGCTTGAAGTAAGCATTTTCACTGCAAAAAAACCCCGAACCAACCAACCCAAAACAAAACCAGCAAGCTCCCAACAGTCTAAAGAGTGTCTTGTAAAGATGCAAAGTCAAAACAAAAGAGAATAAACCCAGAAGCTTTGTAAAAAAATAAATATCCCACCCCTCTTCAGATTAATTCTAACCAAGCTCAAGCAAGGAGTTGGTCACTTTCAGTTCACAGGTGGGAACTCAGGCTGTCCCCTCTCCATGCTTCCCCTGGCAGGCCCTTCCTTGTGCCTGGGAGCAGCAGTGCCTGTGTTCTCACACTGCCTTTGCTGCAATTAGGAAACAGCTATGATGATTTTTCTTGGAAAAAGTGCTGAATTAATCCCAGCTGTGGGATCAGTCTCATTATGGACAGAATGGAGGTAACCTTTTGCTTAAGCTACGGTTAAAACAACCTCTGTGTGGTTTTTGAGCACATCATCCTTAGAGAAAACCATAGTTCTGATTATAAAATATTTAAACCCGGCTCTCAGAGGGCCTCTAATTCTGCCTGTGGATCCCCACAAAAGCTCTTCAGACATTTCAGGTATTCTGTTAAACATCCACAGAACTGGTTTTTACTGTCTTTTGGTGGTGAAACTCTACATCATCCTTTCCTGATGCAAGCTGAATCCCGGCAGCAGAATGCATGATTTTAAACTCAAAGGTGAAAAAGAAAGTCTGAGTTCCTAGTGCTCTACTAACAACTCTGCTTTGGCAGCTTGCAACCCAAATACTGCAAGCCAAGAGGAAAACAAGGTGAAAACAAAGACCAACAACCCAAACACGAAGCAGGAACAACACACATTTCCAGAATTGCTTCTGGTTTTTCCTTCTGGCCTCTTCTTCCCAGAGACGGGGATGCACAAAGTCTCTTGGGTCAGATGAGTCCCGGCTGTTTCCCGGGCTGCCTGGTGGTGGCAGGATGTAGATTTAAGACAGCTCAGTGTCAAACCTGAAAACTCCAGCGCTTTTAACCCATCTGTCGTTGCAGGGAGAAAAACAAAGCTCATGAACTTCTGGATTTGAAAAAGTGCTCTTACACCATATTAAGGCAGCAGACAGTAAGTCTCAATTGCAGCTGAAAGGCTGAGTTTAAACAGTTCCTAACTTCATAAATCCTTAACTTGGTTTGTTTCTGGCTTCTGGTCACACCCAAATTATTTTAAAAAGTCAAAGGCATACTGACATGGAAACTACAGCGTAGATTTTGTGGTTGGTAGATGAAAGCAGTTGTTTGCGTTACTCAGTTTGTCCAAGGAGAAGTGCTGTGGCACACTCCTGAGGAAACGTAACCTTGGAGAAAGATCCAAAGCACTATCTCTTAATCTAACATTTTATTAATTTTTCACCTGCTTTATACATTCATTTACAAGCATCTTGTAAACATTTAATGACAAGTGTTTAACCATATTACATACATGCTTTGTTTTTGTGAAAATTGAGCAAATATGTTGCTTCATTAATGTAGTTAAATTTTTACTATGAGTACATTTGAAATTCTAGCAAATGGCCCAGCATAATTGATAGAAATATGGTACCTTTTATTTTATTTTGTAACTGTCAAACCAAGTTATTTATCTGTAGTTTATAGAGACTCTTCTATACATTAAATTGCCTTTGAGGTACTCCCTTATATTAGTCAGAATTCTCAGGCCTACATTTTTCCTTCTTCAGTTCCTCAAAATAAAGTACCTAGTATGACCAAGAGATTGAATATCTCTAGCCTCAAAATCTGATGAGCCGACTTAGGCAGAAGCAAACTGCTTAAAAAGCAGCCCTCATTAGTGTAATCTTTCTATCACATTCTGAATGGCCCCATAATTGTAAAACTCAAAATAATCACATATTTTGATGTTAATAAAAGGTATGTTAATAGGTCTTTCAGTGGCAGTCCTATTAAACTATCCCCATTTTACATGGTCATACGCTTTCTGTTCATCTACACATATTGAGTAAATTGCAGTCTCAACCAATATGCTACAATCACTAGATCAAATATCTTTCATTTAATACTGATCATTTACCCGGGATTATGCAAATAGATAGAAATGAAATCCTACCAAATCATCCATCTTTATTGCCTTAGTAGAAACTTCAGAAGGTTCCTCTTGCTGATGGTGTTTGCAAAAATTGCTGTTCATAAAAAATGGAACTGTATGTCTGCTCAGTATTTACATCTGGAATATTTGTTAATGAAAGGGCTTGGAAGTAAAAGCTGTTATCCGTGAAACTGAACCATAGAAAAGGAGGCAGCACATGAGTTAAAAATCTACTGACAAATACATGGAAAAAATCCATTGAAAAGATAAATACAAAGACCTTTGCTCAGGAAATCCAAGATCCATAAACTGTTGGAGTCAGGGGAAGTATCACTGCATGTTGTCCTCGTTCTTTTGTTGTTTTTTTTTTCTCCACACATGTAGAGTTGGGCTATGTGGCAATTTGGAAACTAAAGGTATGAGAAGGAACAGCTAAAAGAGTAAAAACCTTATGACAGAATGAAGACTGTTTAAGACTGTATTATCCTGCACATTGCTTATCAAAATTCCTCTTAAAAACTGAAGTAAGCAATCAAGCAAGGAACCTATTGTATGAAAACAGCAAAGTAAAAGAAGCTCTTGGAAATAAAAAGAATTTTCACAAAAAATTAAAGCCATGTCCTAGGAGAAGAAAATCATGAAATAACGTAAAAACTTTAATCCATTAATACATATTTATTTTGCTAAATATAAACCCCTAATAATAAAGGGCAAAAGAGATTTCAAGGAACAAGTTGTTAATTGCATAAAAGTTATTCAGGAAAAAACTTTTTTCAAATGCATCAGAAGCAGGAATCCAACCAGAAATAAAGTTTAATAGACAACTGAAATACGCTGACTGATGTTGAGAAAGATAAGGCCACAGTACAAAAGTTAAATGAATTCTATTCACCAATACACAAAGAATGAGGAGGAGGAGGAGGGAGCAACTGTCTCATATTGAAGTGTCAGATGCCAGAATAATTCAATAGAATATATGGTAGCAAAGCATCAATACAATACATTTGCCAACTAAGAGAACTAAGGACATTCAGATATTAAATTGCTGAAATACTGACTATGGTAAGCAATCTATAGCTCAAATGAGCTTCACTGAAGGGCAGCAAGAGGTATCCAGATATTTCTAGACAAAATAGGAGCACGACTTCAAAACTGAGGCTATTAATAAATACTATGAGAAAGTTAGACTTATTAGATAGTGAAGTAACTATACTGCATTGGAAAAGGTCAATGTTCTTTATGCAAAGGGAATGTGATTTACAACATAATTTTTGCTTCACAGATCTGCTGGAGTCCTTTGATGGAGTCAGTGGTGTGGGTAAAAGATATGTTTAGCATAGTATGCTAAAATCTACAGCTGACTGTGAAGACCTACAGGAATATCTTGTGATATTAACTCTGTAAATGGGAATGAAATGGCAGATGAAATTCAATGTCAATGAATGCAAAATAATGCGCTTGGTGGGAAAAACACAATAACCCTACTATAGATGCACAATAATGAGCTCTGAAAGATCTTGTAGTCATTATGAGTAGATTTCTGAAAGCATCAGCTGAATGTTGAGAGGCAGTAGGAAATATTAGGAAAGTAATAAAGAACAGAAATTGTAATTATGACACTATATAATATCTGGTGAGTCTACGTCTTGACTTGTGGGTGTAATTCTGATCATCCCAGTTAAAAAGATGCAGCAGAACTAGGGCAGTTTCAGAGGTGGAAGATAAGTCAGATCAGAAATATGGAGATTAAAAATACTCTTTACTTTGGAAAAGAGATGACTGATAGGAGGAGTGTATGATAGGATCACGTAAAATCTCAAACAGCACAGATAATACAACCAAGGAAAGTTTACCCTTTACATTGCATAGCAAAATTGTTAGGGAACAGGCTTAAAAGAAATTAAAGAGAAGGTCTTATTCATAGTAAATAAATACAATATAGTCACAACTGCCAGGGAACAACAGAGCTCAAAAGTATGTCTAAACGAGGAATTAAGAAATTAATGTATGATAGGTCTACCAAGAATTAATAAAAGCAAAGGGCCAGAAGCAATCTCAAGAACAAAAAGTCCTTAAAACTGCTGGTTACCAACAACTGAGTGACTATACCGGAGAGGTGCAACTTTTTTATGCTCACCCTGTTTTTATCCTTTCTTTTAATTATCCACTACATGTCACTTCTGAGACCTGGTGAGAGGTTTGCTGGGTTTGATACAAGAGAGATTCTTATTGGCATTTGTATTCTCTTTTTCTGACCTGTGTCCAAAACCATTCTTTTTTTGGTGAGTCCCCTCCTGTAAATAAATGCTACTCATCATATTAAAGATGTGTCAATAGACAGGAATTTTCAAAAGGGTTGTACTAATTAACCACAAAGGTTCTCCCTGCCTTAAAATTTAAGAATCATCAGTGTCTTTTCTATAACCAGTCACAAGACTCTGAGATGCAAGTTTTCCTACTGTACAAACATCCAGTTTGGACCACATTTTTTAAAAAATAAACATTTAAGAGAGCTTTGTAATTGGTTTAAATAGGGCTTTTGTGAAGAATCTGAAAGAGAATTTGTTTTGACAGATAATTTACTGATCACATTATCTGCAGCCTATGCTATTCCTCACTGAATTTTGTTTCAGATATGGTGGGAAATGACCCACTGAAAAAGCACACCCTTCATTTGTCCTATCGAACTTATTAAATAAAAAAGAACATATTGAAATAATACCAATTTAACCTGGAAAAATTCCATCCATTAACAAAAATTTTTATTAGTGTTTATAAAGCAAAATTTTATGTTAATGAGAGGAAGGATTTTTTGTATATGATTTTTTTCCCCAGACCTTTCGTATTGTATTAGATTGAGTTACTAAATGGCTGTCACACACTGCCAGAGATAGCTTTATTTTGGTGATGAGCAGGGAATTTTTGAGTTGGATCATGCCTTCCAAAGCACAGATGTACAACTGCATACTGGAAGAAAGGGAGGTTCTTATCAGATCTGTTCTTGTATCTCCATGTTTAAATTATCAATAATTTCAAAAAAAACATAAAAATATCACTAATGCAACTTAAAGGTCTTGCAAAAAAACTGGGGAACATTAACTTTCATTGAAAGTGACAAGAAATTGCTAAAAGCAACTTGATCATTTGTTAAGCTGGATACAAGCAAACAAAATGTATTTTAATCCCACCAAGCTTGTGGTTGCATATCAAGGACAGAGGAGCAAAATAATTCTTTGCAGAGCAATGACTGTATCCTAGGAAGCAGTGAAACAAAAGATTTTCAGATGTAGCAAGAAGGAAGGGGGAATAATATTACTTACACATGAACTAACCATTCATGCTCCTGCTCCCCAAAAGGGTCAATGTAATCTTTGAATGTAGAAATAGGGTTTCAAAACTAGAGAGATTTTTATACTAGTATAGCAATTGTTGGAACCATTCCATGGTATATTTTAGTAACATCTTTAATGTTAAACAAAGTTCCACATTTTTTAATCTTCATGGAGAGAATTACTGAAACTGGATGGTGCAGGATTGGGCTGTCTCAGCCAGAAACAACTTATGGGCAGGAATAATTCTCTCTTTTGCTAAATTCATACTTTACATATATCTATATATGAACTGTCTTTTTACAGAGATCATATGTGTAGAACCTATCTAAACAGGTTAGACTGACATGGATATTTATGCAGAATTAAAAAAATACATTATCTCCTCTTGTTTTTATAATATGTATTTCCTGTATAGATTGTTTCTATCATGTTATGAAATGGTAAAATATTACTGAAATATAAAAATATATATTTCTGGGAATATTTAAAAAGTAAATTTATGCTATTAAAAGGAAGTGTCAGGAATTCTTTATAAGTTGAATAACATATGAACACAATTTTTCCTAATTTTCATTGTCTTGCTATTACACTGCCTTACATGTCTACACATTTAGTCTTCTCAGCATCAGTCATTACTAAAACTTACTGGTAGTGATGAAGTGAATACACTGCTGAGAACTTTCCTCTGGTGGAGTCCCATCAGCGACAGCTGTTGATTCAGAAGTGCATGCTGTGAGTACCCCAGCAGTATCACATAGCCGTGTTTCCTTTATTTTGCTTTTTGCTTGAGCTCAACTGCTCTTCAAACCAGCTTTCTTACCATACCAGAAAAGATCTCAATTTTATCCAGAACAAAACTAGCAATTCAACCAATTTGACTGCAGTCTTCTAAATCAGCCTCATCTCCTCATTGCCTTTGGATAATGAAAGCTTCCAGATGTAAAATCTCCGATTGTTGTTAAGTGAGAAAAAATGAACTCTTTAAGTTATTGGTATCGCTGTAGACTCCTGAGTCTACAAAATGACAATATAATGTACAGTGTTTGAATTTAGCAACTGAATATCATAAATCATAGCTACTTAAAGTGTACCTGATCAGTGTATTTGAGACTTTATTTGCTGAAGCTCTGAAGAGAGCTGATTCTGCAGAGCTAGATACTATGCACAACAGAGGGATTCATAGGATAATTGTCTGTAGTGCTGGAAAATATATGTTCATTACTGTCTTTAAGTATATGTTAACAGTCACAGGCTTAACTGCTATTGTATGAAATACATTCTTGGTTTGATGAAAATGAAGAGATGAAAAAATGGTAAAAACACTTCAGCTCCAATTTGTATTACCACATGTTATTTACCAAAATAGAATCATGTGCATTTTTGCTTGCTGCTTCCCACTAAGGCAGCAATGCTGAGTCGGCATCAGTAGAGTCGTCTTTATTTTTACCAGACCTTTCTCTGGAGCCACAGAGGATACCGAGTCTTACTCATGTTATTTTTCTTTAGGTCTTTGGAAAAGTTGATCTACCAGTATCTGAGGTCTGTATGCTGATCTATATCTACCCAATAACTATTCTGTTCTCATGGCTTTTACTAATTAAAATGAAATTCCCGAATAAATAACGTATCAGTCGACTACACATTTTCTATGGTTAGAAATTCATCATATTTTACTCATTATGTTGAATATATTTCCTTAAAACATTTTTAAGTTCTAAGAACAAACTAAGATCTCGTTCTGAGACCTTCAGTGTTTACTAACATATATTTGCACTTCAAAGCTACAAGCATAGTAAAGTAGTTAAAGACAGACCCTTTGTGTCATGAATTTTCTAGGACTGGTTTTGAGGCCTTCCCTGATTAATTGAAAAAGTGAACCTAATGACTTTGGTGTTCTGGATCTCCACAACAGATTAAATTCACTCAATATCAGAATAAGTATATAAACATAAATGTAAACATTAATAATAATAATGATGATTGGATTATAATTTTCTTTACACCTTAATGGGTTGTTGAAGATAAGAAACCACAAAAAAAACTTTTCATTAATTATAATTACAATGTCAGCAAGCAGTCAAAAGGTAAGAAGCTGGCTGAAGCTATAATGTTTCAATATAGATATAGTAAGAAAATATTTGCATTGTGTATTTTGATACAGCATTGTATATTTCTCCAATGTTAAGTATGAAAGATTAGATTTCTGGGTTGCCTGGGTACACAGTGATGATGCAAAGGGTTCCAGATTAGCATGAAAAAAAAATCAGGAAAGTGTATGTTCGGTTTTTGAAATATTGGTCACACAAGCATACCCCTGCTTACCTTCATTAGTTCCAGGCTTAAAGCCAACACAAGATTTACTTCCCTTTCAATGCTATTTTTATTTATTTTTTTCCAGCTTGTCTCTTTATATTTGCAGTCAGTAACGCTTAGCCTCAAATGGTCCAAAAGTTCCCCTTACACACCTACCTATCTAGGTGGAGATTTTGATGATGTCACGAAATGGAGTGGTTTGAACCGCTTGAAGAAGCTATATGAGAGATTCAATGCGCATTCCTGATGAAGTTTAAGTGACCTAATTCCAACCCACATTGCAACAGTTCAAGAAAATTATATTTTCAGAAAAAAACCAAATTCCTTTTCCCGTTCAGTTTTGGGTGTAGATGCACCATATAAATGGCTGTGTGTCCACACATTAGGAGATGGCGCAGCACCTGCCATCTGCTCGGCATGGTGATTTGCTAAAGGCCACAGAAAGAACCTGCCCACCAACTGGAAAACATCCAAAGCCAATTTCACAGGGAATTTGCAGGGCCTAATTCTCAGGGTTTGATCACAAAACATATGCCTAAATCCTGTGAACAGCCAGATTTGGCAGGTATTCTCAAGCGCAAACATAACAGGCACCAAACAGCACATAAAGTGGTTGTACAGTAGACTTCATTAAGGTGCACGGTGGGTTTTCTTTCAGAAAATGGCAGCCAGACAGAGCACTGCTGATACTACCACTGTTTTATCTAATTATATTACTCACTCAAGCTGGGAAGGCCACAATTCATTCCCTTCACCTGTCAGGAGGGATTAAAATTCACACCTAATGCCTCTTCTGCAGGTGCTTCTTCATTAGTGTTTTATTTTGTATTGGTGGTGCACTTCTGAAGAGCCCTTCCTCATGTCTCCATTTAGTGCCCTGTGGTTATCACTGTCTTTCCAGTTGTCTCCACTGAAAGTCCTGAAGCGTGTTTTCTCATAACCAGAGTTATGAGAAGCCAGAAAATATATTCCAGGAGCACCCTTGTGCCCTCCAATTACTGATGAGCATTCGGTCCTCAGGGTCAGGCTAGAGCTAGCCTGAAATAAGATCCTGAAGAGCATGTACTGTACATGTCAGTCCTCAGCACTGTCTGCTCTGTTCACATCTACTGCTACTGGGCTGTACTGCTGTTGCAGTTTAAGCCCAGCCAGTAAAAAAGCACCACAAAGCTGCTCGCTCACTCCTCCCCCTCTAGCCCCGGTGGGATGAGGAGGAGAAAATATAAAGGCAGGCTCATGGGTCGAGATAAGGACAGGGAGGGATCTCTCACCACTTATGGTCATGGGCAAAAGACAGGCTCAACTTGGGGAAGAAACAAAATCAATTTAATTTACTACCAATCAAATCGAAACAGGGTTATTAGGAAGTAAACCCAAACCTTAGAACACCTTCCCCCCACCCCTCCCTCCTTCCCGGCTCAGCTCCACTCCCCGTTCTCTCTCCCTCCTCCCCCCGGCGGAGCAGGGGAACAGGGGACGGGCGTTGGGGTCAGGTCCCCACACCTTGTCTCTGCCGCTCCTTCCTCCTCAGGGGCAGGAGGACTCCTCACTCGGCCCCTGCTCCACCGTGGGGTCCCTCCCACGGGAAAGAGTCCTTCACGAACTTCTCCAACATGGGTCCTTTCTGCAGGCTGCAGTTCCTCACAAACTTCCCTGGCATGCGTCTTTTCCACGGGCCGATCTTCAGTCACACACTGCTCCAGCGTGGGCTTTCCCATGGAGTCATGGCCATCTTCAGGGGCCTCCACTCACCTCCATGGGCTGTTGGGGGTGGGGGGGACAGCCTGCCATCTCACCACGGGCTGCAGGGGCATCCCCTCCTCCTTCCTCACTGACCTCGGTGTCTGCAGAGGGGTTCTCCTCACATTCCAATCTCCTCCCCACTGCAGGTTCCCCTTCTCAAATCTGTTCTCCCAGAGGCACTACCACCGTCACTGATGGTCTCGGCCTTGGCCAAATGTGGGTCCGACTTGGAGCCAGGGAAGCTTCTAGCAGCTTCTCACAGGAGCCACCCCTGTGGCCCCCTCCCCCGCTACCAAAAAAACCCGCGCCACACAAACCCAAAACAACTGCTTAGTGCAGCCATAGATTGAGAGGTCAGCAGGCACCTCCTTGCACATGATTTAATGTCCCTGTGAAGAATTTAGAATTCATTTTACTGGAGACACACAAGTGTGCGCACACAAGACTATAACGTAATGGTTAGTGTAGTTCACATAAAGCTGTGGTCTGAGTACCCATTCCTTTCTATGAGAATTGTCTCTCTATTTTTATAGTGTCAATTTAATTGCTAGGTTAACTTCTGAATACTTTCTTTTCCAGTGGAAACTGCCATGCTCATGGACTTTCATGTAGACTGTTGTTTTGCATTGTCTGGGCTCCCTTTGCATCAGATAAACAGCATCAGCAGAATTAGTATCTCCAATCATGCCTCTTTAAGTCAGATATAATTATGACATGAGATAAAACACTGTCCTGGTTTCGACTGGGATAGAGTTAATTTTCTTCCTAGTAGCAGGTATAGTGCTATGTTTTAGATTCGATATGAGAAGAATGTTGATAACACACTGATGTTTTCAGTTGTTGCTATGTAGTGTTTACACTAAGTCAGGGATTTTTCAGCTTCTCATGCCCAGCCAGCAGGAAGGCTGGAGGGGCACAGGAAGTTGGGAAAGGACACAGCCAGGGCAGCTGACCCAAACGGGCCAAAGGGATATTCCATACTGTGTGACGTCATGCCTAGTATATAAACTGGGGCGAGTTGGCCTGGTGGGGATTGCTGCTTGGGAGCTAACTGGGCATTGGTCACCGAGTGGTAAGCCATTGCATTGTGCATCACTTGTTTTATATATTTCATTTCTTTTATTATTATTATTGCCATATTATTATTGTTATTCTTATCATTATTATTTTCTTCCTTTCTGTCCTATTAAACTGTTCTTATCACAACCCACGAGTTTTACCTTTTTTTTTCCTGATTCTCTCACCCATCCCACTGGGTGGTGGGGAAGTGAGTGAGCTGCTGTGTGGTACTTAGTTGCTGGCTGAGGTTAAACCACGATAAGCACAAAACAGTAATAAGGTGAGGGGTGATCATAAGAAGCATTTACAGACTATTTGCAGGAACATGCAGAGATAGTAGTTAATTTCCAATCCAGAAGGATAGCTTGGATTTCCTTAAAATTTTATTTTCTTTGAAAGCCAGAGTTTCCCTTTCTAAATGTAAAAAATAATTAGGACAGCCAAAATATAAAATATGAATAAGACCGTTCTTCATTTTAGAATAGAAAAGACTTTGTGATTTCTTAGAATAGAACGGAATAGAATATTTCAGTTGGAAGGGACCTACAGTGATCATCTAGTCCAACTGCCTGACCAGTTCAGGGCTGACAAAAAGTTAAAGCATGTTGTTAAGGGCATTGTCCAAATGCCTCTTAAACACTGACAAGTTTCGGCCACCTCTCTAGGAAGGCTGTTCCAGTGTTTGACCACCCTCTCGGTAAAGAGATGTTTCTTAATGTCCAGTCCAAACCTCCCCTGGTGCAGCTTTGAACCATTCCCACGCATCCTGTCACTGGATCCCAGGGAGAAGAGATCAGCACCTCCCTCTCTGCTTCCCCTCCTCGGGACGCTGTAGGGAGCAACGAGGTTGCCCTTCAGCCGCCTTTTCTCCAAGCTAGACAAGCCCAAAGTCCTTAGCCGTTCCTCACAGGACATGCCTTCCAGGCCTTTCACCAGCTTTGTTGCCTTCCTCTGGATGCATTCAAGGACCTTCACATCCTTCTTAAATTGTGGGGCCCAGAACTGCACACAGTATTCAAGGTAAGGTCGCACCAGCGCTGAATGTAGCGGGATAATCACCTCTATATTGGGCTTTTAAGGAGGTAATAACTTCTCAGACCACTGTCTACAACATGGGACTTATCTTCCCTGACCTGTTTCAGTGAATGATACTCAAATAAAATATGCAGTAAAAAGTAATTTAATAGAGGTTATAGATAATCATAAAGAGCAAATTGGAAAAAAAAATGTGACGAGTAAGAAGTAGGACAGACACACACATTGTCAATCTGCTAAACTTATTTGCTGTTGTGTAAGCTCCTAGCATCCAAGAAATATATCTATTCACTGCTGGAAAAATTAAAAACTTGACTTGTAACATCTTTCTACATTAAGAAAATGCTATTACTCAGTATGGCTTTTTGATGTAGTTACAGTCAGACCAGTGAAAAATAGACTGAAAAATCACAGCTATAGGTATAAAAGTTCTTTTGCTATGGTTACTCTCTGCAGTACAGAGACTTATTGCCTAGGATTAACTAATGATTAATAGATGAATCAATATTTCGTCCATACTGTTCTTGCATCTTTACAGTGATAGGAATAATGACATTCTGATACAGTAATTGGAACATCTAATCACTGTGCATTTCATACCATTGGGTCAACTATTACTTGCGTAGTCATACAAATACGGTAAACGGGAGAGAGTAATGAGTATTAATAACTAAAATGTCATGTTAAACCATTCTACTGACACTGCTGTGAAAGGAGGAGGGTCAGCTCAGAGCCTGGCTTGAAAAAAGTAACCCAGCTGAAGTAGAAATGGCAGGAACTCTGGAAACACTGTTCCTGTTTGATGCTTTCCTTTCTGAAAGTAAATTGACATCGACTGATGTGATGTAAATCCAACTTGTACGTAGTCGTCATGGTTGACCAATCCAGCATACTGTAAACTTCTGTGCTACAGTCTACTTGACAGAATAAAAAAGTCACTTCTGGGATTGCTGTCTGACATGTGTAGAAGCGTTCTCAGTGCTGCAATCCCTTAGGAAAAAGCTTTTATCCCATCAGAGACTTCAGTCCCAGCCTTAAAAATAGGTATCTATACATATATATCTACATCTGCTTATCAGTAAAACAAGACCTCTTATCTCCAGAATGTGCAAATATTCAAATTACATGCATTATTAAAACAAAATATTAAATTAACTGAGTTTAATTTAATGGTTTTGTATATGAAATTATTAAACATTTAATCTTTATAAAAGTCAGTGAGAGGCATACTGTCACTTTCTCCAGTGAAGTAAACAACTGAAAATGTAAGACTTTCAATTGAATTTAGGATTTTCAAAGAAAAGCCAGATTTTAGACCATGGCAAAAAAAAAGTGATTGATCAAATGATTCTGCATGAAATTGTACAGTTCAATGAAGATGCAGATGTACTGTAGATTATAAGTACTAATTTTTCTTGTAGCTGAACCCTCCCTGTCCCCCCCCAAACACCCTCTAAGTTAAATGCCAGTTTAAAAAATGATGTAACAAGGTAGTAACATTTTCATTGGCTATTCTATCATTATGTTAATTGAAGCATATAAAGAAGAGAAGTCAGAAGGCACTATACTTTTGTCTGTGTAACACCAGGGAACTTTAAGTGATGGAGAGTTTCAGGACTTAGTTAATTATTATATCATACCTTACATCCAGAAAAATCCTCTGTTAAAGCATTTATGGAGTAAAGTGTAATATCCATTAATTAGAAATAGAACTGAGGCTGACTTGTAAATCTTAGTAGTACTGTTTTTCTGCATATGCACCAATTTGATAATTACTCCATGCCCTTGAGGTGAGGGAGAATTTGAAATACATGGAATGTTTCAAAAAAATGCAAATACTTCCCCTTAATAAGCTGCAGTGCTTGACTTAAGTCTGTGGAACTACTTAGAATGTAAGAGACGTTGAGTTACACATAACCAATGAAAACCAATGGGGACCCAAATTCAGACCATGCAAATAAAAGTACACCTCTAGTCTACAAACAGTGGTTTAGACAACAAGTGCTCAGAAGATGAGAGCATATCTGATTGCACATACCTAGTTGCAGTGCGAGATGCGTTCCTCATGGTCTTCCAAAAGGTCACACTACCAAGCAAACCAAAATCATGGACCCAGTGAAGGCGGACCCTCAGGTGATATGGGTCTGTTTTAAACTGCAGATGAACTAAATGGTTATAATGTTCACTTCTGGTCCTGAAACCCACAAATCTTTTGTCATGTCACACTTAAAATGAAAAGTGCAGGAATCTGTCTGTTTAGATTTCCTAGTTTGCCTAAAATTACGATTTCTGAACACCTAATGTTCTAAAACATGTTTTAAACCTCATAGCTGATAATGGTTTGTGTGTAATATTTCATGTTCTTAACTTCTCATGTTAAGTGAGGATACTTTTAAAGAGCAGCGGGCTATTCTCTACCTTCCCCCCATCTATTCCTTTGCTTTCCTTTTCCCTTTGCCTCTTTTCTCTCCTCTTCCTTTTTCTCACCTTCATTTGGAGGTGTGAAAAAGGGAGAGCTAAGCCAAGGAAGTGAGTTTTTTACTTTGCTCTGAAGCCAGGGAGATTTGTGGTAATGAGTTCCCAAGCCCGGGTGCTGCTGCTGAGCAAGCCGTCTTCTGCTCTTATGGGCTTCACTCTCATGATTGACAGCTTCATCATTCCTAAGAAATGCAGCTGTCAGGGCATAGCTTTGTTGCAAAAAATACCAACAACCCCAAAACCAACCAGACAAATAAAAATGTACTCTCCAGCATGTCTGGAGGTAATACCTCGGAAAGCTCTAAGTTAACATGTATTCAAGCAGAATAGAAACCAGTGTGTGTTCTTTTAGCACATTTGTCCTGAAATACATGTGATTGATAGAAATAAATGGGAAGCTTTTTGTGTGACTTTTTTTTTTTTAATCAACGAAATACACTGGTATGAGCTGGAAGAGATACATACTTACATGGGCCAAATCCTTAACTAAGAAGATGCTATTTTTACATCCTCATTTCCTGAGTGCAGCTGCACCTCCAAGCCAAAGCGGGAAGCCTGTAAAAATAAGTCTAGAGTTCAGTTCTTAAATCCATGTTTAAGAGCCTAATAAAGAGCCATTTGGTGGGGGTTGTCTGCAGCTTGGAGTTGGTGGAAGTGTTATACTTTTGTGACTCGGAATATTCCTTCAGATACCCAAATTTGGGCCCAAGACCAAACACTGAGCATCCTTTCTCAAAACCTTTGCTTAGCTGTGAATTGCTTTAGATGTTTTCTGGGGACTTCCGCTGCATCATAGAAGGTGCTTCAAGTTATCACCGAAAGACTACGTAAGATTTAGTATTTGTAGATGCCTTTTGTTTATCGGCACATTACAGCCAAACAAATTACGTATTGAACTGAGCAACTCCCCCCGCCCCCCAAACATTTAGGCTGCAAGTAGCTAAAGAAAACGCCTAATGTGCTTCATTTTTCCTATCTTCTGTTATTTCAAACAAATCACCACTTAGTGTTTTCAAGGCCGTTTGTCTTTGATTAAACATTTTCGTTGTGTTTTGTAACAGAAAGTTTTAATGCTCAATTCCCAGTGCCACATCCCTCACCATTTCAAACTATTATTTCAAGCCTTTGCATGGCAGTCGCGGGCCCAAGCTGCTCAGCTGTAGAAAACATTTTCTCCAGCAGCAGCAGCAGCAGCAGCTGCTGGCTGCTTGGCAGGCTCAGCAGCCAGCTGCGGGGCCAGTGCTGCCAGCACGCTGGGGCTGCGATGCAGCAGCAATGCCGATGCGGGCTGCCGCCGTGCCGACAGGCTCGGATACCCCTCTAACTCTTCAGCGGAAGACTTTCCGCACTTGTCTCCGTTTCAGTTCAAGAGGCCTCAAAAAGCCAATAGACGATTTTGTTAATTGGTGCAATAAAAATGGGGTCACTGCCAGGTCATCATAATTTCCTTCCAGAGTCCCAGCCTTAAAGACTCGCCCTCCTTGAATGTTAAACTTTCTTTGCTCGGGAGGCAGGCAAGCAGGCTGTCTGCCAAGCCAAAAAACCTGTTGTTTTTGTGCACTCTCACACATGACCCATATATTTGTGACTAGGTTTTCAATGATGCCCCGAGGAGCTGCGATGCCTGCGATTCACTGCCACCTGGAGGAGTTCAAGTTAAGCTAGAAGAGCGTCCCTACCTCCAGTTGTGTTTTAACTCTTCGGAATAGCTTTTAGATTTCATTTGGCACCCCTGACAGAGAAATTAGACTGGAAGCTGGGTTTAAATATAAATAAAGGTGTGTGTGTGTGTGCGTGTGTGTGTGTGTGTTTAAATCATGGTTTATTAAAGGAGAATTGATATAAATAAAATATGACTTCTCTTCTCAGTAAACCATGTCCACATTGCTTTATTACCTTTAATCTTGTAGTGCAAACACAGCTGGAAGTCTTTCTTTATTTCTCCACTTTCCTCGTTTTAAAATGGGCCTATTTATTTTATTATTATAAATAATATTCATGAGATACATAAAAGCTTTAACATTTTATAAACTGTGCTGTATTTCTGTTTACTTAGTCATTTGCAAATTCAAGCAATTTTAGCAATTTAGCTGAAGCTCTGTTGTGTCTTTATGTTCTTGAATATTCAGATTTCAATATCAAACCTCTGGGCACCTAATAATTGTGAAAAAGTCCATAGTGTTTTCTAGGATGATAACAGAGAGTCCAATAAAAAAATATATCCTGAGCATGCCACAGATACTGATAATAGTGGGTCACATCTAATAAAAAATCTCCCCCTATCTTCTCTGATATTTTGCCAATTAAATGCAGTTTCTGTTCCTATGGTGTAAAGCTGTGCATACACACCCAAAGTATTTTTTAAAGAATATATTTACTTAGTGAATATTTCTGAGTTCCAAGTGCAGTTTATAATTCAAATCATGGACTAGATACACATAGATTCTTAGTTTTCAAGTAATATTTTAAACACATACTGCTAATGATTTAGCTCTCTAGTCAACAAATACATTACACATGAAAGTGCAAATGCCTCCAGCTGAGCACCCTGGGAGACAGCTCAGATGAGCTGTGCAACAATTTGGCCTGTACACCTCTTTAAATAAACTTTTAAAATGGCACAGCATAAAAAGTCTCTCTTTGGCCTATTTCCCTCTTCACATGTAAGGTCCTGATGGGAAGGGAGATGGAAATTAATTTTGATGCACACTTACAGCCTACTATTTTGCCATCATGACCACACTTCAGCAGGTTTGGTCTGCAGTTTCAGCCCGGGGCACGCACCCGCTCATTGAACATGGCTCCAAAGGTACTGCCGCAAGCTTGTTCAGCCTCATCCATCCACACATCCTTGCCTCCAATGCACATCCTAACGTATACAAGACCTTTTGTAAAGGAAACTATTGTGGAGCTACGCTACTTGCAGGTAGTCCCATCTACCAGACTTTCCTCCTTCTGGCTGCATTAGATATACCTATTACAAGAACTAACCGTTCAAACTGGCTGTTGCTTTTAGGCATTTTGTCCATAAACAGTCAGCAACTGTAACAGTGAAGAAGAGATCTTTCAAGGCCAAAAAGATGTTATATGACCTAAGACAGAAATTCAAAACATTCCTGATTTTCTCATTAAGAAAAAAACCAAACCTCTCTTGTAAAACAAAGTTTACATAAAAGTAAGATAAATAGATTTTGCTGTTACCTTTTATATAGAATTAACCAACATGTCCTTCAAACCAAATATTAATATTTTATTTTAAATCCCTCAGGCTTAATCTAGCTTAATATTTTATTATTTAGTTTTAGAGCTGTATGGTGTGACAAATTTTCCTTTTGCCTATGAGAAGCAGAATTGCTTAAGCATAACTATTATTATTGTGCTCTTCACCATATCACCTAAGTTCAGACTTGACTGGAAAGTTTGAAAAGGGTTGGTAGACTCATCTGAAAAAGATTCTGAAATTCAGTTGATTAAAAGTTTTTAAAGGATTTCTAAAAATTGGGTAATGAGTGTTCAGTTTCAAAATTCTTCACAAGCAACTAAATTTACAATCTGGATTTAAAAATTGCTGAGCACCCTCTCAGTTCAGAAGAAAGCTTATTAAAAATATACCCTGGCAAATTAAAGCAGCCCTCCATACCTCAAGTAGGGCTTCATTTTCTGCTGTATTTTCCATTAAGCTTTTAACAGACATTATTGAAATCTTTATGATTAACAGGGAAATCATAATCTCTCCTTCACAGAAATAGGACTTTTTGCTTGTTTTTTCACCTAAAATAATTTCTCTCAAGATCTTTCCTTCTTCATTGATCAACCATCACCCTGTATTTTTGTCATATTTTGGCAAGATTTTTCTTTTAATTTCCCATATTATGGGCTTATTCTTCCGGGAAATGTTTCTGGTCTTTTCCTCCTCTACTCTAGGCTTTTGGGGTTTTTGTTTGTTTCAAACATTTTTAATATCTGGTTGGATTTACTCCACTCCTTTTCCTGTTTACTGTTTTCCCATATTCATCTTCCCCATCATTCTCTGAAGCTGTCCTCACTTGTTATCATTTGGCTTCATCTTGGGGAATTATGTACACTTGCAATTTGCCATTAGCTGCTGTGTCATGAGGGGAGAAGGAGTCTAAAGCTGTATTTAAGGTTAGTTGGATCCCTTCTACTTAATGGTGGCAAATAGACAGTGGAAGGAGGGACTGTCCTGGAACTTAGGGAGCTGACCTTGCTCCCTTCCTGCCCCTGGAAACAATGAACTATTGCACTTTTTAAGCAGATATCCTCATCTTGAGTCATGACTGAAGAAAGCTTTAGCACAAAGTGCTTTCACACAAAGCTATATGTATGGTGCGAAAGTTAAAATATATGCTCCGGTGAAGAAGCCTCCAATCACTTCCCTCCACTCACTTGCTAGTAGAGAGACTGTGCATCAGACAGCTGAAAACATGAAGGGGCTGGGGAATTTCTTGAGATCAGACTTTCTACCAGTAGATGTGACAATGGTAGGAACTGAGGGGAGAAGTGAGGTTTTTTTCCTTCTTCTGAGGGAGGAAAAAAAAGCATGTACAAAATGTTATTACGTAAGTGGAATGTTGTTACCTAAAGCTAAATTTAGCAGAATACTAGACTTAATTGCTGTTTGGAAAATTTCTACGGGAGCTCAGACTGCTCCACAGGCAGTTCTTTGGCTTACTAATTTTTCACCTTCATGGGAGGACATTGTTAAAGTATGCAGGCAGGGGACCCTGGCCTGAGGTTTACTGAACAGAAAATGGGAAACTACCAAGCAGAAGTTACTGGACATAGCAAATAGCAAAGTGAGAAGCTGACAAAAGTTATGCATAGCGCTGTGAGGAATGACCAGCTTTCACAGACTGTTAAGGGGCAATTATGTGAGAAATGGCCAGTCTTTGCAGATAATTAGAGTTGAGCATTGAGGACCTTTTAGGGAGTACAACCTGGTGTTGCCAGCAGTACCTAGGTAAGTGTATCAGTAATACCAATCAGTATTATCAAAATAACTATGTAAGTAATACCAGTAAGTCATACTACACAGGGCTGATGTTACCTAGGGAACAGTACAGAAATACCAAATTTTGGTACAAATGTGGCAAAGCCACTGGGGAAAAAGTAATTATGGTTGGGCTTTTTACCTGGATGGAGATAAAAGCAGAGAAATGGAGGAATCAAGGTGTTTGGGGGAAGAACAAGAACTGGAAAATGGAGAGAAGGGAGGACAAAAGGGTCTGGTCCAGTGTAATCGATCATAAACACTTGTTTGTGCCTAAGGCTATAATACACTATACACGTGTGTGTATTTATATCGTGTAAACACAAAGTTAACCCATCTTTTCTTTCCCTCAAAGTTTTGCAAGGTAATATGGCAGCAGAGGAAGATGATTTAGAATCTAGGAGGAGGAAACACACTCCACAAAGTGTTGAGAAGGCAAAACTGGATTGCATTTTATAGGTTTGATAGAAAGCATGTCTCCTGATACAACAGCAGCTCTAGGACAGACAGTGATTTATAAACAGGAGAATTAGAAATGCAAGTTTGCCAACCCGTATGTGTTTAGCCTGCATTAATAGTTGATATTAAGCACCATGTCTTGGAAATAAGTTTCATATACTGCTTCAACTTTTTATTGACTTAATTTATATGTTGTATAAGATGAATAACCTACCAGTGGAAATGGGAATTTTTTTATCCTTAAGAATTGTTTCATTTTCTTTTAAACACAAGTACCTTCTAGGAAGTTTTTAACTTGCTATTTCTATTAAATGCATTTCCTGATATAGGCTTAAAATTGATATCTTTTAAAGCATTTTCTAAATTTAAATCTGTTGTTGTCATGAAAAGTCTTAAAATACAAAACATTTAAAAAGGGATTTGAAAATACTTAAGACTTCTAAATATGGTTGTTAGTATCAAGGAGAGGCAGGAGATTATTTTTGTATTTTTACTCTATGGTGACATTATTTTACTTAGACAAGTTGATTCCTGTAATCTTTAAGCCCCTAATGTTTGGAAGCAACACTGCTGAAATATCGGGAAATTTTAATCAGGTCTGAACACAGATTAATCAAAATTCTCACTGTGTATCATGTATCCCTCAATTTTGGCTGTATTTGAGAATCTTGGATAATGAAATTACAGTTCCACATTCTAATATATTCCACCTAGACTGCAGTGGAAGGCTGAAGGACTAGTTACTAGCTGTAAACTAAGGAATCCCTATCAGCTGTATTCTCAGATTAAGCTTGATACAATACAGCTGGGGCTCTCTTTTATATTTAATTCAGTGTTATAAATAATAAACTCCTCTTTACTCAGCAGGTTTGTTACTGCACTCCCAAATTCTGGTTAATTTGGGTTTCTTGAAAGACCATCACATTCACTTTAAAGAAAGTATCAAAAAAGTGACTACATAGATGCCTGTAGTTCTCACGTATTTAAGTTTTCATAAACTAGAGCTTGTGACATCAAAGAAGATTCTGTGCTTTTGCTCGGAGTAATATTGAGGCAGAAAGTAAGATTTCCCAGGGAGATAAATCTAACTTAAAATAGAGCCAGGTATCAATAAGAGTTGATAAACTTCAATGTTTTTTATATATTGTGAATCTAGTCAAGTTTTAGAATTATTATTGTCTTTTTATAATGACTTAGGTACTTTCAAAGCTGCTGATTAACAGCAGCTCTTTCCTGAGCAGAGCTCAGCTCCATGAACAGAGCTATTTCAAAGCCATTGTATCACCTGTGTTTCACATAAGGCCTATTTGAGGCCGCAATAAAGTCAGCAGTAATGAAAGCTGCTCTAGTCCTAGTGTATGCAAGCTCTGACCTGGATCATCCATACAATTAAATTATCTGGTTTTCTAATTATTTCAACTATTCAGTTAGTTTGTAGAAGCCAGTCAGTTTCAACACAATACCTCTGCACCATTCAGTGGATCCAATACCATTGGTTCACTTAAGATAAGACCTCTTAGTTACCGTAAATTCCATAATGTCCATGGCTACAAAAAATGTGAAGCTTTTTTTTTTTAATATGGATACAAAAGTCAGAATGTTATCTGACGAGTGTTTGTATTTCCTAAGCTTCTAACTAGCCCGATGTTAAAGCAGAGTCTTTTCCAGAGGAGCCCTTATCAAATAAAAATAAATTTGCAAATGTCTTGAATCTCATCTCATTATTTTAAATGCTTACTATGTCTTCAATAGAACAAATTGTACAGTTATTAAACTTCTAAAAGGTATCTGTGTATATCTAAATCTGAAGCAGAATTAGATACTGGGGAAACATATACAAACTCATTTGCTGAACAGCTGTGTGTCTCATTAACTCAGTATTTCAACTTTATAAAATGCATATACATACATGAACATGCACACATTCCTGCACTTACACATATGTGTATAAGAATACAGATATTCTTGTTTTGCACTAGTTATTGGATCGAGGTTAAGTGATTCATGGGATAACCCAACAGTAAAGCTTTTGAAGCCTTTGATTGAATAGGAGAAAGATCGCAAACTTACAAAACCATTTTATGTTGTCATTGAAACAGGGAATACTATTCCAGTTTCTTAAGACTATGGCATAAAGATAACACAGGTCTCTTTGAGACTTACTACTCTAGAGAAGCATCATCCTATCTAGGGCTTAGCTAGGTACTTTCTTTTGACCTTTTCTCTACGAATTATACTAACAACAGTTGTATTATTTAACTTTTCCATTACTCACTTTCTTAACATGAGTTGAAAAAACATTGTATCTATTTGAAGAATCTGTATTTGTAATAGCTGTGTTAGTGCTTGACCTGGGTGTCTTGGGTGTAAAGCATGTAAAGCACCTTTCAGATTTGAGAGCTATGTTTCTGTCAACCACAAGTAGAAACACAGCCAGTGATCTCATTCAATTTCTATGTGATATTCTTTTCACAGTGAAAAACCATTACAAAATGTAGCACATTATTTACGACTGGCAGTCTCTGTTTAGAAAAGGCTCAGGGCTGGGATCAGAGCAAGCGATGAAGGTCAGGACTGAAATACATTCATTTTTAAGAATGCAATAGAAAGCTTGAACTTCATTTACTAAGGAGTATGGGTCACTGACTTTGCCCATTCTGGAAACAGATACCCAGTATGTGTCAACCAGATTGCAGTGCAAGGAATGCAAATAGAATCTGCTTTACATCCAAGGATAGTGCTCTTTCATTTGCAAGAATGTTGAATTAATTTAAACAATGAGAACACACAGAATAAACAAGCATGCTTTTTTAATCTATTTCATTTGCTCACAGAGCTCTTCATATCAACATCACCTCAGATACTCTGGAAGGATGCATCTGCTCATAGTCCTAACTCAGCCCAGGTGGGAAAACTTGCAGAAGTTTGGAGGCAGGGATTGTCTTCCACACTAATAGCACACAGGATTTTTTTTTTTTTGGAGGGGGGTGGCAGTACATTCCCCCCGCTGCCATCCTGCCAGCAGGAAACAAAACTTCTCCAGGAAGGGAGAAGGGGAAGGAAACCCTGGAGGCTGCAGGTTGAAATTTGAACTGGCCAATCGAGATGCGCCAGGTACACCGAGGTGACCCTCCTGGCCAATAGAATTAAATGACCACAGGTCAGATTCGACAGGGGTATAAACGGGGTCCTGCCGGAGGACACATTGGCAGTCCTCCTCGGAGCAGCGGGTCTGCAGTCGGGGACTCCCCCTTGGGTCGGGGCACCACCCGAGGTAACTCCTCGAGGAGGAGAGCCCTCAGCTTTTAGGTGAGTGATATGTGCATTTTGAGCCATCACTTTAAATCTTGGGGATTCTTAAGTCGGCCGTGTAGTATTAATTCTCTTCACATCATTGAGCCTGTGGTTTTATAAAATGTTACCGGACTTCTAACTAACTTTTGCTGAAGAATAAATCTGAGTTTTAACACCTGTTGGATTTGGTTAGTCATGCATCCGTAACGGGCGGGGATTTTTTTGTTTTGTTTTTTTAATGGTCATTTGCTTTTTTCACTCATCATTCGACTGGAGCATCAGATTTAAAAGAAGCAAGTGACAGCACATACTGATGAAGTAGTGTTCTATCAGTACAGTCACATGTGACTCCTCTATAAGGTGAACACTGTATTTCAGAGAACTTAAGTAAATTCCCTGGGCTTCGACATATAGCATATGCTCAAAATTCACTGTCATTCAATTTTTTTTTTATTTTTTTTTTCTGAGAAAGACATATTACAGTGTTAAATGCTAGGGGAGGCCTCTAAAGTCTTTATCTTAGCATAGTAATAGTGTATATTAATTTAAGACTCTTGTCTTGTTGCTTGCTTCAGTGAAATGAACTTTTTCAGGCAAATTATTGTAAACAGCAAAATACTTATTTCTGTCTTACCTTCCCTAATTAGAGCAACAGGCAGCATGGTTTTATTGAGGTGAGTTTGGGCTGGAATTCAAGATGTTGAGGCCTCTATTTGACATTTGTGACCATAAGGGTTCAAACATGTGAATCATTATGTAAATAGTCAATATTTCTAAGAAACTATAACTTCCTGCAGTTTATATAGAAAAGGAAATACCCCAATATTTTTCAGATGAGGAACAGAAATAAACTTCGCTTTTGTTTTTTTTTTGGCTGTTTGTTTTTTAAATGAACAGCCTAGAATTCATTAAGATTAAGTTTAAAACTTAGGTTTGCTCCTAAGCTCTTGCTTTTTTAAACAACTTAGAATGACATGATAAAGTCTATTAGAATACCAGAAATAATAAAAGAAATATGACAAAAAACAAGGCTTTAAACCATATTCAGACCAGCCAAATTAATACATTAGTTCTGCAGTAATTCATCCAAAGCAGCACAGTCAACACTGAAGAGATCTAAATATGTGGTAAATACCATCTTTTGTCACAATTTTTCTTCCAAATACTCTTTTACTTTGATAATATGCCCTGTTCTAATAATATGCCTATAAGCTCTGCTAATAAGAATCTTTTATGTTTTATAACCCTTATTTTGATAAGAGCAGTGTATTTCTTTTGGTGCTTAATAACAATATCTTATTGCTGATTGAGCTAAAGGATAAACTGTGTTTTATAATAAGTTTCATACAATATAATCGTAAAATTTCTAACTTCTGTTGCTTTCAATAACAGGTTGGGCTTACATATCAATTTAAAAATAATATACCCTCGTGTTTATTGAGCCCTGGTAGTTCTTCAAATAATATCCTCCTTCTATTCCAAATAATGTCAAATCCTGACTAGGACAAATTTACAGCTTAAACATTCACCATTTCTAGGTTAGAGTTATATTATATAGTATATTAACTCAAATAACAGCTTCACTTCCTGTGAAGTGACTAAATAGAACCGTAGAACCTTTCATTCACCTTGCTAAGTGATAAAGACTGTTAAACTCCCATGGAAGTAAATCCTGAGAGGGACAGATTTTTTTCACTTGCTAGTGAGATCTTTGGTGGAGGTGGTGGTGTTTTTTATTTTTTCCTGTGTCTTCATTAAGCATTTTGCCAGTACACTCCTACGCAAATGCAATTACCAAAAATATAAAAATACAGAACTTATACACATAAAAATGCAGAAAATATATAAACTAAGACAATGCAATAATAAATTACAAACTTTATAAACACCATCAAAACATCTCCTATTCATCTCATTTCTCAGTTACAAGCTTGGACTTTTTATCTGTGCAACAGCTGAAGTCCTGGAAATACATATACATGCAACTTTACTGAGATAAGTAAACCAATCTACTATGATGGAACTCACTAAAAGCACAGAATTACTTGTATGTATAAAATGGTAGATTTGGGGATGTTCAGTCTTCTTACCCCTGTAAGAGACTGATTTTTCAGACTTTCACAGAGGTTAGAGGTTTTATGATCAGAATCTAAAGCAACAGTTCTGGCCATAACTGTAACAAACTGCTGGTTGATGGAGAAACACAGAGATAGGGAAGAAAAAGATGGAAAACTTTCAGGAGGAACTGATTGCCACAAAGTTCTCTAACGAGAAAAGGTAAAGCTGTGTGAAAAATAGGATTCATGCCCCATAAAGTGCTCTTAGTCTTCGGAAAGACTTTGTTTATCTTGAAATACGACAATGCTGACATGCCAAAAAAATTATGCCAGAAAGAGTTTACTGAAGATAGCGAAATGTTTTGTTTCTAAAAATTGGTTCCAATAAAACATTTTCAAAATGTCACTGTGTTTACATTTCATAGTACCATTTTGTTATGAATTTTCACATAGAATATCAAAATATTTAGCTGAAAAGTACATTCTTAACATTAAAAAATGATTTAAAGGAAAGCAAAAATTTTTGTAAGAAAAAATTATGAGGATAAAAAATTTAAAGTAACTATAGAGAATTATCCATACGCTGGAAAAATCCAAGACCATTGTTGCATTCTATGGAAGATATAGCTGCTCTAAATACTTCACACTCATTGTGGAGAGCCAAGTAAACGATACATTGTGTTGACACAGGCTCTGACAATCAAATTGCCTGAATTGTATGTACTGGAGGTTTATGCATATTAATAAGCATGGTCTTCAAGTCCTGCTATTCTGCAATGCATAATTACACCAACTTTTTTGAAAAACTTTTCCCAGAAATATATTTTGTATGCCAACACTGATAGCCAGAACCCTGATGCTCTCCTGAGTGAATCTGTATTGTGTGGCCCATGGATGCCACCCGGTCTGAGTTTCCAACCATTGGTATTAAGCTGAGAGTAAATATGTGGGCATCATTCATGTGAAAGAAAGAAAACTAATTTCTCAAGAATTGACACCTATTATTAAGCACAAAGAAATTGCTGTGAACTAGCTATCTGACACACAAGGCGCATCTAGCTGTGTCTACCAGTAATAACCTTGTCGTATGAGAGTAGATCCTCAAACATTCATTCAGAAACAGACATACCTTACTCTGTGACCCCAAGAGGAAAAGAAAATAGGCTTCCTGGGAGAAAATGATTATTTATGGTTTTTTCTCTCTTCTCCTCCTTTCTCTTCCTGTTAAAATTGCTGAATTATTACTGGTGTGAAAGCACACTTGGATAATGTAATCAATCCCCTAGTTATTAAATAAGTTATTTAATTGAAGTGATATTTGGCCAGTGTGATTAGGTGGCTGCTGATATCACAGAATTCAGGTATGGACCGTATGTTGTTATTTATTAACATTATTATAATATAAAATAAGTACCCATTTTACCAAAAGGCCGGTATCTTACCTACATAGTTTCTGTTATGAGGACTAAAGAATAATAATAATAAAACCCCAAGTATTTATTCTGCTTTCTAGTTAAAAAATGGAGCTGACAGTACTGTTCCCACACTACATTTGGTGGTATTTTTGGTTGCTAATAACGTATTCAAGCTATCAACAACCACACTTCACTGAAGATGATAGCATGCTAGATCAACTCTCTGTCCTGTCCCAATTTCTCAGAGTGATGACTCAGGTTTGCTGATTCCCAGGTAGGATTAAGGTGAAACAACACCAGGGATCCTTTAACTCACAAAACTCAACTTCTGTTTGCTCACAACAAAAATTGGCATGAAATTATGTCAGTAAACTGTGTAATATGTGCTAACCATACATCACCAAACATATACTACAGGCCTTGCTTATTTGGGAATCAATTCAGAGAAGACAGTAATGACATCCCTCCCATCGAGTCACGAGGTTCGGAGCAGACCCCCTCGCTTTCTAGACTCCTTCTCAGAGAGGAGCCCAGGGGCGGCTGCATCCACTCCTATGACACGCGGAATAAGAACTCTATAACTTGCAAAGTTGTAAAGTAGGTATGTTTATTCAGCGCTGGGCAGCACGGGGCGTTGCCCCACCACAATCGTGCGCGCCCGACCGCGGCAGATGCCTTGTTCTTAAGCAGCAAAGTGTTACATATTCATCATAATTCGGAAAATGCCTATACATATTCATGACTTTTCCCCCGAAAAGGTGGTCTTTATTATAATGAGTTCCGAGAAGTCATCTCCATATTCTCCGCCTTTGCCTTCTCCCAGTTGCACATGCGCAGTGTCTCCTAGTGGTCATAGTTTGGGGTCTTACGGATGAAGGCCGTATATCTTCTTCATAGTGAACTTTTAACCTAAAGCACTTTAGCTGAGTCATTGGCCACAAGTTCGGTTGTAACAGGCTTACTTCCCTTATCTAGGGAGTGTAACACCTCCTGTCCTTTTGTTATCTGTTAGAAATGTTAACCCTTATTTGCGCAATCCATTGCTTTCTCGAAGATATATGGCCTAAGCTAAGCAATTTGCTATCCTTCTGTTATTAACACTTAAGTGTTAGTTCCCTCTATCACCTAGTCCCAGACTTGGTCAACAGTTTTATGTCTTAAAGGGATAAGGTGTGGGGATTGTGGAAAACGAAAGAGAGAACAAGACATAGAGAGAAAAAGGAAAAGAGAAAGATGTCACCGGTCCTGGGTCCAGCATTGGTTCAGTCAGCCGAGAGGTCCAGTTCCAATGATCTTGCACCCATGGGGCTTCAGTTTGTGTCCTTTTATCGTCCTTGCCCCTCCTTCGGGTGGGCCCTCGAACTCATTAGGCTAATTAGGAGTCATGAGGAGTTTGTGAGCCTTTGGGCTTGGGGGTTGTTTGGGGAGTAACTTCCTCTTCCCTGCATGGTGAGCTGCCCTGTTCAGCATATCAGAACAGCACATCAGAACATGGAGCTCCAGCACTGGCTTCCCCCTTCTGTTGCTGATGGGTGCTGATGGGCTTCTTTTCACCTGCGGTTCCTTGCTAGGCAGAATTCCTTGTTATGCAGAGTTAGTCGTTAAGCAGAACTTGCCCCACCACAGTGTTTGAGACATTAACTCTTTCAGTCCCTCACACTCTCTTTCAGGTTATATGAAGGAATAATTAAATGTCTTCCTATTTGGAGATAGCTGAAAGAACAGAAGCTACTGATAGAGGCACTGGTCTTCATAAAGAGGCTGGAACAAGAACTCTGGAAAAGTAAAGCTGTTTCTGGACCAGATAACAAATGCTATGGCAAAGAAATTGCCAAGCTCTATGGAAAGTCTCAAGGGTAAAGGATTGAAAAGATAGAAAAAGTGAGTTTAGCTGAAGGAGGAAACAATGAGAAAAGCTTCTTTTTGGCAGATATCTGGCTAGAAAAACAGCATGAACTTCTGAAGAATGAAAACTGCCTTTCGTTGTTTATTCCATCTCTGTCCAGGGGCATAGGAAATGTAATGAACTGGTTAACTTTGTTCATGAAATCGCATGTGGGGGTAGAGACATTCCTCGCTTATCTAAAACCACAGTATCCAGTTAAGTACCGAGGATTAACGAAAGACGTTCCACCTAACAAACAAATGACGGCGCAAACGCACACACAATGCAGAAGATACCAGCCGCCACCTGAAGGCAGGTTACGACCACCTAGCAACTGACGGCACAAACGCACACACAATGCAGAAGATACCAGCCGTCAGTAGACAGAAACTAGAAACTGTATAAATAAAGGGACTCTTCCCCATTTTCGGCGCGAGCCTTTGGCGGAGCACTGTCTCCCCGGCCGACCAGCGCTGTTTTGCTCTCTTATCGCTTGCTAATAAATTCGATCTTGTCATTTAATACAAATTGGCTCCTCCAATTTGTCACGAGCGTCTATAACAGGAAATATTGTGTAAAAGAAAAAAAAGGAAAAAAAGTTGTAGTCACCCAAAGTGTGTTCCTGACTGTACAAATCAGTTTCTCCTCTGATTTGAAACAGATCTTAAGTACTAGCTAACCAACTGGACTACAGGCAGCTGTTTTACACCTGTTGAGGGAGAGTGGTCTCTAGCCTTCTACGGCATACTATGGCATGTCAGATAGGTGACAGATAATTACCTTGCAGTTTTCAAGCACTTAGTAGTACTCTTAAGTGACTTGGGGGAAAAGAATATTATTTCAAATAAACCTGAATTTTGGAGGTGCCAGTATCCATTATTTTACATACACTCTAAAATTCCACTTGTAGCTGGGTTTCACTGGCAGAAAGGTCATCATTTGTGTCCAGTAAAACCTCAAAGGTAGGCAACCTAAGAAATACTTTGTAATAAGAATGATGGGGAAATGGATGGGATCTCTACATCAGCAGAACCTGAGACAGAAATTCTCCACGGGAAACTCCTAAAACACTGACATTGCCTTTTCCTCATTGTTCTCAATAGAGGAATAGAGAGCATCAATGGGACATCATTGCTTCTGACTGAAAAGATATATTGTACACATTCAATGGCTCAGCGGATGTGCTGAGACTATTAGTAGATTAAGGCTACCACTGATGAAAATCAGTAGTGTTCTGGCATGATGCTTATTTATCAATTACATTTGGCTACATTAATGTATTGTAGCCACATCACAGCCAGTGGTCACCGCAAGCTTGATTTCTCTCTGACATGGTCTATAGACAGATAAAAGAAGCACATCACAGTAAAGGATGCTGGACAGCCAAAAACCCCATAAGTGTGACAAAATTCCGAAGAACACTCATGCTGTTGTGAACATACCTCATGGATGTTTTTTTTCCCAGTAGCATGATTAGTGCTGTAACTTAGCAGATTTAAATCTTTAACTACCATTAACCAGCAGAAAGCACATGCTTATGCAAAACTATCACAAACTATTTGTTCAGGATGCCCATTTGTGTCAGCTTTGACAGGCTTTTAGTATAGAACTTAATTTCTTGGTGTTATTAATTAAGTACTGGCTCAGGAGCCCCCACAGCACCTCCAGCTGGAGCTGCTCTTCTCCTGTCATGTGCCTTACTCAAAGTGCAGGGGATGTGCTTCCACCTTGGTAACCTTGGAGTGCAGATTTCACTCCTGTCACGGGAAATTAAGCTACTGATTATACCAAGACAGACAATCCATGCTTGCCATCCCAGTAAAGGGGATTGATTCTTCCTGTCCTTGGTGTCTTCTTTAGCTGGCTTTGCTGGATCCTGCCTTTCTGCCTCACGCTTTTCCTTTTCTGCTTTTACGTGTAGTCTCTGACTGACCTCTTGCTTACCTCAAAGAAGAAAGTGATTAATTTAAATTTTATTTTTAAAATGTTTAGATTTTTCAAAGTTCTGTGGGGTGGAAGAAACACTATCTACACTGGGTCTACTCTTCAGTTCAAGATCAGTTAAATGAACAAACAATACGTGTAAGTGTTTGTGGAACATAACCCAAGTATAATATACCAGGGGACAAGCCACATGAAAAAGAACAAGCACAAGAATCCTTAAAGTTTGTGCTGTTTAACACACTTTAAAGGGGATAACACACAAAAGTCTAGGTGACATTCCAAATCTAACTTTAATTTGATTAAATTCTTGTTTCAAGTAAGTGGATTGCATAGTCTCTTTTGGAAGAGGGAAGTGTGCCAAGCTATAGCTAAAAGCTTGCAGGAAGAAGTCTTTAAAAAAGATGAGAATTTCTGAAAGTGATCTATATGTTCATATTTCCAAGGTTAAACATGTTTTCTGAATCACAGAGACCACAGAGTAGGACCAGACTTCTAAGATCGATTTCTGGCCAACTATGGTTTTAGTATTTACTTTAATGTCATTTTAGGTTTCTGTAGCAAAGGCGGCATTGCCTTCATGAGGCACCATCTATTATAGACTATGCCTTCTAGAAAGTTTTGTTTGCCTGTAACAATGTGTAAATTAGATTATTTTTAAATCAATAAGATGGGTACAAGCTAGATTGTAATACCTTTATTGCATTTCTGAGTAAATATTTTCTGTATTTTCATTACAAAAATCTATATGATGTATAAGAAGCCTTTTTCTTTCCACAAAGTGAAAGCATAATCCATCAGGTTCTTGCTCATGTCAGTAATCCCAATTAAATAACGCAGCACTATTCCCGTGAGTAAGGCTTTGTCCTGTTGTCATAAGACTGAATCCATAGTTTTATATATATATTTGACAAGAGGGTTTTTTTCCCTGCTAAATCTGATTATACTATGTACTCTGCTTTTTGTTGTTTAAAAATACCTTCCATCAATAAATTTTGTAATTGATTTTATACACATAGCTATATATGTTAATTTAAATACTTCTTGCAGCCACCTTCTGGCTAGCTCCAGTATCTCAGCCATTGGACATAAACTGTAAGGAATATAAACTAGATCATAGAAAAGCAATGAAAAGTAAAATGCAGAGGTGAACAGAACAGCATTCTGCCTCAAAAAAATCACCTGGAGGGTTTTTTTTCCTGAGGTAGATTTTTAAATTATTGGACCTGTTAATAATGTTTAAGTGAACTGCTGAAATATGAGAACTGAGAATGTTTAATTTATTCTATTTATATCTGCATGGATATTTAAAAAATTATGCCATTTCCTACTAAGTATTGCTTGGCTGCCTATTTATTGATATTGTTCTTTGAAGAAAATGGAAATTCACTTTTGCTTATGCAGCTAAAGCAAATCAGGTTTGATTTTCTATCAGAGATATTTTAAAATTCCACATGTAAAATTTCAAATACAATACTCTTAAGACGTGTTTTATGAGTTTATAAAAAAGGATTATGAGACAGTTATCACCACAGATTAAGTGACCCAGAAGACCCTCTTTGTCTTGTGCATCTTGATAAGCATTCCAGTCAGAGTACAAAAATTCTGTTTCCATATACTTAAAATCTTAACATTTGATGAAGTAAGCACTCTTCATAGTCCTTATTAGTTTGGTGGGGTTTTTTTCAATTTTTCCAGTATGCAGACATTGAACTCCATCCTGCTGTTCTTATTCTCAGAAATAGTTTCTGTGGAACAAAGCACACGAAAGGATCCCAGCCTAGCAATATGCCCTCAAGTGCCTATTTTCATTTTTTGAGAAGTCCTATTGATTTCAGTAAACAATTTGAATATATAAAATTACTCTCAAGCCCAAGTACCTATAGAAACTGTGATCTAGGGAAAGCAGCATAGCTTAAGAACATTTCCTACATTGTCCCTGCAATTAAATTCTATACATAATTTATCGTATTCTACTAGTACAGCCCATCTAGTCTAGTCTATTAGTTTCTCTAACATATCTAGTATCAATATACATACAGATATATAGCATAAATAAATAGTATGTTATAGCATCATAGCATAACTCAGGTGGGAAGGGCCTTGTGAAGGTCTCAAGTCCAACCTCCTGCTAAGAAAGCAGAGGTAGCTGTGAGATCAGTCCAGATTGCTCAGGTCTTTACCCAGTCTGGTCTTGAAAACCTCCAAGAATGGAGCCTGTCCAACCTCTCTGGGTGACCTGATGGACTTTCCTCATGGGGAAAACATTCCTCTTTACATCCAGTCTGGACCTCTCAGTTTATACCCATTGTCTCTCATCCACGCACCACCATGAAGACCCTGGCTCCATCTTCTTGATGCACTCCCTGAAGATCCTGGGGGGATGCTATTAAGTCCCACAGAGTAAAAACTTCTCCAGGATGAACAAGCCCTGGTCATGCAGCCTCTTCTCATAGGGTTAGTGATCCAGTCCCTACCAGCTTGGTCGCTCTCCCCTAGACTTGCATCTTTGTTGTAGTGGGGGGCCCAAAGCTGGGGGCAATGTTCTGGATGTTATCTGAATGTTGCATAGAGGGGGATAATCCCTTCTCTTGACTGACTGGCCATGCCCCTGCTAATGCAGCCCAGGAGGCTGGTGGTCCTCTCTGCTGCCCGGGTGCTGCTGGCTCATGTTCAGCTCACTGCCCGCCAGCACCCCCACGGCCTCTTCCACAGAGCTGCTCCAGCCCAGCAGTCCCCAGGCTGTATCGTGGCAGGGGCTTGTTTCTTTACAGGTGCAGAACTTTGCCCTTGCTGAATTTTGTAAGGGTCCTGTTGGCCCATTCATTGCTCCAGCCTGTCTGGGTCCATCTGGATGGCAGTCCTGCACATAAGCATATCACCTGGTGTCCTCAGGGTGGTGTCATCTGCATCTCTTAGAATCATAGAATCATGGAATCATTTACAATGGAAAAGACTTTTGAGATCATTGAATCCAATGGTAAACCTAACACTGCCAAGTCCACCACTAAACAATGTCCCTAAGTGCCACATCTACATGTCTTTTAAATACCGCCAGGTATGCACGTATTTGTGTGTAGATGCATGTATACATACATATATTTATACTTACACACATTATAGTTTGTCCACCAGTTTATCAGGCATAATGTCCTGTACATAGTATTTAAAAAATAATTGTGTATTTTTCAGGTCTGATTAAGATGCGCTTAAATTTCTGTTGAAGTGTAGTGATGCTAAATTAAACTAAAACTCAAAGTGAGTAAGAATCATGCTCTCAAAATTCACGTGCAATTTCATCTTATTAATAGTCTTCTTTTAAATGTTTTCTTCTTTCCTCCACATCTTGTATGGAATTTTACTTTGAAAAATGGTGGCTTTGTCAGAGTTGGTGGAATGATAATTAGCTCATCATTAAAGAGGGAAAAATTTAAAGCTATGAAACAACAAGGCACGATCTCTATCAGAGATAAGTAGGAGGGTTTTTATCTGCAGGAGTCTTGATAATTCGATTCAATTTTTTCCAACAGTTCATATACCTCTCTAGTTTTAACCCATGAGCAATCATTAAAGTTCAGTGGGCAACCAGCATCCCCCTAGGAGAAACCTTTACAGCGCATTCCCAACTTGAATTTCTGTGGAGGATCCTGAAACATGTACTGCCTTGTAGAAGGTAAATCACAGGTGCAGGTTTTCACTCTTCTTAGAAGACCTCTAGCTGTACAGTGAACAAAGTCTCTCTTTAAACAGCTGCCAGCAGAGTTGAGCTTCCCATGTTAGCTAACAAATGCATCCTGATTTAAAGAAACACTTCCTTACAATCTGTCCCCAAATGCTTTAGAAACTTCCAAGAGCCCTAATAAGTTCACTATGTATAGGGATTTAAAGTCATCCTATAGGCTTCTTCATGTAAATAGGTGCAATTACTCTTACCTATTTTATTTATCTTCTACAAGCATATTTCTCATATTTGATTACATTCTGAAGTCTCCTTGTTGTCTCTTATCTGCAACGGTTTTAAGAAAGGAAAAGATTTCTGGTTAAATGCTGTAAAGTTGGAATTCTAGCTAACTACTGCAAAGTTGTCTAAAGGCTTCTTATCATCAGCAGATGACCTGGATTTTCAGTGATTGTGCACAACATTTTCTTCCATCAAGGAGCTGCTTGTTTTCTTTTCTTGGTATCTGTGAACAACCCTGAGTAGAAGACAAAATGATGTATTTATCTTCCTCATTCTCTTTCCCCTCAGCTAGACTGTCAAATCATGGCTTGTGTCCTTTATGCGGAAGTTTTGGACTTTGTACAACCCAGAGGAAAAGAAAGAGTGGAAGGGGACAGGGATTTTTCTGGAGTGTCGTGGTTTAACCCCAGCCAGCAACTAAACACCACGCAGCCGCTCACTCACTCCCCCCGCACCCAGTGGGATGGGGGAGAAAATTGGGAAAAAGAAGCAAAACCTGTGGATTGAGATAAGAACAGTTTAATAGAACAGAAAAGAAGAAACTAATAATGATAATGATAACACTAATAAAATGACAACAGCGATAATGAAAGGATTGGAATGTACAAATGATGTGCAGTGCAATTGCTCACCACCCGCCGACCGACACTCAGCCAGTCCCCGAGCAGCGATTCCCCACCCCCACTTCCCCGTTCCTATACTAGATGTGGTGTCACATGGTATGGAATACCCCGTTGGCCAGTTTGGGTCAGGTGCCCTGGCTGTGTCCTGTGCCAATTTCTTGTGCCCCTCCAGCTTTCTCGCTGGCTGGGCATGAGAAGCTGAAAAATCCTTGACATTAGTCTAAACACTACTGAGCAACAACTGAAAACATCAGTGTGTTATCAACATTCTTCGCATACTGAACTCAAAACATAGCACTGTACCAGCTACTAGGAAGACAGTTAACTCTATCCCAGCTGAAACTAGGACATGGAGTTTGCAGGTGGCATCAGTACAATGAAAACAGACATTCAGTCAGATAGATACAGAGTTAAAAAGAAAGGTTATAAATGTGGTCTTAAAGACCACTATGTAGAACTAATAAATGAGCAAAGGAACTTTTAGAGATTTGCCTGCTAATAGAGATGCATCTGCCAAGTATACCACAAGCAAATAAGAAGCAGTCAGCTATTGACTGAAGGGATGTTCCACCAGCTGTAGAGATCACAGACAGTCTATTTACTGGCAAGCTCCTGAGCATTTTAAAAATTAATATGATGAAGTCATTCATTTCAAGCTCTGAAGAGTGTGGATACAGCACATGTTATGATCATGTCATGAAGACTAGCAAATCTGTTTTGAATACAGATCAGAAGACTCTGTGTGTGTGTATGTAAACTGTATCTTTTATGTTCTAATGGAATCTTATATTTAATATAAAGAGCAGCAAGGTACCATAAATTTTATGAAAATTGCCAGTTGATCTACTAGTGTCTCCTCTTTAAAGAAGACTGAAAATAATCTAAATGATATGCATAATTTTTTGCTGTTTCTTGGTGTTACTTTATTACTGAGCAAAAAGAATACATGTTATTCAGTCTTTGAAGAATATAAGTACCATAAGCATCAGCATGTCAAATGCAGGAATGCAAAAATTCCAGAAAACAACCAGTTCTGGCCTGTATTTCAGTAAATAGTTAAACATTACTGGAGAAGACAGAACTACAAAATTATAGTTGTTATGTTTTTACATGTCTTTCCATACTGCATTTAAAATGCATATCCAGCGGCTTAATTTTTTACCACTTTTCCACATCTACCTACTTACATTCTGAGCTCTTCATTATTTAACATAATTTTGTTCTTTTAAAAAGTTTTCTTCATTTTTCCATGTTCTTTCTGGATTTTTCCTCAAGCTTTTTATATCAAGCTGCAGTTTCTGGAATACTTGATTTGCTTTAGCACTTTCCAAATCTTTTACTTTGTGTTTCAGTTCTTCCTTCATGACTTCACTTTTTGTGCCTAATCAGTCTATCAGACCATCATAGGTATTTTTAGACGGCTGGTATCTAGGCACTCTATTACTATTAAAGATATTAGAAAGTACTCTAAAATAATGCTATAAAAAGAAATTTTCATCAGGCAGCATCATGCTGCAGAGATACAAGGAGTGCTGACAAATGCCTGGTCATCCCAGCTCCCATGCACTGCAAACCTGCAGGGCAAACAGCCTCACAATTAAATGAAGCAGGAAGTAGTGATCAGGCATAAGTCCATTTTTTGTGTGATGCGTCTTCTATACAAACAGTCATAACAGGCATTTTACATCAGTGGGTCCACACAGGCACACACAGGTAATAGTCTGAGCAGATATTGGGAAGTTATATGGAGAATCTGATCATCCTACAGAACAGAGTTACGAAGTTGATCAGTGAGGATGAGACAGTCTCATTTTCTCACTTGTGCCATGTCTGGTCTAGGGGAAATCTTTTGCCACATACTGCTCACATGAGTTACAGAGTAACACCCGTTCCAGTATGGAGAAAGCTGAGTACAGCCTGAGAATGCACACTTCCATACACACAGTGTTGTTGTAGCTCTAGAAGAGTAATAGATGGTATTGCACTACATGGAGAAGCTCTCATTCCCATATCATCTTTATTATCACCACCTTTTCCATGCAAAATGGTAAAAACTATTTATAATTTGTCATCAGAGAAACTGACTGCCTCACACAAAATCAGTCCTGATCTTTCTTTTCCTTTTGCTACCAGGACTCCAGCTGCAAAACTTCCTGGTAATCTTTCTGACTTAGCGGACCTCAGGAAGGATGGGATTTCTTTCATTTTTTTGCTACTTTTAAGTACTTCACAAGAATAGTATTAGCCATCCTCCTGCTGCTTTAATCTCTCACATGAACTAAGAGCTCTCAGAAGCTGCTGTGGTGGTGCTGGATGGATTTCTTTTCTAAACCTGAGGCAACTACTGCTTCTCATCTCCACTTTTCCAACTTGTAAAAGAGATGAGATGGAAGAAGGCATCACGGGCTTGAGGTGATATCAGTGAGTAATTGTTACCTGATAAAATACCACTCAACAGCCTGCCAGTGCTGGTTAGAAGCCAAGAAAGAGATAATCTGGCAGCCCTTTTTTGGCCAGGAAACCCTGCTGCTGCTGCTTCCTATGCATTTTTTCATCAGAGATGCAGGCAAAGAGTTGCCATCTAAGTGTAAAATCAGACCCACAAACCCTCAGTCACAAGGTGAGCATGGTTCAAGAGGCCCTGAAGCACCTCAAAACACCATCGGTTCATCCAGTGAAAAATCACAAGGAAGATAACATCTGACAGGAATAGGTTCCCAACACCATGTCAAATTATTTTTTGACCACAGACACACACAAAACCCCTGATTCAAACAATTTAAAGTAAATGTCACTGACAGTTCCTTCAAGGTTTCAGAAGTCTCTGAGACCTCACTACTACATACCTTATTATATTCTCAGATTGAAACAGAAAAAAAGCTTTCCCTCCTTTTTCTGCTTTTATTTGATTTTCAAGCTTTGAATGAAGTTGTTATTAAACTGAATTAGTTGGAAACTGAACCAACGAATATGTTCTTCCTGTACCTGTGGAAGAAGAAACATCTGTCAAAAGATAGATTAGTAGTCCAATAAAATAATTTCAAACATTAAGCTAATAACTTCTACTTCATTGTCATTAACATTTAGAGCAAATACTTACTGGTTGTTCTTTTTTAATTTCAAGGACAGTTAAATTAATCTAAGTTCATATTATTTAGAATTTTACCTGCCTCCCATTTTTATTTTTAATATCTGTTGATTTTTACCTGCTTATATATTCATTGAAACTTCCCATTCTACATATTTGTATTTTTTGCTGTTTTTTAATTGGGAGTTTAGTTTCTATTTTGTTTTGGGGTTGTACTTCCATATTGCTGTTTCCCAGTTTGTTGCACCCTGGAATACTGCTGGAGTTAATCTTGAAACTTATAAACTAATTTGCCCTTTTAAATATAACAGGGCCATGGACCATTGTCAGGTCTTGTGTGCAAGTGGTCTTGAACGGCTGAATTAATGGTATATTGAGATTTTTCCCTGTCCTTCCATAGGCCCCATGTGGTGCCCACATGCCCCTAAAGCAGACTTACTGTGTGTTGTGTCTTGCATGGGTATTTTCATTCCTGAATGCCTGACATGAATGTGGCTGCTGTGTTGCAGCACCACAGAGTGATGTTCACCTACCCCATAGCATTTTCTGGTGTATAGTGGGAGGCTATGTGGGAGTCTTGAGGCTGCAGAATCTGCTGGGGCAGTACAGAAGACTGTAGTCTAAAAGGAGACAAACCTCATTCTGCCTTACACATAATTTCTTTTGGAAATTATTGTCTTGGAGTCAGGATGTGTGTTAACAACTAAAAGGAGTGAACAGCCAGTGGTCCCATGCTTTGGCTTGCTCTCTGACCTTGCTTTATTTAGCAGTATTAAATGTAACTATCTTGAAACAAGGGCATGCTCTGAAATAATGCTCTTTAATAGTGTCATGTGCAATCATGGCAGGAAAGATTCCCAGTGACTTCCTGATTTCTGGCCTCCTTGCAGAGGTAAGTTTGGATAGGCACTGACCAGTGTGTTCCTTGTATTGCCATAATCTACTTGAGCCGGCAGCCTTGGACTAGCTGATGCTGTGGTCTTCGGTGGTGCTCACTGTCAGCCCTTTGAATTCTCCTGTCCTGGACATACAACTGCCCCACTCATCAGGCAGAATGTCTGCTTTCTTCCTGGGTTTGGTAGATACTTTCTAGATCTGGGATAGGCTATTAACATTAATGACTAATGTTGCACCGATGTAGAAAGTATTACTTCTCACCATGTCTTGCATAGTGCACGTAATATTTCAAGTGTCTAGTACACAGGTTGAGAATTGGCTGGCTGGGAGTCAGCTTCAAGTGCTCAAAGTGTGCACAAAGATCATACAATGCTCTCCTTGTTCAGATGTAGGATTTAGGCACTCCATGCCTTGTCAAATGTCTCATAGAAATTCTGATCTACTAGTGCTTGTTCTCTAGAATTCATTTAATTAATCCCATCACCCACTGTGATTTCACAGTCTGAAGCAATCTACATATTGTTGCTACTGTTTTTAAGCTGATACAGAAATTGGTCTATCACCTGGCAGTTCTGTACTTGCCTAAAAATAAAGGCAAATGTGGCAAATAATCCATATACACACTTGGTTTTGTAGATGAGGTTTCACTAAACATGCCTAAGACATGCCTAAACTGTCAAATCTACAGGTCACTGTCATCTAACAGAAGTTACAGAAATTGCCCTTTTCTGCTTCTATCATGGCCTACTGCTTGCAAAAATAAAAACACTCTAGTTTTTGCTTCTTGATCCTTTCTAGTTTGTATTAAAGCATATAAATTTTGGCAGTCTAAATCTAAAACTGTTTCCATCCAAAATGGTTGCTCAGCTTGTTCTGCTCTCAGTGAAGTAATGGACTGCATCAATTTATTTTACTTAGATTTTTAAATCAGGTAAATCAGTCAGTGTACAGGAAGACATAAAATAAGGTGGATAGAAACATGCTCTTCATCTAACTGATGGTAATTAAATATGTTTTAAAAGTACATTCCTCCCTTTAAGCTTTTGTTTTCTGCCTGGTAGGTTTTTTTGTGATCAACAATTACTTTGCTCAATCACATCCTTATTTATATCTCCACCTTTCTCCTTAACAACAACTAAGAAGCTTTAGACAGAAGCTATACCAGGCTTTTGGTGGGCATGACTGAAATATCAAAGTGTCAAAGATTCTTTGCAAAACGAGGCAGGTTGGTGGAAGCAGGAGGAAGAAGAATCAGACTAGGTCCTGAAGGACTAACCTTAAATTCATAGGGTGTATCTTGGCGCACAGGAGCAAAAAGAAGTGAGCTTTTCATAATACCTCAGGGGAGTTTCCAGGTGGTTCAAGAAGTGTTTCTTTTGTACAGCCTTTTAAAAACATGTTTGCTCTAGATATCTTATATCATGGCATTAAGGCAGAGAGAAACACAGAATTTCAAATGTGCTGAGTAAGTTTGTGACAGTTTTTCTCATTATAAAGGAAATTAAGTTTGGGACTGTCAGAAGGAGTGAGTTCCCTGTTTGATCCAGATGCTTTTTAGCTGAGCTTCTGAGGTTGAAGGTTTTTACAAAGATAGTGAATGACTGCAGACCTGAATGCAATCTTAATGTTCAGGGTCTTTCAAGATAAGTGCTAGGTGTTTGGTCAGTAAATTCTTTGTACCATTTTACTCTTTCATGCACAGACCATAGCAGAAATTGCAGTTTCTTATTTTGAATGTTCATTTTCATGTATTTGTATAATTCTGGTATTGGTGGAATATTTCCATTTTTGTAATGTAAAAGATGGATATTAAAGCAAGGCAGATATCGACCTACATTGTAATTATTTTGTCATGGCTATATATTTCTGCTTAGCTTTTTAAGAAACTTATTCATAAATTTATCTTGTATCGTTGTTAATGTAGTTCCATTAAGTTTTGCATTTACTTGCTTCCTAAATTCTGTTAGAAGCTCTCTCTTTGCTCATTTATGATATCTATGGGGTCAGATGCTACACATTTGCATTTAAGAATAAAAGACTGCAATTTGGTGGTATGTATCATCCCACAGAGAATGAATCTGGACATGTGCATCCATGCGTGAATGTGTGCACATACTTATTGCCTTGATTAAATACTGCACCTGCTAATGTCACAGGAACTTCAACTTCAGAACCTGATGGGCCGAGTTGTTCAACACTGACAATGTGTATTCAGATTCACTACTACAAAATAATTCATAAACTTGAGTCAAGAGTTCATGTTCTAAGTTTAATTTAGAATAGGTTAAAATATGAATCATTACATTTCCATTTCCTCTCTGATGTACTTAATGCACCAATTTTTCAAGCCAAAAAGTTACATACGTTTCATTAATGCTTCTGAATATATGCTTCTTTTCAAGAGGCCTATGAACTCTCAGAAATTGCTGGAAAATGGGTGTAGAGCAATTTAAAAAAAAGCTCAAAAAACTGAATTAATTGCTGTCTATTGTCTCTGTGCAAGTCCTGACAGGTGTGAGATGAGCTGTATTTTAAGGTTTTGCTGATTGTGCCTCTCCTGGAATACACCATGATTAATGATCATGATGATAAAGTAAATCTTTATTAAAGGTAACAGTTAAACAATGAACAGGAACAACAGCCAACAGTAATACTGAAAAATATGAAAAAAAGGAGTCCCTATGACTAAGCATTCTTGTGAATGAAATGTAAAGGAAAACAGGTCATTAGTAAATAAATAGTTTTAGATTTTTGCCTTATTATTCAAATCACAAAACTTGTCCTGGCTGTAATAGTCCCCTACCAAGACAATGCTCTGGAATAGTTGCTAAAGCATTATCTTCCAACCACCCACCCCTCCACCCTCCCAAAGTTTTAATAATTTGGAAGAGCAACTAAAACCAGACAGAGCCATACATGAATTACACTGCATGCTAACAGTCTCACCATTTCAATACATTCAGTGCATTTCAATGTGTTGCTTTGTGTTACCAACTGTCCCAGTGAAATTTCTGTATGAATCCACTATTCATAGATATACTTTCATTATTTATGTTACAGTAGTGTCTAGTTGCCCTCTCTGGGACTAGAGAGCTATAAATTCCTCTAATTAAATGAGAAATAGCTTCTGCTCCTGGAAGGTTACCATCTAAATAGAATAGATGGGCAAACGGCAGAAGAAAGGAAGCATTGTTAACTACATATTAAAGATGAGAACCTGAGGGACAGACTCAGGAGATGCATGAACAATGTTTTCTGGGGAAGGACTGAAGGGAAAAAACCCCACATTTGCACTGACTGAAAACAAACTTCTTTTTGGTCAAAAAAATTAAAAGTATTTCTTTTATACTGAGAAATGTGCTTCGTTCAATGTGAAAAAAAAATCTTTTTTGAGTAAAACCATGGAAAGAAAGCACTAAATTTACAGAATGTCATTCCATTTCTAAGGAAGATATCTTGCTCCCTTCTACCCTTTATATTAGTTATAGAGCTCTCCTAGAATGAATTTTCTCTTTATCTTAGCTCCATCTTACCAGTCAAGTTCCTAATCACAGTACTTTTGTGTACGTTGAAGGAGAATGAAATGAGATAATTTTCATTTTTTCTGTTGTCTTCAGTTCTACTTTATATAAGTATCTAAAAAATAGAATTCTGCTGTTTCTAGTCATTATTAGAGTTGTTACCTCTCTTTTTCAATGCATATGTAAGTATTCCATGTAAGATGGAATGGCTTCAGTGGAAAGCAGTTGAAAGCAATCTATACCAAGACGTTATGCAGTACCTTAGAGAATTAAAAAAAATGTTTGAAGTCCTCCACGATGAGGAGAGAATTGAGAGAGTTTTCAGTAATTTCCAGGAAATAATTATGTGTTATATAAATGATGGACTTTACAGTTCAATGGATTAGAGAAAGTAGACTTTACTTTCTCTTGTTGTCATCAAAAATGTTTCAGAATTGCCAGCATAAGCTACTTTGATGTTTCTGAAAATTTTAAACTATTCAACCGCCTCCAAATGGCAACTTTTGGTTAAAAGCATTCAAAAGTTTTGGTGAAAAGTAAGGTGATTTGCTCAAGTCATATGTGAATTTTCTGGTAGGGACAGAATATGAAGCATGTGTTTCTGTGCTCTAGTCCATATCACTTGTCCATTGATTATGGAATTCAAGGTACAGAAAATGTGGCATATAACCTAAAAAAAAAAAATTACAATTTCATGAAGCTTCTCTTAATTCAGATTCCTCACATACGTCAGCTATGATTTTCATTATCTAATTGTCTGTTGCATTTGGATTTTTCATGTCATACCAAAGAGAGTATGTTTGACTCTGAAATGCAGCATGACTAAGGAAAGAGTAACAATCCTTTTTAACTTCAAAGTCTTGAATAGCATGAAATTTTGTTTCCAAGGAAACTGCAGATTTTACTTTGGTAGAGGCTACACCACAAAGAAGGTGTAAAAGCCATCTTGTAAATTGTCTGTACAGATGTAAAAGCTATGTACAAGAATCTTTGGTTTAGTAGTCCCCTCCTTCCTGCCATGGAACAGAACTGAAGCTAATTTTGTTCTTCCCATATATATGAACTGACAAAGACAATAGTTCTCTAGTGTCAAAATGTAAGAAAATCAGAATTCAAGTATTATTGCTACCCATGAAAAATAAAATTAAAACCTGAAACTATTTCCAGAAATCACAAAAATCTATAATATCTCCATCCTTTTGACTCCATTCACATTCTTGCCTTTATTCACATATTTTTACATGCTGGAAAGAGCCATCACCAGTAAGAATCCCATGTCACTCTACTGAAGTTTAGTGTTACACTGATTCATATCAGCTGAAAAGTTGATATCTAGATTATGATATCTCCAGTATTATTCAAAATAGGCCTACTTTATAACGTATCACTAAATGCCACTAAAACCAAATGCCTGAATGTAAAGAAATGTGATGTTTATATTCTCTGCCATTTTTCTTATCAAAAAGAAGTCCCAATAGTAGATCTCCTCTGCTGAGAATACATTTTTTTCATATAAAACCTCTCACCGTTACTTCTATAAATAGCTGTGAATTCCTGTTTGTTTCCTCCTCAACTGATTCCCAAACCCAATTAATTTACCATGATGTTACAGCAGTAATTAACAAAATGATGAGTTAGTGCTTTCATTTGCATCATGGTGAGATTATACAGTACACTTTTCTCTTATTGCTATTTTTTGTTAACCTGTATTGTGTCCTTCAGTTTACTAATACCTCAGATTTCGTGAACCAAACTCTTGGATATTGGAAATACTCCCTTTCTTAAAAGACTAGCAGTGCAGATTTACACCCTTTCTGGAGTCAGCTATAAAATCCCAATCAGACAAGTTTTCTTGGAATACTCAAATATTCTTGGATTCCTCTAAATTTAAAGAAGGTGTCCTGTATATTACACAGAAAAACTAAAACTATTGCACAAATCATATTATTTCTGAAGCCAACCACTCTTAATATGAACTTCCTGTTCCCCTAGTGATTGCTCTAACACCATCAGCCCATTATGCCTTCTTCATTCTGTTAACCGCTTGCCACAGTTGCATGTAAGCTTTATTTCAAGTGTGTATTGATGTTAACTATTAGTTTAACTCAGAACAGAGAATGACTGTCCATAACAGGATTTAACCTTGTGCACAAGCAGTAACTAATGAGCAAAGGTCTTCAGAAACTCCTGTCCTTACAGCTAAAAGTCTGCCCTCTAAGCTGCTGACATTTTGGTGATAGATACCAAGCCCACTTATCATTCAAGCCAAGAACCTTCATCATTAGTAGCACTGAGAATAAACATTCATCATGTAGGCTTTATTGTCTGCAAGGGCTGCTTTTATGTGTGTAGTTTTAGAGCTCTCCTTAAAACAATTTGGCTTGCATTGCAAAGTAACTGAGAAAAAGCATTACCTTTTCTATTAGATGGCAAGAGCTATATTTTGAAATCTGGCATCTAGACCATACCTCTCATAGGCTTCACTGATAAAGATATAAATATTCTTCTGAAAGCAATGGGTTCCTGAGACAGAGGGAGTAGAAGTCACCACATAGCAAAGAGCAATTACAATTTGGGTTGTCGGGTTGGTTATGTCTGGAATACATGTAGTTCCCTGAATATCTTAAGGAAAGATATAAATCTCTGACCTGCACCCTTCTCACTGGAATACACTCAGACAATAAAAAACAATTTCTTTAAAGAGTTAAAAATTTATTTTGTTGTATACCTTAAATGATTCTTTGTGATAAGGATGAAATTGCACATTTACCCCTGATTAAATGACCCAGATTTAAATCACTATTCCAAAAATTGTTGATTGGGACCATGAGCACCAGTCTCCTATTAGCTGGTGCTTGTCTGTTCTAGGACAGCATTCCTTTTTATGAAATTCCTGAAAAAACATACCATGTGAAATACCATCTTCAATAAATGAAACCACATTTGGAATGGAAATAACGACTCTAAACCATTGCTGCTCTCTGCTCTGTTTGGCGCTGCTGATAGGTTCCATCACGTTGGACAGTTATTGGAACTTCTCCTTTTTTTCTACAAAAAGTTTCCAACCAAGACAGTTACATAACAGGATAAACAAAGAAAGAAAACATAGCCTCAAGGCCTTAAAAATTAAAAATCCTATTTTAAGGGGAACAGCTTTAACCTGATGCTCCATTAAGGTCCTTATGGAACAGCGCATAGATAACTTGGATACACTACATACCATAAAAAAAAGTCACTATGTGAGAGATTATTAATTCAAAAAGACTAATTTATTTGGTGATCTCCTTGTTCTTTTCTCAGTTAGCTCAGTGCATCTCTCAAGCTTGGCACCAAACAACAAAGACAATATTTTAAAAAGTGTATGCAAGGGCCTGGCTGACTTCTTGGCTGAATCAGCAGTGCAGGTGGGACCTAGTTTCTGGCAGTACAGTGGCCTTGTATAACACAGAAGCCACAACATAATTTTATGTAAATAAAAAATTCCAATGAGGCACTCCCGTGAGCACTGTTCTTTGCTACAATTTTAAATGCTTTTAAAAAAATGTTCTGCCATTCATATTAATTTTATTGACATTTGCTGTAGCTATAAATGAAACAGTTAAAGAGCTGGAGGCGTTCTTCTGAAATTACTGTCAGCTGTGAAGAATATGGTAAAGCTTGTGAAACTGTTCCCTTTAGTGATTTCAAGACCTGCTTCTGAGAGAATGAAGTGTATCTAGTCCTATACAAAGTGGGGAGTAATTTCTGTGGAAAATACTTTGGGAGGAGATATGTATCATGATGGGTAGAATATGATTCAATAATTTTGTAATTGTGTGGAGGTAAAATATATGAAAATAAATGAGAAGAGCAGATAGAAATTGTTATCAATCTGTGTTGAAGATTTAATTTAAAACAAAAGCCAGATCTTCACCCCAGTGAAGGGTCGATTCTGCTGCAGCTAGGAGGAAGGTAGCCCATTTACAGTCATACTATTCCAGAGCTTGCTAAGGACAATTTAAGTGATAAAAAATGGCTCCAACAGCTCAGAGTTACTCTATTTCATTCTCAACTGCAAATACCTCATTTCAGTTTTTCTCAAAGGAGTCAGTGTAGTGCCACCATGTGATGTTCTTGCCTGATGTATGTGTTAGCGTAACACAGCCCGCTCCCTGGCCAGCGAGATGGTGCACGTGACTCGCTAGTCTTGGCTGTCACACTTCATTCCTCCTCAGATTGTCTGCCTGTGGAGAGTAACTCTGAACTATCTGTTCTGGGTTTGTGTGGCGGGGTTTTGGTAGCGGGGGAGGGGCCGCAGGTGTGGCTCCTGTGAGAAGCTGCTAGAAGCTTCCCCGGCTCCAAGTCGGACCCACCTCTGGCCAAGGCCGAGCCCGTCAGCAACGGTGGTAGCGCCTCTGGGAGAACAGATTTGAGAAGGGGAACCTGCAGTGGGGAGGAGATTGGAATGTGAGGGGAACACCTCTGCAGACACCGAGGTCAGTGAGGAAGGCGGGGGAGGAGGTGCGCCAGAGGAGGGGATGCCCCTGCAGCCCGTGGTGAGAGGGCAGGCTGTCCCCCCCCAGCCCATGGAGGGGAGCGGGGGAGCGGAGGCCCACCTGCAGCCTGGGGAGGATCCCACGCCGGAGCAGTGGGATGCCCCCAAAGATGGCCGTGACTCCATGGGAAAGCCCACGCTGGAGCAATCTGTGCCTGAGGGACTGCAGCCCATGGAAAGGACCCATGCCAGAGAGGCTTGTAAAGGACTGGGGTCGAGGGACCCCACGGTGGAGCAGGGGCCGAGTGAGGAGTCCTCCTGCCCCTGAGGAGGAAGGAGCGGCAGAGACAAGGTGTGGGGAGCTGACCCCAACCCCCACCCCCTGTTCCCCTGCACCGCCGGGGAGAGGAGGGAGAGAGAACGGGGAGTGGAGCTGAGCCGGGAAGGAGGGAGGGGTGGGGGGAAGGTGTTCTAAGGTTTGGGTTTACTTCCTAATAACCCTGTTTCGATTTGGTTGGTAGTAAATTAAATTGATTTTGTTTCTTCCCCAAGTTGAGCTCATCTTTTGCCTGTGACCATAAGTGGTGAGTGATCCTTCCCTGGCCTTGTCTCGACCCATGAGCCTGCCTTTATATTTTCTCCTCCTCATCCCACCAGGGCTGGAGGGGGAGGAGTGAGGGAGCAGCTTCGTGGTGCTTTGGTGCCGGCTGGGCTTAAACCACGATATTAGCTTAATTTTTAAAAGTGGTTTTATGGGCCAGCTAGGTCATAGACCAATGCTGTTAGCAAAGAAGTTGCAGCATTGCATAAACAGCAGCATATATAGCTCACAACTTGCAATCACGATGAAATGGAGTTCTCTAATCACAACAATAAGATCCACCAATAACATATGTCAAAGATGTCAAAATGTATGAGGCTTCTAATGTATTATTTTTCATATATTAATCCTACAGGGCAGTAGACTTTTCTATTGAGGCCCTTTAAAATTTCTTAGCTGTTCTATAATAGTTATCCTTTCTATCTCCTCCTTAACAAAGGAATGTTTCTGAGAAATTGAATCCCTAGAGTTTTATGGGAAAGTTTCCACCTTTCTTTTAAGAAGTCAGAAGCCAAATGGCACAATGTTTGTAAGCCAAGGGGAAGAAGCATGTGCTAATCTTATCCCTGCAACTTTCTACCTTACTGATGCAACAGATTCAGAGAATAAAGCACCTAAAGTATGCCTAGAAGTGATCCTTACAAAAAAAAAGAAAAGAGTTGACGTTCACTCTCTGGAAATTTCAGCAGTTAACATTTCACCTGTTTGGCAATGTCATTATTGAACTGGCATCATGCCCTCATAGAAAGCATTTTCAAAAGTTCCTGAGCAGAAGAATAACTAGCAGAACAAGTAATATATATATATATGTATGTGTTTTTTATTCTGGTGAATATTGGCAAGGTGCTAAGTACAGAAATATTTTAAGGGCTTGTTTGCGGGTGTTTTGGTTTTTTTTCCTATGTAGGGAGGATTTACTCCTACATTACTTTTGTGAATTTGTATAAGAGTTCCATCATTTAAAGCAGAAATCTATATCAATGTAAACAATGTACATCCTTTTTCATAAAACATAGTTTATGTTTTTTGCAGAGGCAATTGGAGGGGTTTTTTTGCTTGATGGTGTTTCATCTATATTCATATATAGAGAGACTGAAAAGCAGACCAAAAGTTTACTTAGGTCTGTATGTCCCTCTTTAGTTAATAGCAGAACAGGAATGATATAGCTAATTGCTACCCGTCTTCTCTCTGCAACAAATGTAATTAACATGAAAATACAACTTTATCAGAGAAGAGGCTGAGTTGATCAAATGATATGAAAAATAGAATTTATGAATGTTTGTTATGAAGCTGTTTTTCCCGGATACTGTTCATCATATAGCTTGGTGAAAATCAAGATAAATTATTTGCAAAAGTATGAACATGCATTTGAAACAGACGCAACTGTAGCATTGTTCTGAATGTAAGTTTGTAAATGAAAGAATTGATTTTTTTTTTCTGAGGATCTTTCAAGAGTTTTCAGCAAGAACTGTTCACACAATCATTCTATGATATCTGTAGGTTTAGGACCAAGGACCAAATGAAAAGATGCTTGCTTTAAATACATATTACTAAGCAACAGGGCTTGAATAAAAAAAATAAATTTTTTCCTTATGAAAATAACTATATATATGCACAGGTTACAGCACTTGGAGTAAGAAGATTGGAAGATAGAAAACTATTGAGATAGATAGAGGAAATTAACTCCTAGAGGTTCCAGCAATTCTCAGCCCGCCCTTGCTAAAGGTTGGTTATAACAAAATTAATCAAATGAGACCAAAAAAATTATACACTCTGTATAATTAGAAAGACAATATTTGCATGACATCCAAACTTCTCTTAATGGTAACAACAAGGATACTAAGAGTTTATGCTACAGGAATGCTAAAAAGATAATACAGGGACATAATTTAATCATTTCAGAAACCCAGAAAGATAGATTTCACCTTCAGATATAAGACTTCATACATGTAAGTACAATTATAGAATGAAACAACACAAACACACTGTTCTTGGGTACATACATACAGGACTTGGGTAATCAGGAATGAGATTATATTCCTGATTACCCTTTTCCTATCTCCACAAAAGTAGTTTGATATTTTCTAATGAAGAAACATAAGTAGGATATAAAATCTCTGTAGCTGTGGTGCTGTATCTGACTGGATTTAATGCATCTTCTCTGCCCCATTATCTTTCCAATGTGGTATGGTCCAGAGTATCATATTCTTTTACATAGATGCAGAAACCTGTATTTACAGTATTGGAGATCCATATCCCCCAATTCTTTCTGTATGTATATATTTTGACAGTTCTTTACACTGAATCTCTGATTTTCATAGCTGGTGTTGAGCTTATCTTCCAGGGGTTATACACTGAAAAATTAAATGTCATTCAGTTTAGCTCATTACATCATCTGCTAATGGTCTGGTTTCATTGTACATTCCTTGACACTGCTGATTTCATGCAGCATCAGCTTTCCTATAGGAGATTTTCCTATTGTATAGTTTGTTTCACAGTTATTCCTATTTTTTTCCTGTATGAAAAACCCATGTAAAAACAATGCATGAGGGGAGGGAGAAGGATGACTTACTGGAAGATTCATAGTTGTACGTGTCTGAGATCTATATTCAACAGAACTGTGCCCTTTCCATAAGGTACATCTGCATTGCCCTTGAGTAAATCACCTGCTGTGTATTAGTAGGCTTGGAAAGCTATATTTTGTTATTAATTGTGGCAGGTACACCCACCCTGATAGAGACTGAAGCTTTTCGACCAAAAAAACCCCTAGAAGCCATGATTTGGGGGTCAAGATGCCTGGCCCGTGTGGTGACTGCGGTCACTTACACACCAGCCAGTGACAACTATCATTACACACTGCGGTTGAAAGGCAAGACCCTGAGCCAATGAAACACTTTGGTTGAAAGAAACTTCTTGACGGTTGATCATGTATTACTACAGGTCAGATTCAACCAGGGTATAAATGGAGCCCCACTGGAGGGCAAACGGAGCCAGCCTTCCTCAGAGCAATAGGCCTGCAGTTGGAGACTCACCCCTTGGGTCAGGACGCCACCCAAGATAACTCCTGCAGGTTGAGAACCCTCATCTTTTAGGTGAGTGATATGTGCATTTGGCATCATCATTTCTAAAGCTTAAGAATTTTTAAGTCAGTTGTGCAGTATTAGTTTCCCCTTACATCATTGAATCTGTGGTTTGCTGGTGTTGTCGGAGTTCTAAACAATTTTGATTGAAGAATAAATTTCGTTGAGTTTAACACCTGTTTAATTTGATTGTGTGAGCCTCCGCGACATTAATTTAATTAATGAAAGAGCCAAGCACATTTTTCGATCAAGCCTTGGGGTATTTCTGAGTTTTCAGTGCAAAATCGACCTTCTGTGTGATCTGTGATCATTATTCCTACCCGTTGCCCTCAGTGTAGCCTCTCCCCTCCATGACCAAGCAATCTTCTTGTGGCAGATGTGAAGAGTTTTCAGAGCAGTAATTGTTCATATGCCCTTATGGATATTATGCTGAATTATACATCAGTCTCTAATTTAAACTTAGCCCACTAATATTTTTCCCTTTTGTAATCTCTATAAGCATTTGGTCTGTACCTGGCTGAGCTGTTGTAGCTAAAATTGTTGTTGCTGCTGAGCTAGCATTGGTGTTTACTTTCACATAAATATGTTCTCTATTGAAGCTTCTCACTGAGACTATGTATTTTTTTGTGGTTTTCATATCTCCTTTAAAACATTTTGACTTTTTAAAAATTTGGTGGATGTTCATCTACTTCACCTGTTTTCCTATGCTTTCAAAACACCACTTTCTTTTCCGTTCCCTTTCAGACATGCAAACTGGCTGTCCATTTGTATTGTTGATTTTGTGGTAGATCAAAAGCTGCTTAAAACTATGCATGTAATTTTTATTCCTATTTAATTATAAACAGAACTTGAGGACTCTTTCAACTATTTTAGAAATATCTACTACTCCCAGTAAATAAAACTCAGCAATAATTCTTTGACTTCAGAGATTTTATTTCAAATATTATCCTGGCTCAAGTAATTTTATACATACCACAAATACAGGTGTCAATTTTTTACTTTATCATTAAACTCAGATGTTCTGATGTCTTCCATTTAGTTACAAAAATGCATGTCACATGCACTTTTATCTTTCATGCTGACACTGATTTTTATCTCTTCAGCTGGCACATCATACTAAATATCTTTACCTTTTTCTCCAATAACATTAGGCCAGTAACAAAATCCATCTCTGTATGCTTGGATTTCATGAGTCAATCTACATGCAAAATGAGTAATTTCTACTTTCTTAGAAGATATGTGCCCCTATGGTTTATTCCTAGCAGTCAAGTTTTAGTAGACTTGGGTTACTTTGGCATTTTTAAAAGACTGTGTCATGCTTCGGTATTTTTATTTGGATACTGCAATGATTTAGGTACTGTGTCTATTAATTCATCTTGAGATTATGATCTCATTTTTCATTATAAGAAAAAAGCCATATATTGATATTTCCTTTCCTCCTGCTTTTCATTTTTCATTTGAACTAAAATTATTAAGAAGTTCTGACAGAGAATAACAGCAGGTCAATGGCTCAAATGTTAAAGTAATCTAGATGGTAACTCCTATTAACAGTGCTGGGAGAAAGCTGGGAAAATCACCTTAGAAAAGAGGTTTCCTAGTAAATGCCTATCATTCCCTGCAGCAGACTTGTTAATGAACTACACCACAGCTAGAATACAAAGTATAAGGCTAACCTATAGCATTTACTATTTTTGGCTGCTTAAATCTAAAGAATATCTATCTGATTAAAATGTGGTAAATTTTCCCCTTCTGAAAACAGGTTTTGCAAAAGAACCCTGGAAAGGAAAAAAACATGGTTATGTCTGTATTTTCCTCTTCTTTCTTTAACTTTTAAGCAAAGCTAACAGATTAAGTAGCTGCAGAAGTCTACCTGCCTCAGTGTTTTGTTTGTGCATGACAGGACAAACTTATATTAAAGGCAGAAGGTTTTGGTAAGATGTAAAATGCACTGGGAATGGACTTGTAAAGCATTGTTGGATTTCAAGCTGAAATTCTTAAGGATTGTGCTGAGAAAAAAAGATCTCCGTACTCCCCACTGGCCTGAGCATTGCCTCACCCCCCATCAGAGCTCCAAAACAAACAGCCAGCAACTGAGCCTTCCACTGGATCTTCTGAGAATAATTTCATGCAAAGAAATGTAATCTTAAGCAAGACCCCTCTTCATTTTTTTACCATGATATCTGTATATGGAATGTGTTATTGCCTTATCTATTAACTTTGTAGTGACAAATACGAATATTTGTTTGTATTTTCATTACAAGAACAGAAATAATGAATATTTATAGCAGATTAGGTCTACAGGGCATAAATTACCATTTGGTTAAACTGTACATAAATGCATTTTGGTTCTTTTTTTAATTACTGCTTGTTTAAAATAATCAATTTAAAATAATTACATGCATTGCTTTCATTCCCTTAGTCTTGATACTTAACGGCATGCTCTTGCTTTATTATATAAAGCATTTCTAGATACTCATGGTTTTAATGTTATTAGAGTAGTTGCTTGGAGATCACTCAATATTTAAGCATAACTCTATTAAAATTTAATAAGAATCAAATTCTAAATATCTCAGGAACAAAACTGTTCCACGAGTCTGTTCATGGGCAAAATTTTGCACACCACATGCTTTCCCTGAGCACTGGCTACAGCCAGGAAATTTTTCTCTTCTGATATGTAATAAATTAACTTACACCTCTTTCTTAAAGAAGAGAGTATAGAGGTTCTGCAGAGTGCAGATTACTCTATTGTAAATACTCAGTGTTGATAAATCTACAGCAGAACTTAAAGTATGTGTAAAGGAATTGCAATTTTTTTAGGAGAAATATTAAAATTATATTTAGTTATAACAAACGAATTTTGAAGGTGCACACACTATTTTGGCTTTATACCCATTTTGTGTATGGCATATGGCCATACTTTATACATTGATTCTTCAGTAGTGGAAATGGAAAATTTTAAACAATACAGGCAAATATGGCAACACACCCAGGTGATATAGAGTACAAGGTAATTGCTGTTGCATTTTTACACTACAGAGAATCAGTTACGACAAAGTAAGAATTGACTCAAAATCAGGAATATTTTTTGTGTGTGTTGATGTCTGCTAAAGAAGAACAGAAACATTGACTAGAAGATAATGAAAATGGATGAGTGTATGTGTGTTGCAAAAAGTAAACACATCATCAGCTATAGCATTCAAGACTTTCATAGTCCAACTAGAACTCAAATAAGAACATCCATTACAATGACATTAAATGAGAACTTTTGACCTTTGATATTTAGCAATATGAATCTGGTAATCATATTTTCAGGAAGCTTGACAAAACATACCTTTATTTGGAAAGTAGAATAAAAATTATTGTCCTGCCTTTTTGCTTAGTGGAAATAATGTTAACAGTTCAAACAAAAATGCCTTTTTAAGGATGATTTGTGGAGTAATGCATAATAGTTGTTCAAGTCCTCACTGATCTACCCAAAGAAATGTTCATGGAATTAAGAGGTTGATCCTTTTGAACCTGGTAAATTATTGTTCACATTTTAAAAGTGTCAGATTGCAGATCTTTCCCATGCAAAATATAACTTTGAAAATGCAGACTAGCCTAAGTTGAAAACAGGCTGAAAGCAAATCATTACCTTTTCATAAAATTAACAAGATTTTCCTGCTCTCCCAGATAATAGCCTTATCCTTCAGGGATGACATTTAAGAGCTATGAAGCCCCTATTTGTGTTTTGTATTCAAAATCTTATTTCAGCTCTCTTTAATTCCATGAAGGCATAGAGACTTCACAGAAATGAAAACTGAATCAGCCAAACCTTTTTTAGCTGCTTCTTTTTTTTTTTTCTTTTTTTTCTTTTCTTTCCTGGAGGATAGTCTTGCAAGGAGACCTAGTAGATTGTTGTGGGATGCTTCACTCTACCAGGAAAAAAGAGCTAAGGGGTAGCGGAAACTAATACCTTAGTATCACAAATTCCAACCATCTTAAAGCTTCTCTGAGAGATTTAGCTTCTGGGATCATATAAAATTAAATTAGAATTTTACATTACATAACAACTTTCTACAGTGAATAAAGAGGTGAACTGAAAGATGTAATCCTACTTGCTCTAAAAAAGACAAAACAAATCAGTCTTTCTCACAAATCCACTATTCAAATCTATTAATTTTCAGTACTTGGCTTAATATTTTTACACGACTGAGATATACAAAGTTCTTTTATTTTTTTTCCTTGTCTTCTCACTGCTTAGTTTGATATAAAGAGAAGTATTCAGGACACAGAGCAGTTAACTGTTAAATTGGGGCATCAGGTATATAACTCTATTTAAAATTATAATAATGGCAGGAATTGCTTCCTGTTTGAAGATGAATGCAAAAGTGGCAGTTGGATGTATTGCAAGTTTCACTACTATAATTGCATTGCTGAGATGGAAAAGACCTCTTAGTTGACCTATGAATGAGTGGTATAGTGAGTGACAGTGGATGTCTTGTAGCAGCCTTCTTGGTGGTCTAGCTTTCACCTGCATTCTGTGGTCTCTGAGATGTTGGCTAAAAGCTTTATTTCCTTTTAATAGGATAAGATGGGGAAAGGATAGAAAGTAGATATTGGACTGTCTTCTTGAACTCAGTAGTCACAAAATGAGTACTTTCTCAAGAAGACAAACAGAAGAAGGACTGGAGAAGTAGAAGATCATGTGGAAAGAGTGCAACAGGCTGAAAAAAGAAGAGATAGAAAGACAGCAAAATGGTTATTTGATGAAAAGGAGTGAAAGCTGATTATATAGAAAATATCATGTGATCAGTCTTATGGAAGAGAAGATCCAATGACTAAGGATTCAACTGGAGATATTAGAAAGTTTCAGACATGGCAAAGCAGGAGAACAAGGAAGGGATGCAATTCAGATTCTACATTACAAGATCTGTAGGCATCTACTGAACACAGCCAATGCAATATATTTCAAGATCCTTTATTAATAAGAACTGATAATCTAAAGAGGATACAGAAGACAGAAAGTTGCAGGAGTAAGTATTTAGGAGTAGCACAGAAGCTAAGAATGAACTTTGGCTGGAGCATGGGAGAATTCACTGATCACCCTTTATGCTGGGGTAAATTAAATTATAGGAACAAAATACATATGCCCAGTGATTGCAGATAGTCAAAAAGTGACAACTTAGGTGATATTCAGCCACATTTTTCCAAGTCCTGTCAAAGTTGATTAGAGAGTGACAAGCTCAAGGATTGGTGTTGTAAGGAATATATGACTACTGGGACCACTGATGGAACAAAGGAGGCTTTTTTGATGGATTGATTCTACCTGAGGTATTAGTCATTTAGGATTGAAGCTGGCATGAAAGAACACCTTTTACTAAAGAATATAGAGAGTGGGATGAGATAAATTAATGATTTCCACTTTTGGCTGTAATGATCAAGATAAAGGAAATAAGGAAAATGAGGGTACACTGAGGAATTCACGAAAGAAAATGGAAGTGCTGTGCAAGACCTGTTATAGTAATGTGGATACCAAAGACATGATGAAAAGACATTGCAAATAAGATTAAAAAACCCAAGAATTTTATATGTATATATATTTTTTTTAAAAGGTAAAATTGGTAGTGTCCTATTGCATGGTAACCATATAAAAGATTCTAGAAGGGTAACACGGAGTCATGGAACAGCTCAGGTTGGAAGACACCTTGAAGATCATCTGGTCCAACCTTTCATGGGAAAGGGAGGCTAGATGAGATTATCTAGCACCCTGTCCAGTCACACCTTAAAAATCTCCAGTGATGGGAACTCCGCCACATCCCTGGGGATGTTGTTTCAGTGATTAATTGTTCTCATTGTAATAAATTTCTTTCTTATATTAGGATGAAACCTCTCCCAGTACAACTTGTACTTGTTGTCCCTTGTCCTCTCCATGTGGCTCCTTGTGAAGACAGAGCCTCTGTCCTCTTTGTAGCTACTGTTTAAAGTACTGGAATACTGTGATGAGGTCCTCCTGAGCCTTCTCTTAACATGGACAGTTTAAGATCTGTTTGGGCTAAAGTCACTTTGGAGGTGAATAATGAAAGGTTCTATGATGGTATTGGTAGGAACTGCAGGACTTTTGTGACCATTGTGTTTATATGTAGATGAAAGTTTCTTTATCAAATAGCCACTGGTGGCAATTGTCAATATGAATGGAAGGCAGCAGTGTCAGGTTTGGACAAAAACACTCACAGCTTTATCACTCAAATTAACTAGAATAGACTGCTGATTACAGGAAACTGAAGTATTTAGCATTAAAAATGAAAGTTTGAAAGGAAGTATTTTTAACTATTTTTGAGACTACATGGCTGAAAAGTAGCAAATATAGTCCTTATATGTGATGGAGGGTGTGGGAAAGAAGATAACACGGAAGATCATAGTTTTAACAGTCAGATCCTGCAGGCAGTGGTACTGAACAAGATTTCAACATGGAAGTAAAAAAAAAGTAAAAAACCCTATAATGTAGGTTTATCAATGATAGTTCATATTAGTGATAGCAATCTTTGGCTTTAAAAAAAACAATTAATTTTTCAAGACAATGACTTTTCTATCTCTTTTAATAACCATTTAGTGAAGGTTTTGATATGGTACCACAAAGACTACTAGTTCAAAGGGGGAACACAGGATTAATGCAGTAACTGTAGGGGAGAAAAGCAAGCAAGTAAAGGTGAGACAACAGACTGTATTGAAAAGACAATTATTGGGCCATAAAGGTCTACCTCTCACTGAGAATCTTGGCACAGAAAGAAAGACTGAGGGTAAATCTGTTGATTACATGAAGCTACATGGCCATTGTGTAGATGAATTCCAAGATGTTGGACAGAAAATAACAGATGATCCTGACATTTGGCAAAATATAAATCAGATAAAATTTTAACAAGCTAAACACTTAGGAACTAATCTGAATTTAATCCATAAGCTTCAGTTTATCAGTTGGAGAGTTCATAGTGTATTTTTCATTTCAGTGTATATATGTGTGTATTATATATATGTATACATGTACACACAAATATATGAATTACCATTTTTATGCAGCTATGAAAGGCCTGAAAAACATTAAAAACAGTTGCAGATGTGCAACTGATCGTATGCTAAAGAGCAGGATGTCTGTGGTCTATTGAAGGACTAATGAGGATCTATGCAAGACAGATGTAATATCATGCAGGGAGGATGAGCAGATCAGGAAGTGGCCCTATATGGCATGCAAAGATTTAAACACTTGGCATCTGACCTTGAAAACATGCTTAGTGTTTGGCTGATCTAAATACCTATTAAAATGCATGGTAGATGCATGACAGAAGACAGTATAAAATAGAAAAACATATGGATATAAAGGATAGTCATCAGTTGCAGTCCCTGGTTGCCAGCTGCTGAAACCTCCTGTGTGCTGTTTAATCACTGCTACACAATGTTATGGTCATTATTTGCCAGACTGTGGGATAAAGGACACTGAGTGACAGCTATGGTATTTGACCAAGCTTTGTGGCTGGACAAGGTTAAATAAGTGTCATCTCTGGATTGATGTTAGAAATAGCTTCTAAGATGGCAATTGTGGTCACTGAAGAAGGAGTCCCTGCAGTGCCAGTAATGGCCAGTGAGCCAAAATGGCCAGTGGCCAGTGGAAGACAGATCCTGAAAGAAGCCACCAGCAAAATTATCTGGTTTTACTAGTGATGGGGAAGTATTAATATAATTGTTTAATAAAATTTGTCATCTAAACTTCTTTATACAGTTCCAAGACATTCATGTGCAAGAGGGAATTCTAGCTGATTTTGGTACAGAGATGAGGTAACAGAACCAGAGAACCAGTGGTCTTTTGTAAGAGTAAATGGAGAGGCTGGTTTATTTAGCAAAATGAATGTTTGAAGGTGAAGACTGAATGTCCCAAGGACTACACAACAGCTATGGGAAGACTCTTTTAAAATTCAAAGGAGCAAATTCAAACCAAGATAAAGTAGATGTAGGTGTTGCAAAAATAACTTTAGTTGGAAATTAAGGGGAAAAAAAAGTTTCCCAATTTCAGTGCAGTGACCTTCCAAAACAGGTTTAAGTAAGAGTGGAGTGGAGACAAGCCACTTAACAAGCTTTGAGGTAGACGTTAATAAACACAAGAATAAGATTCTGTGTTACAGTGATAGCAAGATAATGCAGAAAGTTCCTTTTAATGTTGTGCTCTGTGTTTCTGTGCCAGGACCATTTTATATTCTTTTTCTTACAACCTTATTCTTTACAAGTAAATAATTTACTTCATTCATACCATGCCCAAAATATTTACCTTTTGTTTAAAATATAAACCAGATCCTAGCCCTTGTGCCTTTATTTGTGTGATATACCTGTTGTCTCTTTCTATCTGGTACAAATCGAAATCTGCCATTCAGTGAAGTCACTGGTAAAAGAAAAGACTCAGCAAAGAAAAATGGAGCAAGCTGTAGGAAATCTTCAGCTTAGGATGTATTACTACATGGAAAACCTGGAGCTACTAACATACTCTTCTGTACTCTACCATAACACCTGAGGATAACAGAAAGCAAGAGGCCTAGTGCAAATTTTGTCTTAAGACTACGTAGCAAGATGTTGGAGGCTATATACAAAGCTACCATGATCTCTGTGTTGTTGCCAGATGAGTTTTCCCATACCATTTTTATTGTAGTCTTTCACTGCATATGGAGACAACTAATAAACATTTATTGGCATATCTATGTAAAAAGTTCCCTATCACACTGCTTACTTACTGGAAACGCCTAGTGACAGCATGATGATATTAAGATTAACAGCTTCCTAATTAATACCAGAGAGCACATTTGCAATCAAATGGTTATATCAATGAGGCATTTGGAGTACGTTTTGTACATGAGTTCAGCAGTTCATGGAGTGGTGCCATTACTGACATAAAACCACCTGTTATTCAACTCGTGAGCTCTGCTATAGTGTTTCAGAAAGCTTAATCTTAAATAAAATGGTATTTCTCATGTCTTAAAATAGATGCTTGTAACACGATTTAGAATTTGCACATTGGCAACCAACCTTGACCACGCTGTGAAACACAGTGCAATACAATGCAATCTCCGCTCCATGACTGCAGGTGGAGAACTACAGAAAAGGGTCAGTGGACATTTTGCCCATTATTCAGATGAAGACACAAATGTAGAAATGAACAACTGCTGTGTTGCTTTGGAAAATGAAAATCACCATCAACACAATACAATATAGTGGAGGTTTTGCTACTTCTGCCATTTCTGACTTTATGTTTGGTGACAAGTATTTCTTACTATCTTTAGGCACAATTTGTGAAACAGGTTGCTTTGAAAAGCAACCTAATTGACTTTTTTCATAAACAAAGAAAGTTCTATTCAATTTTTTGAAAAATGCACTAATTCTTTGTTAATTTATTCTCATAAGCAAGGTTTTGAAACAATTAATGATTGCTTTTTAGTTATTAATTGGATAATCAGTTCAGCTTTAACCTTACACTGCTCTCCTGGAACACTAAGAAAAATGTTTTTGAGTCATGAAGGTACATAGTTTTGTAATATTTCATAGAAGACTGTGGCAGATTTTAGGATAATGATTATTTAACAAGAAGAAATAACTTTAAGAGTAAAGCATGCAGATGCTGTGCAATCTGTTCTAGCTGCATTCATGATCTTTGTTGGTGCAAGTGGTCCTTTTCTATATGTGTATGAGAAACAAGAGTTATTATGGGGCTCATTAATAAAAAAATTGCCTGTATATACATAAAGAAGTAGGTACTAGATCAAAGGACATATATATAGCAGTGAAGAATATAAGGTCATAGTTGCTGAGGTTTACAAAACCTGCAGCTTCCATGCCAGCTCTGTGCCTGCAGATCTTCTCAAGGATCTCTGATGAAACCCTCTCCCTGAAATCCCTGCCATGAGCTTCCCGACTCCCAGGGGTTTAGTTGTGTGGGTATGAAGGACCCAGGATCCAGCCCTGATGTGGCTTAGCTGTGTTATCTTGACTCAGACTGCTGAGAAAGAGCCATGGAAGTCTGTAGAGACAGAAAAAGGTAAAAGTTGCAGAAGTAGGATTGGTGAGACAGGTTCATTAATGAATCAAGAGGAAAAACGACAGCAAGGAATGGTATAAAACCCAAAGCTAGTTAGTTTTGCTGGGAGTCATTGGGCCGAGTTGACAGTACTGTCAACTGATGGGAGACAGCAGCTCAGCAACACCCAGGACCAGTCCCACGTAGCTACAGAGGCTAACTCTTCTCCCCTGGAGGCTACCTTTCTGGTGCCTGTGTTCTGTGCTGTACGGTCTTGGTGTGCTGTATCAGGGGAGGTGAGCATGACAATGCTTGGACAAACAGCTCCCTAAAACTCCTTTATACTTTAAAGTTGTGTATACCCTGCTTGCAGAGTCTCTTTGCACCTGGCTAAAGATGCCTGGACAAAGAGTCCCAAACAAGGGGCTGTAACGTCAGGACAAATCCCTTGTTCTTCATCATGGAGGCTAGGTGGCAACACCTGGTAAAGCTCAAGTCCTTAGAGCAGATGGCTTTCTATCTGTCAGGCAGGATCTTAGTCAAAGAAAATTGATACACCTTTTCTCACTGTGCCTTACTGAAGTGCAGACTCAAAGGGCAACAGGTACTTTTATATTGATCACCCAGTTGGTGCCACTCTGCAGCTTTTCTGTTAACCACCCACACTCTAAGGACTTTTCTACCTGAGCTCAGCTATAAAAGCACTGCAAACCTTATGTTTCAAATGTCATGAACAATGGCTTTCAGCACTGAGCAAGTAGAACTGTTTCTCATCTAGAATTAGAGGATGACTGTAGAAAAATGTAATTTCAGTTAGCACATTGACAAAAAATGCTGGGACTGTCTACAGAAGCTTTAAATGAAGCAAAAGGAAAGATGTATATACCTTTTTTGAGCAATGACAGTTGAGCACTGGATATATTTCTGAATGATAAAGAAATGGGGAGAGGTAAAGAAATTATTGTAGCAGGATAAACTGGTAACTGAATGCAGCATTACACTGAAGGTTTAGAAGCCTGGGCTAAAATGTGGATGAAACTTTGCCTTGTTTATTACAGACAAACTGCTGTAGCCTGCTCTAAAGCAGTGTAGGCATGACATAGTTTAGTGTGTAATGCACTTCTGTGAATTGATGTTGACCTTACCCTTGGCATTTGGCTTTAGCATTCTATTTCTTTCCCTTGTTTCATTAATGATGAAGCTTCTGTTCCTTTGTAATTATCATTGGTAATTAATTGCACACTCAGAAGAAGAATGCTTTCTCTTTTTTTGGACACTGAGTGGGGCTGGAGGCTTTATTTTTTGCCTATTTGGCTAATATAATTATAACATATATATATCTGCCTCATTAACAAAACAGATGTTCTACTTCATTGTCACATTTGAAAATGTCAATTTCCAATTCAATCTTAAGATCCTTCTAGTATAACAATTTATGTTTATGAACAGATATAATTAATCTAAAGTGTCATAGTAAGTAATACCCTCTTCCACTGGTGTGTCTTCTCTTTGGTGGCATGATATATTCTCTGCTGCCTTTTCTTCCCATGTAATATAGATTCTCTTAAAGAAAAAGAATAAAAATACATATCAGTCAACACTGTTAGCTAATTTCAGTACTTATTTTTGGGAAAGGACCTTTGTCTATTATTTCTGATGCATCTAAAGACAAACGTGTCCCATTCAAAAATTGTAATGACACAGTCATCACATTGGGCCAACGTGGATTTGGAAAGTGCAGACTATAATAAAGCATGGTTGAAAGTGTCATCATCCAGCCAAAATAACTTTTGGCTTGAAAATAACGTCTGTCCCATGATTTTCAGTACTCAGTTACATGCTTGAAAAGATGTTTGTTTATTCCTTAGCTTTCATACAGAGCAAATAAATAGAGTGTTGGAGCTCTTTATCTACAGTGTATCAGTGTTAACACATTTTTTGTCAACAATGAATAATTAGTAATTTTGTGATAGAACTTATCACTTAGAAACCAAATATGGATTTGTCCAGATAATGTGACTTGGACAAAGTAATGACATGATGTAGAATACTTGTGATTATAGCTGCTTACTACAGATACAACTAAAAAATTCCAGATTATGGCATACAACCAGGCTAATGATTAGAATTTGACCATAGCACAACTTTTTGTGTCCTCCTTGAGATGTCATGTCTCATCTGTAACCACAGTTTACGCTGCTGACATACCATAGTCCATAAGGAAGAAAGGACATGGGAGAGCCATTCCCAGCAAGAACTTTGTCCTTGTCATTGGGGAAAAGCACATGGAAACAGATTGACTGCCAGCAGAGAGCCATTGCATATACCACCTGCCTCTTCCTTTCCCTTTCAAAAGACCTGAATAGGATTTTAGTGTTTTGGTGAAGGCTTTCCTTTGGAGTGCCAGCATAGCATTCTCAAGAGTCAGAGCTGATATATCCTCCTCTACAGTGTACTGATCTTGTCTCTTCCCCATAGCAAGGAACAAATTTAATCCTTTCAGTGTAGAAATCTGAATACAAGTGCAGCACAAGAAGTCCATGTTCTGTTCCCATTATAGAAAAGAATACACTTTTTTTTCTTAATGTGGTTGCCCTCAAGGACCAGAGCATCATATGTGTTGGATCACAAGTCAAACATTTTTTTTCTATTTCATTGTCCTGTGGGATATTAGCTATCACAATGCTAAATATATATATAGTCTGGTATATTGTTTTGCTGAGTTAAAGATTTTTCTTCAGAATTATAGATATAAGAAAAATGTATGAAATTATAAAAACATATTAGTTGTTTCCTTATTCTTTTGAATATATTCTTGATTTTAAAGTATTTTTCCTTATTTATAAGGCCTCTGGCAATATTGGGCCCTAGTTCTTCAATTTTTCTTTTCTGCCTTTTCCTATTGGTATAATTTTTAGGTCAGAATATCCTGATTCATGATTTTGTCCTAAATATAATTTAAATATTGTGGGTATCTGAGCTTTTAGTGTATGTTTTCACAATGCAATGAAATTCCTATTTATATTTTGAAAGATGGTTGTGGATTTGGCTTTTTAAAGCAGAATTTGAAAGATCTATTTTCTGTGTTGTTTTTACTTGTTTGGGATGCAAAACTCCCTGAGACTCTGAGAATGGCACCTTATAAATGAAATTTACTATCATTGCTGTTTTCTCCACAGTAAAAGCTATTGTTAGTGACAACTGAGTTGCAGCCTTACAGCTCCCTGTCCACTATTATAACATTCCAGATTTCTACTTTTGGGCTCAAACTTCTTATGCTTAGGTTGAGCTTAAAAATTTTGGTTGACTGGTTGACTGAAGTGGGTTCAGCTTTTTTTTAGTTAGCAAAACACTTTTCACACCAAGAATCTTTATAAAAACAAAACAGCATCTATTTAAAAAACAGGATGTATTTTAAAAAGCTCATTTTTCATAGAACAGAAATAATTTGAAGAAGTTGAAATATGAATGTCAGATGTTTAGCTGCTGTAAATATTGTAGTTTCATTCATTTAAATGAAGCTTTGCCTATTCATAAACTTTAGTTCTCAAATATCTGTCTCCTACCTGGTATGTCTCAATGAGGAGTTATCATTCATAATGGGCTGATCTTACGTGGTGAGTGGGAGTCAGTGTGTATGTATGATTGTGAATGCTAGAAGTTACTTGGAAACTTAAGTCATGTAGAATATTAAACTTTTGAGAAGTTTGCTAAAAGTCTAATTACAGTTAAAGCATAACTTCAGATTAGAAGTTTTAAAATGGTGTTTTGTTCTCATTTCATTATTACTTAAAATTACACAGCAAGAAATTCAGAGGTTTCATTGCAATATAAATTCTATACAAAAACATTTAGTGCATTAATACATAAAGTTTATGGATTATTTGTTAATGAAGTAGCATTATTTGTTATGGCTGAGATTATCTGGGAGACTGGCTGTGTTAACTTTGTGAATCTTACATGATTTACTGTCTTCCAACTGTATATTGCTGTAGGCTGCCTGAATAGTTAAAAGGAGTTTATGAAGACTGTGTTAAAGAAGACTGAACGACAGGGTAAGCAGCTGACACAAGTCAGCCTTAGGTGTCCTATTTCATGCAAATTAAGAACGGATGGAACAACTTTTTGGGGAGAAATTGGTTAACTGCCCATATTCAGCGTAGGAGCCTTGGTGTAATATAGGAAATATTTTCCTTCTTGATAAAATAATTCCTTAAAAATAGTCCAGTTGACTTAAAATTACTCAATAGTTTCTTCTGCAAAAAAAGTAGGAAAGAGGAGATTAATAAAACTTGGAAGAAAGTGATACAGATTCTGTTTCTTTCTCTTCCCACCTAGTGGTTAGGACATTCATCTCGGTTGATGGAGGCACAAAATCAATTTTCTCCCCTGCTTGAAAGGGATTAATCCCATATTGCAACAAGGACTCCTTCTCACAATACTATGATGTATTTTGGGGTGGGTTACACTCAGTATCTCCCCTTGACTGTGACCCTGTAAGTATTGGATATGTATCAGGAAGACTGGTTCTAGAAGCTGATAGCTTTAAGGGTGTTTCAGTCATTCCCCCAGGTTTGACAGACTGTCTTCTGAGCCTAGTGGCCTGCATTAAACGCAGATACTGAGCAAATGCTGCCTTTTGAGTATCTTCCAGCCTGGCGATTTGATCTGAGACATGAAAATTTTACTGAGAACAAGAATTTCAATTAAATATGCCCCACAGTTAAGATATCGTGCTGTTGTCTTTCTCAACCATTGAATATTTAAGTAGAAAAGCATCAGCAGGTGCAATTGAAACTAGCTTACCCCAGAGTATTTTATTATATGGTACTTAACACACTCTGGAGGTAGATGAAATCTGACAAGTCAGAGGACAACTCTGAATTTGGGTCAGGCACCATAGGAGGTAGGTATGGAGAGGATATACAAATCACAGGGTCTGGAGTATGCAAGAGAAGAGTTGTCATCAGCATCACCATGAATATGCTTAGTTCTGTGAATGGTATTTAGTCAGGCTCTTTTTAAATTTTTTTTTCAGTAAATATTTTCAAAACAGAAGTAAAATTATTGTGTTTCATATCACAAAAATATTTCATGCCATCTACAGTTATTATCTTTTGCTTCTCATTTCTAAATTTATATGTATATAAATATATCTAGTTTTGTGTGTGTGCAATATATGTATATATGCATATATATGTACATAAACATCTATATGTATAAGCTCAAAACAATTTTTTTCTCTTTTTTAGATCCATGATAGATGGCATTTGCTTTTCCTGTTTGCTGTGTTTTACTGTGCCAGATTCCTTAAAGTAAGGAATGTTTGGATAAGGTGTAAGTCTCTGAAATGAAAGGGATTTTGCATGTTGTTATCCATTTGTCCGCTTCCCCACCCTGGCACGCAGCTGGTGCTAGCTGACTGTGCTGGGAAGGGGAGCTTTCCTGGGGCAGGATGGGTCTCACAAGGGAGACTGGGCATCACAAAAACTGGGAAAGCCATGAGAGGTGTAACGGGCAACACAAAGGCAACTCCAGGACAGGATGGGGGGGAAAAAGTGATATTCCAGGAAGCAGACAATATGGTGTGGAGTTGCATGTAGATTATGTGGTCACAGCATAGGAAGTCCCTGAAGGGCTGCCAGGCTGAGAGAAAGCCTGGAAGAAAGGAGCTGCCCTTCAGGAAGTGTGTTTGTGATGCCTTTCATTCTGTCTCACTTATCTGCTCAAAAGATTTTCTGTTTTAATAGATGTTTGTTTTTAACACTGTTTCAGTTTTTTGCTCAAGCAAAACCAGGATTCTGAGCTTAAAAATCCTGGTAGATTTTGGAGGTGGCAGGCTGCCTGAGTAGATCCAGTCAAAGCAGTGGCAAGTTAATATGTCACCATAAGGGCAAGACAAGAAAGTACTTATTATCATCTGCTGCATCCCAACTTTATTAGTCTCAAGTCTATATTAAAGGACACACAAGGAACCAGGCACAATCCAAACCCCTTTGCTTTTTCTAAAGAGGAAGAAGATGGTGGGCTGAAAGACCTCAAGAAAAGTGAAGTCTGTAAGCACTTTGGGATGGGTCTGTCAGAGTGGGAGCTGGCTAGGCTGATAGCAGCATAAAAAGGTCTAAATAATACAGGTGCATCAGCAACCAGCCCTCTTTATTCTAAATGTTTCATACCTTTGAGAAATTGACAGAACGTGCTGTATTTGGAAAAAGCTCTATTAGTTGCTTCAATCAACTTTTGCCACAGGCTGCCAGAAGGAAGCCCTTGAAGGGAAACTTAAACCTCCTATATTAATTCAAAATTGTACCTCAAAGTAACTCAGGCCTTGGTCTGAGCGATATTACTGTAGTGTACTCTGCTGAAGGTCACACATCTGAGTGGGTGCACTCAGACCCTGCAAAGAAGGGGTCCTGAAAGGTGTCTCTTAGCTTGGTAACCATGACAATAGCTTTCCCAAATACTTTCTGCTAATGAAGAGTCCAAAATGTTACATCTGCTTGGTATTTTTTCCAGTGTATTCTGTGGATATCACAAGTACTTTCAGAAATGGAGAAACTGAGGAGAAGCCTGGTCCTGATCAGGAATCCAGGTTCTTGTACACGGGGCAGGTGACATGGGTCCAAGGGGGAGAGAAAGAGAGGGCTGTGTAGTGGGAAAGAGGGGAGGGGTAGTCTTAACTCCTCATCTAAACGAAATCACAAAAGAGAGATCACAAGCAGCCAGACTGAACAGAATCAGATCTCAGGGACCTACAAAGACATGTAAGCTTGTGGGAAGAAGGGCCTTTTGAATTATTACTTTAAATAGCAATCAGCAGTGTATTCAGTACCTGTGAGCAAAGTCAGTCCCCAAGGGTCAGTTAGCGTCTGTCTAACACAGTATCCAAAGTGTCTTAATTACAAATCAGAAAGCTTGTTCCTCCTGAGGGATAATGGGGGAGAGTAGATGCAGGTTGCGTGTGGAAATAAGTCTGAAAAGTCAACAGTGACCCTAGGAGATGGGTAGTTACATCCTGGTCCTTCATCTCAGAAGGAAAGGCTGGTGAAAGCTCGGGGGCCTCCCAACACCCTTCAGGTTGTGCTCAGACCACAGGGATCCCCTGACATCCCCACTCCTTTCCTCCCAGAAGATGCTGCCTCAGCAGGGCTGAGGGTCATGACCCCGTAGCTGCGCAGGATGAGCAAGGAGCCAGAGCCATGCATTGCCGTATGGCATGCGATGGAAAGCCTTCTCCAGTCGTGTGCCAAGGGAGGCATCCTCAGCACAACATCTAGGCATCCCACTGGGGAGTTCCTGCTCCCAGCCTGCAGTGCCAAAACGCTGCCTGCAGCTGTGGATGTGGTAGTGGCTGACCTGCAGGGGAAGGTCTGTCACCTTTTAATCACCGATATTTGAATTAAGATCCAATAAAATGTCAGTCCTCACAAACATTTCTCCCTGATACATTCTGCCACCTGTTTTAACAGCTGCAGAGAAAAACAGTCCTTCTCCATGCCTATCTGCAAATACCTGGTGTATCCACCTTCTGTAGCTGTTTTAAGCTAATTCTGTGGTAGTATTCATGTATAAATATATATATTTATATAAGAGCATACAATTCAGAAGGCTAACCTTTCTTTTAAAATATTATCAGACACAGAAGGGAAATAACACATCAGTTATCATTATTACATTACATATCTTTATAGTCAAATAAAGACTCCTAAGATTTTTGGTGGATGAAAAAATACACAGTAAAAGGAAAATCTGACTGCTAATGGTACAATGGACTGGATGATAGGTACCAAAGAGGGTTCTTGATGGGGGTGGGGCACAGTAAGAAATGAGCAACATTTCCACAATATTTGAGAGAGGAGTGGATGCATTCCTTTCACTTGGTATGGTTTTTTCTGTTTGAACAGATGCTGTTGTCATTTGGCAAAGTATACCTTCATAAGGTAAATTCTAAAACATTACGATTACTCCTCTTGATTTATGTTCTTATTGTTTTCTGCATAAATAAAGCTATGGACTCTTCCTTCCAGTTAATGTGGCACTAGCTTAATTAATTTTGAAAGCGGAAGAGGGTACAGGAGATAGCTGATATTAATGAGCTGTACTAACGACATTAGGGACTGACTGAAACTAGTTATTAAAAATAAGAGTAGGGCTTGCTATATGCTTTGGAATAACTGCAATAAGTAAATCCAGTACATCCAGACTACAAGCAGAATTTTGTGATATATGCCTATCTGCATATAGCTACTGCACCCCAGGAAAAATTCTGATCTGAACCTGAGCTGTGTTTAGTTCCATACTTTAAAAAGTAAAACTCCTGCCTATAAATGTGTCGTGGTTTAACCCCAGAAGGCAATCAAGTCCCACCCAGCCGCTCACTCACTCACCTCCCTCACAGTGGGATGGGGGAGAGAATCAGAAGGGTAAAAGTGGGAAAACTAATGGGTTGAGATACAGTTTAATTGGGAAAGCAAAAGCCGCACACACAAGCAAAGCAAAACAAGGAATTCATTCACCACTTCCCATCGACAGGCAGGTGTTCAGCCATCTCCAGGAAAGCAGGGCTCCATCACGCTTAACGGTGACTTGGGAAGACAAACACCATCACTCCAAAAGTCCCCCCTTCCTTCTCGTTCCCCCAGCTTTATATGCCGAGCAAGACATCATATGGTCTGGAATATCCCTTGGTCAGTTGGGGTCAGCTGTCCCAGCTGTGTCCCCTCCCAACTTCTTGTGCCCCCCCAGCCTCCTCGCTGGTGGGGTGGTGGGAGAAGCAGAAATGGTCTTGGCTCTGTGTAAGCGCTGCTCAGCAGTAACAAAAACAGCCCTGTGTTACAAACAGTGTTTTCAGCACAAATCCAAGACATAGCCCCAAACCAGCTACTGTGAAGAAAATTAACTCTATCCCAGCCAAAAGCAGCACAAAATGACTTCTCCATTTTGAAAGCTAACATTTCACTTATAGCTGAGATGCCTTGCAGTTAAAATTTTGCAGTTTGATGGATCTACACTTCAGGGATTACTTCATCTGTGGATAATTCTCTTTCCTCCTCTATTTTTACACTACTAGTACCCAAGTGTCCCAGTTAGATGGCCATTGTGCTAGGTACCATACATTCATATATATTCAAAGCATGTATATTTTTCTATCATCAGCTGCAAAATGTTGTGAAGATGAGAAGAAAATAATGTACCAACAGCAAAGTTATGCATGAAACTCCAGGACAGCTAATGGCAGGGGAAAAAAAAAAAAAAACAAAACTAGCAAAACAGCTGATAATTCACAGTATTTCAACTCACCCTGAGGGGAGGCTGCCCTGACACCTTCAAAATAAGGAAACTGGGGCAACTGTTACTACACCACATCTAAATAGGTGTCCAAATCTATTGTGGTCATGTCTTGTATTTATTTCAGTCTTTATATCCTGTGAGTTGGAAAGATAGTGTATTACCTTGTTAACTTCCGTTTTGAGCTGCTGCTGTTCTGCATTAATTTATTTCTTGCATTTCCTTGTGACTTGCTTCACTATTCTGCCCCATTTGGGATCAAAAGGAGTTTTTTTAAATTTTGGTTATAAAGATCTCCCTCAAGCTTTTTAGCTTTGACCCAGAGTGGTATTTGTCTTCTTCCTATTCATTGCTCTTAGACAGATACTTGGTTATTTTGGTCATGTTTCTTCCACAAAGTATTAACCCTGTTTATCAAGCTCCAGGAAATACTTGCTCAAGCTGAGCATGAACAGGCTTTCAAGAGTTTGCAGAGAATCTAGGAAGGGGACTAACTTTTTGCCGCCACCCTGAACACAGTAGAAAAGGACAGATCAACATAATTAGACTTTTTTTCACTGCTGTGACTCCAGAGTATTTGCAGTGTAAGCAAGAGCAGTGTTTGACCAAGTCTTTCTACCTACTGGGTAGACACATTCACAGCTGAAGTCATAGTACAGCACTAATAGCTGATAAAAGTGTCCCTTTTACTCTTTGACAAGAAATAATTTTCATAGACATGAGGGAAGAAGGTTGTGTAGTGAGAAAGGAAGATGCAGATGCTAAAGAATGCCTTTCACATAGATGAAATATAGTTTATCATTTCAACTTGTTATACAGCAAAAGGAAAGAGAACCAAGTTCCGGGGTGGGGGGGGGAGAGGTGGGGAAGAGATACCCATCTGCCTAGGCTTGGCACTGGAGAGGAACTTTAATCTTGCTCGTAAGGGTGAATAAGCCTCAGTGGATCTGAATGAGTTTATTTAGACAGAGTTAATGCAGATGTCCCCTTTCTCTAATACTACATGTATAGTGTTTGGGTAGTTACAGCATATATTAGGTGTTTTAAAGTATAGACTGTATATAGACAAAACATACCCTTCTCTGTAACTCTGTCAAAAATAAGAATAATTTTTCCATTGGTAATTAGTTCCATTAGAGTGTACACTTACACAGGATTGATTATAGAGTAAAAATAATATTTTTCACACTGTCCTCAGTGATTACTGTATTTAGCATGTAATCAAACATTCAAATATTTATTCCTCTGAAGTGATACTCCAGACCTTAGGATATTTTGATATTTATTCAAGCTGAGTATCTCTTCATTTTGCAGAGATGGTGAAGTGCCTTGCTCTTTATAATTAAAGCCTAAGTATGACTGAAATATATCCAGATCCTATGGATAAGCTAAGTGAAATTTTACTTCCTGTAGGGATGGTAAGTATTGTCAAGAACAGTGGCTAGTATGAGACAAAAGTATGCTTGCCGTGACTTAGAAGAAGGAGGTATCAGGGAAAGATCTTCAGTTGACAGTGTGAAAATCAATTTACAAGTAGATGTTAAAGCCTGGAAGTAGGTTATAAACAGAATTAAGCTGTTGCAGCACAGCTTCAGAAAGCTCATGAGTGAAGTTCTTATCCACAGAGAGAAAAGGTAATATACTTATGCCATAACAAAAAAAGAGATAATAAAAGTGATCAACACATGGTTTTCTGTCTGCAGAAAGAAGGATGTAAATACAGACTTGCACAGCAAAGCCAAAAGAAATCTGGATTGACTCAGGCATAATATATGCAAAAGAGAAGAGCAACTTTTATTTAGCAAACGAAATAACTCCCACGACAACCAAAATTCCATATGTGCAGTGGTCAAAATAAAGTTGGATGCCAGCAGTTATTCACTGTGTTATGTAAGACATTCAGATATTTCCTCTTCTAAGCAGTATAAATTGTTATATTCATTTAATGCTGATGGCCTCAATGTGGATTCCAGTAAAGAAGGGAAAAGGAAATTAATTACAGGTTATATAATCCCTGGCCACACTAGGAATCCTCACCGTGACCTTTCTCTTCTGTTCTTTGTCATCCAACTAGGCAATAACAGCTGAGCAGTAGTTCTAGCAGTAGTTAATCTCCTTTCAGTACTGGACCAACTCCTTTGCCTTGGGCCTGAAAAAGGAATTGAAAAAAAAAGACAAATTAGTATTGTTTGTTACTTGTGGAACATACCTGCTATCTCTGACATTCACAGCTAAAAATTATCACATAGTTACAATTTTAACATCTGCAGAAAGAGACCATTACAAAGATGTATTTTCTAAATCTCAGCAGATGGGAAACTCGCAACTTTTCAAGCGCTAAATTAAGCTTGTAGACTATCATGAGGGATTTTTACTTACCCTTGCATATGATGTGAAATATGATCTCTGGACTAAAGCAGTCAGATCAATTAAAACAACTGGTCTCACTGTGGAAAATAAAAATAATTATGTATGAAATGTAATTTAAAACTCTGGCCACCAATATCTCTGAAATGGAAATAACACTAGTAAAATAGGAGGAAACAGTAAAAAAATTATGAGAAATAATGTTTATACATTACTTAATCATTGGTATACTAACATTAGCTCCACCATCTAAAAATGGAAAGATTTCTGCACCAAAATTGCCTTTTCTGATTTAAACTCAGAGTAATTCTAAGCCAGTTACAATAGAGCCAGTCCAAGATTTATAGTCAAACAATGTGATTCCACACACTATTTAGGCCTCTCTACTTGGATTCCAATTTCTGTTAATAAATGAATACAGAGTATTGTGGAAGGAAAAAAAAAAAAGGGAAGTAAAATAAATATATAACCTCTTGGAACGTAAGGAAACTTCAATATGACCTTTATTTTACAGTCCCAGTCATTCAGCCTGATGATCTTTGGAATTCTAATGTTTGGCAGAGATTATTTTTGTAATGATTTCTATTGATGGTGAAATTGTAAATAACTGTATGTAAGAAAGAATGTGTCCAATTCAATATCGCTATATACAATATTGTGCACAGTTATGAGTAGTATCATCTGCAGCTAGCATTTTATATTTTAAATTCCTTTTGGTTTCAAACAACCCTAGTACTTACAAAATATTCTGGAGTCACAATATTGAATTTTAGTCTGTCATTAAATGAGTAATTTCTGTCTATTTTAATACAATTTTGTATGACAGGACCTCCAGAAAGTTTATCTGAGCACCTTGTGTGGTGACTGTAAAACTGATATATCATTCATAGCACCAGCAATGCAATCCCCTACGAATGTGGAATAAGAATCAGTTTCCATCAAAATAGGGTTTTTTTCTGAAACTCAAGACATTCAGCAAGGCTTGCAAAAGCAGAAATGATATGAATGTTGTCTGGCTTCATTTTAAAGGTCATAAAATACATTTATCACCCTTAACATCTTTTATGTCTCTGTAATTAAATTATATTGTTCATGTGTTTTTGCGACATTCTTTGTATGAAACCCAGGGAGGTATAATGAATGCTGTTTATAAGGGCAGAATTACAAGATTATTGGAATGAATGCTGTATGAACTGTACAGCTTAAGGGTGAGTGAATAAAATTTTCCATCAATGATATTCATAATTATTACAGCTTTGCTACTTTAAGAAAGAGTGAACTACTGAAATATGTCTCAGTTTTGACTCAGCACTTAGTCAAATATATTGACTTCAGTAAGTAAGGGCACAATACTTATTTCTCCTCAGCAGAATACACTGAGCAGAGCCTATGAATGCAGCTGTCAGCATCTGTCATGGCGCTCTCACTCTCTGCTGTGGTCCAAACTGCAGCAGCCCAGGGACAGAAGCAATTTTTACCAAATGGCATATGTTCCTCCAAGGACTGGGTGGCCAACTGTAGTACCAGTCCCTTCCACAGTCTCTCTGCCATGAGTCTCAGGAAAAGAGAAAGAGTAAACTGTCTTTTTTGTTGCATGTGTGATAGAAGATCCTGTAAGAGGATTTATGTTGGTGAGGAAGTTCCAAAATATCATCTAGAAAAATGTTGCTAACCCCCAAAACTAAAATCAATTTACTAAGTCCTCATCAAGAAAATTTTAACAGTATCCTTGTTCTGCTTAATGGTTCCCCTTCTGACACACATGAGGAAACAAAAGATGCTACATCTGAGGTGTAGGATTTTGATATAATATTTGGCGGTACCCAAATTTAGGAGGTGTTCTGTCTGTGAAGTAAAATTGAAAACCGTGCAATAGTCTGGATAGCATGCCTGTATGGCAGCTATTATGGTTCTGAATTTGGTTATGAATAGGAATTGGCTTCCTGCATAGCTACTTCTGGGATTTTGTCAATCTCATTGTCCTGGTTTCAGCTGGGATAGAGTTAACTGTCTTCCTAGTAGCTGGTACAGTGCTGTGTTTTGAGTTCAGTATGTGAAGAATGTTGATAACACTGATGTTTTCAGTTGTTGCTCAGTAGTGTTTAGACTAATGTCAAGGATTTTTCAGCTTCTCATGCCCAGCCAGTGAGAAAGCTGGAGGGGCACAAGAAGTTGGCACAGGACACAGCCAGGGCACCTGACCCAAACTGGCCAACGGGGTATTCCATACCATGGGACGTCCCATCCAGTACAGAAACGGGGAGTGGGGGGCAGGGATTCGCTGCTCGGGGACTAGCTGGGTGTCGGTCGGCGGGTGGTGAGCAATTGCACTGCGCATCATTTGTACATTCCAATCCTTTCATTATTGCTGTTGTCATTTTATTAGTGTTATCATTATCATTATTAGTTTCTTCTTTTTCTGTTCTATTAAACCGTTCTTATCTCAACCCACGGGTTTTGCTTCTTTTCCCGATTTTCTCCCCCATCCCACTGGGTGGGGGGGAGTGAGTGAGCGGCTGCGTGGTGTTTAGTTGCTGGCTGGGGTTAAACCACGACACTCATGGTTAGAAGTTTTTTTCAAAGTTACTCTTCTCTTGTTAAAATATATTTGTTCTTTCAAAAAATATTTTATGATTTTATAGATGACTTTTCCTTCCCAATGTTTATATTTTCTATGTATTGACTGAGAACAATGCAATACCCTTACAACCTCTATTTTTTGCTAGGCTAAACAAACTTAGTTCTCCCTTCAGCATTTCAATAGTCCTTCTTAGTAGCTGTTCTGATAGATATTCATCTTTCTTGAATATAGGTGACCAGATTTATATATGGTATTCCAGATGGAGTTTCAGCACGCCCTTGTACAATAACAGTAATATTTTGTAATATCTAATAGAATTATCTTACTATTTATAGTCTCTACACCTTCTTCATGGTATGTTACTTTGATACATATTAGTCATCCTGTAAACAAGACCTCTAAAACTTGGAAGATCTTTAAACTGATTTCACAGTCTTGGGACAATTTTTTTTTCTCCTGCCCTGTTGTTGCCAGGTGACAGGCACTCACTGGTAGAGGCCAATAACAAAACTGGTATCTGCGGCATTGCAATAACTTTGACTTTGTAATAATAAATGCCATCCTATTTCTACTGTTAAGCTCTAGTTTTTCCTCTAGAATACTCCAATTCTGCAGTGTATTGATGATGTCTGCCAACTTAGTTATAAGCAAATTTCATAACTGAACAGAACATACATTTCTTTGTTTTATGCCAAAGCAACTAATGTTATTAAGTAAGATCTGTCCCAGAACCAATCCTTGTACAACTCCACAAAACACTTCCCTGTCGCCTGATATTTCTCCTTTTCTTACATCCCATATTCATGTCTAAATTTCTCCTTCTGTATCCTCTCTACAGTTGCAGTTTATAGTTCTGCATTTCTGAAGTTAGCCAGTAATTTCCCATGCATATATGTATATGACTTCTTCACATAGATTAACTATGCAATCATTTATTTCTTAAAAAAGACAATGCACTTGTCCATCATTATTCACTGTTGGTAAACACATGTTGCATTTTATTACCTTTTCCATTAGCTTATATACCTTTAAATTATGGCAGTCTTCATTGGTTCTGTCAGAAGTTGAACATGGACATTTTTTTTGCCCTCTCGCACACTCAGCATGGAGTGCACTAAATTCTGAGTTTTCCTTCCACCTGACTGTAAACAATTCAGTTACTTTTAGCCATCAGGGTTTCTCTGTCCTTCCTAATAGTGTATTCCTTATCAAAAGCTGAGATGATAAAACATTTATTTAGCTTTTCAGCATAACTTAGTTCACCTTTACAATTTAGCCTTCCTAAGTTTATAGTGAACACATTTCTTCTTTTCTTATTCTCTTTTTGTTTAAACAGTTGCGTTTTTTATTACTGTTGTATTTATTGTTTTCAAGATCAAATTCCTTTTTGGAGTTTCTTCTTAAGCTCTGCATTTCCTTTCTTTGACAATCCACCTTTTTTATTTTGTATCATTGCTGCTATTCCTAATGCACTTTTCAATAAATTAGGTTTGGAGTCTTTTTTAATAAGTTTTTTTTTCTCCTTTATTTGAAACATAGTTTCCAGAAAATCTCTGTGCCTTTAAAGCTTTCATGCTGAGGTCTCTAAGCTCTTCAGCCTAGATAATGTCATTCTTAATTCCTTTAATTTCTCAAAATTTTCCCATTTGAAGCCAATATTAAGTTGCAGACTAATCTTTATTTTTATTAGACTAAGATAAAGTCTGAAGTGGCATAATTTCCAGCTGGTTCAATGAAGAACTGCAGCAGGCACCACACCTCAGAATACCCAGACGGCATTAATGGTCTTTGTTTTCCAGTGTCTATTTGGACAAGTTTGCAATAGCAAGAAATGTCCTGGTAGGATATATTTATCTAGAAACAGAATATTAAAAGAATATATAAAACAGAAAACAGACCTTTTTTTTCCCCACTATTGACAACACCCTGTCATGAAGCAAAATTTGTGGAGAGAGAAAGAGTCTGAGAACATTCTTATAATCAATATTATCAACATCACAACAATAAGTAGGTAAGAGTAATTGCAAGCATAACAATGAGAACATTTTTTGGAAAAAAGGAATACTAAACCCTTAACTGACATCCCTGTTAAATGTACACTCTTCCTGAAAAGAATAATGATACTGTTTCTTGATGGAAGCTACACATACACACTAGCACTAGAGAAAAATATTGACCAGTTTGCTGTCAAAAGTTGTAGTTTTGCCAAGACCAAGATGTTTCCATGGAAGTATTCCAATTTCTGACCAACTCTATTATAAATACTTACTTGGGGAGCTGAAGGGTCTGGTCTTTCTGCATACTAAGCAGCATTGGTCTCCAAAGGTTTTAATGCAAGTGGAATATCTTGCAGGGTTTGATCCTAAAGGAACTATCTATCTCCTTGTAGTATCTATAGAATAAAATTCCAGTGCTGAATAAGTCTCTGAAGACTGACAGAAATGAGAGAAGAGGTTCTGTCAAAGTAAGAATACAAGCTAGGTACTGTCTTATGAATCCATGATCCAGAAGAATAGTCAGTCCTTTACTACATTTATGGCTTGGGGGGTCAACATCCCTTAGTATGATAAACTAGATGATAGGTACAAGAATCCACAATTTTATCAGTCAAGAGAGGTTGTGCAAGATACAAACTAGAACTGAAAATATAGTCTGACTGGAAGCTTCCCTTAAAAGCTATTCAAGAATAAAAGAGCTACCCTGGAAAAGAGATGAAAATTGCATACAGAATGTTTTCTACTAAGAAATACTAGTCACATTTGGTTTTGTTTTCATTAAATAAAGAAAAATGTAAAATCCAGTTATAAGCATTTGACAAATGAAATTGGAACAATACTTTAAAAAAGGAAATTAATAAAATCACTAGTGGTGAAGAGATGGTGCATTGCTTGAAAATACTTCAGTATAATTCCTTCCTTTGATTCATCTGATGCTTTCAAGACATTCTATAAATTGAGCAAGTAGTTGTCTTCTGGAGCAGTGGATAACTGTGATATCATCTATAACACTGTATGGCATGTGCTGGCTTTTCAAATAGTGGCTTCTGTAAAAGTAGGATTTGGATCATTACACTGTGATTTAGTAGAATCTTATTCCGTGAGTATTCCTGTTTGGCCAGATTATGAACCATTTATTAGCATTCATAGAATCATAGAATCATAGAATCATTTCGGTTGGAACATATTCAGTAACTAACTCACATGTTTTGTCCCACCTAAAGGTTTCAGAATTGTGGCACTGTGTCAGTTTTGCTGCAAGTGCAATATAGAATTAATCTATAAAAGTATTGATATAAAAATCTGATTTAGAGTGGTGTGGCTGAATGTTCTGAACAACTTAGCATCTGAGATAAAGTATTCTAAGTCTAGGAGGATATTTCTGGCAGCTGCATTGGGTACTTTTTGTAGGATGTGTGAATGGTCCAGACCTCTTGACTCACTACTGCATGCTACCCAACCAGATCGTATTTGTGCTGAGTGGGCATATTCTATGCACAAAGGCAACTCAGTTCATTCCACAACTTTGTAGTCCAGAGCAATGTAAACATTGATACATCTCCACCACATTCTCAACACTTCTGTGTGACTGAAACATTGTCTTCCGAAGTCTACTGTCCTACAAAAAGGAGACCCCTATCAGTAGGAGGGATCAAGCTCAAAAATGATAAATTTCCAATTGCCTTACATTTGTTATCTGTTTAATCAGCACTTGTTTAATATTAAATGAAGGAAAACAATTTTAGCCATGATATTCTTCCATGTCCTTTTTTCCACCTCCCACCAAATCTATTTTGTTACCTAGTAAAATAGATTATCATTAATGTTATGCAGTGCATAACAACTGATGAAAATGGTCAGACTATAGAGCTTAACAATGCATAGTGAAGGATGTTTCATTTTATTTTAGAATGCCTTTTATGACAGCATACTCTGGCAGAGAATATTGATTAAATAACTGATAATGCCACATTGTAAAACACTGACATTCTTGGTACTGTATAAGGAATTAGCACTAAAAACTGAACTGGACTTCTCCTATGTGTATATAGTCTTATTGAAAAAACTTCAGTCAGGGTCCCATTATTACTTATTCTCTGAGATAACTATGCAGTATCCTGTATCTAACTTTGCAGACAGACAAAAAAATGAAAGTGAAGTCTAGTCAAATGTCTCTAGCTTTCTCATAATAATGTTGTGGGGTTTTTTAAATTCTGATGTCATGTATGAGTTCACTATATTGAAAGAACGCTTTAATGTTGCTTCAGTTCATTACTCTGTGCTGATCTTATCACAAGAATGTTATTCATTCCTTTCTTTGATAATTAATATTGATCGCATGTTAGTCTGTGAGCAACTAAAATGGCCTTCAGTCCCAGTCAGTAGAAAATCTTCTTAGAAATTTAGTAGATATTCCTTTTCTCATCTTTTAGGTTGCTTAATGGTGCACCTCTCTTGCCCAAAGCAGTTCTTATTGTAGTTGGAAGGTGATGAGTAGAGGAGGTAACTAGTTTTATCGTTGCCTGTGCACAATTTCATTTGCTTGCTAATGCTTCCACCTGAATCTTTCCAAGCTGCTTTCCCTGAAAGAAGATAAAACATGAGAAAATGAAAGGGAATGTGAGTGGATTTTTTTGAAGCCCTGTTGTGGTTTAACCCCAGCCAGCAACTAAGCACCACGCAGCCACTCACTCACTAGCCCCCCGCAGTGGGATGAGGGAGAGAATTGGGGAAAAAAAGTAAAACTCGTGGGTCAAGATAAGTACAGTTTAATAGGACAGAAAGGAAGAAAATAATAATTATAAGAATAGCAATAATAAAAATAAAATAATTGGAATATAAAGAACAAGTGATGCACAATGCAATTGCTCACCACTCGCTGACCAATGCCCAGTTGGTTCCCGAGCAGCAATCCCCACCAGGCCAACTCCCCCCAGTTTATATACTAGACATGATGTCACATGGTATGGAATACCCCTTTGGCCACTTTGGGTCAGCTGTCCTGGCTGTGTCCCCTCCCAACTTCTTGTGCCCCTCCAGCCTTCTTGCTGGCTGGGCATGAGAAGCTGAAAAACCCTTGACTTACTCTAAACATTACTTAGCAACAACTGAAAACATCAGTGTGTTATCAACATTCTTCTCATATCGAATCCAAACCACAACACTATACCAGCTACTAGGAAGAAAATTAACTCTATCCCAGCTGAAACGAGGACAAGCCCCAAAAGACTTCCTAGATTCGTTGTTTGATTATTTGCATTTATTCCTTTCAGTGTTCTTCTGTCAAATCTACTATATTCTGATAATGGGACCCCAACCAATATTTGTCTTGCTTTTCAGGAATGTCCCAATAAGGCCATCTTTAAAAAAAAAGAATAAAAATAACTGTTCTGATCAAAGTAGAGGAGGGCCTGAACTAAAATTCCAGCTTTGAAGATTCCTGAAGTGTATTAGCATTAACCTCTGACTTCTAACTTTTCATCTCAGTTCCATCATGCATTGTTGGAAAATGTTTAACTCGTCATACAAAACAATAATCTGAATAAACCAAACTGATAGACCAGACTATTTTACATTACAGAGAGAAAAGGAAAGGAGAAATGTGGAAAAATAAGTAAAAAATTTTACAAATCAAATATTATGAAGTAAGGCATAAAGTGATTAGTACTGGAGAAATGCTTTATTTTATCATTTAAAGTTTTATATTTTTTAACCAGAAAATCATCTAGCTACATACATTTAGAAATCAAGGCATACATCTAATGGGTTCATAATAAGAGCTTAGGCGTTTGAGAAAGATCAAAACCCATGCCCTTGAAAATGGAGAATAAGGAGGTCCTAAAATGATGTCAGTTTTGCTAAACATAGATTTGAAACAGAGTCCTAGAAGACTGTGTCACTTTATTTAAATGTCAGAGAATGGTAGTCACCTGCTAAGCTGAGCCAACATCGTCCCTAAGAAGAAACTACATTAAAGTATATTTAAGTAGACAACAGACATCCAGTGAAAAAGAACATTAATTAATAGAAAACACACTTTAGTAATTGCGTTTAACACCAGTGGCTATTTCCTCACAAAAACACCACCATTTAAAAAATGTGTTTTATATTAACCTAAATAGTGAAGAAATCTAATGGGTACCCTGCAGATTTGAGGTGACATTTACATCCCTAACACTGGAGCATGTCTGCTTGTTACTGTGTATGAACACGGTTAAGAAACTTTCTGCCTTTGCATGGTTGTTTCTGCCTTTCCCACAAATATATATCAGCTGAGGGATTGAACCAAAGGCTACATTAGCATCTACCTAGCCAGAAAACTATCCTGATAAAATGCAGAATAGATGACAAAGGTAGAGGAAAAATGATACAGCAACATATAGCACAGATATGCTTTTTTTTTTTTGGAGTGGGTAGTAGTGATAGATAGACACTGGAACACCTGGCTGGCCACAGTCCCCCTGGGGGCACTCTGCAAATAGCTGACCTAATTGCAGGTGCAGGGATTGCTGTTAAAGTCAGCAATTGCCAGTAGTTTCCAGAGAGTAGTATCTAAGGAATTTTGTTAATTCCAAATTGTGGTAGAGTCCATTCAAACATTGTCAGCAGCAGAAATTATTTACGTTCACTTTACTGGTTTTATATGCACGCTATTCTCTTTTACTCTGCCAGCAAATTGGCTAATCTGCCAACAGAAATATTCACATGTGGGAAGAAAGAAAGAATAGGAGCTGCCTGTCAGCTAGTGTCATGTGAGAGTAAAAAGCCTGCAAGGATACAGTCACAAAAGAAGATAGGTGGCTCTCCAGCTATTTCTATCTTGGTCATGGTCTTCCAAAGCACATAAAAAATACTGAACTAAAAGCCTCAGGTGAGGATCATTATGCGCTTATGAAGATCAGTTCCACATCAGATAGAGGAAATCAGTGTATTTTCTAGAGAAATGTAATTTTCTAAATTCACCCATAGATTTTATAGCTAGAGAGGTTCATTAAGAACATCCATTCTGAGTTAGCAAAGACCATAGAATTTCAGGGAGTCATCTGTTATCTCAAAAACATCATCTGGTGAGCTAACATAGTTTAGAAAAAGAGCTAATTGTCTTGATGCAAATTCTCCATGGAGTTGAGGATACACATCCTCTATAGATCAAATATTTCAGAGATTAATTATTCTTACTGTTAAAATATGTGTTTTATTTCTAGTCTTGCTTTGTATAACTTCAGGCTGATTCTTGACACATCTACCTGTAATGGAGCAAACCACCAGATCTTCTTCCAAGCTCTCCAGACCCAAATATCCCTCTGTCCTCAAGGATAAATTTGAATCTGTAACTAGCACACCTCTATTAAATAGATTTAGGACTAACAAATAACTGATTTGCAAATTATATCCAGTGGAAAAACATGTCTAATCCCATATGCAAAAATAGGAGAAAAATAAGAGAAGTGACACGTGGAGTTTCAGAGACGAGAATATTCCTACAAGAATCCCAGGTTGCAGGAGAGATGTTTTTCTTTAAATAAATGCCAAACATTCCTCCTGATTTTAGTTAATCCTAAATAGTGTAAGCACATGATGTGTGTACTTATAGACACATTTTTTCCTAGATAATTCAAGAAAATTGTGGGACTGAGATGTAATGAATAGTGTTTTGCTAAGAGGACAGTGAATCTATCTTTTAGGAAGCTGTCACTATCCTAAGGAAAGAAGAATTGACAGGTGATTATTGGGACATTGGAGATTAAATGTTTTTCCATTTCTTACTTTCTGGTTTTCACCTTATGTTGTAGCTGTTTGTGAAGCTGCTCCTCTTGCCATCCACATATTTGCCCTCAGAATCCAGATACAGAAAAGTGCATCAGATTACCTCTGTGTATTGATGTGGTTGCACGTACACTCATGAGAGACTGAAATGGAGACTTTTTGCTCTAAAACACTAGGATATCTAGGGAAAATATTTTAAAATACACTGAACAAAATGTGATGAAGTGAGAATTCCTAAAAGCTGGGCTTCGAAGTGTAGCCATTTCTGTGCAGAAGTGCTGAAGTATTAATGCTGAAGTCTATGAGTCCAAATGAATCCAGTGTGAGAGGAAATCCTTAGCTCTTTAAGGTAAATAGAGTTTGCAGATAGATACCAGTATGACTAGAAATTTTTAAAGCAACTGTAAAAGAGCTCTTAGATGCCTATAAGCTGCTAAGAGAACTGAGACAAAGAAGTCCTAAAGGAACAACCATATTTGCAGAGAAAAAATGCACCAAATTTTATCTTTCATTATTTGTATTTGATTTGATAAAGCCAGTCTCAAGTTGAGTGTTTGTAGCAGTGAAAGAGTGTGGGATCTTCAACTGCTTGAGTTTAGTACAATATAGCACTTAAGAAAGCTTATCAATACAAAAATTCATCATCTGACAACAGTATTTTTATCCCGCTATCTGAATATTCAGGCACTCTTCTGAGAACAGGAAGTTTATCCTGAGAAGTAGAAGATAAGGCTATGAATCAGCTGGTAAGTTTTTTAGCCAATGAAAATATTGACTGAGCCATTACTCTTGGATTTTATACTCCAAATATACTTGCATTCCAAATCAGCTGTTATTAAGCAAAGAGCTTATTGAACTCATAGCTAAACAAAGGAATCTGCTCAGCATACATATCTCCAGAATTTATAGGCTTGCAGCAGGATTAGTGAAATACCATTATATTTTTCATCATCATCTTGTGCCATGGAGAAAGCTATTCTTTTTTAATTCGTAGTTATCTATTTCCTTCAGTCTCAAGTAGAATATTTCTCTGTCAGTTGTATAAGCTGATACGAAGTTATTCACAGCATTCTACTAAGTAAAACTACAAATATCAGTGCCTGTAACAAGTAAACCCAATTCTTTCCAACAGAAATAGCTTTTGTGGTCTGAATTAGGTTGCCATATCTACCCCAATTTAGGATATTTTAGTTTTTAAATACCAGTGTGATATAAAAGTAAGCACTGAATTCCAGCACTGCCTCACTGATATGTTGAATGCTGAAAATTAGCACTAGTCTTCCCATCAAGAACTGTAAATCAACTATCACGTATGGTATTTGGAAAGTTGGTTGCTGGCTCAAGTGTCTTATCATAAAACAGTTTTCAATTCAGTATACTGACATTTTAATTTGTCTGTTCTTTACTGCTCAGAAATAAGGAAGGGGCATCATTCCAAGCTATTTCTCCAATATCATTTAGAAGCAACATGCCTTTTGACCTCTGAATTAAACTGCAAATACACAGTATTTTGCAGTGCTGAGTTACTCCTTACATTAAATCTCCAGCTGGTTTACTTTGCTACTGAGAAAACGCAACCACTTGTTCAGCAAAAAGGAGATTACCGTGAAATAAATTACTGTTTTTTCAAGGAAATTAAAGGTTTATGGAACACCTTGATTCAATATAGAGCTTCATTGCTATTCTAGAACCCACTAGTCAGCTCAGCACAAAGCATCTTCATTTATTTTTATTTATATACATAACAAGGAATATGAAGGTCAAAGTTTCTTTCAGGAATGAAATTATGTGAAATTGCTTAGAGTTTATTTACTTCTCACAGTCATGTTGAATGTAATCTATTGTGCCTACCATATGTGCAACCGTTAAGCATCTGACCAAGGACCTTTCCAAATGTCTTCATTTCTATTATCTTTGGATTTAAAACAAATATGTATTTTTTACCAAAAAACCCAACTAAGATAATATGCTCAAGGACACATAGATCATGATGAAATGTGGGTATTTCATAATCATGATGGAGTAAAAAGAATTCATGAAAAAGGAGGAGGAGTGGAAAAAGTTGGGGCAGGGAAAAGAAAAGGGGCACCTCATTGGAACCCGCAACTCAATAGAATGTTATTTATCCTTACAGAAAAATCCCATGAAACTTTAATGGTAATATTGCAATAATGTCTTGGTCTTGTTCATACTAAAGTCATTACCAAAGTTGCAGTTATTTTTCAAGGAGGTGGGAATAAATGGATATGTTATTTCTCTAAGTAACTTGTGGATAGAGTGATAACAGTAAATGACTTTTCTTTCTAGAAGTTTGAGACAGACCTAGAGTTGGGTCAATCATTGTCTGTCTTTTGTCTTTCCAGTAAGGAGAGCTCCATTCATGCTGTTCTCTCCCTTTTCATCATTCAGGAACTAAATGATGTCAAACTGCTTGGAGCTCATTTAACCTCTCATGGCCACATGTAAGACAACCAATCTCACCTACTTTAATGTCTAAACATTGGTCCCATAACAAGAGCAGTGATAGGGAACACAATCTGCCCCCGAGTTTATACACATAAATTAAGAAAAAAAGATGTTTGTTAAGTCACATATATACGTGGGACTGTAGTCCCACAAAGGAGCTCCTGCAGAGGAGACAAGGAAGAGGATTTCAAGTGCAGTGCCTATTCTGTGGTCACCACTCGTATATGTTGCTAATCTACATTAAATAGGACTGCTTTCAGTGAAAACAGACAATGTAATGGAGGAGCTGAGGCCAACTTTAAAAACTGCCTCCCTCCATCCTATTTTCTAGTCTGCTGTGTACAGATTCTTTCTTTTGTATACTCCAGCTCAGTGCAATTTATGTATGGTCCCAAGAGATTGCCCATAGCAGAACTCAATACACATATTTTTGTTGCCTGTTTAGTTCTGAGCTATTCTAAAAAAATATCCATGCATTTATGCATGTGAAAACAGCAGCAGTCACTGTTAATGAAACTGCAGATAGATAGAAGAAGAAAGGGATTTCTTAAGTGCAGCATAGAGCTGAGTCAACCCGGAACAAATTGACTATGTTCAAAAGTTTGATGGAGATTCAACATTCATTGCAAAGTCTGGCAGAGATATGTGCAAGAATCTATGTGATCTCAGAGACACTGGAATCAAATGCAACCTCATTTTGGGCTTATGAAAGCAATGCTAGCTGTGGCTTGGCCCCGCACTAATGCAATTATACAACTGTTGTTCTCTTTTAAAGAATGCATGAACTGATTTTCCATGTTACTGTGAACTCATGCATCTAAACTACGTCTGTTCCTGACCTGGTAAAATCCACATGCTGCTGTGCTATGACACATATTGTTGCTGGCTCTGATTTGCATTGGATTGTTTCTACCTTTTCTGACATGACTGCTGTATAGAAGTAATATTCACATCTAGGAACTTATCTACAGCCACAGGATATCTTGGATGGTTTTGGTTTTTTTCTTGACTGAAACATTCCATTATTCCAAAAGCTTCATCTTAAAAATACTCAAGTAGGCAGTCACAGGCTGGGGCAGACATGGGCTGCTGGGTTGGGGTGGCAGGAGACATGATAGGATAATTGACGACCATGAGGCAGAAGGAAAGGTTGCATTTCTTCTCCCTTGTATAATCTGTAAAACAGGATGTCCTGCATAGGTTCTTCTACTGAATATTGAGAACATTGAGAAAAAGTGTAAATTATATATGTGGTCCCAATTAATGTCATAACATCAGTATGGGATTTCTCTCATGTATAAACTGCAAATATTTTAATGGGTAAACATCAGTTACTTAAAAGAACAGACTTCAAGCAGGTGGTATTTAAGATCTCAATTGTCCTCTGGGTAAACAGACAGTCATTTTCTATCACCATCTAATTGTTCTTCTACGGAAAAGAGAGAAATAAGATCAAGGAATGGATCTGAACACCTTTAACTCTGAAGCTCCAATGAAAGTCTTCACGTAGAAAATGAGGTTTTGCAAAAGATGCATCTCATCTACTGCACTCACACAAGTTGCTTACAACTATGCATTACAGAATGCATTGTTCTGTAACAAACCTACTAAGGTAAAAAGCCATCTGTAGCTTGTGAATATTCAGGTAAAGCCAAAAGAAGAATGATCTTTTGCTTACTGGCAAGAACGGAGCACTCTGCAGAAGCCCTTTCTTCATCAGTCTGTGATGGGTTGACCCTGGCCAGTGGCTATGCACCACACAGCCGCTCGCTCACTCTCCCCCCTGCAACAGGACAAGGGAGAGAATAGCAAGAGGAAAAATGAGAAAACTCATGGCTTGAGTTAAAGACAGTTGAATAAGTGAAAGAAAGAAGAAATAAAAAAAATACACGAAACAAGTGATACAAAGGCATTCACTCACCATCTCCCACAAGCAGACTGATGTCCAGCCAGCCTCGAAGCAATGGCTACCTCCCCCAGAATATTCTCTCCACAGATTTTATTGTTGAACATGGTGTTAAATATTCCTTTGGTCAATCTAGGTATGTCCTGGTTGTGTCCCTTTCAAACTCTTTGCCCACCCCCACCCTACTCGCTATGGGGGGCAGAGAAAGCTGTGAGGCTGTGCAAACATCGTTTAGCAACAGCCCAAACACTGGTGTGTTATCAACACTGTTTTAGCCACAAATCTAAAACACAGCACCATAGGGGCTGCTATAAGGAAAATTTACTCCTTCCCAGCCAAAGCCAGTATGCAGTCTTATTCTTTCCCTTTTTAAAATTAATCCTTGTATTTCATCTCAGCACACCCATTTTGTCATTTAGCCGGGTTAGCAGGGAAGCATGAGCACCCTGAAAGGTTCCAGGGTCATTTTCACCTTCTCTAGGTGTCCCACCTATATCCAGATAAGTGAGTGGTATAGATCACTGCATCAAGGTGTGCATCTCTGGCTAAGAAAAATTATTTTCTCCATCAGTCTTGGAAATGCTGCTGGAGCTTAACATAAATTAAATTGACTGCTAAAACTAGCATGCCTCATAGAGTATAGAAAAGACAGTTGGCTTCTGGAATCTGGGAAGCCAAAAGCATCTGCAAATATCACTTGGTAAGTCAAGTTTAGTTACATATTGGCCATCACCCAAGCCCAGTAGCATTTCATTAATCTGAGGTATTGGATGTACATCTGAACCAGATATTACATTTAGCTTCCAGAAATCGATACAGAAATCAGATATGCTGGTAAGGTTCCGGAACTAATGTAATTAGGCTGCAGCATTCTCTGTGTAATGCTGTAATGACTAACTGTAGCATCTCCCATAATTTGCCTTTTACTATATTCCATAACTGTTCAAGATCTGAGTCATTTGTAAAACTCTTCCAGGTTCAGGTGTTTCTGCTATAGAAGTAATCACATCCAAAAGCTTTTAATTAGCTATCTAACTTCTCCACACTGCCCAAGAGCTGAGTAATCCCAAATGGTATTTCTGGTCCTTTCATCAGACTTCTGAGGTTCCAGCTGCTTCTGAAACGAGCTGCTTGCCATGTGTCTTCTATGTCTACCACTGTTTCACGATAGTAATATGATAAATCTGAGCCCTTCGCCATTTTCTCACTAGCAAATTTCTTTGCTAGATTTCCCTACGTGCCCATAACTTCAAAAGACTTTGGAACAATTATTCATTTTCTCCAAGGGAAAACCTTGGAGATACCCAATTGCCCATTTCTGTATCAATAACAGGGTAATCTTATTAAAGAATTGCTCTGAGTATTGCTGTTGACTGTAGATTTTTTTCCAGTGAAAGGATAGAAAATGTTTTGTATTCTGTCCTAGCATGTGCTGTACAACATTCTGATTTGTGGTGCCTCATTTCTCCCAGAATTCCTGAAGGTGGGTCAGCAGTCCCTGCGGGTTATTTTCCAAAGACTAACATAAAGGGTGAAAACCCTGTAAAATCTTCCAAATTTTGAAGATCTTACCGATTCTGGCATTTGACAACCATCTGCTTTTGAAAAGTTCTGTTTAGTGTACATTTGCACCATGCAGACACAGTGTCATGGGCAAAAAAAATAGCTTAAATTGTGAACATTAAGGAGATAATTGAGAGTATGTGTATGGGGAGGGTGAATATCCAAAACCAAAACACACACAGACACTAGAGGAACCTGATGTAGGGGTACCATGGTAAGAGCTAAGGGGGTGTCAGAACAGCCTTTGCAATGGCGTTGCAAGTACTTGTGGCCTCAGCGACGCCAGGTTTGGCACTTGGCTAACGTAGTGCACATAACCCTGGAACTGTCTGCTCACACCGAGGGACTGCACCATTTCAGCCTGTGGCACCACTGATGGGCTGGTAGCAATTCCAGTAGGCTCCAGGTGAGTATAACCAAGAGTCTAAACCTTTCTAGTAAATCCATTTAGGGACACAAGCAGTAGGAATAGGGTGTGCCAGAACTGAGTTTTGTAAATCTAAGTCTGTGACCCAGCCTGTAGGCACCTCATTTTCCTGATATACGTGTTTCTTGTACATTTCATGTCTAATGAAATGCCCTAATAATTACCTCTGTTATTGTAATTTTAGCAGGCAGCATATTAGAAAAGAGATTAAGCCAGTTCAAAATTAGTTACTCTCTTTCTATAGCTGGAATATCTTCACAGGGCTGAAGAGGGGAAATAATAGATGCTTAGCTATAAATTCATAATCAGTCATAATTTGAGTTCCACATATATCCACGGGGACAAGCTTTAAACAGCAAAATGCTAGTTAGCTTGCCATGTACTACTGTCCTGGTTTAGGCTGGGGTAGAGTTAATTTTCTTTCTAGTAGCTGGTATAGTGTTCTGTTTTGGATTTAGTATGAGAATAATGTTGATAACACACTGATGTTTTCAGTTGTTGCTAAGTAATGTTTAGAGTAAGTCAAGGGTTTTTCAGCTTCTCATGCCCAGCCAGCAAGAAGGCTGGAGGGGTACAAGACATTGGGAGGGGACACAGCCACGACAGCTGACCCAAACGGGCCAAAGGGATATTCCATACCATGTGATGTCATGCCCATATATAAACTGGGGGGAACTGGCCAGGGAGGAGTGGATCGATGTTTGGGGACTGGCTGAGCATCGGTCAGCGGGTGGTGAGCAATTGCATTGTGCATCACTTGTTTTGTGCATTCCAATCATTTTATTATTATTATTGTAATTTTATTATTGTTATTCTTATCATTATTAGTTTCTTCCTTTCTGTCCTATTAAACTGTCTTTACCTCAACCCACAAGTTTTACTTTTTTTCCCCCGAGTCTCTCCCCCATCCCACCAGGTATTGGGGGAGTGAGCGAGTGGCTGCATGGTGCTTAGTTGCTGCCTGGGGTTAAACCACAACTACATATCGCTACACACTCCAAAATTATTGTATAATTGTTGTCTGCTGCTAGTGCTGTGTAAAGCCAGACATTGTAGTTCATGGAATTTGGACTCTCTGAATAGTCTCAGCTACATGGTTTTTCATCCATTCAACTGTTAAAGCACTTGTGCAACAATGACATCTTCTTCCAAGACTTGCTATTCAAGGGTTTTCAGGTTTCCATCAGATTGCTTCAAGGGAAAAAATAAACCGTTATTACTCCCTATACCTGGTAACACTAGAGAGCCAAAACAGCCACAGGGCTGAGATAAATAGCTGAATAATGTGCTAGGGAGGGTTTTCCATCTCATACACCTGCAACAGAAGTGTTAACTAAATTCCGTTAATGGTGTCAAATTCTACCTTCAATTACACCTGTGAAACCTAATGGAGAGAATAGCGCATGCAAAGAGAGTCTTTGGCCTTGTAGTTGCTTTTTTTGCTAGTAAATATATGACAGCCTGAAAGGATATATCATGTCTGAGATCTCAGGCTAAGCATGCAGGGCTGCAGATGGGAGGATTTTCATTTTTTACCTAGAACCTGAGCAAATATGGTACAGAGTCACAATCATAAAAAAAGTCCTATCATGCTGCTGTTACACTGACAGAAGTCAAGACTGGTTTACAACTCAGGAAATAAAGATAGCTCTGTTGTCTCATGGTCATTGTATTCCAGCTTAAGTTAAATAATATACGTGTCATGAACCCAGCTCACATCTCAAAATCCACGTTTTCTGAACTATTACATCATCACTTCAAAATTGGCCTGTTAGGTGAGAGTGGAATAAAACTTGCTGTTTCTAAGAAATGGCAAATAGTAGCCTGAATATATTTTGTAGCCTCTCTGAAATACATCTGAAGAGTGTATTTCAGAAACTCACATTGAAAAGAATGAAAAGACTGCTGTGCTGCCATTAAATAAGAAACTACACTGTAAATCTAAGATACTATTTTCATGGGCAAGGTGAGATTTCTTGAAGATGCTGTAAGACTGGAAATGAAGGGACGCTTACTGCTGAATCAGGCCTAAAAAGGAAAAATGACTCCTACAGTACATGGCTAATCCTTTGCTATCACACATTGCTGGAATATTTCACTTCAAAGTTACCTAGAGAAAACATTTGTGAAGTTATTAACATTTTTTTGTATGAAATTCCCATGACAGCACTGCAGAGAAGTTTTGATGCAGTTGCTGTATCTTTTCATAGAGCCCTGCCCTGTGGATTTCAATGATTTTATAACAGTTTTAGCATGCACTTAAAAAAAAGAAAACACATTCTATCAACTTCTATTGACAGTTGCAAAGATCTCACTGCAGACACCTTGTAAATCTAACCCCCAAGTGTTTAAAATGCAATAAAAATGATTTCCATATGTTATTATTTTTAGGAGAACATGATTTTTGAAGGTGCAAGTTTGGCAGTGTTGAGTAAACAGAACTCTTCCATTTCCTGGAAATCAATTTTATTTTACGTAAACATTTGTACTTATTGATACAAATGCCATGCAGAAACAGCCAATTACTGACAATAATGGCATCAAAGAACAGAAGACAAACTTGCAGAACATAAAAAAAGAATTATAATATTGAGAATTAGAAGTTGAACTGCAAACTCAAAGACACTACATTGGAGTAACTCAGAGAGAAATATATTCAGACAAGTATTCACAAATGAATGATCCTACAGAGTCAATCACACTCACCACAACCAGGGAAAAGTGTATGGAAAGAGCAGTGCATTCAGCTTGCAGTCCTCCCTAAGAAGCCACCTGAGTGCACAGACAGATGTTACCACCTCTGCTCTTCCCCACGGGGGACTGAGCATCTGTACTGAAGGTTGTCTCTGACATACCACGGCCTTACACCAGGCACCTGTGGCAACAGCTAAGGTATGCAAAAGTGTTGTGGAAGCCTCCACCCACACACCCTCTTCTCATTGGCTTGGGAGCTGCATTTAAACCCCTGCCCTGGCTTTTTTTTTTTTTTTTTATATTATTATTTTTTGCTGCCTTTTAGGCATGCATGTGCCTAGCTTTCTATGTTGCTAATCCTTGCTTCACCTCACCTTGGCTTGCTGATTTGACTTTCTGGCATGACCCTCAGACCTGTCTTGCTGCTACAGACTTTTCCAGCAGTCCCTGAGCCGTGGGTAACCTTGATTACTGTTGTGGGACTTGCTCTGCTTTTCTTAAGTGCTTAAGAACTGTATGGCTTGCTAGTGAGCCTACCTGGCCATCATCCTCAGCTCCTGGTTTGTCTTCTGTTGAGGAGCAGCTCAACTCTGGATGTTCCCTACCACCTTCCCAATAAGTAAGTGTTTCAGATGTGTATAAACAGCAGTCTTTACAGAGTCTGCTGAATCAGTGGGGAGTCCACCAAGCTGCAAAATGGCTAGGAAAGTGCTAAAGCTTTAGTTCTGTAGCACAACTTAGTGTGGAAGTAGAAGCTTTTTTGAGTGCCAAGATGTAAGTAATGTGTCAACAAGTGAGGTATTTAGTGTACATAAGATACGCTGCAAGGTGGAAAATTATAAACAGTAGCATCTAAGAAGTGGGATTTCAGTTACCTCTTTGTTCTCTTCACTTAATAATTGTACAACACAATAGCATGGCAAAATAATATTACTATAATTAGTCAAAGGAGATACCACAAAGGTCAATTCACAAATTTAAATTTTATAGGCATATATATGGGTATATGTAACTATATAAGCCTCTAAGGGCTATATACAGACATAAGAGAGAAAGGATTTATCTGTTGGCCTTTGTCATCATTGCATACCTAAATGTTTAAGGGCATTTCAGAATATGCCTTTTGTGGATGTAATGCTAATATCTGGATAGAAACAAACTTGTATATAAAACATTTAAATACTGATGTTAGTGCTATAATGTATATCCCAAAGGAGACAGACTTTCTATCAGTATTAGAAGATTCTGAATGCTTGACATAATTATCTCCTGTAGATTTTTCCTGCCATGCCTGGAAATACTTTAAACTTTGGAGACAAAGAGTGTGGTCAACCATCAATAGGCTTTTAATTGTAACATTTGACTTGTGGTTTATAATAATGACTGCAGTGATAAGTACTCAGCAAAATTTAGATGCTATTTCCTTCCCTGTTATGCTGGGTGGAGTCTCTGTTTAGCAACTCACCAACTTAAATGATTCTATTCCTGCAAGTTGTCTTTTTCTAAGTGGAAGAGATGCTCGGATCCAGGAAGCACCTTGTGTCTGTTAGAGTTGTCATCCAACAGTAAGTTCATTAAAGTCTACATAAGATCATATAGTCAGCTGCTTATACTACCAGTAAACAGGCATGAAAATCAAAGGCAAGTAGAAATCTGAACAAGCTGTGTATAGTCTCTGCAAACATTCTTGTGTTATACTTCAGCTGAATTTTGCTTCTGGTTAAGAAACTGTGGGGATCAGTCATCATTAGAACTGCAGAAAGCAAGCTGAGCAAGCCATTGCAGTATTAGCCTGTACTCACCCAGCTGAAACCACAGCACCACAGCTGCTGACATTTCAGTTCATTCATCTGTGCCTCTGTTACTCTTCAGTGGGCCACCCACTGTTTGCTTGCATATTGCTGTTATGCACATTAGAGATTATGCACTATCATGCTTTATTTCTCTAAATTCTCCTTTAAATAAAAAAGCCCTAAGGCTTTCTAGATGCATGGCCTTCAACTAATATAAAGCTTGGATTAATGATGCCTATAAACTCTTCTCTGATAGGTGGTTCTCAGTTTAACACGTGCATATTGGCTAAAATGACAAGTTCACCTCCTGTTGATTTTATTAAGTAGTACTGGTGTCAGTGTAAGTGTTGTTTGCTTATCAGAAAGATTCAGATTATCAGAATATTAGGAATGCAGTGAAACTCAAAATTATTGAGTGGGTCAGACAATATTCTTAAAAATTTAGTTTCTTCCATCAAGAAGCTATTAGCCTGGAGCAAGTATAGAAAATGAGCTACACTGCAACCACCAGTCTGACAAAATCTTCAAGTTTTCATGAGACAAGTAGTTAGGGTGACTGGTATTATGCTATTACTACTACTAATTGGCTTTTATTTAAAAAAAAAAAAATAAAACCAATGTTGTCAAAAGGGTTAAATGAAAAATGAATGCAGACTGAAAGAATAAACATATTCAGCTGCCTGACTTACAAAATTCCATTGCAGTATTTTTGTGTTTCTGACAAGGGCAATGAATGTGTTAGTCAAATCTGGATAGATAAGTGGCCACTGCCAGTCTATATTTGCACCAAGGAAGGAGGATTCTGTTTTTTTATTTATTGGATTTTCTCATAGTCCCCTTCAAATGTGTTTATTGGGCTTGTACTCATGTATATCTTGCAGAACCCCCTATGCTTCAGTGCATTGAATCCATCCTTCCCATACTAGGAGAACCTAGGGTTTAGGCTGAGGGAAGGTTCAGCTGCAAATAATCACTTTTGGTCCACCTGACTAGGATTTGGACTATAAAAAACATTAGTACCACTGCCTGCTTTACGTTCTGCCTTCTCTGCCTTTTGGCTAGGACATTTCTTTCATTTGTGGATTAGGGACTAAAGTCTTGCTTCTTTCTTTTGAACACTGTTGCAACCTGGAGTGTCAGAATGATGCTGAGCTTGGCTTTCTGGTCATGTATCTCACATCAGCAATCAAAGCAGGCAAGGAGCTTGCACTGAAAGTGCAGTGTGGCTATCAAGGAGCCAAAATAGGCACTCGAACAAGATCTGTATGTGTGATACAGACAAGTAAAGCTGAGGTGTCTGTGTCAGACTAGCAGTGGTGGAGTATAAATTTGTAAAGGCACATTGAAGTTTGTTCTTGCAAAGATGCTGTGGGTCTAAACTAATGTTCACCTTGGCGGTCAGCTGGATTTGAGCCCAAACTTGTGCACACCTGCCTTGAGAAGCAGTTGAGTGTAGCCTTTCAGATTCTCTATGCCTCCATTAATGTAAATAATAATAAATTTAGCTTCTAACTTTACACTCTTCACAAGAAAACATAGAAACTGTTTATTCTTTGTGTCTCTGCTCAGGAAATGAATCAGTGAGTGATTATTTTTTTCTAAATATGTATATGTTTCAGAGAAGTCAGTACCAGATTTACAAATGCAGGGACTGGAGTAATTTTCTCATCAATAGGCTGCGTGGATGGCTCTTAGAGCCACTGTGTGTCCTTCTCCACATCATTCATGTTATGTGTAGCACCAGCATATGAAGGTATCAATATCCACTTGCATCCTTCTCAGCCACACGTCCCCTCAAGAATTTAGTGTGGTGGTTTTCCCCAGAACCTGGTAGCAGCATGTTTCCTAATAAAGCAACCTTAACCCAGTGTATTTCAGAAAATTAACTGCCAAAAGGCTTTATACTGTGCAAGATTTCTTCAAAGACAACTCTGAAGTCTTTTTTTAAAGTTGAAATATTTGTGGCAGACACTTATCTGTAGCTCTGCAATAATTAGTATGAAAAGCACTAGCTAGCACATTGTCCCTTGAACTAGCAGAAGTGGGAGGAAAAAATATTAATCACAATATAACACGTAACCTAGTTCTGTGATCAACACTGAATCATACTACATAACTGTAAAAGCATCACATTGGAAGCTCTAGAAGGTGGGGGGAGGGGAAGCTCTGACTAGTGTTGTGAAAGCCTTTTTGTTATTGCTTTATATTACACATTACACTAATCCTTAACATCAATTTAAAAAAGCAACTTTCCAGGCCTATCTCTAAATTCTACAGAAGTCATCCCATAATGCGACTCTAGCTCTTCTGGAGATTTTTCTCATGATTAAAACGTGATTAGTATATAAAGAGTAGCAGAATATTGAAAACAGACTGAAAATGTATAGATTGGAGATATTTTATTTTTTTCCCCCAATCTGTTTGACCCATTCTATATGGTTCAAACAGTGTACAGCAGGAAAGAAATTCATTACTGATTTCTGTGGGATGCTTCATAAAACTTTTAGGATGTTTCTCTCCTCCTAATATCAAAGTGAATAAAATTTGACAGGTGGACCTAGTAATAGCTAATGTTCTTTCTTTCATTTTCAAAAATCATTGAATATTATCTATGCTTTGAATTCTAAGTGCCTAATTAATAGGATACCTAACCTTCTAATATTACTTAGACACAAGAACTAATCATTTCTGTGCATTAAGAGGAACACATTAACTAAATCACCAAAAGTTCAAGCTTACAAATGATTCTTTTGCATCATACCAATACACGTCTTAACACCCTTGAGCTTCGTATTTTCTATAGAACTTTCTCTTTTTTCTTCCCTTTACTGAGAGTTTCTAATCTCTCAAACAGGTGTTTTTTAGTTATCTTATTATAGGGTAGCACTCTAAGAACTTAACTCCATGTTCTTTTGTTGATTTTTCACTTACTGTTCTAGACAGAAAGATGTACTGATAACTCTAGGAAATAACTCTGAGAAATAATAGCCACCCCAAAAGAAAACTTCAGAAGTGAAAGGGGAAAAGGTGGAGGTTTTGTTAGGAACTGAGACTTGGAGAGGAAAATAATAATCTTGTAAAGCTGAAGTTATGTAGGAAAATCTTTAGGACTGGGGGGAGATGGGCACACAAAATAAAGAAACGGAAGAGTTTAGGTTCAGGAATAATGTTATAGGATTGGGCATTTTGGAAATGTAAAAACTAACAAGAGGTTTGGGGTATTCCCTAATACTTCAAGAGCAAAATGAGAGAGTAGAACCCAAGAGCAGATGAAGGAAGGATGAAAAAAGCCCAGCCTTCACAAGACTAGAGGCTTTCAGAAAATTCTAGGATGAAAGACTTGTTTACACCTGGCTCTGTGAGCCTGCAGTTCTTCCAGACTTTAAATTGGGTTTAAGGAACTGCTGAGATACTTCTCTAGCTAAAGGTGCTGCAACTTGATGAGTGACAGACACAAAGGGAAACCTGAAACAAAGGCATGATCCTACCCTGCGTTTGAAGAATCCTGCTGTTTGGTGATACTCTAAAGAAGTAACTCATGGAGCTGATTGATATGATCAGCAATGGTATGCTTGATCTCTTTTGTCTGGTAAAACAAAGTGTAGATAACTTGTAAAAATACAAGCTTTCTCAACTCTGAAAGGATGAAAGATTATTTTCATGTCAAGTATATTTAAGTGAAATGTTGGAGGGAGCATAGCTTTCAGCAGGAAGACTTGAACTCAAATATCTGTTTTTGAAGGCCTTAGCTTATTGAGTCAATTTTGTTTGATTATTCACTGGAATGATGGTATACATAAAACTATTTGTTAATAATTTTTACACTATTACCCATGTTTTTCAGTATAAGATTTTGGCAAAATTTGACTTGTAACTGAATATATTGTGCTGAGACTGTCCTGCACCTTTTGCAGGAGTTTCTAATAGTTTTAATAGTCTAGTAAAGCAGCACTTAGCAAACTGGTGCTATGATGTGAGCGCAGGAAGAACAGACAAGGTATAAAGCACTGCAGTGAGTTCTTATGCAGCTGTCATTGTTATGCAGCACAAAGTTCAACTTGACTGAAATAAGATGTGGATCGAGAGACATGTCTTAATACACATCTATTTGCTTGTGTTAGTTACACAGATCATCTCTGTCCCACCTCCTATATTTTTCCTCCTAATAATCCTTATGAATCTAGCTAAAACATAAGACACAAGGTTTAAAACTCTTTTCCACACCAATTTTAACATTCGGACAGCTTTCTCTTTGCAGTCTGTGTTTAATAAGAGAGGAAGCTAAGACACTGCAAAAGTCTGAAGTGAGTTGCTGGGTACTGAAAAATGGTAAGCATTTTTTTTCTATAAATATGGATACTAAATACTTTCCTAATTCAAAAGAAAATTCTCATGTTCTGAGAGACAGGTTTCATGGAATTTGTCAAATAATGGACTTTAAAAAGTCTTTTTATTGTTTCTTCTGTAACTTAAACTGACAAACTGGATGAACTTCTGATGATTATTTTCTCAGTTTTGGAGATCTTAAGGAAAATTGTTATATTTGTGTTAGCAGAGCCAGCCCTGAATTGTTTTTTGTATTTACAGGTGTATTTGCACTCATATTTGATTTCCAGCTCCAAATCTGAAGGTGTTTGAACTTCAAACACATTCAAGATTTAGGTGTCAGTTAAATAACTTACGACACTTTCTTTCCTACGGATATTTAGGACTTCTAATACTTACCAGCAGCAATTAAATAAGATCAAGGATTAGTGATGGAGACCACAACAGAATTTGTGTATGAGTCTACAGAACAGGTATTTTGGTGTAGTACAGAATTCAGTCTTAACAGCCCTGGTGGCAATACTCAGTCCACAGTTATGCTTAAAAGAATATAATGAAGAACAAGAACTCCAAAGATGCGGAGAAATTATATGCTGAAAGTCTATCCCAAGAATATTATTTGAACATCCAACTTTCCTTGAAGTATTCTGAAAGTTTAGTATTTGATCTCCCTTGTATCCTGCTAGTCTCTAACTCAGAGTGATGACATAGATGTGCTGGACAGTTATAAGAAAAATGCAGGCATAATTATCTTTTGCAACATGTATGCAAATCCCACTGATGTGAATGACTTTACAGAGGGTAGGATTTGGGTCCATGTTTTCATAATTCTGTTCTCACTAGAAACAGTTAGCTTTGCATTTCAAAAAGATGTTTATGTTTAAAAACACAGTCCTTGAAGGGAAAGTCTGCATTCTTGCTCTTCCTGAATACCAAAGGTGTATATAGAAATATATTACTTGTGCTGTGCTAAGAACTGGGTGAAAGGCGGTAGTGTTTAGATAGTGAAAAGGAGTTAAAATTTTGAGGGCTTTTTTTGTAATATAAATCAGCAAAGCAGGGAGAAAATTTGTTCCACAATTCTTTCCTTCAAGGACTTCCATCTCTTTGTAGAAGGAACCACCTAGGACTATTGAGCTATAAAATCCATGAACATCAATTCACCTCCTGAAAGTCTCTTTGCTGTGCAGGAGAAATGATCAGACTGTCTTCCAGTGCCAAGCACCAAGTCCCTCACCAGACTCCTTTACAGAGGCTCAGTTCCTCACTGTTCCCAGAGTCTGGCCCCCTTTTCCCTCTTCCCCCTCTCAGCTGGAGCCACTCAATAGACTGAAGGAGCTACTATTGCTGCGTTTTGGGAAATGGCAGATAATAGATGGAATTGGAACCCACCATCATTCTGAAGGACACCAATACCACAGTTGGTATTCAGGACATGGTTTAGTGGGCATGGTGGTGTTGGGTTGATGGTTGGACTTGATGATCTTAAAGGTATTTTCCAACCTAAAGGATTCTATGATTGGTGCTTAAAGTGATGGGAAGTGGGGTATCCCAGCCTTTGGCTTTCTGCCCTTCTATTTTCAGAGTATTTCTCCTTTTTGTCGAGAAAGAACTGTGCCATGATATCACTTCTTTCAGACACTCCAAGTGGACCTATATGGCTAGGACCTTCTCTGGTTGAGTTAGAAGACACTGTTGTTGTTATGTGTGATAAAGTGATGGTCTCCTCCCCTGCAAAATGGGGAGTGGGGATGTCTCTACTAATCTGCCACTGAACTCGTAGCTGCAGGACTCTCCTACCACAGTCAATCTCCCTCTGATCATTGAACTTGGCCAAGTTGTGACACAAACCAGCTGTTGACAACCACATCCTCCAACTTTACCAAATACCCTGGTGTACCCAACTTTACCCTAGTACTAAGTAAAACCTGAAGATGACACTTGCTCTCTTCATTTCTACTGGATAGATAGAAATAAAGACTTTGTTCAGTGAGGAACTAAATCTGACTTGAACTCACCTGAATACAGATGAAGACAGACAGATTATCTCACATCATATTGCCCTGAATATTAAATGAGTTATATTTGATAAGTTTTATTGGTTTTAATTTGGGGGACTGAGAAAGAATTAAGTAAATGTTAAATGTTATGCCAAAATGAGTCCCAAGATGGAGATTTGTATGAAATGGCTATTAACCACCTTACAACACCAAAGGCATTAAGGACGGTATAGGCAAGGACTGGAGGAGGGAATGGTTGGAGAAGAATAGTAAGGGCGTAGATAAATAAGGAAGAGGACAGGCATGAGCCAAGAAACTCCAACGTCTCACCATGTCAAAGTGATTTTTATTCTCCCAGCATACCTTTACTAGGTATCAGATGGATTTCTATATATAGATCTTCCTTCACTGATTTGTGTGGTACTTAGCCAGGAATCTTTGGTAACTGTTTTATATCTCATTGCATAATTTTAGTGCTAGACACATGCTTAGTGGTGATATAGCTCATTGATTGCAGAGAACACTTCACATGTCTGCTATTTTATTTCTGTCTCATAAAACTAAACTTCAGTAACTTTTTAAGACAGAATATCCTTAATATAGGAGAACAGTGAATCTTAGGTGGAGAAATTTTACTTTAATGAAGTTAGTTGTTTAGGATGCTTTCTGTTTCATAATATTTTTTCTTTCATATCCTACTTCCAGCAAAAGCTGACAGGGTTTTTGGGGGCTCCAGTGATAGTCTTGAAACATTCCCAAGAGCCTGGCAGCTATCCATCCCCTATAGATCTCTGCTGCTCTCTGAATGTGCTGTTTTCAGCTGTCTGCTTGGGAAGCTTCATTTCCATATGCTCCAGATTCTAGTAATTCCAAATATACTTTCTCTGCTGAAATGGAAAATCTTTTCAATCTTTTCCTCTCAAAAGTTTCCCACATAAACATGATTATTCGCTGGGGGGGGGGGAATCCTAACAAAACTGAAAAGAAACTTCCTGGTTTTTATTTTAAACCATTGTCTTCCATTTAGTTTTGAATGTCCTCTGTAATACATTGATCTCAAACTGAACCCAAACGTAAATGGCATCAGTTAACTGCCTATGCCTCTTTCCTAAAGTAAAAGCTCCTACTTACTCTCTTTCCCCTTGAAATACTGTGAAATGGTAGTGGAGTTGCAAGAATCCATGTTACTGATAACTACCACAGTGTTTGTTAGTGCATGGACATATTTTAATGAGTTTCAATCCTCTACCTTACTAGTGCAAAGAAGTTTCACTTAAATTTCAGCTTACTGGGCAAGAAGCACAGGGGAAAGGAGGAGTTTCACTCTTGAGATCAAAGAGATAAAACCCATATAGATGCTAATCCTTGAATTTCCAGAGGCTGAATATAGGCCCTTAGCGAGTGCTTTAATTAACTGTTACTGGCAAAGCTGCAAATGACTGTTTCTAAGACTATATTTTCAAGCTGTCATTTCTCTACAGCATAGTGTATACGGAGACATTTTCTCTTGCTAACTTTAGCTTGATGTTGATAGTGGAGCACTGCAGATGGGGCAGCTGATTACCACCAGAAAGTTTACTGTTGTGTTTTGTAGATTTATATTTGCATGTTTAAACAACTAGAACTTTAAAAAGCCAGTGTTAGCTTGCTACCCCACTGACAGAACTGCCACACATCTGGGCTCTCCCAAGCAGTTTTTCCTATGCAGGATTGCTTTGGATGACCTTGAAGACTGTGTTTGGGATTTCCAGATGTATTTCAGCTCTGTGTCCTCAGGTAGCTTCTGTGCATCCAGGAAATCCTGCACGTGTTCGCCGTGTGTGGCTCAGTCCGAGGACACATCCACCATACAGGGGGTGCTCTTGAGAGCTCTCACGCTGACTATGATATTGCAGGAGAGTGGCTGGTCTGGGTTATAAGAGACCCAGCAACGTTCAGAAGAGTGGAATGAAGCACTGACCCGCTGCACATGTGCAGTTAGACTGACAGTCAGAAACCCTGCAGCTGACTGCACGACTGATAAGCTGTGGTGATATGTACCTGCAAAACTGTGAAGGGGTTGAACCATTTTCTGACATTTAAAGGCCTACCATAGAGGGGAGATTATGAGCTGTTCTCCATGTCTGTGGTACACAGGATGAAAAGGAATGGCCTTAAATGGCAGCAGAAGGTTTCCAGTCAGACACCGGCTATGTTTTCTTATATGTAAGAACTGCAAAGCACTGAAATGGGTGGCTTAGGGAAACTGAAATCTTCATCACTGGAAATACTTAATGACAAGTTAAACAAGCACCTGTCTGGAGATGGATCCTGCTTTAGAGAGTACACTAGGCTAGATGATCTCCCCACATTCCTTCTAGGTTTATTTTCTTATGATTGTAGGCACAATAAGTCTGGCGTGTCCCAAAAGTTTCCAATTACTGTGCATGAACAGACCATCTGTGCAAAGCAATCTCAATATGCCTGATGCTTCCTGGAAGCATTTTACTTACTGAAACAGAAATACAACAGTTCTACCCATTTATACAAATGTCTGTCCAGAGTCATTGGGAAAAATGTTCATAGAGACACCAATCCAAAAATATTTTCTTTATTTACTTAGCATCTCCTGTTGAATTTGAGTAATGCCCAATTCTCCCAAGAACAGTGTATGTTGAAGATACCTGATATCCTGCAAGCGTTACGATGTAGTCATGCCTTTCCTTGAAAATTACCATAGGATCCCATCCCATGAGCTCTTAAGGGAAAAGATTCACCTTAGTCAGACATGTAAATCAGTATTTGTATGAGTGTTTTCAGGATCAGCTCCATAACAATAATTCTTGGTATTGTACTGAAACAGTTACTCTTGCTTAAGAAATGTATCAGACCACTTTCTTTAAAAATTTCCTCATGGAAGGAAAAAACACATCTAAAGCTGAATTACAGTACTAGTGGATGGTATTTGCCAAGCTGTCTGTAATTGCAATCTTAACATGATAGGCAGTCATTTGTAAACAGCTGAACTGAATGGCTGAACATGGAATCAAAGCCTTTAGGTGAACTGAAATTCCTCAGCTTCAAAAAAGGTGAGGTTCAAAACAAAAACTGCTCTTAGATAAACCACTTATCATGGAAGGCTATGTGGGTAAAGACAATGACATTTTGGACATTTGAGAGCCAGTGAATCAAATCTTAAATCACCCAAGATCACTTTTGAAACTTTCTTAAAGTGATAAGCATACCTCCAGTTTATATTACTTCTGCAGAGCTGCATTATTCTTACAGATATGAATATAATAATAACTTTTGAGGTTTATATAGTATATGCAAAAAAAACTATCAATGTGTACAGATTCATAATCTTTAAAGTCTATTTGGTAAAAATGCAATATATAGTTAACATAGGAACCTGTCTATTCCAAGAGTGGAATTTGGTAAAGCAGCTCGATCTTCTTAACATTAAGAACAGAAGAAAGTATGTGAAGATATCTCTCACTGTCTTTTCCCCTTGTTTGTTGTTGCTTCTGTTCTTTTGTGATAGTAGTTGGTGGTACTGATTAGATCTGGGGTAAGTTCAGAGACAAAAAAAAAATGTATCCTGTCTGGTGCTCATGCTGCAATGAGTTTTGCAGTCTTGGAACCTCTCTCATTTCTAAATGAATAACATTGTGATAACGTAAGTCAGGAGTTAGGGGGAATTTAGTATAGATTTTGAGCCTAAAAGAATGAGGCAGAAAAAAGGTGGAGGATACCCACAGAAAGAATAAGCAGAGGAAGGTTTGCCCAAACCATCTAATATTGATAGCATATGTCCATACATTTCATGTGGTTTGTTCAAACTTTTATGGTTTTAATATTTTGTGCCTTCTATGAAAACTGGTTTGCTGTTAGGTGACTGTGCAAGTGAGATTTGATAAATGATCATATATTAACATTATGGTTGAAACAATAGACAAAGGGTAACCGGGGAGATAATTACAAAGTCTAGTCAAGTGATTAACTAGTAATTATTCATAAGTTTTGCAGTTCTTTGCTTTTATGACTAGATGTTCCTGTACGCTAGATGAGAACAATGTTGAAACTGACCACATGTGATTGAAACTGTGTTAAGCTTCAAGATCAAAGAACAAGGACAAGAATAAAGACTTCAAGGACAGCCAACAAGAACTTCAAATGGGTCAGTGGTCGCAAAAGCAGCCCTTCGACTCAAATGGATCCTTCATTGCGCATGATCGGATGTAGGCAGTACTAAGATAATCAGTTGCAATTATTTTTATGTATATGTATACTAATCTGATTAATATGCAATTAGTTATTCTATATAACCTGTTAGTGCTAAAGCTGTGGCATGCACACTAGGTGGAATTATCCCCCATGCATCCAGCGCTGCAATAAAGAATGCCTGCTTTCTAAAACTCCAAAACGGGTCTTAGAGAGTTTCTTTGACCGGCTTTTCGGTAACAATATTAGTTTTGTGTTTTATATTTACAGCTGATCTTGTTAAAGTTCCACACTGTAAATTGGACTCTGTCGAATGAACAGATACAGAAAGAAAGCTAGCAAAACCCCAAAATAATATCTGAGTTTCACTAAAAACCCGAAAGATATCAGATCCATCCTTCAGCCCTTGGGGGATGAAAAGGAGTTCGATTCACAGGAATATGCTGAGAATCAAGTTTTCTAAACTAAATGTTTAGTATAAACATTCGATGTGTTGGCACATTCGAAAATTTTATTAAATAAGCTAAACCTTTTTTTTAATTCAACCAAGTTGTACTGCTTTTAAATAATTTACTTTTTGAATAGCATAACAAAAAATCTCAAATGCCTGTTCCCTCTACACAAGAAAAGAAGACAGAGAAAGGTCAAAAGGCTGAGATCTGAATGGGAAAGCCTGCGTGTGGAAGCAGTGAAGGAAGGGTACAAGAATAAAATTGGCATGGGTTAATAGCATCTTTGTCAGAAGGTCATGAATATTACCATACATCTACATGCAGCTTCCAAGACACCTAGACCAGAAAAACAAGACAGCCTAAAACAAACAGCAAAGGAGACACGCAGAAGAAAGTGAGGGACAGATTGAACCAAACAATAGGTTGAAGCCAGTAAGAGATGATGGCAAGAAAATAAAGAACAAGTTGGAGCCATTAGACACCGACATAAGGAGACAGAAACCAGTGAGTACAAGCATCATGCTCATCAGCATACCATCAGCAGAGATGCCTAGTGACTCACTAACTTGAGCCTGGAGACAAAAGATCACAGCCACTGACAGCTCCTAATGGTTGTAAAAAAGAGCACATTGTCCCCAGTTGAAAAAGAACTCAGAAAAGGTGGTGAGGACTTGAAAGCCAACATGTGGGGGTTTTTTCTCCTTCAGAACCCTGAAAGAGCCTTTCATCTGGCTTCTAGAGCACTCCTGGTAAAGTGGCTTTGGTCCCTGCAGTAGATGAAAGCTGAGATTTAGTCTTTTGTTTCCCAGGGACTGTTAGGAGGGGGAGAAGAAGCCTCTCCACTGACACAGGCATTGGGGAAATGGAGGTGAAAAGGAAAAACAATGCCCTGGTCAAATCCGTGGTGGGGAGGGGGAGGAAGGGTAAGGAAATCTTTTTTTAGAGAATTATTTTGGCTGATGGATGGAGGGTTGCCTTAGCGCTCTGAAATAAGATGTCCAAGGAAATCTGAAGAACAGTTCTTGTACCCAGTATTTCCTGTTAACTCAGTGGCTTCCTGCTCAGCTTGCTGGGTAGCTATATCCCATCCCAGGGCACTGACTTGCCTCAGGCTCTGTGTTGAAATTTAAGCTCCCTAAAGCAGGTGCTGGGCTTAACAGGCATCACTTGCAACTGCTTCATTGAGAAAACCCCTTTTATTTTTCCAAAAATCTTTAAAATCTTGTTCCCCTGTTAAAAATTAGAAACATTGCCTGAAGTAGTTTGGCTTTAAAAAAAACCCAAACAAAAAAAAAAAACAAACCACACACACCAAAAAAACCCTGGTTTTGGCTTTGCTTTAACTGGTGAAGTGACAAGTCAGTTACTTAATGATGGGAACAGCTGAACGCTTTGGTTTAAACCGAGTTTCTATACCTTCCAATTTGGAGTAAGGATGGCAAGAAAATATGCTGACTCTGTCCCTTTAGACAAAAAAATACCTGATTGTGCATGCAAAGGGTGGTAATCAGAAGTGGAGTTTAAGTGGGATAAATTTGCAATTTTGGGGACAAATTCTTAGATTATATGAATCTGGGTAGATTGACTAAACAAGACTTTTATACCCTATCAAAGATTGTATCTGGCATCATCTTCAGTAATGGTTCTGTGTCTTAGAAAGAACATTTTGTTTGCATCTTTGGTGCTAGCGTAGCTCCTCGTTATAATCTTTTTAAGATAACTCAATTTGGGAAAAAGTCAGGAGAGAAATTTATGTCTGTTGAATGCTACTTATGTCTGTACCCTATGTTGACTCCAGTTACAGAGCTTCCTCTGATACTTCTAAAGTAATGTAAAGATTGAGGCTCTTTGCTTGATATAATGTGTGTTGATGAATTACTACCTAACCATTGGTCTCTGTGTTTTATATATATTTCTTGATATCTTGCAAGTCGTACAGTGTGAAAGAGAAAATTCTTTTTTTGTTGTTGGGTTTGGTTTTTTTTTTTGGGGGGGGGGGGGGGGGGTTGTAGCAGCAAGCCAAAAGAGAAAACTAGGCAGTTGCAGTCTATAAACTTGTAATGGCCAGATAAGAAATCTGTGTCACTCCTGTGTATGATTGAAGTATTTGATCTGTTCAGGAGCTGCCTATTTTAGGATTACATTAGTTACTGCAAATTAGTAATCAAGCTAGATAAATCTGGAGGAAAAAAAGAAAGATTAAGGATGTAGTGAACAATTCGCATGTCTCTGCCAGTCATAACAGCTGTTAGAAATGTCTGTTAGATGCTTTCATCAGCTTTGCTTTCATCCTGTGATTAACATGATAGCTGAAAAGAAATGTAGGGGGGTTTAAATTTTCTTTTAAAATTTATTTCATAGGATAAGTTACTTTAGACAACAGGTGAATAAGAGGGGATGTAAGAAGTATACTGAATAAAGACGAAAATGGAGACATAAATTAAATAGTCAGACCCTTTCTCACAACAGAAGAACATTAAAAGAAACTGCAAGACAATACACTGTAAAACTAAGTATATTTGCAGGAAAACACTAAATTAGAAGCACTACAGATGGTATAGACTTGGTCCCTTATTGAAAATATGACAAAGCTTCTCATTGCCTTTAATGAGCTTTAGTCTCTTGTTGTGAGATGAATTTGAAAGCTGAAAGAGGAAATATGAAAGGAACTTATGCCTAGTGAAAGAACAGCACACCTTGCTCCACCGGGGGTTAGTTTTGCTGTGTTTTTGCCAATGGAAGGCTTTGCGTTGTAAGTCATCAGCTCAGAGCTGGAGAGAAACTCCCTCTCTTTGATCACAGCAGAGAAGGTAGAGAGATTTCTAGACTCCTACCAAAAGACAGGTCTGTTTGTCACCAGCCTGAATGCCAAGAACAGATACAAACTATAGCACCAGAATTTTTGTTACAAGATATGCACCTGACGCTAAAAAGGATCCATTTCAATACACAGAAGATCATCAGGCAAATTTCAGAAAATAATGCTTATTAGGACTTACCTGAACACATGGAAAAGTCCATTGGGGCAGGCAGGGAAGACAGTTAAAGCAGTGGAAACTTTTTATCTTCAGTGAAATTTTTTTGACCTGTGGGAGGAAAGGGAAACACAACAAGGAAGATGAACAAATGGCTCAAATATTAATAAATCTTCAAGGGAGGTTGAAGAAAGCTTGAGCACTTGGAAGTGTGAATAGGGAAGGGATTACTTACCTCACAGCCTAGGGAAATAACATTGTTTGGGCTGAGGTTGGTCTGAACGGGCAAGAAAACCTTTAAAAAATGAAGAATTTTGAGAGGTATGTATGTAGCTTTACGCATGACTATAAAACATAGAGAAGCACTGATAAATGAGGGTACGGCAGTAAGTAAAACTGTATCAGATACCTGAAAGACATATAGTTACAGGTGAGAACTGCAAGTAAGTAATGTAAATAGTGAAAGGCTTGGATGGGACAACAAACCAGCAAGCAGTAGCTGAAAGGCTTGTGCTCAGTTCAGGACTCGAGACATCAAATAATGCCACCAGTATTACTAGTGTAGAACCTGAAAGCAGTTATTAACGTGGCAATCATGGCAAAGCACAGCTACTGACAGGCACAAATCATTCAGGAAAGACAGATATAAAAGTAAAGATGATGAATACCACTGCATGTGGTTCTGTGTCAGGTGCAAAGAATAAAAGAAGAGATAGCCAGGAATAAACTAAAATCTGCTTCAAGACAAAATTCATTTTGGGGAAGGTTAATAAGCCAAATTGCATCAGGATAGTACTGTAACAGAGTCCCTGAATCAGATCTGGATAGAAAAAAAGGATGCAGAAATAAAGCAGGAGGATAAGTACAGAAGATTACATCAGTACCGAAGATCTTAATTTCCTAATGATAGACTTGACAATGTAGTTACAAGTGTCTACGTTCTGGAATTTCATAGCTGACAAAGTTTTTCATCAGCTAATCACTAACAAAAAGTGATGCCAGAAGTGATTTCAGTAAGACATTAAAATGTGATCAAAATGGTGGTCGTGGGGGCAAGAGGGGGTGGGGACAAGTGTTATCAACAATCATAACTTTATTTCTGTTATATAGAAGATTGATAAATTTTTTAATTTCATAAGCTCAAATTTGATCAGTGAAGAGAGTTGGTTAGTAAAAGTATCTGAACTAAGAGCTTAAGGGCTTGAATTTAGAAGAGGTTCAGAGTTTCTCAAAATCACAGAAAATTGATTTCTAAGCAAGGTAAAAATGTTATCAGAAATTTAAATAGATTTAAAATCCATGCACAGGGCATATTAGGATTAAAGGGTAAATTTAGAAAAAGTGGGACAAAACCCTTGATTTTAAAAAAGCTGAATGTTAGAGATCAACAACTGTAGGGATAAAATAAATATAGCGTAAAGTGGGGTTGAGTTTGATCTTACAATATTAAAACCAATAATAAACATTAAACACTCTATGTACAAAAAACAAGCTACACCTTAAAAACAGAATAAGGAAAGAGTGGTCATTAGCAGTTCAGATGATATTGATACAGTCCAAAAGACAAAATGGAACCTTTATCAGTTTTTCCGAATGAGGGAAAACGGTGAATAAATTGGAAAACCAGACTATTGGAAATGAGAAGAGAAATTTCCATTGCCAATTCCATTCGAAATCATTCTCTAAGAGTTTAATGCACTGATATTTTGAGGAACCAATAAACTCTTAGTAGGAAATTCAGTGGAAAATAAAGCACCACAGTAATGAACAAACGAAGTGTCTGATTCGGTAGCAAGGGTTTTTAGTAGGTCAGCATGTACCACATGACTCTGTATGCACATAGCTAAAACAAAGATGTCAATGAACAGTTAGACTTTTTTTTTTTTTAAACAGTCCTCACAAGAAAGTTGGAAGATTCCTGATGAAACTTGCAGGTGTCACCATGAAGGAAAATGGTGTCAGTGCAGAAAACAGAAGAGATACTGTCCTGAATGTGCTCAAAGAATGGATGGAAGTCAGCGGTGCAACATGCAAGGTACCTCTTACACATTAATAATTCCTGCTTTGATCTCTGTCTTGTTAGAAATAACTGCAGTGTAGAAATGTTTGAGTGGTGGCATCAGTGAGTTGATGTACTAGAGGGGTGCAGGATGCCCGAACTACCACTGGCATATGGCCATGCTGAAAGAGGGAGGGAGAGAGGAAGACATGGCTACCTGATGCATTGGAATGGGCATTTCCAGTAGCGATGAGGCGAAGAACTAGAAGTCTGCGCAGCTCAGTGAAACAACGCCTGAGGGGCTAAGACTTCTCTCCATAAATAAATCAGGGGCAGAGATATATATTGGGAGGGAGAACTGTTTGAACTAAATGATGATGCTAGTGGAGAACAGGGGTTTTAAACAGGTCACAACACAATTCACCTAGAAATTAGAAGGTTTAAATACTGCAGTAGTGATGGTCTGAACCAAGGAAGCTACCAAGTGGAGTATAAGGAGCCAAGAAAACTTCCGTTACAGGTAGTGCAGTCAGTCTAAGAAAAGAATTGCATGCTATACTGAGCTATGATATCTCAAGACTATTCTATGGAGGCCCCTTATAATTCCTAATTACTGGAGTAGCTAATTCTAATTTTTCCAATCCTTTTTCCTATGCAATTCTTCCCTCCTCTATGACTTTTCAGGGTTTTAGATGTCCAAATGAATTATGCAAGGGAGTTCTCCTTTGTCACCTTCATTTTGACAGTCTTCATTCTTAGGCATAATTTTTCTTGCAAAATGATACTGACTATTCAAACAATCAAAGCAAAAATTAACAGAAATTGGAAAAGGAAAAAGTAATCTGAACTGAAGGTATAGCTTATGTATTAAAACGCAAGTTACAGACTTGGTTCATTTGTCCTTTCCAATAATTTTCAGGACATATTACTTGAAATTATTGCAGAAACGTTGAAAGGCATTCAAGCCATCAGCACAGTAAAAACAAAGCCAAAATCCTAACAAAAAGAACAACAGAAACTACATAACAAGACGACTACATTCTTTGCTCTAGCAATCAGTTTTGTTTCGAAACTAGCTCATCCTTAGTTCCTGCTGTGCCTCTTTAGCAGAAGTGTTAGTGCCTGGGTCTCTGTTTGGCCTTTGCTGTAATTAGTGCTAAATTTCTGTTCAAAGCACCTCTGAACAAGTTGTCATCCTTCACTGCAGCTTCAGTGTTCAGCAAAGCTAAGCTTCTCTTCAAAGTATGAAACATCAAATGAGTCTTAACATTTTCAGAAACAAACCCTAGTTTGATGCTCCCTGTGTCTTTCTCCTCATGACCTAAGCTCTCTTGTGGTTCAGCGAAAACTAATTCCTTCCTCTGGGAACTCCTGCCAAGGACTGGGAATACTGATTTCTTATGCTGCAGAAGTACAAGCCATAAAATTTCAAAGACCCTCCAGCTAATTTTATTAAGGAAAATGACATCACTCAGAAGTCCTAAAATTCTAGTTCAGTGCACATAGGGGAAAAAAAAAGTTAAAGAAATCCAATAAAATCTCTCTCAAAGTATTCTAGTTATTTAAGTTTCAAATCTCACACACCATAAAAAGTAAAAAGCTTTTCTGCCTGTAAGCTGTCTGCATAGGAAATGATGGGGGTTTTTTACCTATCTTTGTTAGACTTGTAGAAAATTTCAGTATCAGAGATGAAAAATGCAATTAATTTGCTGACATAATGTACCTGCATATTTGCACACACACACGAGTTTTTATGTCCATAAGCTGGCATGTAACTACACATCACTGCAAACTACCAGCTGAAACATTTGTCAGACAATCCCTAAGCCAGTAAGATTTCTTTTGAGTTGCATGAGGCCCTTCATCTGGCAGATGCCTACACTGCAATTTGTTAAAGATCACACACAATTTGCTTGAGTCTTTGACCAAGTGATATTGTCTGACAGTACCTTCACTATGTCTTGCACTGAAATTCAGACTTCATTACTTGTTGATTGTTTAGAATGTTTTCATTTGTATGTCCCCTTTATTGTTCAGCATATTTTCCTCCAAATTCTGATTTTGTGTTCACACACTTGATTTGTTTTATTTTATGTCCCTAATTTAGTTTCAGTGCTTTCCAAAAAGCTTACTTCTTACCAATGATTGCTATTTATTGCCTGGCCCTTTTTGGCTTATGTCAGGTTTTAAAAACACTTCTATAAAGCAGTAATTCAGGGTTGCTACCTTTCCTTCAAGACAAGTAGCCCATAACATTGGTGATAGAAATCATAGCAGTGTTCTTAGGAAAACCTATAGGAAAAAGCCATTATATGGACTTTTGCTCCAACCATTACAGTATCTGTTTTCCTCTACTTAATTGTGATCCTAAACGGGCAACAGTCTGACTGGCACAGATTTTCATGCACTTTTACATAGTCCCTTTAGATATACTTTAGAGATGAGTAGATCCATATGTGTTACAACCAAAATAAGTCATACAGGAAGCCATACACAAAATCATTGTATGAAATCTATGAGTTGGTTTAGAGTGGGGTTAAGCTCATGCTTAATTCATTGAAAAGACTCACACCAGCTTCAGCTGGAGCTGAACTCAGCCCCAACTTCAGCCCCTGTAAGACAACCAAAACATTCTTAGATTGCATGCCACAGCATTGTCAAGCGTTGTGTGACATTGGAGATATGTTTCTATGCCTACTGCTACTGTGCTTAGTCTTATATCACAGACTAGGAGAATCACCATTAGTTATTAGCAATGTTATACCCATAACACAAAATCAGGCAAGTCTGTTTCTATTCAGTAGAAATCACAGATAGGGTGTAGATGAGAACACTGATCACTCTAATCCAATATATTCTCCTTGACAATGATCAGTGTAAATCAGAGAAAAATGCAAGAACAATGAGGTAACCTACTTTTAGAAGTTTCTTTTCAATTCCCCTCAGTCAGTTTTTGCACATGTCCTGAAGCATGAAAATGTCAATGGCTTCTTTTCATTTTCTCTAACGTAACTGTGGAAGATCTTATGGTGAATTCTGAACTTGCCTACAGAATCCATACATTTATTAAAAAAAAAAAAAAGTAGATTCTATATTGGATTCATTACACATCCAGGCAAATAAAGCATTTCCTTTATTAACTTTTAATTGTCTGTCTTGTAACTGGAGCATGGCTGATTTTGAATGAAAAGATGACGTTATTTTTATTTTAGTTAACTTTAAAATCAAATGCTGTTAATGCAATTTTATTTATCCTTCCCTCATTTCCTTATTCTCTTATCTTTAAGTGGTAGAAAGATTTTCTGTCGAGCCATAAAACTTGATTTTCATTTTGTCATTCACGCCTTATGACATGAAAGCAATGCTTTTATTTTTGGATGAAGGGCTTCAGTGCAATGTTGATTTCAGGAGCTCCTGTCACCCTCCAATCCCTCACCATCCCTGCTCTTGTTATTGCCTCTGCAACTTGCCAGGTTGTCAGCTGTGTCAAACCAGATGATTGTGTAGCCATGCTCAATCTGGACCAAAATATTCTTTTTAAATACTGGTCTCTCTTCCTCCCTCCCTTTTTCTCTATGCATGCTTATGTTTTAAGCTGCCCTCAGTCCATAGGGGAATCCAGCAAACAGCTGAATGAAGGGGACAGTGAGCTGTGACAGCTTGCTAAGGCAGCAACTCCTTAAGCCATACTGTTTCCACAAACCCTGCATCTTCACATTCAGGCTTCTGTCTGTTAGAGAAGCTATTTACAAGATTGGATTTTTCCAGAGAGTCAGGAAGAAAGTTCCATTGCCTATATGTAATGATCTGACAAGTATGGTGATGTGTCTCCATTAACCCCTTTCAGAGAAAGCCTTGGCAGCTCTTATTTCTAAACTTCTGCTGATACAGGTGCAGTTCTTGCAGGTTGAACTTCAGTTACCTGTAAATGTTGCTTTAACTTGTTTCAGCAGATTTAAACTGATAGCTTTCCCTTGTATAACTCTGTTGCTTCCCAGTTCACATCAAGTGCAGATTAGGCTCTTATTTCTCTTACAGCCTTTCAAATATAGCGTGCAATTTTCATTTTAAATTAGTGGGGGAAGGTGGTTGTGTGTAGTCATTTCCTAGTTTTATATAGAACAGCCAAGAACCCAGATTGTAGTAAGTGATGCAGTAGATATTTGTCTGATAACAAGGTCTAATTTGCATATATTGATCTGCTCAAATGTCCATGAGCTTTGTATTTTACTCCACATTCTTACAGCTGTTGCTTAAGGCTTTGCAGACAAAGCAGCAAAGACCTGCTACCTAGAAAAGCTTTCTGTCTTCTGAAGGTTGAACAACAGTTGAAGCCTTCTGTTACCGTTCTGAGGAGGACAAATAAAATGATTTTACCAGCAGCTTAGTTCCTCTAGACCTGCTCCTTTGCTAAACAGCACCTGTGTACATACCCCTGCTCAGAAGAGTCCTAGCCAGAAATAAGACAGTCTTTCCTTGAAAATTCGATGGCATGTATTCCAAAAAAGATGAATGTGGACTATAAAACCAATTTATAAACAGTGCAATTTTCCCCTGTAAATTATAATGACAGAGTTAGCTGTACATAAAATGACTATTATTCTGGCAAGTATTTTTGTGGAGAAAAAAAAAAGGAAAACAAAAAAAGAAATGCAATTTATTAATAAAAGTAAAGCATATTTAAGACTTATGGTTTTGGGCTTAAAGTTTAGTACTATGAGTAATCTTGTTTAGAAGTGGTAAAGATATTCTTAAGAAGAAATCAGTCATTATTTAATTGATTAATTAATCCATTATAGAATACATGGCCAGTTAAGAAATCATTATACTGTGAACAAAATTTCTAGTTTAATATCATGGATTATTTGGTGAATCAAAAGTTTGCTGCTGGTCATAATAAGGTGCATATTTAAGAGGTGAAAATAATATTGATGCATATCATAAAAAATAGAGCTTAATTGTCCTTTAAAAAGGTGTTGCAAAAGATTTATAAGCATTTTACTTTAAAAATGTAGATGTCACAGTGACAGTGACCACCATTCACTTTCTACAAGGCAAATGAATTTTGTTCTTTTTTGGGAGAAGAATGGAGGAGAAGGTAATGCCAGGTACAGAGGAAGTACATGGACTGCTTAAGCATTGTTAGAAATGCTCACTACTAGTGATGAGGACATCTGACAGTTTTCCATTTATGTTTCTTCACAAAAAAAGTATATTTATTTCACTCATTTCACTTGTAATCACAGCATCTGCTCACTTCTTATCTGGGTTGTGGGGAGCATTTGAGACTAGTCCAAATTTCTTCATGTGAACAATTATCTGCTTATAGTGCTCTCTACAGTGCTACTGTTTCCAGTTTTGTGGAAATGGAAGAAACTACCTTTGGCATTTTCCCATCACCCATGGGACCCAGCCATTTGCCCAGTTTTTAAAACTTCCTTAGAAACTTAAGCCAGATCACTGACAGAGAAATCATAGAAAAGTTCAAGGTATGTCTGTGCCGTAGCTTGCAGCACACTAACAGGTGCTATGTACTACAATAGGAAGCACCCAAACCAATGGAGGACGAGCCTCACAAGAAGCAGTGCAAGTGCAGCAATGACCTGACCGGAGTTGGCTTTGGTGCCCTACAACTCCATGCAACACACCACCTCTCCTGTCCTGAGTGACCACCATGACAGATAGACCCCAAGTCATGGACTAAATGAACTGAGTGGACAATTTACAGCAGTGGCCCCTAGACTAAGGGAATGATATCTATATAAATCAAAGGAGGGGAAAGGGACTGGTTGTTAATGAAAATTTATTAGATAGTAAGGGACCTGAACATGACTTAAATGGTGTGGAATAAGGGGTGTAAGGAACGGAGATTGTACTGATTTTGGCTGGGATAGAGTTAATTTTCTTCATAGTTGCTGGTATGGTGCTGTGTTTTGGATTTGTGACCAAAACAGTTTTGATAACACAGGGTTTATCTGTTGCTGAATGGTACTTGCACAGCATCGAGGCCTCTTCTGCTTCTCAGGTTGCCCTGCCAGCGAGTAGGCTGAGGGTGCACAAGAAGTTGAACCCAGCTGACCAAAGGGATATTCCATACCATATGACACCGTGCTCAGCAATAAAACCTGGGGGAAGAAGGAGGAAGGGGAGACATTTGGAGTTACAGCATTTGTCTTCCCAAGTCACTGTTATGTGTGATGAAGTGCTGCTTTCCTTGAAATGGATAAATGTCTGCCTGCTGATGGAAAGTAGTGAATTAATTCCTTATTTTGCTTTTGTCATGCACGCAGCTTTTGCTTTACTTGTAAAACAGTCTCTATCTCAGCCCACGAGTTTTCTCACTCTTACCCTTCCAATTCTCTCTCCCACCCCACTGAGGGGGGGCTGAACAAGCAGCTGTGTGGTGCTGAGCTGCCTACTGGGGTTAACCCGTAATACCACAGCTAGTGAAACCATGACAACAGCAGTATTGAATAAGAAAAGCACTGTGGATGGTTTATAAAAAAAAAAGTATTTGATTTTTAAGAATATAGTCATCCATTTAAAGTAGAAAATAAGTTGTATTACACACCCAGTACAAAATTGTATATTTTATATGATTAGATACCTGGGGAATGGTGTTACTAGGGTTGTTGATGTGAAACGGTCGCAGTTTGTATTTCTGCATATAACAGAACCAAGATCCCACATACAGAAACCTTTTCTTGGTAGCACCATTGTATCATAGGACTGAGTGAGAAAATCGAAACCTAGAGTGCAGAGAAACCTCTGATTGTCTTAATGCTTATCTAGAAATGCAAAAACTAATAGACAAGGCTCAATTATAACAGGAATTGCTTGTCGCTGGAAAAGAGTTGAAACTTGGCATAGAAGTTAGGCGAAGCAGATACATGCCTACTTGGGACTGAAACTTTCTCATCTACAGGGAAGCTCTTACGTTGTTTCAAGAATATAAAGGGTTTATTGGGCAACAGCATGTAACAGAGGACAGTGCTTAGCAGACTGGCAACCTATCCTGTACAACTGTAAAGAGCAAGCTTTCCATCCTTCCACACGCAGGGCTTCTTTTGAGTTATCAAAGATGTTACTGAATGGGCATCTATGTCCTGACCTCAAATGTGGAGATATTTGTGTTCTTTTGTGTCTTGCCATTAACAACTGTAGTCTGTGCAAAGTCTTGTGGAAAGACGTTTTAAACAACCTGGAGGTTCAACACATTTTCACTGTAGAAGTTATATTAAAAGATTTATGGGAGCTTGTCTGCAAGTGGGTATTAGTACACAGCATTCAAGGCTGTGATTTACAGCACTTGCTACTTGATGCTACTTCCACCTGTTGGCACTCACAATGAGCATTAGTTGCTCACAAGCTTACCTAGCTTTTAAAGTTTCCCTGCCCTGGGTGTATGAGCCAGCAGGTGGAGGCAGACATCTCTGTCTACACTATCTCCAAAACAGAAGTGCAAGGGAATAGAGACAATCAAGGTGAAAGGCTCATGTCTGGATGCAAAGGTCGGGTTTGCTTTGGTTTTTGTTTTTTTAATTCTACAGATTAGTAAACTACACTTCATCCAGACATGAGCTAATACCTTGTGGCCTTAGTACTCTAGGTGTCCATTGCTCAGATGAGCTCTCTAATTCAGGCTATGACATGTGTCTGCCTTCAGTATACATTCAGAGTATACAGGCTAGGAACTAATAATGGTTTAGGTAGAGGAACTATAAACTCACAACCTAAACTAGTTGAAATTAACTTCAGATAAATCTTAAAAGGGTTGCCATTGTCATATTTGGAGATGTAAGCTAGACAACCCTTTTTCTTTTCTCTTTAGTAGGGATTGTTTTAGAAAATAAGTAAAGTAGTTTTATGAACCATAAACCATTAAAAACACTACATTCTCTATCACTGATCTCTGTAAGAAAGATGAATATTTTTCTTTTTCTCATGAGCCAATTACAGTATCTTCCATAGTAACCATAAAAGAAAGGAGCTATACAAAGACTTACTTAATTACATACAGACTATTACACTTTTATTAGGCTAGAACTACCTCAAGATGTAAACTATTATTTCTATTACATCTCCATAAAGGGAAAATTCAGTACAGTACTAAAGGTTGGGCAGTAAGAGGACAGCCTTAAACTGCTCTAAAGCAAAAGCTGCATCTTTTAGATGCCTTTGGAGATAGTTCATGGAAGTGAGATTTTTTTCTTGATTCAGCTGTATTTCACATGTGCCTTTTGGAATGTGGTCAGTCCATTGGTTTTAGAGGAGGAAATAAGGCACAAGTGATTCCCATTTTGACTCTTACAACAGACCAAAGATTGAACCATGACAGTCTGTGTGCTTTGTTTCACAGTCAAAGATGTTGTACAGTCCTGAGTCAGCAGTGTCTTTGTTAATGTAGAGACAGGGGTTATACAACTTTACAGTGAAGGCTTGACAATTCAAAAAAGATCAGATCAATCTTGCTAGGGGCCCAGCACGCTCACTGGTAATTGAAGTGATCATTGTGATCGTTCTTCAAGAGCTACAACTCTTTTTGCCACTGGCAAGTACCTTCAAAGATGCTGCTAAGGCAGAAAGGATGGTTTTCTTGCAAAACAGATGTATATTACCTCACAAGGGGCCATACTGTGCCCAGAAATTATGCAGATGTATGCAGAGAGAGAGAGGGGAATCAACTTTTTCTCTTCATCCAGAGCCTGTGGGGCTTACATAAGGACATTGCATAACTGTAGACTTTGGACTTGGTAGAGCACAGGGATTTCTCTTTCACTACATTTCTAGGAGCATGAGACTGCCCCAAAAGGGAAGTGGGAGAAGAAGAATGCTTCTTCTAAGCCATCTATGTCAACCTGAAATATGCAGGGGAGAGAACATAGGTGACGCACTTAGGAGGTCAATTACCCAAGCAGCATTCAAGTGCCTTGGCTTTATGGCTAAATGCAATTAAGAAGGTACCTTATATGCAAATTATCAAAACACATTTGATTTACTCATTTGCCCTTGAGGCATTACTGAGAAAAACCCTAAGTTAATAATAATTACCTCTAGAAACAAACTAAGCAATGTCTCAACTTATTCCCAAGGGCGAATTCCCTGTGTCAGTTTCTGAACCATTAAGTCTTTAAGCTTAGTCATTAACATGCAATTTAGGTATTGATTATGAACCCTTTAATTCTGGTTATAGAGTTGTTCATCAAAATCTACCTATGAAGGCTTGCATTTGCTTCCGAAATTGAGATGTTCTGGACCTCACTACACAGACGTAGGAATAATTTTTTATTGTGTGTACTTGTAATTTCTCTAAAACCTGTCCACTTGTACTTTAAACTCAGACACAACAAATACTTCAATGAAATGTTTCAAAAGTCATTAAAAGAAACTTAATTCCTATCCAGACATTATGTAAAATACAATCCTAATGAGGAATACTAAGGTCTTGCATTCATGTTTTGTTTTGGAGATACTAATGCTGCAAATTTTTTAATTTTCTTTTTCTGTACAGAAAACTGTTTTTAACTAGACTGTTACCAGTTCTATTCTTCATTCAGGATTACTCTGATGTAGCAATAAATAGCTGCCAAAAAAAATCCTGTTAATTTCACAGGGTTTAAACTCTATTATAACTGCTAGCAAGCTATAATTATGTGCCTGGAAGCTTCAACTTTAAATCAGGCAAATCTATAAATGAAACAGCTTTTTCTAGGTATTAGGACTTACTGCTACCTATGTTTTCAGATTTGGCCACAGAGAAAAATACCACCATATGAATTTTGACTTTTGCTAATTTGCTGCATTCATTTTTTTCTCTGGAAAATATAGTGCATTTGTCCATTTTTAGAATTAACTTGCAATCTTTAAGAAAATATGTAAATGAGGTGAAGATCATTTTGCATGAATCAGAACTGAAATTAAATCCTCCTCAATATTCTTATGGTTGGCAAACATTTCCAGCTATTCTTTTCTAGTACTACCTGTACTAGCATTATAGGATAGTATAAGGTAAGATACACAGTTAATGTTTTATTGTCTACTAAATGAAGGTTTTTGTTAAGAATGTTGATTTTCCTCTGTTTTATATGGCTAAGTCACCCAAGTAATTGGATTAATTCTTATGTTTTAATACATAAATGACAACCAGAGGCAAAAGAACAGCACAGAGTTAAGAAGAATGACTGAAATTAATTTATAGCCTTTGATCCAAAGTTTTGGATAGTTTTGACTGATTACTATTGATTAGTTTGGCATGCTGTTATGTGGTGGGAGAGTACATAACATGCTGGGTTAGTTGGGAGCCAGGCATTGCTGATGCCAGCCTCCTGATGCAGAAGACCTGTGTGCCTTGCAGTATAGCCAGTCATGATCTGTTAAGTATTCCTGGGCTCTCGAATAGCTGCATGAAGTTCCTTTTGAAAGGACATGACCCTTTACATGCACTAGATTCTTCTGCTGAAAAAAATATTTTGTGCTCTAGCAGGTGGGATCTGCATAAGGAGTAGGAGCAATAATATTGCTACACAACATAGTATGTGTGGTGAAAACTCATTTACTGGTTATCTGCTTGCTGACTTGATGAAGGATACAAGTGTCTTGCTCTTGTCAATACAGAAGCAGAACTATATTATACTGCACTGGGTTATTGCCACTCAGATTTTGTCCTCACCACATCAAGATTCTAACTCAATTTATATACCATCGTTTGAGTTGATTATCTTACATGAATTAAGTAGCTGTGTTTGCCACAATATTCTACTCAGACTTCTGATTGTAGAGTTCAACACTCAGAGAAGTAGCTGCATATTTTTAGCATCTACTAATGAAACTAATTATTAGCATCTATCCTGAAACAGACTAGTGAACGCAGATGTCATTTAGCTTTGTAGTTGATACTTAATATTCATAGGTGTTTTGGGGAAGGTATTTTTTTGCTTGTGCTTAAGGCCGGAAGAGAGCATTAGAACATCTACTCTGACCTTATGTATGATATCTGCCATTGAATTTCAGCCAGTTGATGCCAACAGTTTGTTTTCTAAAAAGACATTTGGTCTTGTACCAAAGATCAACAGCTAGACTCTGTCTCTTTCCCTCAGTTTGAATCAGTGCACAAACATACTTCTCTTTAAAAATGCATGTCCTCTTTCTACCTTGACTGTGACTGGCTTGTAGTTATTATGGTTTATTAAAGCTTTTCTTTGCTGAGGTAGAAAGACCTTTAATGCTAGGCATTTGCTCCTCAAGGAAATACTTAAGCATTGTGTCAAATCATCTTTCAATCTTCTTTTTGGCATGCTAAACAGATTAAGTTTTTAAGTCTCTTCCTCTAAGGCATTTTCTCAGCACTCAGTGATTTTTGGTTCTTTTCTCTGCTTTCTCCAATTTGTTTAATGTGAACAGCAGTAGAATATGTAGTATTCCAACACTGCAGTCAGCAACATCACCCTGAGAGATTAAGTCCCCACTTCTTTGTTTACAGCCAAGGATCAGATTACACTGAGGTTACTGTGAACTGGTTTTCTCTTGTAAATCCTTTTCAGGATTCTCCTGTCCATAACTAAGGACTGCGGTTCTTCTTTATAGATCTACTAAGGATTATTTTCTTGAATACCTTCAGCCTGCTATGTGATCTAAAGTGATTCAACAAGACTGTTTTGTTATTATCACCAGTCTCCAGGTTTTGTCAGCAGTGTGTCTAAGGACTTTTTTTTATTTTCTAGAACAGTAATAAAAATGTTTAATAGTAGCATTCAGCTGCTCTTTGCAGAGCCCCACTAGAAGCATCCTGATTTGATGATTCTTTATTAACAGATATTCTAGTATATGACAAGTAGCTGTTCTAGATCTGCTTTATTGAAGCTACTTAATGTTAATTTGTTAAAAACATGTTGTTGTACATAAAAAACCTGTCAAAAGACCAAGTTGATTAGATTTACAGTTACCTTTAGTCACCAAAATTGTAATCTCATCAAAAGCTGAGTATAATCCATGTGGATGTATTATATCCCCAATAATTCAAAAACCCCAAAGATTTTGATAAATTTTGAAACAGCTGCCATTGCCACCTGCCTCAATTTCACTAGGACATTTATGATTTTATGGTTGTCATCCCAAATTTTTTAATGTCGAGCTTTTGGATGAAAATTGCCTATTTTTTCTTTCTTTATACTCTCCCATCTATGGTTTCTGAGCATAGTAAAAACACACAATGTTGCTTTGTTTCTCTTGTATTATGCTATGTATTGCAATATTTAACACAGAGAATTTCGAGTCAGAGGAAAATAAAAGGGAAGAAACTTACAAACAAAACCAATGTGCAAGTGTAGCACATGTGTGCCTGTATAACCACAGTTTTTAGTCAAGCATCTGTTCAAGAAGTAGCTAGACAGATTTAGAAGGTAGCTGGCTGTACTTCCATATTTTTTCACTTTTAGTGTTACATATTCAAACAAAAATATATCAAGAGAACATTGGGTTTGCAAATTGAAACAAGCACACAAGTAGGGAAATATGAACAGAAAAAAACTCATGCATACCATTGTTTCCAGAAGACTGCCACATTTAGATTTAGATTGCATAGCAAGAAATTGTATAGAAAGTCTGTAGTAAAGGCATCTTGCACCATCAGCATCTCAGTTTGGCCCTAATTCTGTTCAAATATCACATAAGGAATGAAGCAGCAAAACCACGCTGTATGATGCAAGGGTAAATAAAGAGATGTGGCCATGTGGATAGTAATAGGTACACATCTTAAATATGTTGCCTTGCCAATGTGTTATTTTTGAGTAATGAGGTACCTCATAATGCCTCAAAAGTAGTGAATGAGCGAAACCTCAGGAAAAACTGTCAGTGACACCAGTGAGCTAAAGTGCCTGCACTGCTCCACATACCTGCAAGGGTACAATGTATTTGCTCTGGTGAGCTCAGGCTGTGCCACTACTAGTGGTCAATCCTAGAAGTATTTGCACCACATGAAGAATCAGTGGGAGGCATTGTTACTCCCATAGTATTAGAAATCTGCTAGAATCACCTGGCTAAATGAGATGGCCAGAGAGGAACTGATAAATAGCTGATCTTGCAACAATGTGTTACTTCTCTTGAAAGTAGTGCTTACATGAAAGAGATTGAGATACTTCTACCACAACTCCTACAACAAGTAAGAATGGATGAACTGTTCATGGCAGATCTGCCAAAGAAAGACCTTTATTTGGCAGAAGAAACTAGTTCTGCATAGCATCTATGAGTGACTGACATGCTAGGGTGGTAGAGATAAAAACCTGAAAATGGTCCTTGCCTAACATTACCAAGCAGCAGCACCAGGACCCAAGGTAGAACACCACCAGACGGCAGACTCCTCTATGCATTAGATCAAATTGTGTCAACTACAGCTTTGCATGTTAGTAATGGACATGGAGTTAATCTGAGTGTTTTGTAGTTGTTGATATTAAAGTTACACTAGGTGGCATAGTGTGTCACTCTGCACTTTGAAGTGTCACAGAAAGCCAGAATAGCAATTCATCCTCACTGTAGGTTTTCCTGACCAACCTTCTTTAAGAAAGGAGTGGGCAAAGTGTCCCCACAGTTCCGCTGGAATGAAAAAGTCTGTTCGAGCAGTCATGGCCACCACATTACCCATTATTAGCAATCTAACTAAAAGGTCAGGAGCATATTTGCAGAGACTATAAGAGTTTGCCTTTTTCCTGATCCCTTATAATTTCCTAAGCCAGATAAGTAGACTTTGCTTTCTGAAAACAAGTAATCAACAACCAGAGAGCAAATCTAGACATATCAATCAGTCAATGAGGAAAGAAACTTCCAGAGCTGAAGTTTTACAATAACTGTGAGCCTGACCTCAGAGGTTTATGGTTTAGAAAATTGTGCTACATTTGTTGCAAGTAATTTAGACAGTGTCATGTACAGATTACAATCTAATACAAATGACTTAAAATATGTTGTCATTTATGGTAAAAAAAACCACCAATGTATAATTGCTTAACTTCAATTACCTGTAAGAACAAAAAATAGTAAGTAAATGTAATTCTTAAGCACATTATGTGTAGCTAGTCAACTGACATCATGTAGGGATTTTTTGTATCCAGTATTTTCAACGTCTAAAATTGTTGACTTTGTGCACATGTAAGTATTGTCCAAGTTGCTGCTAGAAAGAAAAACTCGCATACATATTCTTCTGTTCTTGCATATAAATTTGACTTGTTAATGGTCAGAATTTTTATTTCAAACTAACCTGAAAGTAATTTAAGACTGAAAGAGTATTACTCTCTGTGTAAAGAAAAACAAAAAAAAATTACAGCATTCAAATCTGTTAAAGGCTTTAAGGTCAGTATTTTACCTTGTTCCACAAACTAGCAAGCATGAGCCCAACACTCTTAAAGGCTGTTTCTGAATCTGGCCATCCAACTGTGTCTATTGCAGTAAGTCACCAAGACTTAGTAAGCAGTATGTCAAAGTAACTTATGAAGTAGTAAGATCTCAGGTGCCTGCCTTCCTGCCTGAGAATCAGTCCAGAGTACCCAGCTGAAGCCCATGGTTCAAGCAAAAACTATATATAAAGTCTTTCCAAGGCAACCCACCACAGGCAAGGGCTTATTGTCTTTTTAACAATGAAAGAAGAAATGTGAGTACAGTACAAATATTGGGTAGGTGGAAGGATTTTCCAGAACATACAATGGGTGGCATTATTAACTCTACCTTTCAGGAGGGGCATGGGGGGAGGAAAAAAGGTGGGAGGAAGATGAATTTGAACACTCAGCAGAGCATAGCATGCAAAGTACCCACAGCTTGATTTAAGCCAAGACTAGCCAGCAGCATATAGGAGAGTTCAAACTCCGAAAATAGACTCTGAATTCTTCATTTACCATATGTTAAGGGAATTAAAAAGCCAAGTCTTCAGATTTCTCTTAAGTAACTCTGCTGTTTTCTGCTATTGCCTGATTGATAGCATATTCTGTGACTGTTGTGGTAGAGGGTTATAACTGTAGCAGTTACATCGCAGTTAAATAGAAACAGGTGATCTCAGTATTGGAGGCGTAACTGCTGTCAGCCTGAAATTGTTTTCCCAGACTCTTAGGAGACTGTCAGTAAAGCCTACAAGATTAAGATGCTTACATCCCACAAAACTGCCGTAAGGACAGGACATCTACTTCTACAGGTTCCACAGGAAATTCCATGTCATTTCTTTTGACTTAAAGATTAGATTTTTAAATTTTAAAGGTAGTGCTGCAGTTCAAAAGTTGCAGATATTATTCTGTGTTTCAGTTGTAATAAGCACAGAAATCTGAGTAAAATAGGCAGGCACACTTGTCTTGAAGGTTAGTTATCTATAGCAATGGAGGGAAGATAGATTGGCAAACAGTACCATGTCCTCCTTAACCTGCACCATTCAGGTGTGACACCATCACAAATACACTCTTCAGTTTAATGCAGGCGTAGTAATGATGGGGCTTCAAGAATGAATGGTTTGAGACTGACTGACCCAAAAGCAGAATAATGTGCAATATGCCTGTCACAGATATTATGTCAGCATAATTAAATTGGAAATGTAATTAATCTAGCATCCCAAGTAAATTTGTGTGGATAATTTTAATTTACACCTGCCCAAGGCAATGTAACAGCCTCCTAAATAGGGATGGTAAAGGATTTGCCCTTTGCATTGGTTTAAAGGTCTTTGCAAGGTGCTGTCAGTGGAGAATTAGGTACACAGATTTACTTAAGTATCCTTTCAGGATGCTGCTAATTCATCTGTTACAGGTATGATTCATCGAAATATTTGTGAAGAGCAAATGTTTCTGAGTGAATTTAGTCCAGACCATCAGAAATGTGTACTTGAAGCTTAGTGAACGTGGTATGGCATGGTACTCAATTTGCACTGTCTGTAATCTAAAGACAAGACTGGGGTGAAGACCTTGAAAATTAAAAATTTAAAATGTTTAAAAATTTAAGGGCCTTTCATTAGGAGTAAAATGAACATCAAGTAAGTGTGTTAACTCCTTATACAGTTAAGGACAAAAGAGTTGGGTTTAGATGGACAGAAATGAATACATATGATGTTTCACATGTATCCACTGTGGTAGTGGCAGGCTGTAACAAATTGTGATTTTCATAATTTTTTTAATATATGTTTTACCTATACTCCCAGCTTTACCAAGGGAAGGTTTCCTAATTCATTTGCCAGTGTATAGAGGTTATTTCTTCCAATGTTTAACTTTCTAAAGAGACTGGAGTTTTGTTGCCTGTTGGGAAAGGACCCGAAGTGCACTGCTATTATGTTTCAGATCCCTTATGTGTTGTAACTTTATTACTTCTGGAATGGAAACCAGTACCTAATTACTGACAGCTAAAACTTTAAAAAACAGGTCAAACCAATATTTTGAAAGAAAACCAGCACGGGTAAGAGTATGAGAGTTAGGTCAGGTATGTCTGATAATCACAAGAACAATCTGTCCAAGCTTCTTATCAGGAAGGTATCTGCTACCCACTCTACAAGAGCAGAGGTAAAGAAAAGCAAATGCTCCTTCCTATTGAAGCAGAACTTGGAGCCGGAGCATTCAGCTTGCAAGAAAAACCTTGTTAATGATTTAGGGCGAGGCCCACTCTAAGCTGAATTCAGCTTTCTCAGTCTTTTCAAACTTCCCATGCAGATAGATGGTGCTGTTCAGCATATTGAGCTTGTTTTTCTCAAAGTGAGATGTAATTACACTATGAACATATAAAAATAAAACTTAGAAGGTATATGTGAAATAACAACCAATGCAGTTCTACTGTTCTGCAGAAAAAATAAACTTTGGGTGCCAGTTTCCACATTTCAGGACAAATTTTAATTGCACTCATATAATTTCCAGTGTTTCCTAGTACATTACTGTTTTAACATTTTATTTATATGATCTGTTATTTGTACAAACCTTCTAACTTCTTGTCCTTAGTGTCCCTCAACTGTATGGTAAAAAGATTACACCCTTCTTTTGACTGATGGGTTATTCAGGTTTGTACTCACATATATGTATATGTGTGTGTGTGTTGGGAACATAAGTAGTATCAGCCAAGTAGCCAAGGTCTGTGCCTAACTGTTGTTATGACTTCTAAGGCAAACCCATTTTACCTATTTATGGTGGGATGCTATCCAACTCTGGACAGAAGCAAACTTGAAGCTCAACTGCTGAATAATGTGGGTGAGGCTTTGAAATTAATTTTGAAGCACCTTGCTTAACCTTGGACTTGCACCCGGTTGGTGCTTCAGGCCTGTGCTTAGAAATACAGTGCAAAATATTCACTACAGCTATAGTTTAGTAGTTTTACCCTGTATATTTTCCTTCATGGTTATTTTTGTTCTCATCTCTTTTATGTTACATTTTTTGTTCTTAATGATAAAATGGTAAGCTCTTCTGAAAGTTAATCCCCTGTTAGCTTTGTAGCTTCTATGCTAATCTCTTGTTAGCTTTGCTGCTTGTATTCCTGGAGCTGATTTGCATTCCCTAATCCAGAGCTGAATCTCTTTGCTCTGAGTACTTACGTTTCTATAGATATGTATTTTTAAAATAATTAGCTGAAGGATCCTCCCCACAGAACTTAACACAGATTGAAGACATTTTATATAAACTGATGTTTAAATGGCTTTCAAGCCAACTATGATCTTTTTCTGATTTATCTTTTCATCTGGGAACAGACAAACCATATGCTTATGATTTTTAAAATTAACCCTCAGCTCTAATTCTAGAATAGTATTTTTGAGAAGCTTGATTTAGTGTTTGTGAAAGTATTGCAGCAAAATTATGGGCCTTCCTCCATCTGACTTTTGCAATTCTAGACACAAATCTGTAAGGTAATAGGGCTAGACTTGTGAGAATCTTCCTTTCCCTGGGATCCTCTGGAGGGACAGATCTGCTGCCTTCATTGTACTGTAGCCGTTCGTGTACCCAGAAAAAGGGATATGACCACTGCAGTCACCCACTCAGATTATTTGGTTTGCAAACAGACACTTACAAACTAAAGCAGCTCTACCTTGTGTGGCTAAACCAGGAGTGCCCAAAAATGCCCAGGATTTCCGTCTCCTATCCTTCCTTCCCCAGTGACTGTGACAATAGGAGTTCTGTTGTATTAGGAACACTGCAAAGACTGTATCAATCTTAAAAGCCAGATAAAATCCATTTTTCCAAATGTCTATTTTGTTTCTGAGAATTCTGGCAACATAACTCCCAGTCATCTACTCTACAATACAAATTGCACACATTTTTACCATGATATATTTAGCATGGGTCCATAGAACATAAGAATGGCTGTACTCAGAGTATGTAGCCAGATATCTGATCTTGAACAGTGAGCAGTAGTAGGTGACCAGGGAAGAGTACAAAAGTGGACTGCAAATGATATTTCTGGTTTCTTTGAGATTGCCATACTCTAATTTCAGTTAAGTATTAGGAGAGATGGTCATTGTGTGCTTGTCTTTTCCATGAGTCTCTCCTGCAGGTGAAGAAGCCCAGCTCCCTGTACTGAAGTTGTTTCCTATCTTTGGTCGTTCTGGTTGCTGTTCTGTTGGAACTTTTAAAGCTCCATTCTGTCCTTTTTTAGCACCTCTTCAGTACTGTACTTTTTCTTTCTAGTTTAGCATACTCTCCAAAATGGTCAGAGAACCAAACTGTTGTAAAGCTTTTGTAACAAAATATAAGAAATCTCCCTTATACCATAGTTCTCAGTCTTACCTATATTGTGGATTTACCAATTTTTAACACAGCATTGTTGCTTAGTCACATTTAATTTCTAACAAGAGCTATTAAACAGTCACTATTCTTATTTGTAAATTTATGTAACAAATGATTCTAAGCTACACATTATAAAAACATAAATTTAAATAAATGCAGTTAGAGAAGACATTACTTTCACCAACTGGCTGCCAAAAAAGGCATATTTACATTTGTTTGACACATCTGACTGTAAACAAATGCATTAAGACTAAGTGAACTCCACTTAGTTGGAACTTACATTCAAAGGTATCTTCATGGGAGAAGTATGAATCCATGTACAGGCAGAATGCCATGGCACAGGACACAAGGTTGAAGAGGTTGGATTGGTCACCAGGACTAGAAGTTACCATAAGCCTTTAAATGGTTTTATATGCAATAGAAATCTTACTGAGTACAGTAATGTGGTAGGTTGACCCTGGCTGGATGCCAGGTGCCCACCAAAGCTGTTCTATCACTCCCCCCTCCTCAGCTGGACAGGGGAGAGAAAATATAACAAAGGGCTTGTGGGTCAAGATAAGGACAGGAGAGATCACTCACCAATTACCGTCACGGGCAAAACAGACTCAACTTGGGGAAAATTAACTCAATTTATTACCAATCAACCAGAGTAGGGTAATGAGAAATAAAACCAAATCTCAAAACACCTTCCCTCCACCCCTCCCTTCTTCCCGGGCACAACTTCACTCCCAGATTCTCTACCTACCCCCACCAGAGGCTCAGGGGGACGGGGAATGGGGTTTTCAGTCAGTTCATCACACATTATTTCTGCCGCTTCGTCCTTCTCAGGGGCAGGACTCATCACACTCTTCCCCTGCTCTAGCATGGGGTCCCTCCCACGGGAGACAGTCCTCCATGAACTTCTCCAATATGGGTCCTTCCCATGGGCTGCAGTTCTTCATGAACTGCTCCAGCATGGGTCCCTTCCACGGTGTGTAGTCCTTCAGGAGCACACTGCTCCAGCATGGGTCCCCCACAGGGCCACAAGTCCTGCCAGAAAACCTGCTCCAGTGTGGGCTCCTCTCTCCACAGATCCGCAGGTCCTGCCAGGAGCTTGCTCCAGCGTGGGCTTCCCATGGGGTCACAGCCTCCTTCGGGCACCCACCTGCTCTGGCATGGGGTCCTCCATGGGCTGCAGGTGGATATCTGCTCCACTGTGGACCTCCATGGACTGCAGGGGGACAGCCTGTCTCACCATGGTCTTCCCCACGGGCTGCAGGGGAATCTCTGTTCAAGTGCCTGGAGCATCTCCTCCCCCTCCTTCTTCACTGACCTTGGTGTCTGCAGAGTTGTTTCTTTTACATGGTCTCACTCTCTCTCTGGATGCCGTTTCTGTGTCCCAGCAACTTTTTTTTTCCTTCTTAAAAACGTTATCACAGAGGCGTTACCACTATCGCTGATTGGCTCGGCCTTGGCCGGTGGCGGGTCTGTCTTAGAGCCGGCTGGCATTGGCTCTGTCGGACCCAGGGGAAGCTTCTAGCAGCTTCTTACAGAAGCCACCCCTGTAACCCCCCCACTACCAAAACCTTGCCACACAAAGCCAATACAAGTAACAACCCAATCATCAATATTTTTGTGAAGGGAAACTTGGGTGCATGCCCTGTCTGTGGAATTGTAGCCCAGCTCTGACAGGCTGGAGGAATATTCTTGGAAGTTAGCATGGCATCAGAGACTGCTAACTGAAGAGAGGAAACCAGAAATCAAACCAATCATGTATGTCCTGTTTTACTTTCCTGTATCTCTTTCCAAATATATTTGATTTCATGAGCTTGGCTTTTTTCTATAATAAATTTACTTAGTTTCTACATCAGTGCATTCCAGATATTGTCATTGACTTCAAGGGAGCTGCCAAGTCACAGGAATTTCACTCCCTAGGAAGTGGCAGGTCTAAATGGTGAGACTGGTCTATCCTCACGTGCCCAGCACAAGGTCAGAATTTCCTACTGGCTTCTCAATGCCCCAAAGGCCAACTGGAAGCTGGCATCACTGAGAACTATATAGGGAGAAGTACCTTTCAAGAGAAACTATTAGTTAAAGTCCCCTTGCACTGCAGCAGAACAGTGAGGCTATTGGTGGAACATTTGGCAGACTACTTGAAGAAAATAGCAACTTAGGTCATGACCAAACATGAAGTTTATTATGTTCAAGCACTAGGTGGACTATTACACAGAAAAGCTGGTCAGCATTCCCTTTGATGCCCATTACATAATGAAATGATAACAGAATGTGTTGTCCATGTTGTCAGATTGCCACGAGGTTTTTTTCTTTTTATTATGTTTCCTTCTTTTGTTTCTCCCAGGATGCTTCAGTTTGCCTGGTTATTTATCTCATTAATATATACTTTTATAGCCAGTTATTCCTGAGTGTTCATTTTCATCTGTGGTTGCATCCACAGCCACATGTGCTGGCCTGTCAGACATAAACTGGCAGCTGCAGTTAGTTAGGCTAGGGCAGTAACAGTGGTGGAGGCAGAGGTCATGCCTTATAACACTCCCAAATTGTGACTCTTAATAAATTAATCTGTAAGCAGTACTAGCAGAAACACTGTTGTTCACTTAGAGGCGTAAGAATCTGAACAAACCTTTCTTCCATTAAATTTATCCAGAGGGAAGAAATGCCTCCTTCCATGCAACTGCAACAAAGACATACAACCATTCACTTTTGCCCTCAGTATCACAAGTCCTGAATGCTCATGTTATGGGGTTTTCTTACTTTGTTGTGTTGACTGCAGAATGGACATATACCCAAATGTTTTTCAAAGTCCTGCGACATGACAGACTGTTGTGGAGGCTCCTCCAGGCCAGCACTGCACTGAGACCCTGTAGCATGCACAGCTCACAGCTGTAAAGCCAACTTAGCTCAGGTGTCCTCACACCACTTGTGTCACTGCACTTAGATGCAATGCACTCAAAAGTAGCGTTCAGATGTTTTACACTTGTAGTGTGGATATGTTCTTGCAATACAATGCTGATTTGGCTCTCCCAAGTGTTTTTTCAAAGAAAAATGACCCAAAAGCTCAACAAATATTAACACACCTCATGATACTGGAGGTAGTAACAGTACAGTAACACAGAGAACAGGTTAGTTTATTGGACTATCTATAAATTACACTTTTTGTATTTCTATGTGTACTAGAAAATATATTACTGAGGGAGAATATAATTTGTCGTGATTAGATTAATTAGACTGCTGGGATTCATTTTTCAAGAGGTTCTATCCTTTTCATGCTTATATAACCCTAAATTGTGACTAAGCCATCATATTAATACAGAGCTGAAGAGCACTCGCATTTCATATTTTTTTGAATACCCCCTAATGGGGAGAGATGATTCAATCTAAGATGCCCATTAAAGCGCTTAGTACAGAGTGTAATTTTTTTTCATTTGCCATGATAATGATAACACAAGCATGACATGACAGTTACCTTAAGTTCAGTCAAGAAATGAACAGTTATTTGTTTGTTTAAAAAGTAAGTCTAAGTCCTTGCTTATATAGCAAAAGGTTATTGCAACACTATTCTGTAGTGCTCTATTTTTTCTGATTAATTTGTTTCACAGTGTATGGTGATACACTCATCTGCTGACATAGGATTCATTGCCCATCTTTTAATTAAATTGTTCAGGAATGATGGAGGATACTAGATTGTGAGAATACTGATTATATTTTACTAATTTCAGTCTACTTCTAAAACTTTAGACATAAAAGCTGATTTGAAGCCTATGAACATTTGAAGCATAATGTCTTTTTTGGGTTTTAATCCCAACACACCTTTTCTGCGCAATTAGCGTTTTCTTTTTATACTCTGTTTAGATGTCAAATATCTATGCAAATCACATACTAATTTATATATAGGCAGAAATAAAGAATACAGTTATTTTGGTACCAGGCATATGTTCTCAGGCATAATTGTTTCATTCAAGTAATTTTGTCTATTGATATCAATTAAACAATCATGACAGCGTAAATGGTAAATATGGAACACATTACTTTTGCCTGCGTTAATTTTCATTATGAACAGAGATCTCAAGAATTTAAGCATATTGATTCTGTAGGACTGGTGATCACATCCAAATCACAGCAAGTCTTTCTATCTTATCTCTCTACAACTACCTGAAAGGAGTTTGTAGTGAGGTGGGTGTCGGTCTCTTCTCCCAAGTAAGAAGTGATAGGACAAGAGGAAATGGGCTCAAGTTGTGCCACAGGAGACTTAGGTTGGATATTAGGAAAAATTTCTTCACCAAAAGGGTTGTCAAACATTGGAACAGGCTGCCCAGGGAAGTGGTTGAGTCACCATCCCAGGAGGTATTTAAAAGACTTGTAGATGTGGTGCTTAGGGACATGGTTTAGTGGTGGACTTGGCAGTGCTAGGTTAATGGTTGGACTCAATCTTAAGAGTCTTTTCCAACCTCAGTGATTCTGTGATTCTATGATTCTTTGATTGACTGAGTTTTGGGAAATGAAGGAATAGAAGTTGTTCTTTCCTGCAGTTCTGTTTGTTCTAGATCATCTGAATAAAATTTGTTTTATCACAGATTCTGTCCTCCAGATTCCACTATACCACAGTACATATAAACTTCAATTGCTTGGCAAGAAACTTGTAAGCAGTACTTAGTGAACAAATGTATCTAAGAAGTTTTGTAGACTGAGGCAAATTTTAGGAAATTATGACTACAATCAACAACAAGTCTGACATCTCTTGCTTAATCAACCATTTTTACATATTTCTGATTCTGTGTCAAGAATAATTTGTTTTGATATAATATTTCAGACCATTTTTACAAATAAAATCAAGTAATTTTACTTTCCGTAAATGTCCTTGAGCTGAAAGACACCATTTCAGCTTCTTTAGTGTTTACTTTTTTCCTAAAAAGCTGCAGTTTTTTCACTGTTTGAAGGTTAAGAGCTTTGAAAAGAAAACTTAAAATATCCATTAATGAAACAAAACAAAACTCAAGGTAACCAATTGTATTACAATATCGCACAGATTATGAATGCAAAGAGTGGTCTTATAAACATGCTTTCAATTATCTGAAAGAGGCCACTTAATTTCATTTGGCCGCTCCTGAAACAAGCTGTAACTTTGGACTACAATATGTCTGTAAGAATGGCATTCAGTCTTGATTTCAAGGGAATATCTAGAGAAGCCTTTCACACAGCACACTGCTAATATTGTTGACATTTTTCACTTTACTTTGAATAAATCTAACTTCAGTTTCTAATCACTGATTCTTGTTAATGTCTTATTCATATATGTTAAATAGCTATTGTCAGAAGTCTTTTCTCTCCACATATACCTGTTGACTGTAATCATGTTATGCTGTACTCTTCTTTGGAATTAAATAGTTTGAACTTCCTCAGTCTTTACTGTAAGATAAGCTAGAGCTCACATTAATCTCATGAATAATTAGCCTTTATACATTATTCTGGTTTTAACTGCATTTCATGAAATGTAGGTACTGAATGTAGATGTAATGTTCCAATTTTGGTCTCACTAATTGCTATAGAAAAGCAGTAATACTCTTCTAATTCAATTTTATATCTCTTTGCATATGCATGGAAGAATTGTGTTAGAGAATCACCACATGGCTACTGCATAGCCATGAGATGTCATATTACATGTGTTACTAACATAACCCCTAGGTCACATGTAATTGCTGTTTTTCTATCCTGTAACTGTTCTCTAAATTTGTTCATATGTTTTGGCTTTCATTTGCTGTTATTAAAATGTGGTACCCACATTTAATAAATTATTAAATGGTATTTTTTTTTAAAATGCAAGAGGATGCAGAATGAAGCTTCAAAAGGACAAGGATATCGTCCCATATTGTGAAGCCGCCTCTATGAGTGGCAGCAGCTGTAACGAAGATCACAAAACTAAGAACCTATTAAATATCACATCTGGCAGACTTGCTTAATCATGCAAGCATTTGAACTCTGCATTGGCAATGGTCTTACCTTAACAGCATCAGGTATTGGGTCACAGCACCACAGATAACAGCTGAATCATTATGTAGAATATTTGTGTGATGTTTATAATAAGCTGTTTGAGATGGATGGTTTACAATTTTCTGGAGGAGGTCAGAGAGTATATTAAAGCTGGATGGGGAAAGGGTGAGGTGAGAGATTGTTTTTACCAGCTAACTGTGAGAGAGATGATGTATGACCAGCAATAGTGGTTCTTGAAGCTCTCAATATACACAGCTTATGGAGGCATGTTAGTCCTCATGTTAGGGAGAGCAGTACTAATTAATCTTATGAAGTTAACAAGATGCAGGTTGGCAGTTCTTATGGGTACTATCATTTTTATTCTTTAAGATATCATCCCAACCCATATTAGGGAAACAGAAGGATGTAGTGAAAAAGTTGTCTATCAGTCCCATGTCTTCACAGACTAGCAGGGGAGGCAGACTGAAGGGGGATTCTTCTCACTGCCCACTAGGCTTCTGATACCGTATTCCCTCTCTTCCCTCTAATACAGCCATATAGGTAAGCTTTAAAATACATGTAAATGAAATGTTAAAAATGTGTCTATATGTAAGGGAGAAGACTGCCTTATGATAGCTTGAAAGACTTGTTCAGTGGAGAAAACCTCTGTTTCTTAGTATATTAAACAGCTTGCAGCGTTCAAAGAATGCTGAAATGAATTCAGAATGATAAAAATGAAGTGCTACTGGGAGACATTCATAGTCTGTAAACTGAGCTGCCATCCCAACAGTATCACCTACTAGTCTTCCCATTTGAAGAATCTCTCCCGAAGCCTTTCAGGAGGGTGACTAAGGCCTGTTTCCAGTGGAATTGATGAGGTTTTTAGGAAATAAATAGGTATCAGAAAAAAATCACTCCCATATTAAATACAAAGTAGGAGACATACCAGTAGTTTGAAATATGTGATCTTTCAGGAACATTAGTATTACAAGTAATAATAGTTAGAAGCCTAGGAAATTCAGTGTAATTTTCTATCCACAGTAAGTTAGAATTGCTTTCTGTGAGGAATAAATATCCATAGGGATGCAAAAGAAGTCATTAAGAAAATTATAATATTTTGCTCTGATTATTATAGGTCATTAAGATGTTTCCATTACCTTCGCCTAATATCAGATGTTCAAAATTATCCTCATATGCTTGATGAATATAATAATTTACATATTTATGTTGTTGCTTACTTTATTAAGTAAAATATTTAAGATAGTTAAACTTACAAAATCCTTTTCCTCTGAAAATGTCATAGGCAAAAAGCTTCAATACACGTCTATTTTTGTTATGCTGGAGAGATACACTTTAAGTTACCATGTTATGTTCTTGCCTCGCTAGAACCATTTGATTTTTCTAGATCATAGGGAGAGCTATTGAAATCTGGAACTTATTGTTTTAACTAAAATTATTGTTTTGGTTAAAACAATAAAGAGCACAGAGGAGTTTCGTACAGAGCAGAATCCTGCTTCCTCTTTGAAGAACTTTGGGGTTTTTTTCTAAGATCTTAAAGAAGGTCATACATTGCCTATCCACCCATGGTCTAGACATCTCTCACAAACTGAGCCTAGGGCCCTTTATCGTACTTTCATTCATTGCACACTCCCTAGAGAAAATTGGACCTTTTATACTCACACAAAAAAGTCTGAAAGTGATGACTACTAAAAAGGGGCAATTAAAATTTTGTGTGCTATTGGCGTTCACCTAAGAGTATTCTTAGGTGAATGCACATTAATTCTCTCTTAATATCATTCCTTAAGAGGTTATTTATAACTGAAATGTAGCTATTGCAGCTGACTAACTCTGTAATGGCTTATTTAAAGAGACGAAACACTTATTTTTAGTTTCATCTGATGTTCTTCTCACCTTTATCGATTAAAATTTTTTTTGACTATCCACAATAAACTAAACAATATTCAGTAGTCCTTAAATTATATTCTTTTGACTAAACAAACATTAATTTGTTCTTCCATGAAAAGTACACAATCCGAACTGGTGTTTAACAGATATATTTAGTATCTTCAAGTAAAACAGCATTTCAGTACTCTATTACAATTATTATTGGAACAGATCAAACCTTATTCTGTACAATAAAAAGCCTCATTATTGATGCAGAAATGATGTAAGTTTGTCTTAACTTTCCTAGAGAAGAAATAACTAGCATTCTCAAAGGTGTAATTTTTATTTAAACCTTTCCACAGGGAGACATATAAAAGAGATTGTTACTGAAATAACCACCTGTGCTGCTTGACTTGGGATTTTTTTCATACTCCTCTCTTTTCATTTGTTAATGAAATATTCATACCTAAGGCTAGTATTTTATGTGTCCTTAATTTTGATGATCCTCAAGACATAGTAAAAAATGACCCGTGAGCTTGGTGTGCTGCACCACATCCCTAAATTACCTTCCACCATCATGGCTATCAAGACAATGATTGAAACTGGGACTATAATTTTTCAATACTATAAATTTTTAGAATTTTTGTGCACTTTATCCCTCAATATATTCCTGCCTTCCTCATAGGTCCTATACTAACGATATATTTACCATTGTATCTCCAGAAATCAAAATCTCTTGTGTGGCAAGAGAAAGCTCCTATTCTAGGCAACCATTAGGAAATGCAAGGTCCAGCATTCTCAAGGAAGTAATTGTAGTGACTGTACTTCAAAGTGCAGACCACTTTCCTTTCATTCACCCAAAGGATTAAATTTATCCATTATATTTCCATGAATGGTGTTCATTTGTCCCAATTTCTACCAACCAGCAGTTTGATGTCTACTCTGAAATAAGCTGCCTACACTGCCAATGAAAATAAGTGCTCTCAAAGAGCAATTCATCTGATCCCCCCAAAAATTATCTAAAACAGCTGGTATCTTTGATTAGTTTAGAAAAATTCAACTCAAACAGAATTAGGTGACATAAATCCACCCTATATCCCTGGCAGGGGTCACTTTGACACTCATGTCAAGCCTGTTGGTGTTCAAGAAGCATTTGGACAATGCTCTTATATACATGGTTTAACTTTTAGGTTGCTCTGTGTAGAGTCAGGAGTTGGACTCAACGATCCTCATGGGTCCCTTCCAACTCAGGATATTCTATGATGCATATCAAACATTTACTTCAGTCTTGATTCTGGAGTGAGGTATTAAAACGCATGAGCAATTTCACATCCTTTTTTATAATCAAATGCCAAACTTCGAATTTTCATACAAAATAGCATAGCTGTTGAGAGGGGAATGGGTTATGGTGACACTCCTTTAAGAATTACAGGTGACCATTGGCATAGTTTTTAAGTTTTATTTTGCTACTATTTGCCAACAATGGAAAATTTCAAAAAGCTTTTTAGCCTAGATGTTCATGAGCAAGAACTGGACAGCTTATCCACAAATCACGTATATAGCTTCACCATCCTTCTAACCTATTTAAGCTATTGAATATGCAAACTTCTTAAAGAAAAAACAAAATGTAAATTTTAAATTAATTGGAAAAATGTATGAATTTGCAGTTATTACAGAGTAGTTAAAAACCTTATTCATTGTTTGCAAATGATTTTGTTGTTCATTGGGGAACTGAAGCATTTTTTTCTAAATGTTTTGGTTTTCGCTTTCCTAACTCAAGTTTTTCACAATCCAATATTGTTGATGTATGTCTGTAACTTTTCTTCAAGGTTAAAAGTATTTCTGTGATATTACAGATGATACACTGCCGCTTACAGGTAAAGTAACTTTTAGAACAAGATTAGCTAAAACCCTGTTAGACAACCAAACCAAAACAAGGTTTGTAAGAAGGCTGAGAAACCAATCTAAATCTGAATCCACTCAAAATACAACTATGAAGACAAAGATCTGATTATACATTTATTCATAAGAATAAATTCTTTTCCCCATTTAGTCTTTAAGTAAACATATGCACAGAGAGGGAAGCACACTGAACTGATACTTTCTCAATAGATAAAAGCTCTGTCTGCTTACAAATTTTTATTGCATGTACTAACTTACCAGCACTATGTGTTACTTACCTGCCTGTCACGTTTTTTCCAGATTCCTCCATTTCTTTATAAAATGTATCTTTTGGAGTCCCAAGAGATACTTGCACAGTGTTTCTTAGTGCCTGACAGTTTGAACAATCCCAGGGTCTAAACTTCAACCCTGTTGCTTATACCCCATCTCCCCATCCTACAGCTGTACCGTAACAGCCTGATAGTTGTTAACAAGGGTCAGGATCCCTAACCATAGCTACTTGTGTTTTATTGATATGGGTGCAAAATTAGACAAATCAGTAATGCAATCTGAGCTTTGGTCCTGCTTTCAAATATAAGAACACCCATTGCTGATATAGACTTATACACATATATGTATATATTTATATCTTTAAATATACGTACTAGAGAAATTTCATAGTTATGCTTAGATTGCTGGTTTAGTTTTCCTGAATACATGAATTATTCTATTCTGTATGAGTCTGTTTATCCAAGATAACATGCAATGCATTCATCAAAATAATATGAAATTAATTTATGAACAAAGCAAAAGGAAAGTTTGCAAGCCAAAAGAAATTTAAATATTTGGTGTGTTGGTGTAGATGTAAATTACTTAGTTGTTCAATTCCATCTAGTAATTTTTTGTATAATATTTCTTGGAATCTTAGCTGAAGTCAGTGAAATAGGACGATACAAAAATTTACATCACTTGAATTGTATACATAAATAAGAAGTTTACTAAAATTAAATGTAATAGAAAATACCAAAGTGAAGACGATGTGAGGTTTTGTAGTCAATCTGGTTTCATAGCACTTATCTTTTATATAAGGGGTATAAAGCACGCTAATAAAATTTATGTGCAACAGTGAACACAGCATGCTTTGTTGCAAGTACTATAGCTGTACTCCCGAGGAAAGGATCAGTGCCTTGTTCAGGAAGAAAAGATTATGAAAAAATTGTTACTGTGGCTTCAATTTAAGAAGGCATTTTCAGTATTACCAGCCTGGTCCACTGTTGCCTTTCTTTTGTTTAGGGGAAAAAAAAAAAAAAAAAAAGGGAGGAATGCAATACTTCACTCAATAAGCTGGTAAGCTTGGATGCTGACAGGTAGCTAGGTAGTTTTATCTTCTTTACTCAGAGTAAACAAAGTCCAGAACAGGAATCAGCAACTGCTACACTACTGCCAACCATATACCATGAGCAGATTTTTTTCTAATGGCGTGCATTAGGATCTGTCCGATGCCAAAACCCAAGAGCCTCAGTATCTTGAAAAGCACATCTGTGAGAGGTAATAGTCCTATTAATGACAGCAACTGATTAATGGCAACTTGCCTCTCTGGAAGGCAGCATCTCCCAGCAACTCCTAAGTTTTGTTTTGCATGCTTCATCTTTAATAGGAGGAAGAAAAAATATAACTCAGTGCACCACCCTTCAGACCTGACTTGGATGTGATGTGGCTCATTGGTTAGAGAGAGATCAATGGGGCATGAATGAAAGAGAGCTCTCTGAAGGCTGACGGCTGAAAGCCAGAAGAGAAGATATCTTTCCATGTGATTGTAGGAGTAAATCCATCTTTCAACATTAAAGTTTGCAACTTCTGACCTGTGACTGTTGAATGACCACGTAAAAGTAGTAAAAGATTGTCCTTAAGAAACTGTGTTTGTCCAGAAGTTTGTAATCTTTTGGAAGTAGCCTTTGCTACTGCCTTCAACACTTTGTCTGTATCATAACCTACCCACCGCACCCATCTCCTAAAGAACAGGATTATACTAATATAGATCACTTTCCAAGCTTACTACCTTTACAAATTTCATATATAGGAATTAGAACATAAGCCTCAATTTCTTGCAGAAAGCTCTGACACATTATTTTATTTTGATCACAAGTCACAATAAAATTCACCTTTTTTCATATCCTTGAAATTTTAATTAAGAAACATCAAAATATTTTAGCATCATTAATTTTAAGGAAACACATAACCATTCCCAGAGCTAAGATGTTCCATCATAGCTTAATAAAATGACCAAACTGCTTCGTTTCAGGTTAGTTCAATATTAAATTGTACTTAACAAATGCAATTCCTTTTTCCATGAAGCTGTAGCATATAAGCCTCATCATGTGACATTTCTCTCTTTGGGCCAGGCTGCTATTGTAACTAAACGTTCCAGTGATGAGCGGCTTGATAAGAGCCAAAACCACACTGCTGAATGGGTGCGTAGCTTTAAAAGATGTAATGCTATACTCCTGCAGAAAATGTTGGGGGGTTGTGGAAATTTTTTCCCAACTAAAAGTCCAACAAAAATATCCTAAATAAAACTAATGGTGACTCAAAGAAGTAGCAGATGATACCTGACAACCAGAGCAGTAACTTTTTTTTTATATGGCTGGATATGGCTGCCTAACTCATGTAACTCTTCTGTCAGGACTTGATTGGCTGTAATAAAGGTCAGGTTTAAATTTAAGGGGATTACTTAAAAAGAAAAAAAATGCTGGCTTGAGTTCCACTTATAAACCTTTGGATAGTTATATTAAACTTTCTGGTTCTGTGAGAGCTAATTTTCCTCACTCATGAATAGAAATTAAATAGCATACAAAGAATATTCTTATTACAAGGGAAAAAAAGCTAACGAAGTATGTACGCAAGATAAGAATAACTAATTCTTAAAGTGTTACTAAAACAAGTTCCCTTTTTTATCTTCTAGGGAACTGTCAGGCTACTGTTTTCCCCTCATACAATAATCTTCACTCACTCTTTAAAGTTTTTTTAAGTGTTTCTGGATTGCAAGGTCTGATTTGAGCTAATCTGATCTGTTGGTTTGTCATGTTCACATTAGCTGCTCCTCATTTCACTCTGCCTAGCCAAGCTTCACCGCACTCCTTGTCTCCAGAGCCACACATTGGGCAGCTGCTTGCTCCCCTACCTGTTTTCATTTGCTATTGTTTTAGGCACCCTCACTCTATTGTCTGCTCCTGCACTCATCCCATCTCTGCTATCTGAGCCTCATGCTGCTTTTTTTGCTCTGGTAATCACTCTAGCCAACTCCCACAGCTCTGCTCACTGGCTATTGTATCACCTCTTAGGAGGGCTCGTGTAATATTGAGAAAGAGCATAGTCTTCCAGCTCACAGGAGGCTTTTCAACACTCTTGTTTAACATATCTTGCACAAGAAATGCATAGGTCACTTTTTTTCTCTCTTAAACCTTAAGAAGATTTTCACCCAAAAGGTACTGCCCTTGTTGTCCCAGGGTCATGAATTTGCATCCCAGTACCAAAAAAATGTTCTATTTTTTTAAGATCAGGACACTCACCCCAGGCACGTTTACACAGTTATTTGGGCGACATATATACACACTATTACAAATACAAACTCTCTTTGTAATTTTGTGACGGAATTAACTCAACAGAGCTAACTCCCAAGAACAGTAACACAATAAACATAAACCAATCGGATTTCATGTAATCCTTCCCATTAATCTCCCCTTCTCCAGCACTGCACTTTTTTTCCAGGCTTGTACTCCTTCCTCTGTCATTCCTTCAGGAAAGAAGGAAGAGATGTTTTCCTTTCACTTTAGGCCTTCCTTACCAGATTCATATTCATACATGTCATGATACAGCAGCTATGCCTGTATATACCATCTATGAGGCTAGTTCTATCTTCAGGCAATGAAGAGCTCCCAGTGGTTTTCACGTTCTCAGTAGTTTTAATGCTCTTTTCATACAGTGAAAATGTGAAAGGTCCATGCTTTATTAGGCTCAGGAAGAGACCAGCAGGTTTCCAAACAAGGTTCAAATGAAACCACGTTCTGGATTTAGCAAGAGTGGCCTGAGATTTTTTAATTAAATATTATTTTTTTAGCACACTAATTAAGATATGCCTCTCTTGTTCCAGTGCAAAGTTTTTATTGAATTCTTAGCTCCTACATGAAGAGGAGAAAAAAAGGTCTTTTTTAAAACACACGGTTCTGATGGATAGGTATATCCTGTCTCTATAGAGCAGAGGTCTGTGTTAGAAACCTCTGTAACCAACTATAACGATGGCTATTTTTATTTTATTATTTTTCTAATCACTTACTATCCTTGTCCTCATTTCTGGGGGGGAGCGGGGAGGCAGATACCATGGGTGGCCTGCAATACTATGTTCACACTATGTTCACTAGGTCACTTAGCTTATTATATGCTTAATTACAGAAATTACTTAGAAGTGGCTAGCATAGTATAGGGGTATTGATGGTGGGAATACTGAGAAACTTCTTGTCACGGTCATGTTGAAGCATTTGTACTAATACAAATAATGTAAGAGAGACTATCTTGGAAGTGTAAGATTCTCAAGCATATGGCTCTGTCTTTCTTCCCAGTAAGTTGCTCCTGCTGTTCCTTTTTAGCCACACCCTAGAAAGTGGGTGTTAGAATATTTGTAAGTGGATGTTTTAGAACAGATAGGAGTTTTCAAGGTGATAAAAAGGCAAGTTTAATTAAAAACCATGTTCTTATCTGAAAAAACCACTCCATCTATCTGAGATTAATGGAGACTCAGAGATTAATGGTAGCACAACGGTTTCCATAACTGAAATAAGCTCAGTCTCTCCTTAGTTCACAAAAAGAGACAGAAAAGATGAGGTATAGTGACTTCTCCATCCCTTTCTTACCCAGTTCATATGGGGGAGGAGAGGTCTACATGCTCCAAAAGACACTGGACCTCCAAAACCCTGGAACACATACGGAAAAACCAAAGCTTCTCAGCTCTAATCTTCCTACATTCACTTCACTCATCCACGTGACCCTCTTCCCGTGTCCTGTCTTCTCTTCCATTTCCTTCTGTTTTCAGTCTTTCTTTTGAACTCATTCCTTCCCCATTTGCACAGCTATTTACTGAACAGCGTAAATTTTGGGTAACTGAGATCTGGAGCGACAGGACTGTGATTTCTCTTTAAAAAAAAAAAAAAAGTTGGCATATGGATATCACCTTTTTTGAAGAGTTATGGCAGCTCTGGTGTCTGAACTCAAATTCTATAGTCAAGGGCTGTTGGACCAACCTTCCTACATACTTGAGAAGCAGGGTCCAGACTGCATACCATTTTATAATTATTATTGTCCAGTGACAGTCAGAATCTGATGTATGTGGATAACAGATGGTCTGAACACTCTTGGACACTTAGATCAATCTTAAATGTCTGCTAGATTATTTGAATATGATTTACAATTCCTATGGATATAAGTAAATTCTGAAAGGCACATTGCAAATATAACCGAAGGGAACACAACGGCCTATTTAATGTTTTAAATGCTCAATGCTAAGATGTCAGCAGTATCATCAAAGTAGCACCTGACACTACCATCAAAATACCGTCTAAAAATGCTGTGCCCAAAATAAACAAATACTTTTGAATACTCTCTCAGTGCCTCAGCTTTCTGTTTCATTATAATGTATTGACTATAAAATTCATAAAATTTTTGAGTGACATAGCAAAATCTCTGAAGAAATGAATAGTTCCATCTTCTGAGTCTTCAGCGCAGATGTTTGTAAATAACTAATGTAGCATAAGGCGAGTACTTGGAATTCTAGGAAAAAAAAAAGAGGGAAAAAATTAAGTATACACTCATTAATTTAACATTACCTAGCCTGTGTGCTGCAGCGTGTACCTTCATGGAAAAAAATATGCAATCACTGATTTGAAGACTGTACAGTGAACCAGAGTATGAAATTAAAGCTGCATGGCTAATGCTCTGGGAATTAAATTCAAACTAATTGTATTAGTGTATTACATTAATATTATTTTCTGAAAAGGCGGCTTTCTGTGTTTATAGTGAAATCTGCGAAGTGTATGCATGCAAACATGTGGAAAAGGGTCTTCAGGTTTTTTTCAAGATTGCGCTTCGTGCTTCACGCAGCTGCAGCAGGGAACTCGGAGCAGCAGGTAAAGCTGCTCACCCCAACCTCAGGTGAGCAGAAATACCCACCACCCTGGAGGGGACCACCACTACTTACAGGGCCACAGCCTCGGTACAACGTGCTGCCCCTGACAAAGCTGACAGCAAGTCTCCATTACACGCCATCTGCGTGTAGGCCTGAGCGTGTGGACGCCCGCCAGGTGCCCAGCACCCAGGCCTACCTCAGCGACAGCCCCGCCGCCGCTCTGCCGCCACCGCCGCCGAAATGGCGTCGAACCGCCTCGGCAGGCACGCGGCGGCGGCGAGCGGGAGGAGGAAGAACTACATTTCCCAGGAGCCGCCGCGCCCCGGGGTGATGCGATTGGCCAGGGCCCCAGCCCAATCAGCGGGGAGGGGGTGGGCAGGGGAGCCGCAGGTGCTCGCCGGCGGAGGCTAGCGGCCGGGCGGCGGGGGGGAACATGGCGCTGGGTACCAGGGCATCGCGGCGGTTGCTGCACCTGCCGGCCGGGAGCTGCCTCCTCCTCCTGCTGCTGCTGCTCCTCCTCCTCCTCTGCGGCCAGCTCGGGGGAGGACAGAAGAAGAAGGAGGTAGAAACGTTCGCTTCTTTCGCCATCGCGCCCGGCCGAGGGGCCGGGGCTGCCCTGCCGTGCCGCCTCCCCCCCCAGCAGCGCCCGCGGGCACCGGCGGCTTCCCCCTCCGCCCGGCGCTCTGCCTCCCCCTCGCGCTCCTCCCGCCGCGGGCGCGGGCCTCCCCCCTCCTGCCCCGCCGGCTCCTCTCCCGCCCCAGCCCTGAGGGGGGCGCCTGCGGGGCGGAGGGCGCCGGGCGGCCGCTCACCCCGCCCCGCGGAAGATGGCCGGCGCAGGCGGCGGCGGCGGCGTCTCCAGGGCAGCTGGGAGCCAGCGCCGCGGCGGCGGGGCGCGGCGCCGCGCCGGGTTCGCGGTCCCCGGCGTGATGTCCCAGCCCAGGCGGGGTGCCGTCCGTTGTCGCGGGCCTTTAACTCCACGGGTTTGAGCGCATAAAGGCAAGGGCCGCCGTCCTGTGCTCGGCTGCCCTCCGCGGTGGGCCTCGGGTGCCTCAGCAGCCAGCCGAGGGCGAGGAGCGCTGACCCACGACGAGCCGTCAGGCGAATGAAGTTGAGCCCCGTGTTTGTGGAGCTAACTTAAAAGAAATGCCCAGAGTTCATAAATAACACTGCAGCAGTGGCAGCAGGTGTGCACGTATGCTGGTGTGGGTGCCGATGCCGTCTCTTCATGGTGGCTTCCGCATAAGAGAGACACGGAGGAAGGAGCAGTTTTAATTCAGTTCCAGTAGCAACTGTCTATCTTCAGCAACTTTTGTACTTCGGTAGGGGAATGTGCAAAAATGTGTAGTGAAAATATTTGCCTTCTTCAGGCTTCGGTGTACTAGAGCTTACTACGCTTCTCTCCCTAGCTTGCCCTGGATTTCAGGTCAGGTTCTCGTATACCCAGTGCTAGGCCAACCAGTAGAGTCTCTTTACAGTTTCTCTGTAACTTGATTTAGGGGAGGAGATGACTTTTTACCAAACTGTAGAATTTTATTTTTGATTTTTTTTTTTTACATCTGTTTTCCGCTGTCAGTGTTGCCAGAGGACTTGTGCTTTGTGGTGGGGAAGGAGAGGGAAAGAACAATTTTGCTAACAGATCCTCTCTTTGAACTATCTGCTCAGACAAAGAGAAGAATGGCTGGAAAATTTTTTGTTTGTTGCTTTGTTGTTCTTTAAAGAACTATATAGGTTAGTAAGGCTTTTAGGCCAAAGAAGTAAGGTGAGGGGGAGCAGAGAAGGAGGTGCTGATGTCTTCCCTCTACTGTCCAGTGACAGGACTCGAGGGAATGGCTTTTAAGCTTTAGCTGTCTCAGGGGAACTGTGGATTGGATATTAGGAAGAAGTTCTTCACTGAGAAGGTGGTCAAACACTGGAACAAGCTCCCCAGGGAAGTGGTCATGGCCCCAAGCCTGTCGGTCCTCAAGAAGCTTTTGGACAATGCTCTTAGGTATATGGTTTAACTTTTAGGTTGCCCTGTATGGAGTCAGGAGTTGCACTCAGTGATCCTAGTGGGTCCCTTCCAACTCAGGATATTCTATGATTCTAAAAGGCCAAAATTAGTATGTAAAATCCTTATTTAAGTATCTAAATAGTGGTCCGACTTTGTGGTCTTACCAAGTTAAGTAGTAATCTGATAATTGAGATAAATCCCTTGGGTATCAGTGTAAAAAACAAACCCCTTCACTCTAGGCATTCTCTTTTTTCCTCTTTCTGGAAAGAGTAGGGAGTAATGTGTTGCTCTTCTGCTGGTATAATTAATTTCTTTTCAAAACTTTAACATTAGGTTTTTTAATAAAATGTGTTTAATACTCTTGATTCTCTCTTGCTGTGATGTACTGGCATTGCGACTTCTGTTGACATTTTCATGTGGAGTGACAGCTGTGCTACCAAGATAGCTGAAATAATCTTTATTTCTTTTTTAAATGGAATCCTTTCCTAACAAGTAAATAATGGCAAATTAAAATGGACATCTACAATTACTTTCTGTAAAGTTTCCCCAATCCTACTGCAGACGTGGTACGTAACGGGATTGAAATGGATACTTTTTGCCTAGCCATTTGGTACTATGGTTCAGGCTGGTATTTCTCCTCTGTAAAGCTTGTTATTAAGTTTTTTTCCTTTTTAACTGATTTAATTAACACTTCTCAGTCTTCTGCATCTTTTTACCTCCACTTTTCATTCTTGTTTAGTATTTTTTCTGTTAATGCAATGGACTAAATACTGCTCGTGCACACAAAACACTGTTTTTATGCACTACAACTGCACCTTTACAGAAACTAGTGCAACGTTGTAAGTGCTTGCTTCACTTTAAATGCAGGCTTAAAGGAAAGTGTAACTTCAAGGTTTTCAGGGTTTTATGTTATGAATATCACTTCGTATGAGTTGTATATGTTACAGTTGAAGTCTGGCTCCTTTTCATACCCTACTAACCTCATGTTGAAAACTCTAGTAGTTTGCCCAATATATACGGGGAAAAAACATCTGTATGTGAAAGATGAAACCTGAACTTTCTTACAGTAGGCAGTTTGGAAATAACATTTTAAAACTGTTCTGAGGAAAATTATATGAATTGAAAGAGCAAAGGATCTTGTGCTATGGGAGGTTCCTGTTCACAATAGTGGCCAGAAGCACAGTGGTAAAAGGCAAAGATGATGGAGGTTAAATGTGTAAAGTGAACCTAAGTTTTTCCATACAAAAACTGATAAGATTGCTATAGCTTTTATGGAAGTCGGAAAAATGGTTGAATGTACAGTGAATTGTTTCAAAGTGCACCCTGCAAGAGGGAGGTTAATGTAGTAGGGTTAAAATGTGTATCTCATGAGATAAAAAGAAGTCACATCTCAGTTTCCTCTTTCCTGCTTGCTTTGTGTGTGTCTTCATGGGGGTGGAAAAAGAGGTTAAGGAGTAGAGAGAGGAAACTTCCTTCCCAATCAACTTCTTTGAAAACCTTGAGTACTTAAAAAGTACTTGAAAATTAAATACTTGAAAATAAGAAGAACTTGAGATGTTGGAATTGGAGCTTAAGCAAGGAAAGTATCCTTGGTGAAGACAATGTTTTGTTTTTTTATTTATTTTTTTCTTTTAAAGCATTGACTACATAGAAAAGTATGCATAAAGTCTGAATGATTAGAGGTGTCCGGATCAGTTGTATGAGCCTGGAGGGTGGAAATAACGGCTTTGCTGAAAGGAGAGGACCAAGTTAAGGTATTAGGTGTTTTTGAAGGACTTACTACTAGCAGAGAAAGATGAATGGGGAAACTAGAGAACATTGGTGTAACTTTCTGTGTTGATTGTGAAATACTATGTTATAGCTGTATTTAGAGTGGAAAATATGTAAGTTCTTAAATTACTAAAATACATTGTCCTATACAGTAAAATATTCGTAAAATATTCTTAATGATAACTAAAGAAACTTCCTCCTGTGGCAAATAACTGAAAAGTACTGTTGTCCATCTTCAACTTGATTAAATTTGTAAAAATTCAAATCCATTCTCTAATAGTTCTTTGAATTAGTTGATGAATAGTCATCTGGTGTCATGGAAGCTATTTCTAGAATGGCAGCATGAATATGTAAACATACAAACATTCCTATTGCTTCTCTTTAATCCTGCTGTTCACTTTTCTCTATTGCGGACACCCATGACAGCTTTCACCCCTGAGGAGATAAATAGAAAACATTGGACTGTCTTAAAATGACCACAGATAAAGTGTAATAATTTGGAAATTAGATGAAGAGCAACACCATAACTTTCTCCCATGGCTCACACTTAAGAGCTAACTAGATTTGGAAAGACTGCTTTTATGATTTTAATTCTGGTGCTGAGCAGTACATTTATTTAAAGTGGAGTAAAAACCAGTTCTTGGTTATGAAAATAGCAGCAAGTAACTGAAGAAGGACTGTTCTCTTGGAAACTATATTCATAATGGGAGAAAATAATAATTGACTCTTTTCACAGCGTCTGAGATACTATATTTTGTGTTAACATTCATACATTTTCTGTAAGGCATGTTCCCAATCCTTTTGATCCTTTTTATATCTCTTATACAAATTCTAAGTTGTTAAAACTTTAAAATTGAAAGGAATCAGAATGACAATATTACACTTTGAAATATACCGCTTGGTGTTTTATTATAAATTGCTTCGCATGGGCAATTTATATTTATAAAGACAAGATTTTTCTTGACTGAAACACATAGAAGAACGTTGATTTTGCAATATTAAAAGCATTTCTCATAGAGGGTAAAGTTTATTTTTGAGCTTTCAGGTAGATGATTCAGAAGCTTAGTTAAACCTCTGCTATGCAATCGGAGCAGCGATTTTTCTGTAGGTAAGTTTTTCATTACTGCTAAATCTGACGCAGGGAAGCTGCCTGTGTAGACCAACATATCGGCTTTGTTCAAGTGGAGGTATCTTGTTCTTGTTGAGCTTAAATCTACTAAAAAACATTCTGATGACGTATAATAACGTTGTAGTTGCCTTACTTTTCTGTAATGTAAAGTTCTGTAATGTCTTAGTTGGACCTGAGTATTTTTGAAGTATTTCAAGACTGGTCTCTCAATCACTATTCCTTACCTTTTCCACCCTTTCCCCCACTGGGTGTAGAAGTTATGGCAATTGTAGAGAAATTGTAGAAGATAGGGTTGGAAGGACAATCTAATTGAGGCTTTATCCCAAAGCTCAGCTGTGCTTTTATTGTTCCTGACAAATGTCTATCTGATGTGCCCTTAGAAGCCTTTAGTGGTGGTGACACTACAGCTTCCTTAGGTAACCTATTACTGTGTCTTATTGTTAAAAGGATTTTTTTCCCAAAGATCTAACCTGAATTTCAGTGTGTTCAATATCCACATTTTTGAGCCTGTTATTTCTTGTCCTCATCATGACCGTAAAGAACAGATTATTGTTAGATGTCTTCTGCATTTAGACAGAGACTAAAGGCAGCATTTGACAGTTTTTCCAGAGTTATTTTTTTTTCTTATAAATAGAAGCAACTCTGTAATGTTTTAAGGCTTTGAGTATTAAATGTGGTAATCTTCCTGAGAGAATCTTCAGTCCTGAACATACTTTCCTCTGTTTTATGTGAAATTAACTGGGATAGATTGGCAGGATCCCCTTGTTTCTGCACCATGTGTTCTTGTTTTCCTTTGGGTTTATATATTGAGCCCGTCTTGTTTGTCCGGGGTTACTGATGATTATTATCATGTTCCTTCCCTTGAAGTCAGAATTGTACCTTCTGCTTTAAAATTCCTTTCCTAGTCCAATTCATAGAATCATAGAATCATTTAGGTTGGAAAAGACCTTCAAGATCATCGAGTCCAACCATCATCCATGCCCACTAAACCATGTTCTGGAGTACCTCATCTACGCGCTTTTTGAATACCTCCAGGGATGGTGACTCAACCACTTCCCTGGGCAGCCTATTCCAATGTCTGACAACCCTCTCAGTAAAGAAATTTTTCCTAATATCCAACCTAAATCTCCCTTGCTGCAACTTGAGGCCATTTCCTCCTGTCCTATCTCCAGCCACCTGACAGAAGAGACCAGCACCCACCTCACTACAACCTCCTGCCAGGTAGTTGTAGAGAGCGATAAGGTCTCCCCTCAGCCTCCTCTTCTCCAGACTAAACAGCCCCAGCTCCCTCAGCCGCTCCTCATAAGACTTGTGCTCCAGGCCCCTCACCAACTTGGTTGCCCTTCTCTGAACACGCTCCAGCAACTCAATGTCTTTCCTGTAGTGAGGGGCCCAAAACTGAACACAGTACTCGAGGTGCGGCCTCACCAGTGCTGAGTACAGGGGAACAGTTACCTCCCTGCTCCTGCTGGCCACACTGTTCCTGATACAGGCCAGGATGCCGTTGGCCTTCTTGGCCACCTGGGCACACTGCTGGCTCATATTCAGCTGGCTGTCAACCAGCACCCCCAGGTCTTTCTCTGCCGGGCAGCTTTCCAGCCACTCTTCCCCAAGCCTGTAGCGCTGCATGGGGTTGCTGTGACCGAAGTGCAGGACCTGGCACTTGGCCTTGTTGAACTTCATACGATTGGCCTCAGCCCATCGATCCAGCCTGTCCAGATCTCTTTGTAGAGCCTTCCTCTACAAGGTCCACAAGCAGATCGACCCTGCCTCCCAACTTGGTGTCATCTGCAAGCTTGCTGAGGGTGCACTCAATCCCCTCATCCAAATCATCGATAAAGATATCAGACAGAATGGGGCCCAACACCGAGCCCTGAGGAACACCACTTGTGACCTGCCGCCAACTGGATTTCACCCCATTCACCACAACCCTCTGGGCTCAGCCATCCAGCCAGTTTTTCACCCAGCGAAGAGTACACTTGTCCAAGCCATGAGACGCCAGTTTCTCAAGGAGTATGCCGTGAGAGACAGTGTCAAAGGCCTTGCTGAAGTCAAGGAAGATAACATCCACAGCCTTTCCCTCATCCACTAGGTGGGTCACCTGGTCATAGGAGGAGATCAGGTTGGTCAAGCAGGACCTGCCTTTCGTAAACCCATGCTGACTGGGCCTGATCCCCTTCTTGTCCTGGAGTTGCCATGTGAGTGCTGTCAAGACAAACCGTTCCATAATCTTCCCCAGTACCGAGGTCATTCGTGGTGGTGTTTCACCATAAATGTAGCAATTCTCACCCTTTCAGAGCTAGGGCCTGCAAAACGTGCAGCAAAGCCTGCTGCCCTTGGTCTCTCTTGCTCCAAAATGGAAAAGGCACTAATTAGTTTCTTCCTCTGTTTCCTGATGCTGTTTTCTATGACCTGTAGCATTCTTTCCTTCTGATCAATGTTCTGCCTGCCTATTTAATTTAAAGAAAGAAATTACGAGAAATGTGGTAGAACACGTGGAAAAAAAGAAAAGAAGAAAAAAGATGTATGATGAATGAGGAATGTTCAGCATGGATTAAATGGCATGTGTAGCATGAGACAGATTCTTGATGTCTCAGGATCTCTGATACTATTTCAACAAAATAGTGATAATTACAACTTAAGTTTTTTCTCTTTATCTCTTGAAATTCTGTTTAACATTAAACTTGAATATAAAGTCTTTTTGGTCTTCTAATCATTAAAATTTTGGTTTTGCTCTCCAGACTGTGGAGTACTGCATGTTTTTGCTTTTCAAACAGCATGCAGGAAAATGTTTGGCAGTTATACCAAGTATAGACTCCTCTTTAAATCTTTATTAACAATTGAGATGTGACAAAGGTTTAATCTGTGAAGGGAAACTCTGTCTATAGATTTGGCTTCAAACCATTTTAAAGATGTATTTTAAGTGGAGGGTTTATATCCAGTTGTGTAATTTGCCATTTTATCTATTGTTGCCGTGGAGAGACAGGAGTGGGTTTTTTTTGTTTTTTTTTTTAATTTAGTGCTTAAAGCTTTAAAATAACTGTCCTGGGTTTGAAGTGAAATAACAGTGATAAGTTGTGTCTGAAAATGTAAAATTCTTTAAATGCAATTCTAAATGTTTTTCTCTACTCTGTCCTAAAAAGAATGGGAAAAAAAGTGTTTGCAACAATTCTTTATTTTCTGATGATTTTTACAAGCAGCAAAACCCTCTATATACTTTCCTCTTCTATTCCTAATTAACTAAATTTTTGGAGAAACTTGGCAAAATTAACTAGCAGTTCTTATTTTAACAAATCTGTACAGAAAACCTTGATGTCTTCAGTGATTGCATACAATAAGTGAAATAAAGGATGCTTACAGCATCCTGATAGCATTTTGTAATTGAATTACTGAAACTTTTCTGTCCCAGATGTCTCCATTTGGCATCCTTGCTGTCATAAGACAGATCAGTGGCGTAATTGATCTTTTCCCCTGTTCCGTTCTATAACCATTTATACAGCACATCCTGTGCAACCACATGGAAAATACAGATTGTATCTGCTTGAGTTCTAAGTGCTTTGGAAAAATCAGTCAGTACAATTAGAGTCGGAAAGCATTGGGGTTTTTTGTTATTGTTTTGGGTCTTCAGATTTATCCTCTTTGTTTTTGAAAGTGTTTTGAAGGTCACATTTTATTGGGTAAGATAATGATCAGAGCTAAAAAAAGGAACTTTACCTGGTATTTGTTTTAGGCCTCTTCCTCATGTTCTAATAAATCTGAAAGCAAGCATAATAAAAAAGTATTGTTATCTTTTCATCGAATGCTATGAGATATTATAATATATATATAAACATGTTCTTTAATGTTTGGTGCATATATCAAATGTAATAATGATTCTTTTTCTTGTTAGAACTTCAATAATAAGGGATTGCCATGAAATAAGTTGAAAGATATTTTATAGTGATCCTCAAAGCTGCATTTTAGATAGAGAAACTCCTATTTTTATATGCTATTATTGCAAGTCCTTCACATTCTAAGAAAGATAAGCAGATTGATAACTTGCATTGAATGGATTGCTTCTTTTATGACAGAATTAAAAAAAAAAACCCTGGCAATATTTTGGTGACATAAAATAGTCCCAGAAATTTGAAATGGAAAAGATTTGCACTTGTGCCAGTATAGGCTTCTTCATGACAACACTCTTCTTTGTGATTGCTAAAGTGGTGGCAGGACTTCTGTAATTTCTCTGGGGAGACTGTTCTCCCACCTAATAGGATTTACTGTTAGGTTTTTATTTTCTTCTGATGATTGTATCTGATAATACCATTTTGCAATACCCCAAGTTCTTCATCTTTGTCTTAAGCTGTTGCAGTCCTTAGCCTAATTATGCCATTACATTACTTTTTCTTGTTCTTCTGAATCTAAAGCAAATTACTTTTGAATTTCAGAAGTACTGGTCATTAAGCTTTGCAGAGTTTGGCTGTGTTGTATAAAACATTTGTATATCAAGTTTATAACGTAAGTGGTAATTACAGTTGTGCAGTCCTTTTGTGGAATGACATTTTGAGTTCACAGAGTTGCTTGAGGTTCAGCTAATGAATCAGCTAACTCCCTTAATACTGCATTTTGTCAGGTCCTGCTGACTACATGTTCAGGCTTTTTCAGGTATTTTGTTTCTTGGATCTTGTCAGTGGCAGCCATACATTCTGCATCTAAAGTTAAGCCTTTGACTCAAAACTGCACTGTCCTCCAAGAGTCTGTTTCTTTTGAATAACGAATTCTTATATTTATATTGCAATGTTTTTTCTGCACTATGCTGAAGAATATAGTTATTTTAACAATAAATTAAGAGAGGCATTTTTTTGGTTGGTGCTGCTTAAACTTTTCTTGGTAATTGTAGCTGCTTTGTCTTTGTTTACTTCAGTCATTCAAATTATTACTTAAAACATTTTGTTCTTTTTCCTTCTCTTAGTTATCATGAACTCCATATGACCATTTTCTACTTCTGGTAGTAAACTAGAATGAAATCAAAATTGCATTTAATCCATAATTACTAAATTCACTGGGGTACTGATATACTAAAAATATGAAACTTAAAATAATTTTTATTTTTAATCCTATTAAAGTATTTTAATGTGAATCTTCATCTTTCTGTAAAAGACAACTAGAGACTCAGACTCTGCAAGGGTGATTAATGTGGGGGATGATAAAACTGAGCAGACAGGATGCTTTGAAATATAGCTCCTTTCTCTACTCTGTTTTTTGAAGGTTATCTAACAGTATAAAGAAGGTATTTGAATACAAGTAGAAATCTGTTTTGACTGACAGAGGTAGTGCTTTTCTAGATACCCTAGAAGTTGCAGGGCTAGGACTACATACACTGAAGGAATAAATTAGCTATACCAGCATATGTTTAGGTGTTTCTCCAAAGAGAGGAATTCAAGCTACAATTAGGTGAGGCAATTGTGGAGCAACTTAGTAATGGAAGGAGTAGGGCACCTCATCATAGGTTGCACTGCCAGCACTCTGCATAGTCAGTGATCTTGAACTGGGGAATAGATGATGCGAAAGGATGTTCCTGAAATCTTGTCCTTCTCTAGATTTTGGATGCTTGAGTCAGAACTGTAAGGCTGTGCTGTCCACTCTGGGCTGTCCAGAATTTGGTATAATTTCCTAACATAGAAGATGTCCTGGTAAAGTATTGTGCAGACTTCAGCTACAGGAGGAGATAGTGGTGATGCTAATACTTCAAGGACTATGTACATGGTCCTTAAAAATGATAACAATAGAAAAGCAAAGTAAGAATGTAATTGCTTGATGAGAGTATTGTTTTCTTTTTTTTTCTTTCTCCACATGGTGATGTATTTATGGTTAAGGTAGTATGTACTCTGGTTCCTGTTCAGATCATGTAAGGTGGTGCAACTATGCCTATTGATTGTGGTTTACAGGATATGGTTTCAGGGATTTCTCCTGAGATGTGGGACTTGAATATCTCCATGTTGATGAAGATCATAGTGAATCCCCTTCACCTTACCTGGTCAAACGCTCTAAAATTTAGAAGAGTGCACAAATGCACACAGCAATAAGTGGGTTTTGTTTTCAAGCATGCTTTTTAAAGTATGTTTACTGTGATGCCTTTTACTGAGATGTTTTTGGGCATCAATTAGGTATTTTCAGATTGTGCTTAAGATCAGAAGCCTAGGGGAATTAATACACTTGCTACCTACTTCATCAGTCTCTTCAGTGGGGCCGTAACTTGATCTCACTGCAAAGTCTGGCATGTTTAAGTGTAGGGCATGTTCAGAGGTCTAGAGAGCATTGAGAGTTCTTCCTTCTTCTTTACTGCTGTGTCTGAATATTTTTTTTTTTTACATGTAGGCTATGCAACTTGGTAGTTGGATATGAAGTAGAATTACTACAACTTGTAGATGCGTATGGTTAATGAACTCCATTACCTTCTATCTATGCATCTCGCCAGTGAAAAACAAGTTAGCTAAACATGCAAACCTCATGTCCAGTATAACATTACACATCCTGGTGACTTAAATGGAAATCCCATCCCATGTTTCCCTGAACAGTGTGTTTTGGAAAACAAAGGCAACTTGCTGAAGTTAACTTCTTTGATGAAGCTGGGTTTTTTATTATTATTGGGCTGGAGGATAGTAAAAGTACATAAGGGAAAATAAAAACTATTAAAAGCTGTCTTGAAGAGGGCATGAATTGCCAGGGATTTATGTTCATTCTAGCTTTATTGTATACAACAATCTCTTTGAGATGCTACCTTGCCTTACTTTTTTTGAAATAGAAGATTTTTTCTTTTACTGCAATAACTAGACTAGCAGAATTAATGGAATATATAAATAGGTTAATATGACACTAAATGCAGTGCTTTACTGTAAAAGTATGAAGAAGTGAAACTTTTAATTTGCTTTTACAATTGTACCTTTCTGACCTCATTTCCAAAAAATGCTTTAGATTTTTATCAACCATTTGTGTTGCTGGTACACTGTAAGAAGGCTTTTGGGCTATCTATTAATCTAGTAGTTGAGTATTGCAAAAATCAGTTTGAAGTGGATCAATCTTTATGGTGATGAATGACTGAAGTTGATAAGGTTTCTTCTTATCAGCTACCAGCCATATGCCTTAAATGGAATTGCTGTTAATGGCACATAAAACTTCATTAGTAGCCAGATTCCTTCTGCATGTTCACTCAGCAAGTCCTAGATTCTCCTAACTTACCTCATGCTGAAATGTGACTTGCTCAATGAGTGGCCTGATCAGGTAAGAGTGTTAAATCTGATCAACTTTTTCTTTTCTATGAGCAGTTGACCTGAATTTGAGGCAAAATGCCTGTGAAATATGATGCCACACAAATTGCATGTAAATATATTAAAAAGCACACAATAAGATACACACATTTCTAAAAAGAGAAGTTTTGATCATCCAAACAGATATTGCTTTGATCCAGCAGGAATATTTTGGTCATGCTGTTTAAATGTGTCCTTTTATTACAGTTAAGCAGTAATTGTTATCACAAAATCCAGATAGCAATATTTGGTAATTTCATTCAGGAAATCATTCTAACAGTATTCTTTTTCTTTAAGGAAACACGACATGACCTTGCCTTATAAAATACTAAAAATGTTTACCAGGTTTAACTATTAAGACTTAAGAGAAGCCAAGTTCAATGATCAAAGGTATGCAGGAGTGAGAGTCCTTAACTCTTTTAGGAATCTGTTAGAGGATAGAAACTGGTAGTCCTAGGTTGTCTGAATTCTACGTTATTTTTGCATCACACTTCTAAATGTTTTAGTCAAGGTTTGTGCTCTTGGCAACCATATGATGGCTCAGCTTTAATGCATTTCATTGGGAGCTTTTTCATCTTTCAGTTCTATGCCTGATTTCTATCAAAGCTTCCAAATGAAGTGGAAAGAGAATGGCAGGAATTTCTTTAGAATTTCAAGGAGGACATCAGTCCTAGGAAGCTTAATCCAAATTCAAGATGTAGGACTGTTATGCCTCTTACTTGTCCACAGCAGAAGGATTCAGTTGTTGACAATGTGACGGTGCTTTGAGTGGGTGAGGCAGAAATTGTTCAGAACTTGACAGGAATGGTGCATTAATACTGAAGTTACTGGGTAAATATTTTCCTTCTGTTGTGAGACACTTTCTCTTCTAAGCTAGGTGTGGATAGAAGCTCTTGTCTATAAGTTTTCTTCAAATCTCTGTTTATTGATAGTAGTGCACTAACTTCTTTAGCGGGCAATTTGTTTAGAAACTAAGATAAAACATTATTAATATCCGCTGGGCAGGCTGCAGATATTATCATTGTTTTTCATTTCCTCTATGCTTTTTTTGGTTTGGGGCCTTGCTAATCATTTTCCACTTAAAATGCATGGTAGGCTTTCTCATTTTTCTATTTGTTTCCTCTAAGCTTGATAAATCAGTCAATACAGATAGATTTTTTTTTTTTTTTTTTTATGTATATACACACACAGAGATATATATACACACATACACACACTGGTTTGCCCTGTTCTGTGTGAAATAGCATTTACCTTGGCATTGACAGCTGTGAGTTTTTGTCTTCCTGTAACTCTAAACCTAAATTCTGTAAATGATAAAGTGCTTTAACCAGACCTCATGGAGAATGTAGCTTTCAGAGTAAAATGTTAATCTAAAATGCTCTTGAGTAACTGCGTATTGGTTCTGGAGGTTGCCAACATTATTCAATTTCTTTAAAAGTAATATGCACCTGAAGTTCTGCTTTTGTACGTATGGAAGGACAATCCTCATCTGATTTTGGCATCTTGTGTTTTAGCCCACTCTGTGTGCAGAAACTAGGCATTCCTATGTCATTGTGTGCTATAAACTTGTAACATTCACAATAGGATTTTTTTTGTCAATGAAATGTCACATCTCAACCTTTTCTACAGGAGTGTTGTGGTTAGAGCGTGTCTGGGAAACTGAAATAGCGGGAGCAGTTGATATTAATTTGGTTTCTGGGAAATGATATCCTGCTTCACATAAAAGACCCTAAACACTTGTCTGTCTGCTCCTCTGGGTGCTTGGATCCTCTTAAGGTAGTCTGCATTATTGTTTTAATTCAAAAAGCAGGCTCCTGCTCTGAAGCGTATCAGTTGCTTTCCCTCTGCAATGCATTGTTTGCACTCTGAAATGGTCTCTGAGTGTGCAAACTGGATTCTATTACTGAAATTAAACTGAAGCGTGCATTCCAGAAATACAGGTAATGCACTTCAATTGCTAATCCACATTCAGTCCTTGGAACCAGTTTAGAATTAGTTTGAAGCAGAATCCTGCAGGGTGTGGGTATTAAGGTTTCAGTACCAGCTGTTGTGTTCTGTAGACCCGTTCGTTTGCATTGCACTACTTGCTGATATCGATCTAGTCAAACTGTCCTCTTGCACAGGCACAGAGCTTCAAAGAACGTTGCAGGATTCACTGGGCCACAGAGGAGCAACAAGAGGGAAGGTAATTTTCTAGCTGAATGATGATCATTTGAAACAGGGAAGTCCCGAGTTCCCACAGCTATTTATATGTTTAATCCAATAACTGTTTAGTGTAAAACATTGTAATACAATCTGTTCAAGTAGGTTTACTTGTCCACCATCTGGACATGAGTGCTGCCTGCCAAACCTCTAAGTTGGGGAACACATGGAGGGCAGTGAAAGAAATCAAGGTTACTTTTAAGTAGTGAGGGTTCTTCAGGATAACCTCTGTACCCTCACTTTCTCCATTTAAGCTATTATCACCTTCTCAGTTGTAACTGCCTTTGTCAGTGGAGGTGGCTGAAGGAAGTGCCCTATGCCCAGTGCTCAAAGTACCAGCCCTTGAGTATTTAGAAGTAATGGGGACCTTGCTGGGAACATAAAGGTGCTTAAATCATCATTTTTCTTTTGCTGTTCTAGGCTGTTTGTGTGTTACGACAATGTGGAGGAGGGGGAGATTACACAAAATCTGGGTTGTAAGTACCTGGTGGCAAGCAGAAATTTGTTCAGATCTGGAATTGCTAGCTCTGGTCTCAGTTCCTGTTTGCTGTAGATCCACATTCCTCAGTTAACTGCTTCTGTGTGACTTAGTTAAACTAAATACCATGTTACATCTACAGATACCAAGCAAAAGAGAGTATAGCACAAGATTATAGTGGTATTTGATTTAGTTTATAGGTGGTCAAATATCACCATATTTGACTTGGTTTTAATGGAATGCTAGATGGGGGGGTGGAGGCACTAAAGCCGATAAGTTTATTTTAGTGCAAAATACTTTATACTGTAGAATACATCTTAGTAAGTGGGCTACACCAGAAAACAATGACGCCTGAAGTCATCCCACTCCAGGCTTTTAGTTGAGATATTGGTTTTGGAGGTTTAGCAACCTGTAGTGCCATCAGTAATGGTACTGATGGAGACGGTTCCACCTATGTAAGAACTGATTGATATTTCCATCCTCAGCCCCTTTGTAAATTTAGGACAAATATACTGATGCCTTAGGTATGTTCATTTTACAAGAGCCTCAAGTGAGCTATGTTGGAGAGATCGTAAGTCCAAGTATATATTGCATATTCAGATGACATGTAGTTTCATAGAAAGTAGAACTTTTGTCTTTAATTGCATTTTTCTTGTCCTACTGTGTTAAAGTGATATTACAGTTGTGTTAGTGTATTAGTCTATTGGCATGTATCTTAAGTGATTCAAAAAATCTAGGTGAAGCTGTTCTGTTATAGCAACATCAGTTTTTTGAGCAATGAATGCATTGTGCTCTCACGCAGAACTCCTGCTTGCTTGGCTGTGAGGGAGAAAATTAGAAGTTTATTAGCTGATATAGTAGCTTTGTTTTCCAAAGTAATTTGAAGTTTACTTCTCCCAAGAAGTGAAAATGGAACTTTTCCTGAATTTAATGAACTGTTTTGATAATAAAAATGTTCTGGAGGAAACACATTTTCACTCAAGTCTTTACATTGAATCTTGAGTCTACAAAGAGTTAAGAGTGTGCTTTAAAAATGAGCTTAGAGAGACACTTTCAGCTGGTTTTCATCATTAGATCTATAGTCACTTTTCCTAAGAATGAAAAATGTGTAGACCTTTAGGAATTGGATTCCAGGTTAATTTTGGACATTAATTTTAGAAGGTAAAAAATTTGGACTTCATCATATATCCATGTTTTTGTGAGAACAGAATGTTATTTTAGTAAACATCAAATTCTTACTTTTCTAATGTAGACATTAATTCCACTTCCAGTTCCCTCAATGTGAGTTATTGAGTTATCCACTATTAAGTACCTGAATTTTTAATATTCAACACAGAAATTAATGCTGAGTATGGGTGTTTAAATGGCTGTTTCTTAACATATTTGAACCATTAGGTTCTGCATTAAAGCTTCCTGACCACTTGTACAGTCTTGATTTAGCATTCAACAATGAACTTCTGCTTTAGTCTTATTAATTGTACTTTTTTTATTTAGATCAAAATTATGTGCTGTTATCTAGGAGTAGTCTTTCCTTAAACTACTCAGAAATAGATCTGAAACTACAAAGTAATTATTTTATGTTAAAACGATTAAGGGCTTTATCCATCACTAGAGGTTGTCTACCTCCTGTTGAACTACAGAATCCATTTGTTAACTTAGCACCATGCTATGTCCTTTGTCTTCTAATGAATGACTTACCAGGAAAGGTAGTATTCCAATGAAAGGAACTCCTGCTCAAGGAACTGTGTAGTACTTCTGCCCCTTAATATACCGGTAATTGCAAGTATGCAAGAACTTCATATGGGTGGCTGACAGGAAAAAGAAAAGCTTTGTAAAAGGTTTTGTTGTCTGAAAATGTTGAGATACTAGTCACAGAGAAGAATGCTAAATTTAGTGGTCCTATCATACTTTTGTGTGGGTTTTTTTCCTTCCAAGAAATAGAAATTGGTAGGAAACACAATAAAGTGACCAATAAAAGGATGGCATAATAGAATAAAACTACAGAGAACAAATGTCAGAGATGGTGAAGAATATATGAATAACTATTAATAATAAAATGACAGTGAAATAATGTCAGTGAGGATAGATGAAGATTTTTCTCACAATGAAGAACATGAATCATGATCAAAAGATGTTAAAAAAAAGTATTAGGAGGCATGCTACTCTGAAACATACATTAACACAGGGATAATGGGTACAATATACAACTTGCCTAATTTTTAAAAGTGGAGCTTACACTCAATTAATTTTGATGCCTTCAAAACTTTCTTTATTGCCTAGTATTTCTAACTTGGTTTTAATTGCTTGTGGAATCTTTTTACTGAAATGTTTTACCAAAAGAAAAAGAAGGAAGAGGATTTCTTTACATATGATGAAAGAAGGAAAAATCAGCAGTCTGAACTTGCATCCAAACTTCTGTGATTAGGTAGTTGTGTCATCTGAACCCTTCTGTATTACAATTTGTCATTTCTAACAAAGAAGAAAATTGTGAATTTTCCTTTATATTAAATAGGATTTTTATTAATTTGGATTTTTTTATTTGGAACCTTTCCTTTCTTGTCTTATAGTAGGTTGTCCATTAAATTGACTAGATCATGTTGCTACTGTTATGCATGTAAAGTGCTGTAAATATTTGTGATTATCTTTGATAGGTATTGTTAATGCCCTTAAAATGCATGTCTGTTCAGAGAGGCAGGTTGATGTTTGGAGGAAAAAAAAAAAAAAAGAGAGCTCACAATTAATTTCTTCATCGTGAGAACAATTTGACCTTGCAACTGAAGTGAGCTTTCACTAATTTCAAGTGAAGCAATGAAACAAGGTACTACTTTCTAATATCCTTGTAGAAAAAGGAGATTTGCTCTTACCCTCTCCACTTGAGAGAGTCATTGCGAAGACCACACCTAATGTTAAAGCATCATCTGGAGACTTGAGGTATTTGAATTCAGTTGTTAGATGTGTAACTGGTTTCCTGTGTAACTCTACCCAATCTTCTTTTGTTACTTGTTCATTTTATAAAATGGAAAGGTTGGTACTTCCCTTTGTTCCTGCTTTTTCCTTTTCATAGCCAAGAAAAGGATGTGTTAAACAGATAAATTGCTTTTTTTGTTTTTGAGATATGGCAGCACAAATTCTTTTAAATTCTTTTTGGAAAAAGAAACAGGTTGTTTTGGTATGCGCTCTGTGCTATGTAATTCTTCTGTAAATTCAGAAACTTTAGAAGCCTTCAATTTAAAAAAAAAAAAAAAAAAAGAAAAAAAAAAAGCTACTTGAAAAGCCTACCTTTCGGCCAGTTCAGCTCTCTAATGTTAATGATTTTGATATTTTAAAGTCTGTCTTGGTAGCATGCAATAAGTGTCAAATTCAGTTAATTTGATTTTGAAAAAAAAAGTGCTGTAAGTGCTCATGGTAGTTTTTGTCAATCTGCAAAACACTGTTAAACCTGTAATCGAAAGGATTTATGAAATTTTATGCTATATGTTATGAAATGTCATGAAAGCAGAGGAAATTGAATGTACAATAAAAGTCCATCAAATATACAGAGCTACACATGGTCAAGCAAAACCAACTTCCCTTTATGTCATTTGAAGCACTATCTGTAACTTTTTTAACAGTAACACTTTTATCAATGACTTTCCTGTTGTGCCATGTTAAAAATCACCTTTTAAGGAAACGTAGGAACAAGAATACATTCAGGTGGTTGCTTTATGAATGAATGTGTAATATTACACACATACTGTAATAACAGTTGCTTTGAAATACTTAAAACAACAGTCTAAAGAATAAGTGATTTTTGTCATCACTTCTGTATACCACTTGGGTTGTGAAGGGAAGTGTATGTGAACTAATAAATTGAAGGAAATTGTGAACTTCTCTAAAACCAGTTTCCAGGATGCCAAGGATCTGCTGGTAGTGTAGATTCCTTTAGTAATATTCTGCAATTCTCTTAATAGAGGAGGATGGATGACAAGTGTTCTCTCCTCTTTCCTTCCCTCTTTGTGAAGATTGTAGGCTTCATATTACTGAAACAAGGACCTGAGTTAAATTAATGTAGATAACACTCATGAAAAATGGTAAGAGAAAATAAGAGCTCAGTAAAAGGGTTACAGCTCTTTTTGGAAAGGCCTCTTTTTGGCAGCATTTTTTTAAACTGAATTTCTCTCATTTACCCTTGCTGCTCTTGGTTGGGTATAGAATCACTGTAAGCAAATACTAGAGGAGGCCATCTGGTCCTGAGCTTTTTTCCTACATCCCACTTCAAACTCTTCACTGCATACATTCAGCAAGCCAACACAATGTTATAATTACACACTTTCCCCCACCTGCCTTCTGAGATCATCTTTTGTATGTATTTAATGTAAGTTTAATGCATTTAAAACTGAAGTTGCAGAATGATTAAATCAAATTTTTGAGTCAGACCTTGCTTACATCTCAATTATGGCTTTGTTGGAGTTCAGTTTTAACAAATGTTATTTTTTTTTCCTGCTCATCTGTTTGAAGTGGAAAAAAATAATGTGCAGAATGTAAACTTTGACAATATCAGAATCTTTCATACAGTCTTGAAAAAGTATTGATACAAGAATGCTTATTTTTCTATTTCAACCCCACTCTAGCCCTACTGCTCATTTTCTTTAATAGCATGGTTTACATGTAGTATAAGCCTCTTTTTGGAGTCTTTGGGCTACATAGTATATAATCTCTTGATTAGCCAATTCAATTATAGAAGTAGATTATGGGGGGGGGGGCGCTGCCATAATGGAGAATTCATGTACCAAGATAAGTCCAGTGGATTTTGGCTACATATCTACCATGGGTCAAATAGTGTTAACTTCCTGATAAGCATATGGATGAAAGAAGATGGAAATACTTGTATTTCTATCTGTCTTGTCTGGAGGACTGCTGCCAGAGATGTCGACAAGAAAATTAAAATGGTTCTTGGAAAGTGGGAAGCAGTATTTTCCAAATTAAAAAAAAAAAACAAACAAAACCCACAAAAAACCCAAAATGCTGATGTCGGACTGAAAACTGATTGTCTGTCCAAATCTTACTCGCTATCTCATCCTGCCTTTCAAAGTGACCAAACTAATTTGCCACCTCCTTTCTAACCATTATTATTTCTCAGAGCTGGGAATAGAATCTAGGCTTCCTGGCTATCAATATTCTCTTGGTGACAGCAAACACAAAAAAAAAAAAAAGTAGCTTAAGAGAAATGTTTCATTTCCTCTGGAGGCCGGGCTGTGTAGAAGTGGCTAGTTACAACTTGTGTTGCTCAATAACATCTAACGTACTGAGCAATTTTTTTGATCCAGGGCATTCATACTGACAAGACATTCAAGACTTCTCAGTTATGGAGTTAGAATTATGATTTCATCTTGTGGAATATACTCAATGCAAGATAAAAGAACATGCGTTTTTGTTTTCATCACATGATTTTTGGGACAGTTCATTGGTTGATCTTCTTAACACAGTTTATGGATGTAGAGTATGCAACAGATGTCAAGATTAGAACTGTCTGATTAGCAAAAAGTGGTAAGGGTTGAGCTTTTAATGGTGGATTTGAGTGATATCCAAAATGGCAGCTGTCCCACATGCATAAATGTCCATTGTCAATGTAAGATACATTTTCCTCTTTGCATACTGGTATTGATGGAAAGTATACCGTGCTTGTCCTAGTATAAGGCAGACTTTTACATCAGCAGCTGCAGTTGCTGCTGGATGTACCTGGTTTCCAGATATCCATGAATGGTGCTTTAGAAAATGAAGATACAGTAACAGTCAAACTCATCTCCACTGGCATGATATTTTCTAATTACATGAGTTTATTTTACTGTAATTAATTTCTCAATCAAAGGTTAATACTGGTGGTGTTATAATTCATATTATAGAATACAAAAATTATAATAAGTGTTTCTTGGCATTCTTCAAAAGTTTTATGTAATGCCAGGAATAATTTTTCTCTTTAATTCCCCTGTAGGTGTAGATTTTTATGAATTTCTTCTTCAGTTAGAAATATTGTTATACTCCAGTACTGAATTTTTATTTGAACAAATAACAGTAGGTTTTTTGTGTCTTTACGTTCACAAGAGGATGTTATGTTTGCTCAGATTCTTATGAGTATAAATAAGATGAGCAGAAAGGTGTGTGGGCTCTCTTCCAATTTCAAATTGCCTATATTTTTCCTTATTTCCATTATTTTCAAGTTTGGGATAGATGTCAAGTCTTTTGTCAGTACAAATTACTGCTGTATATAGTGTGCCTCCAGAAGTCATAAGGTAGTCATATAAACAGTCATAAGCAATAGCAAAAAGTCATTCTGACCTGTAAGCTGTGTTACAGACGGCTTAGAGGTTTCTGCGCTTCACTGATGCATATTTTTGGGAAAGCATCTATTACAGTCCTGTCCCAAAAACTATGGTTGGAGGGTGAATAGTCATGAGTTAATATTATACGAAAAAATTCTCAGATGGATGCTCAACATAACCCCTCTTAAACAAAAGTGCACCTTTGGGTTTGTGTTGTTAGAAGGTATACAGGTATATGCTAGGCTATTTCAAATTTTGCTTTGTGAATGTTTTAGTATTCATAGCTGTATTGAGTTGGCTGAGAATTTCAGGAAACTGATTCTGAAATAAGGTGAAAAATTCTCCAAACCTCTCAATGTTCGGTTTATGCTATGATCTATTTTACTGTTGTCTCAGGTCAAGGGCTGCTGTTGGTTCCTTTTCCTCTGTATTTCCAGTATCTTCCTGGATGGATTTTTTGATACATTCCAAATGTGGATTGGGCCCCTCACTACAGGAAAGACATTGAGTTGCTGGAGCGTGTTCAGAGAAGGGCAACCAAGTTGGTGAGGGGCCTGGAGCACAAGTCTTATGAGGAGCGGCTGAGGGAGCTGGGGCTGTTTAGTCTGGAGAAGAGGAGGCTGAGGGGAGACCTTATCGCTCTCTACAACTACCTGGCAGGAGGTTGTAGTGAGGTGGGTGCTGGTCTCTTCTGTCAGGTGGCTGGAGATAGGACAGGAGGAAATGGCCTCAAGTTGCGCCAGGGGAGGTTTAGGTTGGATATTAGGAAAAAATTCTTTACTGAGAGGGTTGTCAGACATTGGAATAGGCTGCCCAGGGAAGTGGTTGAGTCACCATCCCTGGAGGTATTCAAAAAGCTAGTGGACGGGGTACTCCAGGGCATGGTTTAGTGGGCATGGTTGATGGTTGGACTTGATGATCTTGAAGGTCTTTTCCAACCTAAATGTTTCTATGGATTATTTAATTTACCACTGTGCATTCCTGGTTGTTGATTTGCCTCTTTCCCTAGTAACTCCACATGCTGAGCAACTGTGTTCGTGTGTCTTGTGGCTGCCCTTGCTAAGGGGCAGGCAGCCAGCATGCTTACACTCAACTGCAGTGGAAAGAATTCCTCCTCTGAATTTCTTTGATCATAAAAGTATGGCCATCATTTAAAAAGACCCTTTAGGTAGCATGTGCACCAAGATTAGAGAGGTATTTCTTTCAGGTTCAGCTGTTTGAGTGCGTGGACTATGTATATTTAACCCTGAAAAATGGATCAAAGTCATCAGTCTTGGACACTTACACACTGATGGGAACATGTGCAAATTTTTGCTGCAGCAGTATGAGAACTATAAGATTATAATGCAAAACTTAAAATATACAATTTGTAAAAACTGTACAATTTGATAATTTAGGTGAAGGCTTCTAATTCTTTAAAATTTTGGGGGCCGCAAGTTACATTAGCAGATCACTTCTGAACTCTTGTAGGAAACTTTTGAAGTCCAGTTCTTCATAAAGTTACAATCAAACCATTTTTACTGGAAAGTATTGTGTATTATAAAACTAATGACAATACATATAGCTTTAGATGTTTATTATTAACAGGACACTATGTATTTTATCTGCCAAAGAGCTACTTATTTAATTCTCTAAAGTCACACATCAAAATGTAAACGGGTTGGTCCAGATCATTGCCTCACATACTCTGTTAATTTTCGTGGTGGTAAATATCTAGAAACCAGTAAAGTTGTTGAAATAGTGCAGTGTGGACAGATCTAAGGTATCGTACAGTTATGTAGGCTACCTTTTTATTCTTAGGAGTTTCTCAGGGAAAAGCAGCATCACTTTTACATTAAGGCTACTGGCTGCTGAAATGGTCTCATGGTGATTATGGACAGAGTTAGACGTCCTGTGTTTTGCAGGCTGAATCTGACCTGTTTGAACAAATCCATCTGGTTCCACTGGTGTGCTCTCTGTTAGCCTTTCTTGCAGTTCCTATGACTGTACTATGCTGTGGTCAGATGTCTTTGTACTGCTGAAATGCACATATTGCCACATGAACAGTATACTGGATCACATGACAAATACTGGAAATAATCTAACCTAAACTTGCTGTTTACAAAAATTTACCAAATTGTGTAGCACAAAGTGGTATTAATTTTTGAGTATATGACAATAATATATATATATTTTAGGTAGGTGGAATAGATATATACCTCCCTGAAACAATGTATTATAATGTTCCTTCAATAATGGATGACAAAACTAGTGTGCTATTACTGGTTTATGTAAAGAATCCTCTTTTCAAGGAAAATTAATCCTGTACTTCAATTTTGGACTTCTGAGAACAACTATCTAAATTAAAAGGAGTATTCTTTATGGCCTTCTGTCATGGTTTAACCCCAGCTGGCAACTAAGCCACGCAGCCACTCACTCACCTCCCTCACAGCGGGATGGGGGAGAGAATCAGAAGGGTAAAAGTGAGAAAACTCGTGGGCTGAGATAAAGACAGTTTAATAGGTAAAGCAAAAGCTGCGCAGGGAAGCAAAGCAAACTGAGGAATTCATTCACTGCATCCCATAGGCAGGCAGGTGTTCAGCCATCTCCAGGAAAGCAGGGCTCCATCACACGTAATGGTTACGTGGGAAGACAAACGCCATCACTCCGAACGTCCCCCCTTCCTTCTCGTTCCCCCTTCCTTCTCGTTCCCCCAACTTTATATGCTGAGCATGACATCATATGGTCTGGAATATCCCTTTGGTCAGTTGGGGTCAGCTGTCCCAGCTGTGTCCCCTCCCAACTTCTTGTGCCCCCCCAGCCTCCTCGCTGGTGGGGTGGTGGGAGAAGCAGACAAGGCCTTGGCTCTGTGTAAACACTGCTCAGCAGTAATGAAAACAGGCCTGTGTTACCAACACTGCTTTCAGCACAAATCCAAAACATAGCTGTGTATAAGGTACTATGAAGAAAATTCTATCCCAGCCAAAACCAGCACACCTCCCCAACTTGGTGTCTCCCAGAATGTCTGCCATCTTAGGTGTAGTCAGCTACATTTTTCACACACACACACACACACACACACACACGCACAAATCTTTTATAAAGTAGATATGAAATGGAAATAAACTGATTACCATCTGTCCATCATTTCAGGTTGGCTTCTTTTGCATTCAGGGTATATCCTTGTTCTTTCCTTGCTTTAGTCTCTTGAGTCATCCCTTTCTCCTGTTAAAACTCTATATGTTTTAGTTTCTTAATCATTTTCTCTTGGGTTAATTTTTCAAAAAGGGTGAGTAGTTTACTAAGAGTTCTCCTATTTTTTTTTAATTACTGTGTAAAAAGGGGAAATTTAGACCACTGAGAATATTGCTCAGTAATATGTCTTTGTATCTTCCAGAGAGAAATGGTCTAACAGTTACCCACATAACACTACGTGTTTCATAGGGAGAGGAGGTGTGCCTTAGTTTTAATGGCACCATAGAAACAGACAGTGAAAAGCAACACTTTCTAGTGAGGGTTCCCAAGGAAGCCTGAATAAAATGGGTGTGGGGTGGGTTGTGGGGGGGTTTTTTGTCTGTTTATCTCTTACCTGCTACACGTCCTTTCATAGTCTCAGTTATTGGATGCTCATTCTTAATAAAAAATTAAGGAATAGTCCAATCAGTAGGTTACTCGTATGGTAAATAAAGTATCTTAAGTGGAACTGGAGGTATGTAATGAGTACATCTTAGCTATGTTTCTGTGATACAGAATGGCATTTCTAAGTTCAGGTTACTTCATCCTCTGGGTAATATTTAGATCTTTTAATAAATTTGCCACCTCAGCAGATACTCTTCTTCGTGTATCTAGTAGTCATCCTGACCTATCATTTCTCCTTGAAATTCCCCTATGTACTCAGAATAAATTCTTTCCTAAATTTATGATAGGGAAGGCAGTTATTCTATAATCTGTTGCTCGTTGCATTGGCTTTAAATGACTTCAGATCAGAAAAATATTTCTCTTGTCATTATGTGGACTGTTTTTATTGGCTATCTTCCTTTTGTTCGTGTTATCCCTTTCTATGTAATTCTCTTGGGGAGCAGTTTAGTATCTATGTTGTCCTTCAATATTTATATATAAAACCTGTAAATAAAGAAAAAGCATAATAAGAGGTCGGTCTCTTGTAACCTCATCTTTTCCTCCAATAGGAATTTTGCAGATTTTTGACATTTCTAGAAATAACTTTCAACTCTTCTAGTACGGTTTTGCATTGTCTGTTTTCCCTGTTTTTTCTTTTGTTTTTAAGGTATAACTTGTCTTTCAAACGCTCTTGAGTTTTTATAAAATGCAGAGTCACCAGCTGCAGTTTCAAGTCATCACAGAAAAAGTTACTTTTTTCTTCCTGTGACTACATTGATATTCTGCTTAAACAAAAAGTCTACTTATTTCCTTCCTGTATCCCAACTGGTGAGGTTTTTTTTGTGTCTGGATTGCTTCTTCTATTTAGTTCCAATTTCTTTTAGGTTTTGTTATTATCTTAGCTTTTCTGTTTTCTCTAGAAATGGAATATTCACATGTTTTGATGGACCCTTGATGCCTGCTCAACTCGGAGAGGAAACTCTATCCTGGAACGTTTGTGGCTGCCTTGGGGAAAGTTACTCGTGTATTTTCTGCCAAAAATTGTTCTCTAGGTCTGTTCAAAGTCAAATTTCAGCCTGCTTCCGTTCATTTCCTGAATTACGTTGTATTTCTCTTCCCTTTAGTGTTAGAGTGCATTATTTTTAATCCATTCTGTTTCTTCATGTTGTAACTCCCAACTGTTCTACTTTTTTCTTCATATGATGTTTTTCATTCATATGTTTTCATCATCATACTTCTTGCTTAATGTTACATTTTGTGATTATCTAGATATTTTTCCTTATAGTCTTTGGTTTCATCTTTCCCATGATTTTCTGGAATATTTTCAATATTTTATCAAGAATTTTGAACTTTTTTCTTTTTTCCTTTTATTCTTTTCGATATTCTGCTTTTCTTGGTATGTACAGATGGATTTTAAAAGTCATTCCCACGATCTGTTTTCTATCTGTTGTTCTAAGATAGTCATGTTGATCTTGTGATGTTGATCTCCTTTCAGGAGAGAACTGAATGAAATAACAAGCTAGGATGAGTCAAATTTTGATGTATCTGAAGAGATCTGTATTGTTTGGAATTTTTTTCTTTTTTTCTTTCCTGTAAAATCTCAGTATCATCCCTCTGGATTTGTTTGGGGTGGGGTTGGAGGGCACATCTGTAATCATTATGGTATCTGGAGACAAATGTGGAAAGGAGTCAAGGGCTTGATTTCATTATGTGGTACTCATCTCTTCTTTTCCATCACCCTCTGGTTTGTATGATCTATTCTAAAATCAGAGACCATGTGCACATTAGTGCTGGTACATTTGCAAATATATCCTGTCAGTCAGGACCCAAACAGGCTCAGTTTACAACATTCCAGAAAGTGTAGCCTGTGTTATGTCATTCTTCGTCCTGGTTTCCATCAGCGCGTGTCTGCCACTATTTGAGTTCCTCCCCATTGCTGAGTTGACACTGAATGTTGCATTGGTTCTTACTTAAGTTATTTTTTTTGCTTCACATCAGCTTTCCTTCAAAGTCCATACCCCTTGCAAATGAAGACAGAAATTGAAGGACTTTTTTATTATTATTTTTCTGGGCTATTAAGGAGTTAATTTTCCCTAAAATCAAAACATCCATTTGCTTCTAGGTTGATCAAATCATTGTCTTAGAAAGCTAGCTTGAGTTTTATACTGCGGTTAGAAATAATCAAAATCTGATTTCCAGTGGCTATCTGGTGTGATTCAGGTTTTCTCTGTGAAAATTCCTAGTAATACTAATCTGATTGTTAGCATATACTTAAGTGTCATGTGCTTTCTTGGTGTTTCCAAACACTGCAAAGTAAGAACAAGGATAAATCCTTCAAGTACTATTTCTAACTGTAAGATACTAAAGGACTTTTAGTTTTACAGATACTCGACACAGATTGTTGATCTGAAAATGTTTTATTAATTCTGTTGGACCTGGCTTTTCTAATCGTGACATAAAGTGAAGTTCTCAGAGATTCAGCACGATTCTGTTTCTCTGTGACCTCCTTTTGTCTTTGAGATTTATTAGGTTCCTTGTTTTTGGCTTGAAGGTCTTCATTGTGTCTCATAGGTTTTGAGGTTTTTTTCTTCCCTGAAAATTTGAAATAGGCTGCATGAATTAGGTCTATAAACTCTTTGCTACACTTGGAGAAGAAAAATAACTGGATGGCATGATGTGAAATGCTATCAAAACAAACATGATCTCTGTTAGATGCTTTTATTTTTCCCTCTCCGGTCCTTATTGCAGTTCCCTGATATGTACAAGGCTAGTAATGGATTCTGATCTCATGATGACCACTCTCTGTGCTAATCTATAAAAGGGATGATGCTCATTCATTAAGCTGTAATCATTGCCTCCCATGTTATCCATCTATTGACAGGAGTCCTCACAGAAGTGATTTTTGTCCTATTGCTGTGATCTGTTGAGTGAAAATGGTTCAGATGACATCTCTTTCCAGAACATCAAACTGTGCACCATATTTTGATAATCAGAAGAAATCTTTTTTTCCTTCCTTCTGGAGAAGCGGTGAAAAACTACCTTGTGGTTTGAATATTCTGTAATATCAAATTGGCTAGGATCTCAATATAAGGTGGGTAAGAATGGCTTAACTCATTCAGGCTGAGTTCACCTACTCTTGATAAAACAACATCTGCAAATGGATGCCTAGGGAGGGGAAGCCTTACACCCTCACCAACCCATAATCTCCCACCCTTCAGCTGCTTTCAGCTCTGTTTTTCTTGAGTCTAACGTTTTCCACTAACGGATCTCTCAGAGGAATGCTTGGTCATGATTAAGTCAGCAATCCTAGATCTTGCACCTCTCTTTCTGTGCTTTACAGAGAGAGGCTGTTAAGGAATCTAGATCTGTAGTTACAGCTGTATCTGGAAAGGATTGAACTGGTCCCAAACTGAGAGTATCTTATCAGATGTAAATTCTGCTGTTGTGTGCCTTCTGTTGCAGGAATGTGTTCTTCTTAATCCAGAGATTGGTAAAACCATGCATGAAATAGTTTGTTTCATTTTTATGTTCATTCAGCATCCTCTCAGATGCTAACACAAAGAAACTGAATTTCAAATCTTACAAGCTTGGCTGAGGAGCTCAGGCAAGTCTTACGGCTCATACCTTGTTGTTTTACTGCTCTTTGTCTTTGCCAAGTATTTTGGTGTCAAAGAAAGTGAGTGCTTTTCTTTTCTCCTACCATCCACTAGACATCCCTCTGAATTTACTGAATAGAGTTACTATTCAAAACACCTTACAGCTACCTTGCTCCATAGCTAATTTGTTCTTTTATAAGAACCTGTTGTCACGACCCAGACTGGACAGACCAGGGAGTCGTGTTTAATTCGAAATTCCCTCGGGCTAAATTGGGGTGAAACCACACCAAACGATCAATTAAAGATTTTTATTCATGACAGAAGCAAACTGAACTGGGGAGGTGTGGTAGAAGGTGGCAGGGTTTCTCACAACAGGAATTGGCATAAGACTACTTCTGTAAACCCGTGTAACCCAGGGTAACCATATACATCAATTCAGGGAATAATGACATCCTTCCTGTTGAGTCATGAGGTTCAGAGCAGTCCCCCTTGCTTTCTAGACTCCTCCTTAGAGAAGGGCCTAGGGGTGGCTGGATCCACTCTTAGTCTCAGACTTGGTCAACGGTTTATGTCTTGAAACTACCTCAGTAAAGCAGGTAACCCGTGGTAACCATATACATCGATTCAGGGAATAAGGAGATCCCTCCTGTTGAGTCATGAGGTTCAGAGCAGACCCGCTTGCTTTCTAGACTCCTCCTCAGAGAAGGGCCCAGGGGCGGCTGGATCCAGTCTTAGTCTCAGACTTGGTCAACGGTTTAGGTCTTGAAATGGATGAGTTGTAGGGATTGTGGAAAAGGAAAGAGAGAAGACAGGGAGAGAGAAAGGAAGAGAGAAAGATTTCACTGGTCCTGGGTCCAGCGTTGGTTCAGTCAGCCAACGGGTCCAGTTCCAGTGGGCTTGCACGACTGGGGCTTCAGTTTGTGTCCTTTTATCATCCTTGCCCCTCCTTTGGGCAGGCACCCAAACTCGTCAGGTTAATGAGCAGTTTGTGAGCCTTTGGGCTTGGCGGTCGTTTGTGGAGTAACTTCTCCTTCCCTGCAGACGTGGCAGTTGTTTAATCTTTGTATCAGAATAGCTTATCAGAACAGGGAGCTGCGCACCCTCCAGCATGCCCTCCCCTTCCTGTTGCTGGTGATTGAGGTGATGGGCTTTTCACCTTGGTTCCTTGTTGTGCAGGGTTTGTCTTTAAGCAGAACTTGCCCCACCACAATGTTTGAGACATTAACTCTTTCAGTCTCTCACACCTGTTTTGGCAGGAAGTAGATTTTTTTTTCTCTCTCTTAGCCTTGAGTACTGAATGAAGTGAAACTGCCAAATCAGTCTGGACTCAAACTTATGTTTTATCATGCACAAATTTGATTGTGATGATGACTTTACCACCTCTGTTGAGGGGGTTTGTTCACATCTTGAGAATACTTGCTTTCACAGCTTAATCAGCATTGCATGGAAATATATTCTTCACAGAATATATTCTTCAGAGAGGGTAAGGTTCTCCTTTTTCCACTATATCACCACCAAGACTGTAGCAAAATATTGGCCTCTCTACTTAAGATGTGAAAGCCCATTCTCTTGCTGAAGGGCATATTTATTTCAGGATAATTGGTTTGATATTTGGACCTTTTATTGATGATGTTCTTAGACTGTGAACACAGTCTTTCAGCTTTCTGGGACTGAGAGTAAATAAGTAAGATTGAGCTGGGAGTAAATATGTGGTCATTTGGCCTTTGAATTGGGCACTACCCTTTTGTCTTGAAACAGATTGAAAATTGCAAAACTGGACTGCATTTTGCTGTTATGATAAAGGTATGTTTGGTTCTTTCTATGCAATATACTGACATACAGATAGCTGGTATATCTTGTCAGACTTAGCCAGTTTTTCAGATGGTATTAATTTTATACCGTACATACTCTGAGCAGGGATTCTTCCCTCCTGTGGATAAATGCCCTTCTGCAAGTCATGCAGTTTCTGAATTGGTGAAAGATCAGAGCTGTTCATTCTTTTTTTTTTTTTCCTTAACTTTTTCACAAGAAACATGGGGTATGGACATGTTATCCATAATCTAGTAGTTTGCATAGTGAAAGGACAAGCAGTGAGAGCCACAACATGCAGCAAGATGGAAATTTTCACTGCATATTGAAGGAAAAAAAAAATTCATAATGAAGAGGATGCCCAGAGAGGTTGCAGAATCTCCATCCTTGGAGACTTTCAGAACTCTACTGGACAAGGCCCTCAGCAACTCAGTGTAACTCCTGAAGTTAGCCATGATTTGAGGAGGAGGTTGAACAGGATGACCTCTGGAGATCCCTTCCTACCACATTTTTTTACCATGATTATGTGTTGAATATGATAATATTGGTTCTTAGGGAAAGATTGAGCTAGTTATACTCATTTTGAATAATGGGTACTTTATGCAAAGAGGAAGATTTTGTTTCAGAAGTATTAAAGATAGGTCTTATTTCTCAACATTGCAACTATATGACTAAAATTAATTCTTCTCACAACTTAAAGTCATTACTTACCACAAAAAGTTTTAATGAGAATAACTGAATAAAAATTTTATGCATTTGAAAAGCATGATGTATTCTGATATATTAAATACTGATATATTGACTTTTTTTGAAGAAAGAGTAATGCCCTCCCTCAGCCTGCTAGTGATGCTGTTCCTGCTGCAGGACAGGGTGCTGCTTTGCTGCAAGGGCTCATTGCTGGCTATGTGTTCAATTTGTTGTCCACCAGGACCGCAGATACTTTTCTTTCCAGCTGGTGGTCCCTTAGGGTGTGCTGGTGCATGGGGCTTTTCCTCCCCAGATTTAGAAGTGTGCATTTCCTATTGTTGAACTTGAGATTTCTGTTGGCCCATTTCTCTAGCCTGTCAAAGTTGTTCTGATGGGCAGCACAATCATTTGTTGTATGAACTACTCTGTTTTGTACCATCTGCAGTTTTAGTTCTCCAAGTTCAAGATTTTCTGTAGCAAGTATAAGATTTTTTAAAAAATGTATTTTGACTAGTTGAATAATACAGATTCTTGGACTGTGTATGAAACATAACACTTTAAAGGCCATAATACTAAACTTATGCTTATTTTTCTTGATTCTGAATTGACCATTTCTGCTTGCATGTCTCATGCATCTTTTTAAAGACTTTCATAAGATGGTCCTGGATTACTGTGGCTATGGGGGAAAAATAATCAGATAATAATATAAGGAGACAGGATATAATGTTTGGTAATATGTAGTCCTGTGAAGTGTATGTCTGTGTAGAACACTGCAGTTTGTATCCATCAGAACATTAGTACTCCAACACTTAAACCTAATTAGCAGATGTGCTCTAATGATGAAAATCCTAATGACTGCATTCCCTGAACAGATTATCTGCAATGCACTTCTTAATTTTACATGGACTTTTCACTTGCTTGTAAACGGAGAAAAGGCCATTTTCATTTCACATTTTTATAACTGTGTAAAAGTGTGCTTTCTAGTTGCAGTATAACAGTACAGTTATTCATTAGAAATTCCGTACTGTGTGTATATATATGCGATGGAAGTATGAACAGTGCGTTGGATCTGTGTATGCTCAGTGGGTGTACTTGGGATTCCTGGTCATTTGTAAACAAATGTGAAAATTCCTCAATCTACCTGGACCAAATTTCCAGGAAAAAACATTTTTTTGAGAAATGTCATTGTTTTGTGGGTTTTGTCCAAAAGCTGTTGAGTGCACACGGCATGCTTTAATAGGTAATCATGAATGAACTGTAACAGAAAGTGCCTGATAGGAGTGATTTAAATCTATGGAGGAAACAAAACCCCAAAGCTTAATATGGTCAATTGGCAAAGAGATGACAGTTGTCACTTGGAGGTAATCGCCTGCCATCTGTTCTGAAGATTTATAAGAAAAAAATAATAAAATACACTTCCTTGAACAAGCAGCAACATGATCTTTGTTTTGCCTGTATTTATTGCATGCCAAAATGCCTGGGTTTTAAAGACACAGTGACAGCTCATTTTAGTGTTTAGGATGGCCTGTGTGAGGGCATGAGGTAGTACTTTCAATGATGGTCCTTCGAATGTGGAATGAACTTGTGATGGAGATCAACCCAGTATAAAACCTGACTGCTTTTTGAAGTACAGTAGCAGTTTTTCTTTAAAAATTGAACTAAACCCATGATCATATAACAGTAGTTTACATTAACAACAGCACAAAATATGGTTTTATGTTTTGAATGGGAGAACCTTGTTCTGGTTCTCAAATCATAATTTAACTCTTGAACCTGCTCTAGTAACAAAAATGAACTTTCATTATTTTGAAGAAGTAGCTCTCTATGTTGTATTTTTATTAAAGATGAAAGCTTGGACTAGAAAAAAAACATATTATGGAATAAGTCTTACACCTCCAGAGGAAAGATGCTATCTGAGGGATAGAACATAAAATGTGTAAAATGTCTACCATGACAACAGATCACATGAAACACCATGAATAGTAGAAACGAGAAGGTCCAACTGAAAGTTCATGGCACTTGTGGTTAAATTTGTAGAAGCAATAAGTATCAAGACGATACGATTTTTGAAAAGCATTGTAATTGAATCTACATTACATGTTGATAGAAGGGATGATACTGTGGTGAGTGGTAGGATCCCCAAGTCATTAGATCCTGAAATAGCTAAAAATAAGAAATGCTGATTTCACATGACTGTTTTGAATGAGATGATTCTAGATGTCTCTTTTCTGTCTAATATATTGCTCATCTTCCATCAGTCATCTGGAGAGAAACAAGTAGGTTTATACATGACATGGGTTATTTCCTGTGATTTAAAACTAATGGGGCAGTAGTTCTGTATGTTGAACTCACCTGCATGATTGCTCTGTGTGACTGGGAACAAAGTATGAAGGTCACTTTTACAAGATGGTCCTGGAATACTGTGGTGATGGGGGAGCAGAATAATGGCAGCCATTTGAAAGTGAATACCAATTCTAAGCTGTTGTGGAGAGGAAATAATTAGCTGATTACGTTATTGCATATGCACATAGTACTGGCATGGGTGAGACCATTGATAGGGTATTATAGCCAGTTCTGATATCAGTGCTGAAGAATGTGTTTGGCAAATAATAGGGTATTTAGGAAAGAATTACAACAAATACTTGTAATCTGCCTGGAAGGGAAAGGCTTGAATTCAGTCCTTGGCTAAAACCAAACATTAAAGATGGCCTTGACCACAATCTAAAACTACTTACATGAAGAAAGATCTATTAGAAAGGTGTGTCTCATCTATCAGAAAATTTTGAAAGCTGAAATTTAGACAAAGTGAGGTAAGAGATTAAGTGCAAATTTTGTATTGTAAGATACTTCGTTAACTTCTAGTTAGTTTACTTGGGGATTTAATTTATTTTATATTTTTTGTCATTTAGATTTAGCAATTCTAAGGCTTCTTTTTGGCTTAAGCTATGAAAACTACCTTTAACCAACCCAATTTCTGTAACTGTTTTTTGTTTTGCAGTTCATTTTGTATGCTGTGTTGTCCTTCTTTATGCCACATACTTGTATCAACAAAGCATAACTGCATTGCAGAGTGGCAAACTGGATATACTGCTACCTTGTTAATCATTGGGGTTTGGGTATTTGAAAGTTGGTTGGATACAGTGTGTTAGAATATTAGCTGAATGTTTTTATCAGAGTACTCAGCACTGAAATTAAGTGCTGACATTCTAAATGCCATTTGTAGATCTCAAAGTTAGACCAGATGAATAATGCAAGTCATGCTTTCATAGCTGTTGAATTTTCCACAACCTGAGGAAATCAACAGTGTGCTGATGTCTAATCAATCAATTCATTTATAGGGTTTTCATCACAAGCCTCAGAGTTGGAATTAAGATTTTTTTTTTCCTAAATTAATGTAATTTCTCCAAAACCAGTGCAGTTTTTTCAGTTCTTTAGAACATTTCAACATTGTTTTGTCCTCTCTGCTCTTCCCTCCTCCTCTGTCCCCTGGATGACTTGAATATGCTAGTATTATGTGAAAGTAGCATTTGCTGTTAGGACAAGATTACTTGCATATATGCAACCATCAGTATTCAGCTCAGTGATCTGTCATATCTATCTTACCATCTTTGCTTGTCAAAAAAGGTCTAATGAATTACCTGAAGTAAATGTATTGGATTAAGTAGTTTTAGAAATTGCACTTACAATATCACCAGTTTCAGTGTGAGATCTCATATCTGTATGGTGGTAACACCACTTGAATGTCATTGCTAACTGCCTCAATGATCTTAGGCTACTTTATATGCTAGTGTTTGAGCAAGAATATGACAACAAGGCTGTCCACTTGCTCAGGGTGGGTAGATTTCACGCTTAATTTCACACAATGATTAGAACAGCATTATTTTAATCAATTACCTGAGGAAGTGATCAGCTGTGGTTTAGGCTGTAGGGATGATACCAAGTTCTGGAGAATATATCCAGACAGTATTTAGTAGTAAGGTCACTGTCATGAGAACTAACAGATGGAATTATTACAAGAAAAGAAATTGGCAGGTAAACTGAAATCAATTTTTTCCATACCATTAATTTGGGGAGAAATGCTTTAGGGTTTGCAGAAATTTAATAAATATGCATAAGGTGATATTTTGTGTTCCACATCCTTTACATTTATACTGGCTTATTAAAGATTTAATTAAGTTTTCTAAAAAGGGAGAGGATGCAGTCTTGCAAAAAACCGTAGATGACAATGTGGGTTCACAATAATTAGGGCTTCAGAGATAAAATAAAGGGTCTCTACAGTTAATGAATATTAAAGCAACAGCTGCTTTGAAAACTTACAAAAATGACAGTGTTTTACTTGCCACGTCTGTCTTCTGTTTGTATTCTAGCCCTTGTCCTTCAATATTTGTGACAAATGACATAGCATTTACTTCTGCAACTACAGATAATAAACAAAAGTTACAGAAGGTATTTTACTTTACTCTTTCTGTGCATAAACAAATTTTTTTTACCAACTTCCTACTCTTCATTATCCTGCTGTGTCTGTCTTTGTTGTCCATTCATTTAAATCTTGAAGACAAGTATCTCTGGACAAAATTTATTAATATTTTCCCATTGAAACAGCATGTCAGAAAGCATTGCAAAGACTCCTGTTCTTTTAAATCCCTCTTTAAGTCTGTTTTGCTGTCAAGGTTCTAAAACCTTGACAGTGGTTAGACAGTAAATGTGGGAAGGAACTATGGACCATGTTAACCCATGGTCTTCATTGGTCTCTTGTATTCTGTGTGCAGAATAAACAAATAAATAAATAAACAAACAAGATCTGCTTTGTCTTCCTTGATTCATAGGTTCCATACTCTTGGGGACAAGAACTATCTGTTATGTGCCTCTCCAGTACCTTGCACAATTAAATTCTGCTCCTTGACTAGGATTTCTTAGTGCTCTGGTTATGTAAATAACAAACATACTGAAATAATAATTCCTTGCACAAAATTAATTAAAACCATAAATGAAACAAACAATATTATGTTCGTACCCTGAAGAACATACTTTGGTCTGTAAATTCTTTATCAGTGTAATATTGGAGAAGAAGAAATGCAGTGTAAAAGGTGTGTTCAACTGTGAGTTCAATACAGCTGCCACAGATTCTTTTACAGGCTTTTGTTTAAGGACTTGAATGTAACTTCTTGCTTCTTTAAGCTTTATAGCACATATTAAAGTATACTATTCAGCCATATGCTGTAGGTATGGCAGAAGCTTGCATCCTTTATGCTTATACCATCTCAACCATTTTCCAGGTCTGCTTTCCTCCCTCTATTGTTGTTGATCCTGTGTTACTTCTAGAATATCTTCTGGAGATCTTCTGGATCTCCTCTTCCCAGAAGAAGAAATTCCATGGCTTTCTGAATCTTTCTTTTCCATTCTATATGCTCCACTCACAATTCTGGTGGCCCAGTCTGCTGGTAGTAAGTCAGTAGTCCTTTTCTCTCTTTACTTCTCATTCATTTCCATGGGAAGAGTGTGTACTTTCATGTCAATGAGTGATGGAAAAGGGGGAAAGAGGAAAAAGGAGCTGTTAAAGGTAGTATGGACTGTGAGGAAAGATCAGCAGGTAATGGAGCTTGCTCTAAGTGGTTTCTGCAATTGATTCAGGAACTGAATTTTCTCTCCAGCTCAACTTTCCTTTAAAATCCGCAATCTCTGTGAAAGCATTGGCTTGCCTCTGGTAGACAGCTTTTTGCATTAATGTTTTTGAAATATACCCTTCCTTGAAATTTCTTGTGTTCGTTGAAATTTGCAGTTTTAATAGTCTGAACACTGCTTTATTTGCATCTTGTTACTTCTCACTGCCAGTCTGTTTAAATGCCATTTAGAAGTAGTAGGAGAGTAAATTTTCCTCTTGTGTTAACTGTATTTTTTAAGTGGAAATTTATGTGCCTCAAACAAGGTGTTTGTGTATAAATACAAAGTTTTATTTTAGTGTTACAGATTCTGTTAACTTAGCCTGAAAACAGAACTATGTATATGCAAAGCGACTTAGTCACACTCCAGACTACTTCTCCCCACCCTCTTTTACAAAGAGCTGGTAAAAAGCCACCTGGCCCACAAGCCCTCTCTGTTCTATTTTATGGGATCTTTAAATACTTGCATTACTGTACTCTTACTTGTCTTTTGAACCATATGTTTGTGTAGTTTTTGGCAAAGCAGTATTTTTTCAGAAAAATACTGTCTCTTCTCACCTTGTACCACAAAATGTTAAATTATTGGGTATTTGGCCAAACCCAACGAGCCAAATTAACAATGTGTCAGTTAGGCAATCAGATGATTTCAGTCAAATCAGAATGCTATTTGGATTGTGTGTATAATCAACCATAAAAATGTGTTGCTTTAATATTCATCCAGTTTCAGTTGTGCATATGTAACTGTGTGTATATATAGTGCAGAATGTTTAACTGTATTATTTTTAATTTTTATTTTTCTTGTGTCCTATATACATTTCATAATTTTATACATTTCAAAAATGTTTTCCTTATTAGAATTATATTGTTTTGCAGAGTAAATTCAATTCAGTTGAACTACATTCTTGGAGTGGGAGATAAGTACTTATGTACCAGGAAAGTAAATTGGAAAGTAATGCCTCATGTACTTATTTTTAAATGCGATGCAGACCTAAAAGTTTATAGCAAATCATGTGGTGTTCTTGTGAAAGGATAGGTTTCTGTCAAATGGAGATAAAGTGTATTCTCTGTCTTTGTGTCTGTAGGGATTAGGACAGTAATTGCATCTAACTTCTGGTGATGCTTTCTCCTCCCTGCGGTCACTGATGTATTATTTCACTGAAAATGTGTGGGGAGGAGTTGAAGTGTCTGCAGTGGATTTCTTAAATCTGAATGTAATTCCTATTACTTTAAATTTCATCTCTAGGCTTGCCAGAATGAGAGGTTTTTCCATAATTGTTTTCTTCTAAATATAGAGGGGGAAAAATTAATTGTGCAAGTTGAGAATTTTATTTAGGGATGTGCACATACATAATGCTAATATTGATCTTTCTCTCTCCCCCACCCCGAAAGGGGGAAGGAAATTTTTTCACAATGAATAATACAGTTCTGTAGGAAACGCTTTTTTTTTTAGTGTCCAGTTCATGTAATACGAAACCCTGACTCCCTTGAACAACATGGAGTGTAAATTGTGCCAGACTAAAATTCGAATGAGCTGATAAGTGGTATCTACTTTTTCAGTGTTTATCCTTTGTGGAGTTATTTTAAAGACAAAGATAGCGTTTTCTATGTCAGGACATCCCTGAGATGCAAATGGTAAGGGCTGGGAGAATATATACTAGGATATATAATATGTTTGCTGAGTTCCTACCATGTTTTGTAGGAGTCCACTGTTGGATGTGGACTGGGCTGACTTTTGGCTTGAGCTGGTACAGCCTCTGTTATGTCCTTACAGTGATGGACTCGGAATCTACAGAGGACTTCAGAATATATCTGAGCGCATTTATGTAATCGGGAACAGTGATTTGTCTTCTTCAGCTGAAAAAAAAATCAGGGAAAGTGCTTTGCAAAATTATCCTTCTAATTGCTTTCAAAGCAAATCTCTAGGATAGGTCTGTGGAACGTCAGATTTTATAGTCATGCTTCCTTTCTCCTTTTATATTTTTCATTATTCTATGTCAACAAACTCCTTAAGATCAACCACAAAAACCAAACTGCCAAATAATTTGTTTTCTTTCCCTTTCTCATCTATCTTTAAACACCCTACACTTCAAAAGCACATGTATTCTGTTTTCCTTAACTTTAGATGCAGAATAATCAGTGGTCTGTACTGGTTCTGTTACAGAATTGAAGCTTAATACTTCTAGACTTGTTTAGGTCTTGAAATTGGCATTTTCCTCTTTAGCAAAAGAATAATCTAGTATTTTTTTTGTGGAAAATCTGCAGTTATTTTTAACCATGATAACTCCAGACTTAGCAGGTGTAAGAGCTATCATTTTTGTGCAGTGAGAATAGTAATAATATTTTATGTAATATTTATTTCTTTTCTACCATGTTTGTACATTGAAGGCTTAATCCTACGGGTACTTGGGTTCATGGGTAAAACATGAAGAACACCTGGAATTTTAAGGAAGAAATGCGACTCATATATGTGGTAGGTAGTTAGAAGATGTTTCAGTGTCTTTGGTAATAACTTTTTCCACTCTCAAGATTGATAACTCTCTTGCCTGCAACTTTTTAATTATAACCTTTGAAATTCTTAATTTGTACATAGACTAGTTTGTGCATAGTTAGATATCTTCTTTCAGAAAGTACCTAACTGGCTTGTCACAAGATAGAAAGTGTTTATTGCTTATCACCACCACATCTTTCCTCTGCCATTAGTCTTTTAATTCGCTTACTATTCAGTTGCTGTGAAGAATCAGATGAGAAATTTAATTCTATTTTTTAATTTCCCAGTGTGTTAATCAGCCAGGTAACCTTTCTTATTAATAGTAAAGGTGCCAATAAGGAATAGGTACTTGAGAATCCTCTCGGTAATGCCGAAAAAGCAAATCCATGACATCTTCCTATGTGGTTTTGTTTTTTGGTTGGTTGTTTTTTTTGTTAAGTTTTGGGAGATGAAATAGCCAGAGAGCTCATACCCAGAATGCTTTTCAACTAGATGCTTTATGTGGCCTCTAGATCAACTTATCTGGTCTTTCTATGCTTGTCTGGAGCAACTTATGAATAAGAACTCTGCTGATTTGTTGATATAGTTAAAGGTCACTTAGCTTCCTCTAAAATTCTTTATGTTATATGCCTTCATTTTAACTGTCTGTTATATAATAACAAAGTAAGATAAAGTACTGTTATATTCCTTGTGGAGCAATTTAAAAAAATAAAATTTTTTCATTCATTATTCTTAAGGGGATTCTGTCAGAATTATTTCAGTGTGTTTGATTGAGGTCTCATTGTTTTCCTGTTCAAGCAGTTACATTTCTGATTACCAGAGAGTGCTTAAGTGCCCTTATAACAATTTAATTTCTGCCCTTTTATTCATCTTCATTCTGGTGTGTTTTCACTCATTTATGGAACCAAAGCATCTCTTGATTTGTATTGTATTTACTATGCATTTTAAATCTTAAGTGGTTGTTGAATTAATTTGTTCTTAGCATTCTTTCTTTTAACAGGACATGCTCCTGCCCCTTCCCAGTCTTCCTTTATAGTCTAATTCACTGTAAAGTCTTGATGCTTTTTTCATAGCTAGCAGCTCATAAGCTTCTTTTTTAAATAAAACTTGTTTTCATTGTAGCAGCTTAGTCATCTATTCTGTACTTTCAGTGACTGAAAATACAGCATCTGTATTTTAACCTGGTGTTTGAAATAACTTAGAAAATTGAAGAAGAGGAAGAAAGTTCTTTTTTAACATTACCCATAGTTTGGTTGTCTGGCTTGATTGCTGGGTAATTCTTCAGTGGTAGCACAGTACTTCAGGGCTTTGAGGGATAAGTCTCTATGTGGTGATACCACAGTGAAGAGAGCAGAGCTGTCAAAGGCTTTGTAAAATGTCTCTCTAGAATCCCTGTCTACAGAGAGTGAGAAGATCTGCATGCCATTTAAGTTCTTTAGATTTTTTGGAGAGAAAATCCAGTAATACCCTGAACTTTTGTTGCTCTTTTGGCTTTTTGCCCCGTTTCAAATTGTGATTTGTTGCCAGCATTCCACAAAAGGCAAAGCAACCTCAAATTTCTAAAGTGATTTACCTCTCTGTGGTGCTACCATCATCATTGCTATATCAACTTTCAACATAAAATCTTGTCGTTCTACAAATATGCAGAGGAATGTGCAAGTAAGGGGTGGGGGTGGGGAGAGGAGTGACAGTATGCTAATTCAACAGCACTGTGTATATATTGCTAGGAAAAGGAGGGTCTTTCCAGTAATGTAGATTTCTGAATTACTTTATCATGAAACATGGAACAAATACACTTTGAACAAAAGGGCAATTTTGTTGGTGTCTGTGCTGGTTCAAGTCCCCTTTCCTCTAGGTGCTACTTGCTCTATAGAGCAGAACTTGCTTTACACTCACAAATAAAAAAAAAATAGGTTGGAACTACTGTTTAGTTAAGTGATGTCTTGTCATGCACATCCTTTAAATATCATGCTTTCCATCCGATGTTCTGAAATTGAAAATGTTCTGAGGAAGGGCTGAGAGAGCTGGGACTGTTTATCCTAGAGAAGAGAAGGCTTGTGAGGGATCTTACCAATGTATATAAATACCTGAAGGGTAAAGTGTAAAGAATACAGAGCCAGACTCTTTTCATTGGTGCCCAGTGACAGGACCAGAGGCAATGGGCGCAAACTGAAACACAGGAGGTTCCATCTGAACATCAGGAAATGTTTTTTCACTGTGAAGATGACTGAGCACTGGCAAGGCTCAGCCTAGAGAGGTTGTGGAGTCTCCTTCCTTGGAAATACTCAAAAGCTGTCTGGACATGGTCCTGGGCCACAAGCTCTAGGTGGCCTTGCTTGAGCAGAGGGGGTTGGACTAGATGACCTCCAGAGCTCCCTTCCAACCTCAGCTATACTGTGATTTCGGCGAAATTGCTTTAGAGTTGTAAATGGAACCTGCAACCAGACTAGATAAGAAATGCAGGCCCTTTTCTTCATTTTCAGACTTGAAGTCAATATTCTGATTGCCTGTATTGTATCTCAAAGAAACAGCAAATTCAAGTCAATGTTGACTTTTTTATTTTTTTCCAGTATTTGTCTTATGGATACAGAAAGTATTACAGAACAAACTAATTCTGAAGAGGTTTGGGGTTTTTTTTAAAGGATCGTACTATCTAAGTTATTTGCATTTCTCCCTGGGCAGCATCTCCTCAATCTGTATAAAGTACATGAGCTGCATGCTCTGGTATGTACAAAACTGTTTAGTATAGGAGCAACCTGATCCTGGATTAGGGGGTTCTTATGGCTTGCTCTAACGCTATTTTTTCTTAATAGATCTCTTATTTTAAAGAGATTCAGCTGAACAAAATAATTTGCAATAAAGTTGACAGGGAACAGTGGGTTATGTAGCACTGTTTGGAGAAATGTTCAACTTCACAAATAGTGCTTGAGAGTAGTCAAATAGGAATATAATTCAAGAGAAACCTCACTTTCCTGTTTTCAGAGACACTTTGGACTCTAGCCTTAGAAAACAACTGAAAAAATGACATTTGGGGAGAAAAAAGAAGTGGCTTGTGTCTTTGTGTGCTATTGAGCCTTTGCTTTTAGTAGAGAAATGCCATTTCTTCAAATTATCTAGATAGTTTAAATAAGGCTGCCTGCTGATTTCAGCAAACACTAAAGAAGTGAAGGGAAAAGAATGAGATCAAAAGTTACGTTATATTTAAAAATAGGCACAATGTTAATAATGTGTCTAAGAAAATATTCTTTGTGGCAAGGGGGAGGTACACAAAGTATATAATTGTTCTTGAATGGCTTTCAGTAGTTAATTCATAATTCTCCACAGTAAATTCAGCCAGGCTGCTGAATGCTGTGAGATGAGTATTGCAGCAAGCTGAACTTCCTAAAAAAATCTTGGGGGATGCGTGGAAGAATTTCTGAAACTCAGAATGGCAACATAAATAGCAATTAGTTTAAAAGGCTGTCTTAGCTAAGTTAATCTTACCTAAAACTCAGAAATATTTGAAAATGGCAGGCTGAATGAGTATATTAGTCACACATGCCTTGATAGTCTCTAGCTGTGAGATATGTTCCTGGATTTAGAAAGAGTTTTTATTTGTGAAGTAATAATTGTGCATGTAATTAACTTGAAGTATCTGCTTAAAAATCATAAACTTAGCACTCTAAAAGGTATGGTCATATCCAGTTCCCAGGAATCTGAAGGTTCTGAATACTGAAAAAACATAGTCATTTAGAATTAGGAGGTTGATCATCTTATTGAATTGAAATACCTGTGCAAAATGATGTTAGTTTTTAACATTTTTTGCATCATTTTAGTATTTAGCTATGGATTTTTTCCCACCTTTTAATCAAGAACTTTTGCAATATTTTTGCTAGGTCACCCTGTAGTGTTTTCCACTGAGAATAAATGAAACTTTTTTAGCCTTTTTGTGTAACAAGTACTCTTGGAATCATCCTGGTTGTCCTATATTATGCTCTCCCGAGACTAATATCCTTTCAGTGTAAAGGTGACCTAAGCAAAATGTACTTTAAGGTTTAGCTGATACTTTTGTTGTAGTATCTTTTCTCTAATTCATAATTCATCCTTTTGATATTTCTCATTATGTTTTTAATTACTTCTATGCTTGTAAAAAAATAGTAAAATAAAACGGTAGGGAAAAAGCCTATAGTTGTATAGGGCTTCTTACTCAGGCTTATTTCTGTAAACTCTTAAACGGTTTAACTTGTGTTTATTTAGTGCAGTACAGTAGGGATTCTCTTTCCTGAAGTAAACTGTGTGCTTGTTTACAGTACTAGAGTCCTGCTCTGTAATTCATAATGTTGACTTTACAGACTTTATTTAAATTAGATGAACTTTATGAATACTTACATTCATTAAAAAATAAAATTTGTGACAAATTGTGAAAACTTTGAAAAGTATTAATAACAAAATAGGATAAATTTCTTATATTTTGAAAGAAATTGTCAATTTTTGATTGAACTCCATGGAAATTAAGGATCTTTTTTAAATCAACTGGACAAAATACATCCATGTAAACCATTACGCAGGTTACTTTCTATCTTGTGTTTTCTACAGTGGAAAAAAATTTAAATGTTAATACTTTCTTGTATAATGATCAGAAAACGACAGCCCCATGCAATAGGAAATTAACCAGATTTTTCTTAAATCACTAATAGAGCAACTCATGGGCTAAAATAAAAAACCTCAGTACTTTTAGTTCTCTGATTTACCTACTCAGCCTTAAAAGAATATTCTTAGGCTTAATACCACAAAATTTAGGCTATTTTGCATAAAGATGAAAATCGGTGTCTGATTCCAAGAAGCAAATCCTCAGTCACAGCTAAATGAGTTGAAGTCAATGGAGCATAATATCAAGTCAGTCATGCCGTGCCAGCTTACATGGCTTCTCAGTTATAGTCAGGCAATGGCTTTTTGTAAATAAATAAATTATCTGAAAGGGAAACAAGCATCCTAACAGATTTTTATATATATTAGTGGTTAGTAATATTTGCATTAACTCATGGTCTTTTTTTTTTTTTTTTTTTAATTGAAAAACATCCTTTGAAAGATCATGGAAAGCTGCAGAGGAGAGGGGGATAGGGAAGGAAACTGATACAGCCATTCTCAGTAGAAGAATTAGTTTATGACCTTATGACTTACAGAATAGATTGTACTGTGCTTCTGATGCCTCCAGAATTTGATGTAATGTTGCTAATTTCTGCTGCAGAAAAGTGTGTTGCTCACTGGAATATCCAGATACTTAATCCTGGAGTTCTCCACTAGAACTAGGGTTTCTTGTGTTGTGAATCAAGAAATTACATTTAACAGAGTTTGTAAATTTGACATGACCCGCGGTTTCTATTCTTGATTATAGACAAGTTCAAAATAGGGAATAAATATTTTGGATAAAGCTACTGGTGCTGCATGTCTTACTTTGAAGAGGAATAAACTTTGATAAAAATGAAGTATGTTTTAAGTTTTTAGCCAGGTTCCAGAATAACCTAGGAAGTGTTGGAGAGAAGAGTGAAGATCTAGGCAGATCAAAGAAATTACTCTTCTTTAGCACCTTCAAGTCCATGAGCCATGTGAGGTCTTGTTTAGAAGGCTTGTGCAGGAAAGTAGTCATCTATCTTCTCCCTTTTTAGTGTGTAGGGAATGATATAAGTACCTAAAATTACCTAAGTATATGCAAGTATTGTTTGTCAAGGTTTACGAATGATAAAATTATTTTTGATATGTTCAAGGATACTGATACATTGGCAGTGTAAATTACATCTATATGCAGGCATCAGGTGAACAAGGGACAAGAGAATAGTGAATGACTGTAAGGTTAAATAGGCTGTAACAACACTTTCAATGTTAATTCCACTGTCTCTCTGCCATTAATGTAATGGAGTCAGAATTACATATCTGTGAATGTTTATCAGACACATTTTTAGAGTTAACTGTTCTTACAACATACTGCAGAAATGCATTTATTAGTACAGTTAGTTTCTCTATACTATTATTTGTAGTGTAACAAAAGACTAAAAAAAGACGACTGTTAAAACAAATTGGAATTTAAGCTACATACATCGGATTGAGAGACTATGATTTATCAGTGCAACCTTGGGGTTTATTTTACGAGTGTTGTCCTGAAATAATTACCTACAAAGCTAACATTTCTTGGGGATTTGATTCGCCTAAGTGAATAAAGGAGTCTTCATCAGTCTACATTATCTGGTTTTGGTAAGATACACATAAAGGAAACATGGAAGTCAAGCCATCTCCATTTTTATTTGCAACATCATAATTTAAGAAATACTCAACAAAATCTGTAGTTAATTTACCTGCAGTAACAAATATAGTATCAAATCATTAATTAGAAACTCCTTGCTTTATTGCTTTCACTACAGAAACTGAAATTTGAGCTACTGGACTGAACTTGAATTTTTCATCAGGAAAGGGGAATGGCTTGGTAATAACCAATGCCTCAACCTTACTAGTAGTTGACAGTAGATTGAGTCCCTGCCCAGTTTTTTGAGGACTTTTCCTGGTACCTGTATCTCATCTTAGAGATCTTGACCCTACCTTTCTAGAGCTGAGGGCTTCCATTTTCATGTCTATTAGTATTTGGGAGGCACCCTCTTACATCAGAACGAGCTGAAACCTCTTCTGAAACCTGAAAGAAGCAAATTGGTCAGAGCCAGTGTGTTTCAAATGAAAGGAGGCTAATTTGGACACTGAAGCATTGAGTAGTATCATTGGGACTTTGTTCTTTGCCCTTTTGAATAGCCCTTTATGCCTTAAGTTACCTGTGTGGTGATGTTCTGACTGAAGGCAAAGTAAATGAAAGGAGGTCTAAAGAAGAAATTTAATTCAAAATACATTTTCAGTAATGTAAACCCATCAGAAATACATTTATGTAATGAAGACAATCTGATAAAACTTCTGTGAGAACCAAGGAGAAACTTCCCTTTGCCGTACTCCAGCTATTTTGCTATGATGTATATTTCCCAGATCAACAAACCTGAATCAACAAGTATTTAAATCTTAATTTTTTGTTGTTGTTTTAAAAATAAGAGGTTTGTCTTGAAAATGTCAGTGGCACCCATTGGACAGACAGAGCAAGCAGCATTTAGGAAATCTGGGTGGTTGTTTGGTTTGGTTTGTTATTTGTTTTGTTTTGGTTTTTTTTCTCCCTCCAGAGAGATATGGTTTAATTTGGGCCAGAAGAAATTTAGAAAATCTGGCCAAGGAAGATTAACAGTCAAGTGAGGCAAAATGTGTGTATACGGGGTGGTTGTTATTGTTGTTTATGCTTTGTCTTGTAGGCACTGTGTCTTGGGAGGGTGAATAAATAAAGCTGTGTTTTGAGTAGCTAATCTGCTAGTCACAGAGTACGAAAGGGAAGGCTTGTAGATGCCAAGCTCTGTTGGGTTAAGAAGCAGAGAGGAGATACGGGGGATCACTGGGAAGCAGTCCCTAATAGGGAATTGCTTCAGGTGCAGATGCCAGAAGCTGGGCCTGTATTTTCTGTTTTATAACTTGTCACAGTTTGCCTACATTTTTGACAGGTGGCATTGTTGTTTCATCACATCACTGGAAACTGAGATCTATAATAGATGAACTTTAACTTTATTTTTTTGCTTTGTTCTTGATTCAATGATACGGACAACTGCAAATGGAAAAATCTTGCTAGCCACAGGGACAAAAGCAGAATTATTTAGCATTGCTGTCCCAAGCAGCTTATTTCAGTGGGGACTGCTCGTCTGCTTGAGGGGATTGAGGCCAAAATACCAATGACTCTGCCACTACTCCAGCAACAAAAATAATTTTCACAGGTGATCTCTTTATGGAGAAATCCCCGTGTTAAATAAAGAACTGCTTTCCTTGTTGCATCAGAAAATTCCTGGATTCTGGATTTTCTCAGTAAACATTTTTAAGGGTTATTTAGTTTTGAAAAAATGCTGTTGTGCCATATAGAATCATAGAATCATTTAGGTTGGAAAAGACCTTCAAGATCATCGAGTCCAACCATCATCCATGCCCACTAAACCATGTTCTGGAGTACCTCATCTACGTGCTTTTTGAATACCTCCAGGGATGGTGACTCAACCACTTCCCTGGGCAGCCTATTCCAATGTCTGACAACCCTCTCAGTAAAGAATTTTTTCCTAATATCCAACCTAAACCTCCCCTGGCGCAACTTGAGGCCATTTCCTCCTGTCCTATCTCCAGCCACCTGACAGAAGAGACCAGCACCCACCTCACTACAACCCATATATCTTCACTTTGTTACAAAATAGCGTAGGAACAGCAAGTTATATTATAGTTCTGTTTGTTTTACAGATATTAGCATTCATGTTGTTTCCACACATAGGTCATATAGGTTCTTTTATTCTGCTTGGGGCATCAGCTAATAAAAATAAATAAATTATACATGGCTGCCTCTTCACCCATTGGTTTAAATGTTCTCTATGCTTTTATCAGTAGACTGTTATCTGTTGACCCTTTTGTAGTTATTTGCACCAACAAAACTGCAGTTTCCTTTGTAAAGGAAGAATTTCCCTTCTCAAATTTATGCTTGTGGTTTTTTTTTGTTCAGTGTTTCAACTAAAACAACCCCCTTGAGTTACCAGTGTAAAGCTAGTAAGTGCTCAGAGGAATTCTGTAAATAAACGGGTTTAAAGAAATGTAGGGTCTTTACCTGTATAGACTGTGGAAAGGAGCAGAAAATTAGCAGTCTAGAGCAAAAATCAGATAGTGTGTCTCATTTTCTGGACATGAGTAACAATTGTTCATGTATCTCACTCATCACAAGATGTGTTTTGTCTAGTGGGTCTGATTTAGCCATCCTCTTGTATTTCCAGATTTTCTCTGGCAGAAGAGTTTCCCCAGGGGGTGGAAAGATGGAAGTTAATAAAACTTTTGTAAATGTCTGGAATCCTAATGGGAATTCATTTTGGTGACAGTTTTATGTATGCTTTGTATAGTTGGATGGTAAATGGTAAAAGAAAAATACTGGAGCACATGTTCAGTTTCAGTACCTTCATGGCAAGAATAATTTGGGATAGATCATTGTCTTTTCTAACAATGCTTTCCTGGGTATTAGGAGATTATTATTTTTATTATTATTCCATTAGGGTAATAGGGACAATTCTGCCATTTGTTTCTAAATGTTTTCTGTCAATTTTTCTTCACTTTTCAACACTGTTCTTTTACACAGGAGAAAATTTTTCACTGGAGGTAGACCTCATACTCACACCTTTATTCGACAATCTGTTTTTCTTTTTTGTACACTGTTATCTTACAAACTTTTAATTTTCTTATAAAAATATCAGTTACATTCTGAATTATGAAATCCACAAGGCTAGTCTGCTAGTAGCTTGAGCATTTGTTTAAAATATACACTTATTTCCCTTTTTAACAGACTGGTCAATTTTCTGAGTGTAGTGTCTGAAAAGTGGGTGCCTTTTTGATCCAAAGCTAAAGTAGACAGTTGGAATGTTGAAATGTGCCACACTTCCTGAACGCAGGTACTCAACTTTAAAGTAAAATGCACAGCTAAAATGGAAACTCATTTAACACTAGATTTATTTCTTGGATTTCATTATTAAATGAGTTGAGGAAAAGGTTGATAACTTACTCAGCAGCATATATTGTGCAAATGTTTTATAAATGACAAAACCATATCAGACCTTCATCTATCTGTAAAGTGTTACAAATCAGAAAGCCATAAAATATAGGATATTCCACAGACTTCATTGTGAATTCTGGAGCTGGCAGTCCAAGGTCTCTTCTATCAATTACTCTGCAAAAGGAGACTTTCTGGAATAAAGTGGACTAAAAAGTGGTAGGATATCTAAGTGCAGTCAGTTACCTAAGAGAAATCTGGCCTATAGCAGAATGTTTTATGATATATGTGATTATCTGCAATCTAATCAGTGATAACTTTCTATTTGAAAAAAGTAGATTTCTTCAGAATCCAGTGCAGCAAGTAATAAAATCTTACCTAGTGACTTTATACTCCTGAAGTACTAGCTTGATTACCTAGTGTAGTAAACATATTAGTTTAGCTTAGTTACTAGCTTTTTACCTAGTGCATTAAGAAAAAGCAAAACAAAAGATCCAAGTGGTTGAGAACATTATGGTGAACTTCACAGTATTGCACAAGATCTATGTGAAGGTGACATTATACATGGCTGAATCTGAAGTAATCAAGGCAATTGTTTATTGGCAACAAGCTTCGAAGTAAAACTTTGTGCGGGTCTTCTCTAAGACTCTTCTGATATCACTGATTATTTTGTAGAATCAAATTATATAGCAGTAATAGAGCTGGTATTTTTCTCCCCTGTTTTTTCTGTCAAGATCATGCTTTTGCTTTAATACCCTTAATGAATGATACTTCATGGGTTTCTATATCTTTTCTCAGAATAAGGCATATTCTGAAAAGTCTTTGGTTTTCTGTACTGAGGAGGATATTATGCATCCTTCCTGTGTTAATTTAAAAGTTGTGTCTTTTATTAGTTCTCTTTGGTTTATCTTTTTGTTTCAGTTATTAAAGCTTTTGGAAATATGAGTCCACATCCTTTTTAGCTCCTTATGTTTTATTGCACATTACCAACTGGAGTGCCTCATGCAAAACTAGTGAATCTTTTGAAATGAACAGAAAGATTTAATCCGGGCACTGCTAATCCAAGGAAGTCTTACAAATGAATAGACTTCATTTTTATGTAATCTGCTTTATGATTCTTTTTGAAGAAAAGAACTTACATAATATCTTTTTGAAGCAAAACTACCCAAAACGTGTCATTTAGCAGAAGAAAAATTATAGTATTAATTGATTCATTGGTATTCTTATGATAAACAGAGTTGTAATCTCTCCTTCCATTTGTGATTACAAATCTCAGCTAAATTCTGAGAATAGGAATGAAACCCTAAAATATGTTTTTTTTAAAGGCTTTACAGAGTTAAATAAATCTGGCTGTCTCAGAACTGTTCATAATTTATGCTGATCAAAGCTTCTTTTGGACTCAAAACTTCTGATGACCAACTGTGCCTTATAAGGAGCTCCAGGGGGCATCATCTGCTAATTTTTAAGATGGAAGGTCTGACAGGCTGTCCTGGTTTTGGCTGGGATAGAGTTAATTTTCTTTCTAGTTGCTGGTATAGCGTTATGTTTTGGATTTAGTATGAGAAGAATGTTGATAACACACTGATGTCTTCAGTTGTTGCTAAGTAATGTTTAGACCAAGTCAAGGATTTTTCAGCTTCTCATGCCCAGCCAGCAAGAAGGCTGGAGGGGTAACAAGACACTGGGAGGGGACACAGCCAGGACAGCTGACCCAAACGGGCCAAAGGGATATTCCATACCATGTGATGTCATGCCTGTCTATAAACTGGGGGGAATTGGCCAGGGAGGAGTGGATCGATGCTTGGGGACTGGCTGAGCATTGGTCAGTGAGTGGTGAGCAATTGCATTGTGCATCACTTGTCTTTCTTGAGTTACATTTCACTCTCTTTTTGTTATCTTCCTTTCCTTTTTTTTTTTTTTTTTTTTAATTTCAATTATTAAACTGTTCTTATCTCAACCCAGGAGTTTTACTTGTTTTCGATTCTCCTCCCCATCCCACCGGGGCAGGGGGAGTGAGTGAGCTAGCAGCTGCATGGTGCTTAGTTGCTGGCTGAGGTGAAACCATGACACAGGCAAAATGTAATTTTCCTTTAACCATGTAGTTCAGTCCTTCCTTCCCCTCATATATCTATCTATACTCTTATTTATAGCCTTACTGATTTTTCAATATGTTACTAGATGAGCTAATTTTTCTATTTCATTCTTTTTTTTTAAAAAGTCCTACAAAAGCCACCTTGTATCCTTGCTCAGTTGTTACTGCACAGTATTTGAGTTTTATCCTTGCCTTGCCTGTCATCATGTTCTCTGTCCTCAGAGCATCCCCGTTTCAATATGTTTGTTAAGCTAGTTTATTCTTCCCTTCCACTGCAGACCCTCATCAGTTTGTATAGCCTTTCACTAACTCATGAGTATTTTATCAGAGGTCTCTCACCTTCCAGTTTTCTGAACTCAGTTTCTCTTTTGTTTGGTGCTCCTTCTTCACTTCCAGTCTTTGTTCTGTCTGTCCCCCTCTCTGTCCTTCCCACCTTTTCTCAACACTCAGCTTCTCTGCAAGTTGTACTATTCCAGTTTTTTCCACTCTTTTTAGCTCTTATTTGATACAGGCAGCTTCCACAGTGTCCTTGAGCAGGAAACTGAGGACTTAAAACAAGATGGATTGTTGCGTTCATCCTGATACGCTGTAGGTGTAGATCCACCTGCTCTAGCATGGTTAGTGCAACCTCACTGAACCTAGGTAATTTAGGAGACTAAAAAGTCTCTCCTGAGCATGTGTGACATATGGCTTACTTGATTTAAAAAAAAAAATTAGATAGATTTTCATAGGAATAATTAGATGAATGTATTTAACTTGAGGGCCATCTTGTAATATGTCTCATCCTGCTTTTAAATCATTCATGTGACGGAATGCTTTCATGCAAAAGAAAAGCCACACACAAACAATTTTTTTTTTTTTTCTTATACACTTATAGTTCAGCCAACATATTTTCGGGATCTCAATCTTGAGATCTCGTGTGTTGATCTCATAACAGAATGTGCCTAGATGGGTTTATAAGACAGTGCATTCCTGTCTGTAGCAAAATATAAAACTTACATTAATTTAAATTCAATATGATACATATTTGTAAGGAAATTCTGAATGTAATAACTTTTTGTTTCTCTTTGTACCTACATTTTTCTTTCATTGTGATATTTGAGTGACTGACAATATCCTGCTGTGATTTTTACTAAGAAGAATAAATATAACATAATGCTGCATTTTCTAAAGCTTCCAATTTTTAATGAAAGTAAGTGATTGCTGTACTGATATCTTGTATTTAGACAGTCAGCCTTACTCTACTCCTTTGCCTTCGGTAGCAACCTGTTTGATTTCATTTTATGTATCCTTTGTGTTTAAGACCACATCGATTTATTTTTTAAAATACTTAAAATTTACTTGTCTACATAGAAGACTAAATTGTGCTATAAACTATATAGAGGTACCCCCAACCTCCTGCTTAAGTCCATAGGAGCTCTGAGGATGCAAAGGCAGAATATGGGTACGAAGTGCTTGAAGTTTAAGCTTAAACATTCCTCATCTTTGTCCTCAATTACAGAATCTTTTGGCTGAGAAGGTGGAACAGCTGATGGAGTGGAGCTCAAGGCGCTCTGTCATCCGCATGAACGGAGACAAATTCCGAAGATTTGTGAAGGCTCCACCTCGTAACTACTCTGTGATAGTGATGTTCACCGCTCTCCAGCCGCAGCGGCAGTGCTCTGTTTGCAGGTAATTTATACCTTAGTGATATTTTTCATCTTCCTCACCACAGTTTTCAAGTGAATGTTTTAATCAATGTGCAATATACTGAGTAGAATTGTTCTTTGCATGGGATAGATGCTTACTGTTTAACAGGCTCATGTGTTTTTTACATGATGTTTTCAACTGCCTTTTAATCTATATGTCAAGTTTTAGAAGTCTTCCTAGTTTTGCGTTTTATTAAATTACAGTTGAATAAAATGTACAGAACTGACCAAGACTTTCTCTTTAAGAAATCTGCTTTATTTTATTATCAGTCGACCATGATCTTTCCAAAGACGTTTTGTGACAGAAGTGATTCATTGCCATCTAATAATATGACACTTCACTGGTTTCTTCAGTTAAGTGATGTCCAAGGCTCTGATGCAGGTGTGAGTTACCCTGTGATTTCACAGCTTTGGACAGTTCTTACATGGAAGTACATTTTTCCACGAGGACATGCTTGTTGTGAAATACTGTCTGGCACTGCACTTTGATATGTTCGAGTGGCTCTGGTATTCTTCTAAGTTTAAGAGCTTTCTCTGCAAGTTCCTAGTTCAGTAAGTTAATCCAAAAATGACTAATGATAGACATGGAAATAGGGCCAAGGGACTGAAAGGTAGTCATGCATTTAATTACCTTACTAAATCAGAAACTGAGCTAATAAAACCTTCTTCAGCCAAAATATGCATTAGAAATTATTATGTTTAGTAATAGGTAGGATTATTGTGCAGGGAGTTCTAAACAGTATTTAAATAGGCAGCAAAATATTCTGTAGAACTATGAAATACATAAGCTTTATATGAAGAAATATTATTTCTTGGTTTTAAATAGGTGTACCTTAAACAATGCACGAAGTTGGTAAATATAGCAGCTTGTTAGCTTTCTTGAGTGTTGGAATGCGACATTTACAATAGAAACTTCAACTTGTGTATCTGTAGTCATATATGGTTTCTATTCGATTTTTTTTTTTTATAGATTAATTTTTTGTCATTGAAGTCAGTTGGTCAATTTTGAGGGAGAGTATATAAATTGCATTCCCATGAGCTCACCCTCCACATCTGAACTGTGAAGGTGAAGGAGTAGGTACAGAAGCTTTCTTAAATCAAAGGAATTTTTTCTTTAAATATAGCAGCACTTGGTTGCTATATTTCTTCTTTGTGTTGCCAGAGTTCAACTTTAGGAGATGAAATAGGAGTTGAAAGTTTACCATATTGTTTTAAGTCATTCCTTATTTTCCTACCCAGTAGATAAAGCTACAAGAGATGTACTAAGTTCAGCTTTATAAGTGTCAGTGTATTCATCATTATAATGGCCATAGCAAATTCTTTCTGTGTGTTATGATGTACAGCTCTTTTGTAGGGCTTGTGAAAACAACATAAATATTGCTGTTAAGGAAGTTAATTTTGCTTACAACTGTATATTGTTTAAAGAAGTTAATTTTGCTTACAACTGTATATTGTTTACTGTACTGAAAAAGAGCTTATAAACTTCATCCTGTAATATACCAGGCTAGCCATTTATGTACAGAAGCAACTGAAAATATTTAAGCATAAAATGAAGGAAAAAAACAACATACTGCTTTCAGTTGAGTTTGTTTAAATAAATGTGAAGGTGTGATTCACTTTTTCATGTGAAATAAAAGGAATTTAATGAGGTTGATCGTACTGCACATAAAACCATTATCAGGAAAATCAATATTTTCAAATCAATGGCTAATTAATGGACAGGACCACTGAAAGGATATACAGAACTGAAATGCATGCATTACTTTATTGTTAGCTATGCACTAGCCACTTTGCCTAAAGGAAAAATAGATTTTTAACTTAATCTGTAATGTTGTATGAGGATGCTTTTGTCTAAGATTTAAGTTAATTGTTACTCATCAAAATATTTTCAGAACAATTGCATACAAAAAAATCAGTTTCATACTTCAAATACAGAAAACCACCTAGACTGAAATATTTGACTTTGAATAACTTTGTCATAAGAATTAGTACTTTTTTTTCTCCTAAAAATTGAGCCTGGTTAGTTTATGCACCACAGGATTATCTAAAACAAAAAAAAGGAAAAGGTTTTGTCTTTTCCCTTTGGTGGCTAGATTTGACATTTCAGTATTTTATCTCTTCTAAATGTCCGGCTTTTAAAGAACACGGGCACAGTATTTTCAAAAGGCAAAAAAAAGGTGTTTGTGTGCTGCTGTTGCATAAAGCTACATCAAATGCTAAGCATGAAAAACACAGCATTATACAAAAAAAGATAAATAACAGGATGGGGAGCAATGGTAGGAAAAGCGGTCCTCTTCTGGAGAAGAGCAGTGAAACCTGATCATCATTAGAGCAGGCCATTGCAGATTTGCATATTTGAGGCCAGAAGAGATCATGTGTGTCCTATCTTGTTAAACTATATTCTTTGTGTATCTGATTTTGCATTTGGTTATACTTAGAATGTTTGTTGTTAAAATGAGCCCCTGCTTACAGTAAAATCTATATGACTTTTCTGGCAGATTTTTTGAATGGTTGTGCCACCAAAGATGGAGAGGTAGCTTCTTGCATTCAGAAAGTTGGTGTCACTTTTGGCACTCTTCAAAGTGAATGCAAAGTCAGTTTGGTGCTCCAAGTTCTCCACCAGAGAACGCTACTGTGCCTGTCCATTCCTGAAAAGTGCTGTAGTTTGGACTTTGTCTAGAAGGTATGAAGGAAGGATTTTTTCCTCCTTCCCCCATCCTTTTTAATGCCGAAGAAGTTCCAAATATTGGATAGAACTTGGTTGAGGTGATCTTAGCCAAGTCTTAAAATGCTTGGAAGCATGATATTTAAACATTTTAAAAAAGTCTTACCTATCCATATAGCAAGGACCTACACGTGGAACACTGACCAAATTTGTTTCAGAGAATCCAAGGCTTTTCTGTGTGCAGCAAGGAGGACATTGTAACATCAATCACATAAATCATTTAACAGTTATGATTTGTGAATGTATATGGAAATAATACCAACTTACTCTTAAAAAGCCACATACAAAGAAGTCCCTGGGACTCCAGATATTTAGGTGAAACTTTTGTGTGTAAAAATTATCCTTTCAGTCAAAGGATATCTTTTTTCAGTAAAACCAAAGCGTATTGTGTGTTTTGTAGGTATTCTCTAGCAAAAGTTACTTAAGATCTTTTTTTCGAATGGAATGAGAAGGGTTTCTTTATCAATACAGGAGATGAATACATAATCTTATGTATCATCTTGAGAAAGATCAATTAGAAAAATTTTCGAATGCTTTGTTTGCCAATTTTTGAAACTTACCTGTTCATCCAATGCTAGGCTTGTTTATTCCTGATATACATCATATTGTTGTATTATATGCTTTCCCTTTACTTAATTTTGCTTGATTTCCTTCTAATTTTTTACATTATCCCTTTTCAATATATACTTTTAAAAGTTAGAAATATGTCTGCATTACTGATCCAAATTTGTTCTATGCCCAAAACAAATTAGGTTGATTTATAGGTGTTTCTAAAAGACAACTACCAGGTTGTCATCTTTGAGACAGATATCAGTTCTGTATTCATCTTAATGAAATATTTTCACAAACTGTGGACTGGAAAATATATCTGTAGGCTATCTGAATCAATCCAGTCCTAACACATGAAGGCTTCTGTAAACCAGCAGCTCTGTATACATGTTAGTAGTGCCTCTAGTCATCCCTATTGAGTGTTTTTCAAGGAAATTCTGTCTTTATCCTAGAGCAGAATTTGGAGTACAACATTTCCATCTAGCTTTGTGAACAAGAAAATTTCAATTTTCTGTTCAAAAAAAGCTATTGAAAGCCATCTGATGCCTTCACAACTATGTAAGCAGTAGCATAAATGTCGGTTTTCCTATTGACCCAATTGTTTAGGTTCAATATGACATAGCTGGTATTCAGAGATGAATTAACCATAACAGATTAGATTATCCTCTGTACTCTTGAATGTGAAGTCATTGGTGGAAGTGGGATGTGTTTCTAACAGTTGAACATGTGGGGTTTTTTTTCCATGCATGTTTGGAAACCTGTTTGATTAAACAGTTTTGGTCCCAGGAAATTAAACTTGGTTAGTCTTAATTGACTGTTCTTGGTGTATATATTCTGCAACAGCATATTGGAAGCAGATCCTAAAGGGCGCTTTGATGCACTGTGATGATGAATCAGTTTGGGTATTTTTTTTTGTTCGGATGAACAGTCAGAACTAATCTAACTCTAAACAGTGAGTCCTTGGGATATAAGGCCAGCTTCACTTTTTCCTTTGTGCTTGGGTATTCACTCAGCTAGATAGTTTCTCTCTGTTACCACATCAGTCATACTACTGAAAAAAACTACTTGTATATTTAAGAAGGAGAACAAAAGAATGGTCACTTTGACAGCAGCATCTTCACAGGGATGAAGAGACTGTTTCTCAGCCTGTACTTTGTATTGCATCCCAGCAAACGGTAACTACTAGCCTGACTTGAATGCATTTTTGGGTGAAAATTCTCTTCCAGCTTCTCTGCTCTTTGTCTTCTTGCCTGTACTTGGAATCTGTTCCCCCATTTTATTATCACTACATTTTCCCAAAGGGATCAGCACCATTTTACCAACCAGACTTCAACGACCCCCCCCCTCCACTTGATTGAGTATTAGTGCTTTGATTTTCAGCTGCACATGGGCTTTAGCTCTAGCCTGCTGAAACCATCGCTGCGCTTACTGTTCCTCTGCATCTTTCATTGTTATCATTAACTCGTTCTTTTTTGTTTGTTGCCGTACTATCTAATCACTCCTTAAGCAAATTATATGAGGTCTTTTATTTTCCTTTCTAAGCTCTGCTTCTCTCATCTCACTGGCAGAAGCAATCATCTCTGCTTTGCATGCAGGTACATATCAGAGATGTCTTGTTTGTTGCCAAACAGTTCACATTTTTGTCTGGTTCGTTTTTCAAATTCATTGTTGAGGTATTTTCATTTAGAAAGGGATATCTCGGTCAGAGAAATGAAACTGGTCACTTGCGGGTTTTTCTTCCCCAACAGCTGAAGCCCATCAACAAAAAGATGTATATTTGGTTTCATTGTTTTTTTTCCTTAGTGTTCCTTGAAAAGATCAGAGCAGTGTCAGAGGCTAAAGATGCTAAGTTTCAGTGGATAGGGTCTATACCTTGACCTGTGCCACTGTTTTTTTTTTATGAGATAATGGTTAAATCATGTAAATTAGACATGTACATCTCTCTGAATTTCAAGCTACCTGAAACAAATGGATTTTGGTTTGCTTTCTTTCTACTATGCTTGTTTATGCCTGTGAATTCCTAAATGTTTCTTTTAAAGATGTAACTGAGCCTGTTTGAATCATCGCAAATCAAGATTAAAGCCTACAATTAGCGTCGTAAATGATCAGGAGAAAAATGGGGAAATGCAACAAAGGAAGATTATAGTAATGGCAGGTGACCACTTGTGGAGACAAACTTGTAAACCACACAAACTGAAAATTGTGTTGTTTCAGTCCTGGAGGATGTTGAATAGTATTTTACTGTAGAAGTAACAAACCTGCTTCCACATTCTGGGAGAACACAGTTTTGCAAAGACAGTACTTATGAAGAAGCAGCTAGAAGTGGCTGGTAATGCAGGGGAATTTGTGTAGCCAGTAATTTTCTTCACCCCCATGTTGACCAGACTATTGCATTTTTAAAAGCGTCAGAAGTTTCATTATATTGAAAGGAGCACTGATTACTCCCATTAGCTAAAGTTGTGTGTGTGTCTATAAATACATATGTGTGTGTAAATATACCTACATATACATAAAATATATATGTGGGACATGAGGGAGATAGGTCAATTTTGCAGGTGTGGCACATATTTTCTAAAGACTACTTTTATTTCATTTGAGTGACAAGGCTGAATTCTGTCAGAAATTATTAATGGCATCTATTGGAACAAGCTTGTAGTGACTGCAGAAAGCCTGCTGCAGAATGAGCTGAGAGTCAACTGCTTAAGCTATTCCTTCTATATTTCTTACAGGATTATATAAAAGGTAAGTTATAATTCAATGTATAGTTTGTGTATTTTTAAGTTTTGAGCTTAACGTAGTGTGTGTTTCATAAAGGGCTCTGAATGTAGCTGCTTTCTGCTGTTGACTCATGTTGTGCAAAAGGAAATGACAAAATATTTGAGAGAAGAGATTCCACATAGTTTTATTAACATCTACCCTATCAGTGAGACCTCCAAGAGGAGGTTTTTAATCTAGAAAAGAGAGTAATTCTGTTGGTTTCCCTGTTCAAGAAGATATCTCAGAAAACTGTTTTCAAGTAGCCGATCAAAGAGTAGGTCAACAGCAAAAAGAATTCTGACAGTCAAGGAGGTGTCGTCAGAAAGAAGAAACAGGATCCTCTGCCTTTCAGTTTTTTTCTGGTTGATCAAGAGCAGGTAGTGAGAAAATCATTGACAGGTCTCTTAGCTGTACTGAGAGGGAGTTATCTTTTGAACTTTTGTTCAAAGAAGGAACAGGAAATGTGGAAGGAGCTGTTGAAAGTTCTGCAATTGCTTTTCCAGTGCACTTTAGGATCTTGATAGAAGTATTGATGAGTCCTGTTTAACAGGCAGTAATTTTATACTTGGATCATAAGAGACTCCTTATTCTTCCAGTGGTCACAATTTCTTTCTTTTTTTTTTTTTTTTTAACTTTGCAACTCCTACAAAATATGATCTTGTAGCTTCTTTTCATCTGGAGAATATTGAAAATTTCATGGGATGCTGTAAATGGAATAGCATGGATTTTAGCTTGCTTTCTCCTACTATAGATATCTAGATTGCATAAACAGTGTAGTTTTCAACTAGTGTCCATACTCTCTTCATTTTGTCGTGTGTGGTGAATTTTCTCGACACATTTGTAGATTCTTCAGTGCTTTTCAGCGTGACATTATGAGTCACCCTAAACAAAAATAAAAGCAAATAAGCATTCTGAATTTACTATCTTCTAAATACTGAGAAGTCATCAAAATATGCACTTAGCTCCTTCTTCTCTTCATTTTGGGAAAACTATTCCAAATAAAAAACAAAAGTTGTTTTGGAGGTAGATTGCAGCATTGGTCACAATTTAAATAAACAGATAAATAAGAGCAGGTAGGTGACCTGGTAGTGCATTCTTTGCCAATTGTACATTTGTAAGTGTTTTGTACAGTCCGTAGCATGCCAAAAAATAATGCTTTACTGCGTTCTTTGGCAAATAATTCCACAGTCTCTTTTGTTCTCCTAATATTCTGTTTGTGTTTTCCTTACTGTAATGTTGGACTAATAGAATCAAATTAATCTAATTTAATGTAGCTCAAGCTATACAAATCTGACTATCTGCCATAGACACCCACATATTTAATCTTTTTAAATAAAACTTTTAATATTTCATGAGCACCTCTTGCATAATGGAAGAAAGTTTTGTAGAGCATTTGCTTAGCAGCTTACTTTTCAGTATGTTGCATTTTCTAGATAAGTCTAATAGTAGCATTCCCTTTTGATATGGCCACTATTTTCTAGCAGCTGGTTAATATTACTGTTGTTATTGCTGTATTCCTGTATTGCTGTTATGATGAAATTCTAAAGAGGTGACTGTAGCAGCAGTAACATTTAAATCTTCTCCACCTACCAAAAAATCCTCTCAAACAAGAACAGTCCTAACATTATTCTGATGAGTTGATACCAAGTGTAGTTCTGCCCTATGCTTTTATATTATTTCATATAATTATTGTAAGAATTTCATATAATTAACATTACTTCATAGAACCAAACTGACAGAATTGATATTAACTAATGATAGAGATAGGTAGATAAGAAGTGGCAGAATTGATATTGCCTGACGTTAATTGGAGGCTGCGTTTTTTTCAGCTAAGTGCTTATGCTTTTTACCATTATTCTATCTGAAAAGGAGTAACCAACACTACAAAAAATTATTAATATCATTGTATCAGCTTTGTATTTATTGGCTATTATATAGTGGACTGTAGAATGTTCTTCAGTTCTGTATGTGGTAATCCTGTAACTTTGTATTCCTGCCCCTCCTTGTTTCACTCCTGCTTCTCCACACCCCTCAAGAGCTGCTGCTGTGAGGATGTATTACAGAATGCTTTGCTATCTTCAGTGTGAGGATGAAATTGTGCTTTGAATCTGTTATAGAAAATCCAAGACAACGTTTTGCCAAATGATACTTTCAGAAGTATACTTTCTACCTATTAAATTAATTCAAAATAGTTCAAAGATGCAAAATACATGGAGATCAACAGGAACAAGAGTCTTCTCTCAAATAGTGGGGGTATGAATGCAGTACCTGAATTTCCCAGAAATACTGTTTCATCACAAGTGAAAGGTAGACTAAGAAGAGTGATGGCATCAAGATGAAGTGATTTTTATCATCTTCTTATAATAAAAATGGTCCAGCTCTAATATAGCAGGTTTAACAGAACAGTGCCCTACAGCTATTACTTAAGATTTTACAGCATTCCTTTGATGTTGTATGACTGCCCTCTTCAGGATGACAGTGAATATGTTAGTCTACTTAATCTTAGTATCTGTTTCTAGAAATAACCAATCTAATGCCTAAATCACATTTTTTTTATAATTGCAAACTTTGAGTAAGTGTGTTAAGTAGCAAATTTTACTCAATCACATAATTAAGGGTGAAAGTTGTGGGGTTTTGTGGTTCATAAGATTTATTCTTGGGGGGCGGGGGGGTAAGATCATAAAATTTCATTTTAACTTTTATGTTAGATTTTTTCGTGTACAATATATATTCATTGGTACAACACAACTCTGCTGGAGCTGTATGTAATATATTTCATGCCTAAGGCTGAGGTCAGTTATGAGGAAATGGGGAAGGTCTTATGACTTCTGTGGTCCTGTCATCCTATTCCCCCTCTTTGTTCTCTCAAAATGCAATATGTATTATGTGTGTTTAGTGCAGAGTTTCTCTTGCAACAAACAGATTTTTGCATCTACAGCTTTTAAATAAACAGCGTTCTGCACCATCAAACACATGGAACTGGTTTTATAGAAACAGTGTTTCGACAAAAGCTGCAGGATACATTTATTCATCTACTATTCATCTACATTCACACTACTTCTGCATCTTACCACATGCAAAGATAGGTTGCCAAGTGGTAGAATCTTGGTTCGGACTCTACAGCATTTATGAATAATTAGTAATATGGAAATAATTAGCAAAGGAGCCTGTGTAAAGCCAAAAGTACTGCAAGGATTCTTTCAAGGTTTTTTTTATTTTCTTTTGTTTTTCTGAATTATTCATTGATACGGATTTGTCCTGTAGAAGAACCTGTGGTTTTATGGTTCTGTGATTGTGTGTATAGAGAACGTCTCTGCTGGTAAGGATACCAGAATTCTCCTGGAATTACTTTTCTCCTTTCCTCTCGGTGCAGACAGGGCAAAGTTGTTTGTTTTGTTTTGGTGGGTTTTTTTTTCCTTTTAAAATGAACGAATGAACGAACACACAAAATCCAACCAACCAAAAAAACCTCACCTGAATATAGAGCCGTGAGTAAAGCCAAGGGGAGGCTTTCTGACAAATTTGAGTAGTAGCAATATGACTTTCTGGTGATGATAGGAAAGATTATTTAACCCTATATGTTGTACAAAATTATCCTTTATCACTTTTAAAACAAGTTTTATAGAAATAACTTTGCATGAATTATGCTACTTAGAAGCCTACTCTTCATTTAGTTAGTATCATTTCCCCAGTGCTTAGCAGTTTCTATGGCTCTTTCTATGGCTCTGCTATTTTAGGAAGATTACTACTGTCACATTTCTGTGTTATTTTTCCACTAGTTTCAGAATTCCTTATGCACTGCTGTCTCCAGCAAGTAAATCCTGATATCGTACTCAAGGGCCATGTAAGCATCTGCTTCCATGGCTCTGTTAGCAGATTTGCATGACGCTTGCCACTCAGGCCACTCCTGTTTTCTGAGACTTTTAAGTATGGAAAACATTACTTTTTGTTAACATCATCTTGGGATTTCTCTGGTATATTTTGACTTAACACATTTCTTATTTTGGAGAAGGCAAATTTGAAGTGAGGTGTTGCATAACTAGCTGAAACTTTTTTTAATTCCTATTATGGGTGTTGAGAATGATACTGCTAGTGTAATTCATCTAACAGCTGCAGCTGGTTATAGGATCTTTTTTGCCAGCAAATGCCACATGGATGTACATTTGTTTCTTTTCCTTAACAGGCAAGCTAATGAAGAATATCAAGTTCTGGCTAATTCATGGCGCTATTCATCTGCTTTTTCAAACAAACTGTTTTTCACAATAGTGGATTATGATGAAGGGGCAGATGTTTTTCAACAGGTAAATGTTGGATACTGTAAAATATTCTTAATTTTTAAAACTACGTGTTGGTTTGCCAAATGATACAAGACATTATTTTCTGTATGTAGGTGTGTACCTCTGTGTTTTGTATGCAAATTCTTCCTGGTTAAAAACACCAGGCACTGCAGTTTCTGTGACATTCGTGAAGGCAGATTGTACCAGTAGCCACTTCTAGTATTTTCCAAGTGTAGTTTATAATGTTTGTTTATAGAATACATTATATGTATGCGATTTTTTTTCAACCAATTATTAATGTCATTTTTTAGAATTAAGTGCAATGGAACTAACATTTGCATTTAAAGATTTCCTTTATCTTTAGGGGAAAAAAGCTCTTAACTAAAACAGCCTTTAATTGCTTTTATGTAATACAATATTCTTCAACTCCAGTAATATTTGTATTAGTCTGGAAGTTCTTCAGGGAAAAGAGAAGAGACTGGTTTAGATTTTATATATTGGCTATGAAGAGTGAAAAATCAATTGTTGGAGAACAGTCTAAGGCCCTGTCTTAAATGAGTAGTCAAGTCAAAACACATCCCTTGAAAATTACTACTAAATACTGACATGCTTTTCTTTGATATTTATCCGTTGATTGAAGCTAAAAATGCAGATTAAGAGGAGTGACAAGTTTTGAAGTTCTCCGTATTTTTAACCACCTTTTGAAGTGAGTGATTTAAAATTTTCAGGGGAAAACTTTAATATTGATTTTTAAAATACTTAATTTAATAAATTTAATTACTGTGTTTAGTAAATATTTTTGCTTCCAGTTGACATCTTAGAATGTATTGTGTAAAGAATAGTTATTAATGGCTTAAGATTTTGCTTTAAAAATTTTAGTTCAAATAAGCTTTAAAATCATCTTAGATTATCCTACATGGTTACAATAATACAAAATATGTTGTTTGATCTTGTCTGAAGCCAATCAGTACATATTAGAATAGTCCAGTCCAACTTATTGCTTGTGTAAAAGGGCACAGATTCAGTTTATTTTCAGGTGGTATGCATTTAAAGTAATGTAGAAGACCAAATTAGATAAAATATATAAGTTTTTGACTGTCTTTGAGAAATACAGTGTTAAGAATAAGTGAAACTAATGACTATTTTAAGGTGGATTTGGGGGAAATGTAGTTCTGACCTTAGGTTTATGTGTGCAAACAAGTTATGTAATACTGATGCCATAGCAAAAAAACCCAAAAAGTAACGTGACTTTGATTTTTCAGCTTTTACTCTGTCTATAGAGAAATGTCAAAGCAGTTGCAGACCACCTGCCCCCAAACTCTATACAATGTCAGAAGTTTTCTGTATCTCAGAATGTTTCTGTATCCTATAAAATGTTTTATTGAACTATTTCAGAACATTTGTCTTAGACTTTCTCAGAAAATTTTTTATTTCCAAATCAGTTCACTAAAGAAGAGGGCTATTTTTTGCTTAGATGGAAAATATTTTAATAGCTGGCAATTTCTATTGATAAATTCAGTTCTGTACTTGATTAAATGTGATGTTTTGGTAATGTGTTAAAACTCATCTTGCAGGAATGAAACAAACAAGTTTACTCTGCCTTTGTTACTTAAAGATCTCCATATTGCATCGTCTTTAAGTATTTCCCCTGATTTTGTTTATGTTAATTTTCATTTTTTCAAGCGTTTTATTGCACCGTTTCTGAGATGGACTGAATACGGAGGAATTTTATATAGTGAAATTATATTCTCCTATACCACCTTGCAAAGTTGAAGTCAAAATTTAAAGTGGCAAATGTAAATGTAAATCTATTTGTTTGTCACCTTTGAGTTTTTCGATATACTGTGAATAGGTCCAGTGACATCAATGCATGGATTAACAGTCATGTAATTTCTAGGCCAAGTTATGTAGTCTAAGCTAGTTATCTAGGCCTTTCTGGATTTAAAAAAGACTTGTCATTAGTGGGTAGTCTGTCTTGAAGCCAGTGGAAGGCTAGAAGAATAGTTTAGTCTAGTTAACTTTGGATTGGTGAGAGCTAGGCAAGAGAAACAATGTCAAGCTATTTGAACGCTTTTTTTCCTCCCTTAGAATTATAACCTAATATACTTTAATAGATGGATGGGTGTAGGGTCTCTGTTTTACTAATTACAGGAAAGTTCTTACAGCATGTGAGAACTTTAAAGCATAAGATACTCTTACTCAGAAAAGCTTGTGGGTGAAATACTCTGAATAATTAAACATCCCAAAGAATCTACTGGAAGGAATATTCTGAGCACTCTTTTTGCAGGACTGTACATGAAGATGTATAAAAAGAAAGTAATGTATGGAGGCAAATAATATTTTTCATGCTAATTAGACTTGTGTTGTCTTATACATAAAAGCTAAACATTTTTGAGGATAGAGTTACTAATTTTTTTCTGCTATGCTTCCTGGTTTTATAGCTGAATATGAACTCTGCTCCGACTTTCATGCATTTTCCTCCAAAAGGTAAACCCAAGAGAGCTGACACATTTGACCTGCAGAGAATCGGATTTGCAGCTGAGCAGCTAGCTAAATGGATAGCTGACAGAACAGATGTTCATGTAAGTCTTTCTACAATTTTAAAAGTTGAAGCCAAATGTATCTGTATTTGTAGTGTGAGACAGGCTGATGACAAATTCCATCTTTCCTTAATACCTTTTTTCCCTCAAGTGTAGTTTCTAGAACACAGAAAAAAAAAGAAATGTAGTCATGGTACTTGTGGTAATTGCTGCAGTTTGCAGATTATATTCCATTTTTGTTGTGTTAAATTTTATGTAGTCTTATTCTGGATAAAAACAAGCAGTGATATTGTGAAAATTAGTTGTTAATAAGTAAAAGGTGCTTTGCAAAACTATATACAAACCAGATCGATCCAAAGGTAGCTGCTTCTAATTCAGACACAACCTGCAAATCCCTTGAAGAAGTAATGTTTTGGAGTTGAACAGTTCAAAATGATGCTTAAAACATTTTTCATATTATGTGCTTATTGAAGGAAGTACTATTTTTCTTATTTTCTTATTCCCCTTTAGGGATTAGTCTTTCTGACTCTGAAACAAGATTTCAGATGCTCCCTGTTTGTTTATATGGAAGATGATCTGTATGTATGCATTTATTTGCTATCTGTATTTGCATTTATCTTTTCCAGATTAGAGTGTTCAGGCCTCCTAACTATTCTGGTACAATTGCACTGGCTCTTCTGGTATCTCTTGTTGGTGGCTTGTTATATCTGCGAAGAAATAACTTAGAGTTCATCTACAACAAAACTGGCTGGGCCATGGCAGCTCTGGTATGCAGATTTTCCTTACTAATATGCTTTTATTAGTTTCTTATCTTAGCATATGTATCTTCCTTATTTGCACAGTAAATTAAAAACCATTGCATTAATAAGTTGTTCAGAATGGTACTATCAGACAAAGATTCGTAATCTAGATTTTGGGGCTAATTCTTATAAGCAGCGAGTATCAGTTACTATGAGTGATTCACTGAAAATTAGCAAATTCTCTGATAGTTAGCTGCAGATTTTTGTTTGAACTTTAGCAAGAAAATATTTCTAATAAAAAGTGTTACTAATGTTCACTGCTATCGTTCAACTTGCCCTTTTTTGTAAAATCAGTAACGTTATGATTGTTTTAGTATGGATATTAATGTCAGACTGTATCACTTCAGAGTAACGAAAGGTTAAGAAAAGTATGTTTGCAAGAAAATTTTAAAAGAACTAAGAAACAAAGAAAAAGATGGAATTCTTTCTAAAACTGGTTTCAGTAGTACTGACCTTAACATTCCACTGTTAAGCTAAATGAGAATAGGATGATCTTATAGGGTTAACTCTGAGGAAATTCTAAAACTAGCCAATAGTCTGTTTGAAATATTAGTCAACTAAATACTCAAGGTCGTAAATAATGAATTAAGGTTTAACATGCTTAATAGTGTATTGCAGTGTGTTTGTTTATATCATAGTTTTCAAATAACTGTGTAGACTGATGAAAAATGTGGACTGTGCAGCATAGTCAGCTGTCTCAGTTTTAGATAGGAAATAGCATGCAAGGATGGTGGATGATGGTTAAGGTATATTCATAAGTACTCATTACTCTGCCATCATTGTGACCGACAGAAGAGGAAAACTCTGAGGAGCAGCATCTAAGGCTTAGTGTTCAGGGACATGGAGTCAGGAGCATGTTTATTATCAACACTAGAATAGTGTCTAGGGTTATCAAGTCCAATCCAACATTTTACAGCTTAATAGAGCCCCTTCCTTCTGTATTAGCAACATAGTAATTGAGAACAGTGCTTTTTAAAAATGTGTCCATCTATTTTATACATCATAAGCCAAGCTTTTTTCTTTTTCCATGTAAATGGTTATTTATTCACTTCATCATTTTGAAGACTTTTTCTCAACTTGTGTCAATATGAATTAACCTTTCTTGAAAGCACATGGCTAGGATTGTAGATGGAATATGAGTTTACCTGTGCAGCAGCATTCATATTTCTCATCTAGGCTCCCTTTCCCATGAAAGCTTGGACCAGATGGTCTTTAGAGGTCCCTCCCAACCTGGGCTATTCTATGATTCTGTGTTATTTTAGCTCTGCTAGAAGAAGGTCACTGATATAACCTATAATCATTTTCACCTTTTCAAAGCCACGTGATATTGATGGTCTGCTGTTCTATTCCGCTTCAATGAAAAGATACCTTATTTTGTGACACTTTCAAGCGATAGGCCCATTGGCAGCCTTTATTACATCTGTTCAAAGGTGAAGTTACCTACTACCTGTTGGGCTTTAATTAATTTTTATATCTAAATGATTAACAAGATCTTAAAGCAAGCTCTTTGTTCAGAGTTCCTTGATATTTGGCATTACTCTTGAATAATGGCAACTGATAATGCTGTTTTCTCTCATGTGCTATCATAGCATTTCCTACTAGTGTACATGGCATACATTCTTTGTTTAAGCAGTTTGTTAATCTACGCCATACATTGAAGAAGGAATAAAGAACAAGATTTCAAATAAACCACCTACAGGACTAGATTTCAAGTAGAATAATGTTTCCTTTTGATCTAGAGAGCCAGGGGCAGAATGTCTTCTTTCTTCCAGGATGTCATTTGGAACATCCTGAGCTCTAGCACAGAGTTTTGACAGTTTTCCAAAGTAAGTCTGTCATATTGAGTTCCATGTATTTTTCTAGATTACCAGTACTTTTCAATGATAATACTTTTTAAAGATACACTACCACCAGAAAGCTCAAATTTGATATGTATCAGTCTAACTTTTTTTTGGACTCCTAACCTTTAGATATCACCTGTGTAAAACGATAATTAGCTCACCAAAATAGATGTTTGTGTCAAAAATCATATAAAGATATGTAATCAGTGGTACTTCCATTGTTTAACCATGCACTGTACCTCTGGAGACAACAATTTTATTCCAATTTCATACCTCAGGGTTTCAGATCAGAAGTTTAATGTTTGAATGTTTTGAGGGATTGGTTTTTTTTGTCTTGCAGAAGTTAAAAATCAGTTTTTCAAACCAAGAATCATTCTATTACAATCTGTATTCAATAAATAGTTGAAGACATAATTAACTTCCTAATTAAATTAAGAAAATTAACACATAATTGTTTCTTAAAATATTTGCTGTTCTCCTTAGCAGCAGCTGGACATTTTACATCTGAACATAACTGCAAATTGCAATGTAGAAAACTTATAATCACAATCAACTGAACTCCTGTTGACAGGGTCAATGTCCAAATGTGACCAAACATATAAAGAAATTGTATTAATGCCAATCATCCTGCTGATTGTATTGACAAGCAATAATAGAGTTAAAAAGAATTAAAATGGCATTAATGCCATTTATTGTTGTTGCTCATACTATTTCCTGTAAAATTCTGTTTACTTCAAAAACGAATAGCACTTAGAGGGTGTTTTAGAAAAAGGTCTTATAGCTGAAAGTATACAGCAATTAATCATGGTGTTGAGCTGATGCTTCCCTTTTTAAATCTTTACTGTTCTTTTGCCTTCACAATGTTGTCAAAGCCCCATACTGCAAAATGATGTTTTAGCAAAGATCGTGCAGTTACCAGAAGTCCTTTTGATTTTATTCAGATCTACATGGACATACAAGTTAATGTTCTAAGTTCTTTTTGGTGGAATCAGCAGGGACTGCAGATTGCAGGGTTTTGCACAGATGACCTCAGTTCTGTAAAATGACTAGAATATGTCAAGATCCATAGAAGAAAATGGACAATCATTAATATATTAATAAATATTTATATATATAACATTAATTATATATTAATATATTTTCATTCTAAGGTATTGTGTAGTTATGATTCTTACATGGTCCTTTTTTCTACCAGTAAAACTTAGAGCTTCTTTTTTCATAAAAGCTCATTAAAAGGAAAAATGGAGAAGATGGTGTCTAGTTGAGGGGAACGAGTCATGCCTAATAAAATGCTTTTATGAAGGGTATAAATAACTAATAAATACTTAATTTTAAAGAATTATATTCTTCATGAATATTTTTTCCTTTTTGAACTTTAAAAAGTAAATTAAACAGGGAAAGCCTGGCAAGATGCATAAAAACTACAGGAAGCCCATGTTTTTGACAGGAGTATTGGCAATTCTTTTGTTCCTTATTGGCAGTTCTTTTTACGGATGTTGCAGTACTGAGAAAGCACAGGAGCTTTCTTCTAAAAGGTACAGTTTTGGGTTTTGATTGTTTTGGGGGAGGTGTACTGCTAGGTAGCCAGCATTCATTAACCATATGGAAAATAATATTTTTCATTTCAGCTGAAACTCTTTCATAGATATCCTGGAATTCAGTAACTGAAAACTGTGTCATTGCAAACAGTCAAGTCTCTTGTTTTCTTTTCCTTGTTTTTTCAGAGCTTCTTAGTTTGTTTTGAAGAGCTTTTTTGCTCCCAAATGTTGGATATTTTTATTTAAATGAAAAATGGACAGTGCCTCTCTGCCTGATTGAATGATCTGTTCCTAAAAATTAGAAAAAAAATTGCAGCATAAAGTGCCTCTGCTGTTTTTACTAGCAGGAGAACAGAGGATCCCAGAAATGTTGACTGAATTTTTATTTGATATCTCCATTGATACCAAAAAGTTGTCTCGTAGGTAGTATTTCCAGCACTGTTTTAGGAGAATATTAAGGAATGCAGGTTTTAGTGATCCATCTAATGGTTTTGATGGACTTTCAGAAGCAAGACCAGAGCTTTCATCTCACATGTTGATTCCAATGCCAGTTCACACAAGACTGTTGGATTGGTTTTGTCCTCAACATTAGACTGTGCAACAGCAATGCTATTAGCAGTTTCATCCCTTCATTGAAGCACTGCAGATTCTGGTGGTATCTTGCATGCCTTAGGCATTTTCACTTGCAACATTACCCAGAAGACTTTTAGAATGGCAAACCAGGATGACTGAGTCGCAGTACATAATATCCCAAAAGATGTCTTTTGAGATCACATCCAAAATTTATCCCCTAGATTATTTTAGACTTTAATTCAAATCCTACTGTTCATCTACGGATATTTTTCCCTCTGACATGCTAGCACAAAGATGAGGAAGGACTTCAGTCCTTAGATTTTTGCAAAGTCCTGTCCTTTCATACTGATAACAAGAAGCAATTCAGATTTTGTCAAGACTCTTCATTTCTTAAGCAGAGAGAATAAAAGGTCAGATGGTATAAACTGGGCAAATTTCTAACATTTTATATAAGGAATTGCTACATTTTAGACAACAGTACTGGTGCTGAGAGTTTATCTGTTCGGTTGGCTAGGATGTGGGCTACTAGGGGGCTTTTTAAAGCATTTTCTTTAGCAGGCTGCCACTGTGGTTTTCTGCAGGTAATTTTCAGTTTTATTTTATGTGTATATTTCAGACTTGCTTGTATACTTGTGGAATCTGGGAAAGCAAAGTCTGTGCTCAGATTAGAAGGCAGCTGCCTAGGAGTTGACTCTATTGGGCAGAATATGTCAAGTCACTTGAATGAGGAGACAAAGCATGTGTTTACTGTTGTCTTAACAGTTAATGGTTATGAGAAATGTGTTCTGTGCTGATACACTCTACAGTACCTACACTGTACAGTACATTCATCATCAGTTATTGCTCCAAAAGAGCTTGAAAGGTATCATGGCTACTAGTGGCTTCTTTACCCCCTTCTGGGAATGAGGATAAAAAAATAATGTGTTTTATTCAAAGATGCAGGTAGAAAAAGTCATGCTTCTCTACATGAGTAGATAGACATCTCAAAAGAACAGCAATAAATGCAGGTTATTAATTTCCTTTTCTTTCCATAGTTCAAGGTTTTAGAGATGCACAGTACCTTTTAAAGATACAGAAAAACATTCTCTTTGCTTGTGTTATACTCCCTGTCCTTGAATTGTGTATCTCTTATTAGAGATAGTAATAAGTAATGGATCGTTATTTAGAAATTGAGTACAGATCTTGCAGTGCTGTAGCCTTTGTTGAGTACAAAAGCAAAATTAAACTGGATAGAAAGGATTAAATTTCTATAAAACAGTAATTGTGAAATGGCTAAAACTTACATATATAGAACAGCATGGAAATTAAGTACAGAACTGGCTGCCTATGTCTCCCCTTTTTTTGAAACTGTGCTTGAATTTAACTATATTCATAAATGAATCTAGAATGTCATTATTTTTCTTATGTTACAAAGTATTTGCCATGTTCTGGGGTCTAAACTAGCAGAGAGAAATCCAATGATCTGCTTTGTATAGTATCTGCTCGTAGGAAGCTTCACTTCAAAAGGCATGCCAAATGGCTTTTTAAGTCTCTAGTAATTTTGTTTAATAAACTGGGAGATAGTGTTAAACAAAACTTACGCCTTTGAGAACGTGATATATTAAACCCGAATCATTTGACAAATCTTGCAAGACCAAGAACAGTCGAGAAATTCTGCCCACGTACCTGTAAAGTTGTGTCTTGCTAGCAATTCTATGTCCTGGTGGGACTCCTCGTGCTTATTTACCTTGTGTCTGCTCTTAGGAGCCTTGTGGTACACACACGAGTGTGCCACGGGTGAGCTCAAAGCAGTTTCCCTCAGGGAAACTAAGGCTAAAGTCATGTGCTGTGAAGCTATCAAGAAAGCACCACTTGCAAGTTGTTAACAAGGTCCTTGAGCAGTCCTGTCTACACATACAGCGTACTCACCTAGGACTGGTAGTAGGTGTGAACTTCATTGCTGCTAAAGACATCCTGTGGACATTTGGTCCTGGAACCATAATGTGTTGTAGCAAATCATTGTTCCTTCCCTTTCTATACTACACCAGCCAATAATGTAGATCTACTCTGCTTTTATCATTTAAATGCAGAATAAGCTACCTAAATCTGGAAGCTCTTAAAATAGCTAAACCCTGAACTCCCCTGATAATTCAGGTGGCATTCAGTAGTTAAAGTGTTGTTCTTGCAGTGTGATGAGGAGAAAGAAGGGAGCAGGTGGATGAAAGGGGTGTCCGTGGTACTCCTCTCTGTAGAACTGCTGAATACAGACTCTACTCTGGATAAGTGGAGTTGAAAATCTTTCTAAGTGCTCAGAGAAAGGTGCCTTGGCTTGAATCTTCTCCTGTTCTCCAGTTCTCATCCTTTGTACTTTGACAAGATTCAAGAAAACTGCAGAAAGGGGCCATTCCTCTGCATATTAATTTTTCCATTAAAATAAATACAATATAAACCCGTAAGGTAAATATGAAGACATTAATCACATGTTACAAGTTGCTCATTCATAGGAATTAATTTGGTGAAGTTTTATCCTGGGAAACACCAAGTCACAGTAATGGTGAGTGGACTAGGTGTTTTGGAAATTCTGGATCCCAAAGCATGGGTTCCTATGAAAACTACGGGGTTTGGAATGGTAAGCATTGTGTATCAGTGTGATGTATCATAGACGCATGCATCTATGTACAAATGTACAAATAATGGTGTGTATTTCAGGTGTATTTTACAAACAGTAGAAGTCTGTAGTTTCCAATGTTATTTTTACCTGGATGATCGTAATAGGAGAATATAGAACACAGCAAAATGAACTTGAATGTCAAGTGCAATCTGTAGCATACCAAATACTTGCTTAAGGGATATGGTGGAAATGCCCTCTTCTTAGGATACTTAAAATAGATGAAGAGTGAAAGAGGACAAGGGAGAAGCTGGAGAATGTTTTTTGGCTCCCCAAAAGGTCATTTGGAAATACACAGTAAAGAGGTGCATGGTGGAAGGAAATCATGGCAGATCCAGGATGTGGTGTACTAAATTAGTTTTCATGGTCACTAACAGTCTGAACTGGAGGAGTATGAAAGATGCCTTCAGGATAAACAACCATACTGTTAACTCTTTCCTTTTCAATAATATTAATAGTTGGAATTTGTTTCTCCCCACTATTGTGTCTCCTAGATATTTTTTGGTTAGGTGTTACCATGTTGTGAGACAGTGTATTTGTATTGGCAAATATTGAAGATCTCAGGAATTTGAGAGATTTATCTGTTATAAAGTATATGACTTGTATATAAACTGGAGTGGGTTTTTTTAATTGTTCCATATGGAAGCTGATTTGGCCCTAGAGAATGTAAATTAAATACAGTAACTTAAGAATGAGTAAAATTACTTTCATAGAAAACTCTCTTTCAGAGTGCCACAGTTTGTGTACTCTATGCATCTGTTCTCTTTCAGTGTTTTACCTTTCAGCTAACTTTTGGCCTTTCAAAATATCTCTTTCACCTCACTTTTTTTACCCACATTTTCAGTTTCTACACATTTGTACTTTCACATAAGCTACCTCCTGTGTGATTCATCACCAAAATTGCAGTATAAATTTATCTTCTGAAACAATTTGCAAGGTATAGAAATAACTATGTTACCCTTTTCCAGTAATGGAAGCATATACTTTCTTCAGTTTTTTCATATTATTAATTAAAACATAATCCATTTGCTAATAATAACTACCAGTATGCTTTCATCTGCCATATTAATTATTATACTGTTACATTCCAAATCCTGTTAAGGGGAAAATGAAACACACCTTATATTTAAAGCCAAGAATCTGTTCTTAGTGTAATTGAAATCTTAACACTGCGACAAAGAATTATCATTAAACTGGATCTGAAGAAGTATTTTTTCATTATTTTCTTTTTCTTTCTATTACAAGGGCAAAAAGTCTCAGTAATAACAATACAATTAAAATTGTTACGCACACACTTTCTAGTATCTTTCCCTTTCTCTGATGTCATGGTTACTCTTCTACTGTTTCTCTCTGGTCTTGAGATCATTCATTGGCTTTGGTTTGGGGCAAGGGGGTGCTATGGTGAGTTGTCAGCATTCCAGGTTCTTTGCTGGGAGGAGTATGATGCTGCGGCTTTCTTCCTCCTTGCTCTAGGGTTCACTTGGAGCTACTTTTACCCTTTGTGCTTCCTTCACTGACCTGCAACTACATTTTATATCAAAATTTACTGGGTAAATGGAGATTGTCTTGCATACGTTGGATGCTTGTCCTTTATTCTCTTTGTTACCCCTAAAACTGGTTTTGACCAGCTCCCATGTCTGTGTTTCTTTAATTCACCATTGGCATAATATTTAGAAGCTTGGGGTCTCCAGCATAATCCTGTGCCCCCTTTCTTACAATTCCGTACTGGTACACTGCATCCTGTATTTCCAGTTTTGTCGTCTCTGCTGTCATCCCATGCCTATACTACATCAGTATGTGGGTCCTAATTATTTCGTCCTAAATAGAGTAGAAAAAAAAATGATTATGCCATACAAAGATAAGCACAAGTAATGTAAACTAGGCATAGCCACCTGGTCTTCGGAAAAATCGCTGTTTCAGCTAAAGAGGTTAAAAAAAAAATAATCCAGGAAAGCCAAGACAGATTTGGATAAAGCCTGACAAGATTCAGTCCTAAGGCCTTGCAAAGTTTGTTCAGTTCATATTGCTAGAGGCGTCAATGCTGCATTTATGGGGTTACAAAGCTACACTAGCTTACGTTTAATTCATGAATGTGTTACTAAACATTCTTTAAAGAAAACCCTTTAAAGGGTTTTAGTAAACCCTGGTTTAGTTAACCATCACGGTGTGAATTTTTACATTGATAATCCATCTGCTTAAATCACTGTGGCTATACTATGCTGGTGGGAATATTGATGTACAATAAAAATGAGCATATATGTAAAAACTGTACTTAAATTATCTTGGAGTTTTTGTAAGGATTATCTGTACTGATAAGTCAGAAGACATACTTAGATGATCCAACTTTTCCATTTCTGTTTTTCTCATTTGGTAATCAAAAGATACTAGATTTTCCTCTTTAAGATAGTCATGATGACTCTTGCTATGACTGTGATGTTTGTCATGTAGATTCTGTAGTATGACCTTCTACAAGAATGAATGTCTGTTTTTACAGTTGTCATACATCCCTAACCTAACTTCATACTTCTTTCCGTAGGGAATTTCACTTTTCTACCAACTCAATCATTGTTATTTGTCATAGCTAAAATGAATCACAGTCATATAGGACACACAATGAGAATTTCATAAAATGGGACAGACTTTTTTTTTTAATAATTGTATTTTTTTTCTTATGGTTTTATATATCATTTCATACACCTGAAAGCAAACAGGTAAGCTAAATATTTGTATTGGATTAGAGGCAGAAATAATTTCATGAAAGTTTTTATAAACCTTGAACACTAGTTTGCAGAATATTTGCAATGAATGCTTTCTACTGCTGTGAGTGCTTTTTGCGATATAGATGTGTAAATGTGGCAATTTCAAATGCACATAAAGACAGGATTATTTCAAGTGAGATTTTGAAAATCTCTGTCTTGAGCTAACTAATTTTCTAACAGAAGTCATTAAGAATTTTATGACACCAACACATCTGAAAACCCTATCCTAAAAATCAAATAGAGGTAGATACTGTATCTGGTTAGGTAAACAATTATGTATCTAAAACAAGCATCACCAGCAGAATGGTTTTCTATTCAATTCCTCCGGGTAAATAAATGAGTATATTGTTTCTCTATTTTTTCTAGTGTGTTGTATTTGCTATGACATCTGGTCAGATGTGGAATCACATCCGTGGACCCCCGTATGCACATAAAAATCCTCAGAATGGACAAGTGGTGAGTTGATTCTTTTAATTTTATTTTGAGGGGAAATATTATATAGATTGTCACTTCCTATAGTGAGTCTACAATTGCAAATAATTGCAGTTCCGTAGCACTGTATGACAGTCTGTCAGAGTCTTAAGTCTCCAGTTGCAAGCAGAGTCTGTTTTGGAATTTCAGATGTTTAGAAAGTGCTACCATCTTTAATTTGAGCAGTGAAATGAGTGGCCATGTTTTTAAAAATTCTCTCTCTCAGGCTCCCAGCTGTAGTGAATGTGTTATAAAATGTTCCATACCACACAATTTCCACTGCCCAAAGATAAATGGATATTGTGTCTTTTTGCAGAAACCTGCTTCCTCACAAAGTGAGAAGCAATTTGTTTTTTTCTTCTTTTCAGGCTCCATTTACACAAACCTTTGAGGCTTGTAACCTCTTATCTTCCTGTTTCTTGAGCATTTTAGGTAGAAAAGGAGATGGCAAATATTTTCATGTGCTTTGTACCATTTTCCATCATGCCTGTAACTCTTCCATGGAACTTTACGGAATGCTTTTTCCTATACCTCTTTACTCCTTCAATTTAAATTCTTTATCAGCTTTACTAAGAAGTTACCACTAGTTGAATACTGCCAAAATTACTGTTATATCCTGCTACCGCTGTCTTTGAAGGAATTCTTTTACTTGCTCCTTCCTGCTCGCAAATTAGTAAACGTTCATCAGAGTTCAGAAGGAGAAACTCTCTTTGCCTACTGTGAAGGTAAAGAGGAGCTTGGCTAGTTTCTACCACTCTTTGTTGTTTACCACTTTTCAAGCAAGTTATTGGGATGGAATCCCCGAAACTGGCAGTGAACTTAGTGGTCAGGAAGCCTTTTCATAACTAGTGGCCTGTTGAGCTATTTTCAGCTTTGACTATCACTAGTTAAAGGAGACTGCCTTATGTCTTAAAGCAAAAATTTATTTGAAGCTCCCTTTGTGTCTTCTTAATTGGAGTAGCAAAAAAATGATGGTTTGAATGTGATTACTGATCTGCTTTTTATCAGGAATGTAGCATAAATTCATAAAATGACATGATTCCATCTGTCAACTTTGTTATGCAGAAGTAGAATTGATAACGTAATAAATAATCTCTGTAAAACACTGTGTTTATAAAAATTTAGAGTTTTTCATTACTGCCTTGCAGTATTAAATTTATGAGCCTTTCCTACGGAGTGACAGAAAGGAGAAATACTGCATAGAAAAAGCACCGTTTGTGACAAATTAGTTTTTACCATATCCAGTTTTATACATATTGCTCTTCTTAAAGATCTGTTTCTGAAGTATACCCTATATTAAATAATTAAAAAATATCCCTTTAATTGTTCCTGAATTTGTGCCATCTTGTCTCAGTTTTCAGAGTGTGAACTCATATCCTATCTGAGTGTCTGAAAAGCTAGGTTGGGAGTGTTAGCATACAAAACTAAATAATGAAAATAATGGTAAAGATGGTTTTAAGTTCTAGATACTAACCTACTGTATTAGTCAACATACATACCTTCTTTTCTGGTTTTGCTTCATTATATGACTTCAGGTAAGTTATTTTGTGCCTCTGATTCACCTCTCTCCTTGTTCATATGTGTCAGTACTTTCATCTCCTTGGAGCTATGTCTGTGTCAGTAAGTAAAACAGTCAGATTCTAAGAATTAAAAAAATGCAGGATCACCAAGTTCCTGATTTATTTAAGGTATCACTGACCAGTATAACTGTAACTTAAAGCTCTGATTTTTACCAGTGTTAGAAGCTTAATAAGTAGTCTGTAAAACTTTACCTATTTTACATTGCGGGTTTTTTTCAAATAACACTATTGAACATTTTCATGTTTCATTTTTCTAGCACTTATCTGTGTTCCTGTGAATTTGAAGTCATAAAAGTGCTTATCTAACACTTCTGTGAGATTTATTCAACCATGATAATTCACTGTAACACTGTTCTGCATTAAGTCAGCAACTACTGTCTTTACATCTGGATGAAATTTAACTCATGACTTTCTTTCCAGTGTCTAGGATTTAGTACCAATTCCAAATTTGCGTACCAATTTTGTGCAAGGATTACTTGTATGTAATACTCTGAAACTTTGTGAACAGTCTTACCGTGTGAAATTCTGGTTTTAAGAGAAGGCATGGAATAGCTCACCAAGCTTAATTGGTTTATTGTTAGGTTCAGTTTTACTAATTCTTAGCTTTTCTTGTTTCATAGGAGTTAGTGGTTCAGTTCTGTACTAGCTGTCAAGCCTGATATGCCACCAGACTTTGAAAGTGATAATATTCTGTCTTCATAAACTGTTCCTTGCCTCAGATATCTCCTGTTACTTGCTTTGTTCTTGTCATAATTTTAGATGACACTTCATTTCTTTTCCTTAAATTCCTATTTTTTCAAAAGATGAGAAGACATTTGTTTGCTTTGCTTGAACAGCACTACTTACTAGTGCCAGTATCTTGTACAAGTAACATTACCAGTTCTTAAAATTTTTGGCTTGTGCACTGCATTTGTGATTCTTTGCTTGATGACCTAAACTACTTTAATTCTATGATTGTATTCTTTGAATGAAGCTTTTAAACCATATTTTTGTAATTCTGTGTGGGTCTATTCTGTGAAGTTGATGTGCTCTCTTATTGAGGTTGTTGCAGTTACTTCCTTTATTCCCCATGGCCATCAGCTAATTTCAGTTTTTGGGTCCACATGAAAGCAGTATCAATTTTTATGTAGAAAGCTGAATCACACAGTACCATTGTTCAATATTTCAGTTCTAGTTTAGGTTGATGAAACTGGTGCTAATCTTCTATCTTGACACATTCTTTATTTCTGTTATATTTCTCGAGTTCTCCGTCTTTTGCCTAATAATTTTGTTAGGATTAGGCCCTTACTGACTGACACTAAAATCTGTACCTATTTTACCAGGATTGAGAATGAAAACTAAACGTCCCATTGGTGTCTGTGTATAAACAGTCTTGGGAGAGTTCTGATTTTTATTCAGAGCTTGATCTGTATAGAGCTGGTGGTAAGACAAGTAGAGAGATGGAGAAAGCAATTACACATTTTTGAGCCTCCTGCAGAGGTAGTTCTGTTGCTATTTAATCGACCAAATAGCAAAGAATTCTCATTAGATTTTCATCAGTTTTTAATCAAATAGCAGCAATGGCTAAGAAAGCATTTATGTATGTCTGTCCAGGGATTAGCAGCCATTTTTTGGATTTGGATACAAATTCTACAATTTTTATTGTACAGAATGCTCAAGACTGCATGTTTAAAATGGTTGAAAGTTTGCTATAAGTGAGAACAGGCAAAGGACAAGCTTGATCTAAAATACTGAATTAAGATGATTTCCAAAGCTCATAATTTTCTTTCCTTCTCTGAGAAGAAATTATTAGAAGTTGGAAAAGTTCTTGTGTGAAGAGGAAAATACAATATTTTTATTGTCAGATATTAGATGGTTTTCCTACATAAGCTGATGCTTTGGGAGATGGATAATGGTATTATTTGCCACTATATTAATTGGATTTTTTTTTTTTACATAACACAAATTATGTCCTTAGGAAGCAATTTATATCTGCTTAACAGATCTTTTAGATAGACCCCTTGAAATACCAGATCAAATATAAATATTAGTTCAGTTATGGAGTTTATTTAGCTTTTTTTTTTTTTTTTTTTTTTTTTTTTTTTTTTTTTTTTGTACTTACCTTTCACAGTTTTATAACCCCCGATCTTTATTCAGGAACAGTCTCTAAAATACCACTTTTCAAATGGTCTTGCTGGTATGGGTATGTGGTAATCTGTATGTTTCTGAAGTTAAATGAAAAATATATTTGAGTTCTAGTATCATTTTTGCATTTGTCAATGCAAAATAAAGGTGCTCTGTGTGAAAGATTTATACTTAGAATATCAAGATTCTTAATTCACATTAGTCCTCTACTACTAAGGGGGACAAAATGTCATTTATTAAAGTATATTCTGTGTTTTCTGACATGACTTTTTCATATGAGTCTAATTAAAATAAATGGAACTGTTTCTTGGAACAGTTTTAAAGAATAACTCTCCCTTTCAAGCTCAGTAAGTCACAGTAAATACATTGTCCTTTTGCCTTCTATCTATCTGGAAACATGTTTGAAGTACAGTTTGCCAAGATTGTATTTGTAATGCCTGACTTCTCTGAAGTGGCCACGTTGCTTGGTAGCAGTTTCAGTATATACAAATGTCACTGTACTGTGTGATGTATTATTATATATTTGTCTTGCTTTTGGACAAAAAAAAGTTAATACAGGTTATTATATCAGTATCTAACATAAAATATCCAGATTGGCGTCACTTTTACCGCAGCAATATTTTGGTGCATCTGTCAACAGTAATCACAACCATAGTGCTATTGAAAATACTTCTTAATATTTTATTGGAATAGCCAATTATTTATGTTAATATGCTTGATAGAAATAAGAAGTAGGTTATTTATGTTTTGTTATTTAATGAAATAGCTTTCCTGTGGTTATCAAAGCAGTGAGTCTACTCAGAAGCTGCAACTAGTAAAGGGTTTCTCAAGCCTTTAAATTAAACTTCTATCTTGATTTAGTCAAAAAACTTAACAATTGGCAGTGTAACATGTAGAACTAGTATAAAACAATCTTATTTCTGTTAACAGATCAGCACATTAACAAATGGGCAACACCCATATCTCAACTAGTGTTGGGAAAACTATTAACCTCTGTAAGACATCTGTCCTAATTTTTGAGATTGCAAGGGTGATTGTAGCTGGCATTTCAATAACTTTCTGTATAACATGTTTCTACCTTGATATTAGAGAAGGGAAGCCTTACGCAATATTTTGTACCCTTTTTTGTTGTGGGAAGCAAAGGAGGTAGGAAAATGGTCATGACAGAAGGATTGCTGAGATGAGGCATTAGAACCTCTAGATTCTTCAAATGGTCAATTCTTGAAGCATATATGCTGTAAAAGGCAACATAATACCATTGTTTTGCAAGTACTGTAGTTTTGGCTGAGTAAAGATGGAACATGTTCCCATCAAGTAAAACTGGATTTTAGACAAGTAATCAGGCAGCAAGTAGTCTGTCATGATAAAATCCAATAAAATAAAAAAAAGCACTAGATTTTAATTGCTGCTTGTCACAACAGAAATCCAATTTTAATTGATTGATACTACTTTCAACTAACAAACACTCCTCCTCGCCGCTTTTTGTTAAGTGTGGATGGGCTCCTAGAAGCAATTTAGTTTCATTTGAAAGAACAACTGTTTTGTACAGAACAGCTCTTTTTATGTCAGAAGTCAGGGAGACCTCAAATATAAGAAGTTATGAAGTGTCTGAAGATAGAATCATAATGCAATACAGAAAAATGTATGTTAAGACAGAAAAACAGAATGACACAAGGGAAAAACCTGTTCGTGGTGTTCTGTTACTAGTAGAAAAAAAAGCCATTTTCTTAAACCTAGCTTGAGCGCCAAGCAGGAATCTAGTTTTTCTGTCTTCCTGGACTTTACTGGTTGTGTAGTTGTTAAAAGGTAAGAGCCTTCTCTAATAAAATAATTTTGATTGGAAGGTACCTCTGAAGATCATCTAGTCCAGCTGCTTGCTGAAAGCTGGTCAGGTTGCTCAGGACTTTGTCTAAGCAAATTTTGAATGTCTCCATGGTTAGACATTCCCCAGCCTGTTCCAGTGTTTGAGCATCCACATCATTCTTTTAATTTTACCTTTTAATTTATTTTTATACTTTTTTTTTTTTTATTTTCCTCAGGAACAGTCAAGGTAAATTTTATCCTTCTCTTCAGTAAAAGCTGATTTAGCTGAGTTCTTAAATAGAATTTAACACTGGCTTTAATAAAATTAGACTTAGCCTAGCAGTACACCTTTTCAGAGCTCCTGACAGCATACTTTTGCTTAAGTGGCACTAGCGCTCTTAAGATATCACTACAATATCCACACTGGAAATGAGAAAACATTAAGCCTGGAGTAGTCAGAGATATTTTTTTCTGTATAGATTTTGTTCTCTGAATAGAGCTGTGCAGACCTTCTTCCTGTAGCTATTAAACAACTTAAGCATGTCTGTTTTCTTCTGAAATCTTACAAGTTTTCAACAATTTTGAGAGATTGGGGAAGGGAGAAGAGAGGAAAGAACTCTACCGCATTTTCCCTATTGCACAACACAGTCTTTCACTACTTCAGATGGATTATTTTGTGATCTTTCATCTTCCTGCAGAAAGATAATCTGTAGTACAAAGGTGCAGATGTTCCTTTTGCTGAAGTAAAATTTTAGCATTTGGGAATTGTCTTGTGAATTACTAAACAAGTATCAAAATATTCTTTATCCTGCAGAGCCTTCTAGAGTTATAGACCTGGTGCATTTTTTCCATTGGAGAGCTCTTGCCTCTCCATATAGTTTTGCTAGTAAGCTCTAATGCTGTCATTTCAATGTAACAGATTAGATTTCTCTTATGCCTGTGAACAATGTCAAGAGAAGGAACATGCATTTGAGTGTGTTAATGTAAATGAAGCAGCGTACTTCAGGCAGTCCTTCATGGACTAATTCACCCATAATCTCCGGTTCAGAGAGATACCTTTTTATTGTGGTTATTCTTTTTTATGGTGGGTATTTTTTATTAAACATAAGGAACTTTTGATACTTTTTTTAAAATCTACAAAGCAACAGTTATTTGCTACTGCTATATTTTGAGCAATATAAAATGCTTTTTATATGTTTTCATGGAAACAAAAATTATTCTGACATTGTTTTTTGCCTAGCTCTGGCGCCAACAATTAATTCCTTTCTTTGGCTAAGCTTTCATGTTTACTAGCTGTTCCTGGAAGAAGAAACAATACAAGAAGACATAAGGACTAAATTAAAGGTAAACTAAAAGGTTTTATTGTACATGCAGGTTGTTCTTCTGAGCCTCTAAAAAGCAGTAGGGTAATATTATACATCCCACCTTTTAGATATCAAATATTTCTCAGAGTTCCTGGATATTAAATCGCAGGATATCTATTTTTGTTTGGTTTTCTGTTCTTTGAATCATTCATAATAATTTCTTTTTTTATTTCTTTATATATGTTGAGACACAGATCTTGTAGATAATACAGTGAGAGACAGGCACACATACCTGTTTTCATTAGTTTTCCTTACATATTCTTTTGAAGCATTATGAACATTCACAAGGTTAATGATGTTACCACTACTGTTCTTTGTACCTGTCATTTTGAGACTTAGAAGTGCCCTATTCTTGGGGGGGGGGAGGGGTCCCCGCTGCCAAGCAGCATACTTATGTAAGAATTCAACAGAATCTGAACCCAGGTAACTGAGGAACTGGTTTTGGCTTCAGATAGTGTGCTCAGATAGGCAAAACCTATTCCTATACTAAAATTAAAATAGAATAAACTGTTACCTGGGAAGGTTATACATATGAGCATAATTGTGAGAGTAGGTGCTCTCGTAAAGGCAAGGGTTGACTACTGGGTTGGCAGGGTTTTTGTTTGGGTTGGGGGCGGTGTTGTTTGGGTTTTGGTTTGTTTTTTTTCCCCCAAGTCAGTGGTAAAATTACCACTGATTTTTATAACAGTAGACCTGTTCAAAAAAATTGTATCCAAAGAACATGTATGTATTCATTTTTCTTTCAGCACAGTAATGCTTTAGTAGCAGAAATGAATTTGGTCTAGCTTTAGAATAAACAATGAGAATCTTTAAATAAGTGAAGACCCTTGTTTCCTGATTTTTTTGCATTTCTCAGATTAATTTATACAGTTTATTTGTCTAATGCTCATTGGTTGGTATTGTACTTCTGTTTATTACAATGGTTGTAATTATAAAAGAATTGGAATGTATGTATATACATTCATCTTCTCAATACTCCTCATTACAATATATCTTGAAAATATAAAAAGCTATTTCAAAATTGTTGGAAGATTATACTCAATGAATCGATAATGCTTATGTCATCAGAAATGTCATACAACATGTATTATTAATATTAAAGCTTTCTGCTGTTCTGTTATGTCCAAAGGATAAATTCAAGTTAAACTATTGGGATTCTCTAGAATATACTCTAATATGTGAACTATAGTCTTTTAATTTAAGATTCTGGTGAAAAGTTCAAATTATTTAATTATTTTTATATTAGTTCAATTAGATTTTTCTCATAAAGGTAGCTTATGTGGCTGTTACATTGTCAATGCTTATATGTAGAAGCAGACATTGCTAAGTTGATTGTCTTGCGGTGGCTATGTAAGTGGTAAGCAATATTTATTAAAAAAGTCACTGAAAATATTTGAAAGGGAATTACTATTTTCCAGCTGCTCCATCTGTCTTCCTTGGAAGATGATGAGGAGAGAATTTAACTTCTACCCTGATTGCTGGTCAGGATTCAAACTCTCTTTATGTCCACATTGTTGAGAAATAAGTTCACAAGAAGAGTGGGGTTTGCACAAGCTTTTAAACAAAGAATTATTTTCATTTTGCACTACCCTTTAGACAAGCACACTCCTGTCTGCCACTTAAAAAGCCATTGCAGAACTGCCACATGTATTGGTTAGAAAAGGTGGTCTAGAGCCCTTCTTAGAGTTTACTTCTGCATAACACAACTGAGATTGATCTGCTCTTTAAATGTTTCAAAAGCATGTTGCATCAAGCTAATATGTTGCACAGAAGTGGGTTGAGGAGCAGATTTCATGTACATCACATTTTCTTAGTATTCAGTACTTAAAGAATTAAGCTTCCGTGCTATTAGAAATAGACTGTAGTTCTTTTGTACATGTTGGAACTGAAAAGAGGAGACATTTTTCACTGTTCCCCTTAAAAGTCTGTCACTAATATTTATATGAAAGCTGTTAAAGGCTGGAGCACTTTAACTTTAGGTACAGAGCAAATTAAAAAGAGTTATTTACTGAACATCTTGCAAATCTAGGTTTTGAGCAATAAACAAAAACATGAAATAACTTCCTTCACGTTCACAGGTCCTGAGGTCACTTAGCATAGCAGAATGCTCTATGTAAGAGAAACTAGCATTATCGTTTAGAAGAGGGAAGTTGTCTGCATTTACCAGCCCTTCACACTTCTAATACGGGTCAATGAAACGAAAGAAGAATTTGGTCTATGACTTTTTTTTTTTAATAATCACTGTTCTAAAAAACATTCCAAACAAAAAAATGTTCATGTGCCTTTTGCACACCCATAATTCTGTAGTTCATATTAATCAGACTGAGTAATTCCTGTCAGATAAAGGCAGGTATTGTTCAATAGTCTTCTCTGTGGCTAAATACCAGTCATAGAACTAAACTGAAAATTGTTTTTTGAATTATTGTTGTTTTATTTGCCTATAGACAGAGAACACTTCAATGAATGGTATAATGAATGAACAAACACCATCTGATCTTGTCCAGTGCTGTCATTTAAGATGTTATTAATGCTGGAAATGGGGAAAAAAAAGACATAGGTTGCCTTTAGAACACAAGTAGGTATACTGCCATTAAAATGCTTTCTGTGTAAAAAGAAAACTTTAAAATTGAGCTCTGGAAATGTGCAGAAATATTTGGGCATAGTAGTTCTCACAGCCCTTTTGTGTGTCACTAAAGAATTAGGGAGAGTTTTGTCAATGTTAGCTTCTTCACCTGAACGTGCATTTAACTAGAAGTATGTTACAGTAAGTGGAAGTAATGCAAGCATTGGATCAGCTGCACGGTTTAAGAATGGATTTTAAGAATCGATTTAAGAACCAAATTGAATTAAATTCATGCTGTTAGCAATTTAATATCCCAATAATTGATCACTTGTACTATTATTAATTATCTCTGGAAAATTCAGAACCACAAGGATATGATGTGAATGTATATGCCACTTTAGGTAGTGCTTACAGAGGGACCATAGTGTGTTTGCTACTGTGGTCTTTCCACTGTATCCCTCTCATCCCTTAAAAACACTATATTAAATTCAGGCCTACAAATATTTTGCAAACCTTGAGTAACTGGAAAAATAAAAACAGTACATAGACTTTAATTTGTATTTCTTCTGGCTTTTTTCTCCTGTTTGTTTAATTTCCTGTTTCCCTAACCCTACTAAAATATTGGAAAGCTTCATTTACCTAAGAACAAACAACTGAAACCCCTCCAAACAAGCCTCTTTAAAGGTGAGGAAAAAATTCTAGAAACAGATTAGAGGGACATTCAAACCACTGTTACTCAGAAGATTATTTTCTGCATAAATTGAAGAACATACCTTCCAAAAAAGATAGCAGATATACCACAGGGTAGAATGAAACTTGAAAATAGATAGCACACAACAGCAATTTGTAAACACACAACAGCAATTTGAAAAAGAAAAGGACAACTGGAAAAAAAACAAACCAGAAAAATCTTCCCGCAGAATCCTAGATTTTGCTGGTATAGGTGACTAGTACACATGTATGCTGATATATATTTAATGTCTTTAAAATGAGCCTCTTTTTAGTGGAACTTATTCCCTTTGAGAGTTAAAGAATACTGTAAGGTTGGGTTATTAACATAAGTATACTACCAAGTTAACAAGTTCAATCCAAATGCATAATACTGGTTTGAGGTTTTTTTCCTTCTTCTTTGCCCCTTAATTTGTTGGTTTTTTTTTTTTTTTGCATTTGACCATCTACACTGTTTCATATAGCTCTGATCCAGCAAATAACTTTAATGCTTAATTCATAGTGCACAGTACAGAGTACACAGTAGTGGGAGGGCCCTTGTACATTGTCCAGTCATGGGCAAGGGCATCTTATCAAAATCTTTGACTTTAATTAAGATTTTGCTCCCAGACTTGTTTTACAGTGCTGTTGTACCATCTTTTGTATTCAAATGAAACTTGTTTTAATTGTTGGGTGGGTTGCAGATGCGATACTTTGTACTTTGATTTTTACTTCATTTTTTAATAGGTAGATCACATTAATGAATCATATTCAGCCTGTACTTATATAGTGAATACTTTTTTTCTAGCTGAGTTCTCTTCAGATAATGAGAACATAATCTGTGGAAATCATTCTGACTTTTGAAGTATATAACCTTCATTTCTTCCCATGTAATGTAGTGGTGTTTTTTTCTTTGGTTCCTTTCTGGCATCAGCTGAATTCATTAGTACCTCTTTTTGCACTCAAGTCATCAACTTGAAACTTAATAAATTAGTCCCAAGATCTAGAGTTCCTTTATGTGTTTTTAAACAGCCTATTCTGTCTCCCATTGAGCCAGTTATTCAACCTGCTTATAGTGTTTGTTCCAAACCCATTTTTCTCTGGCTTTACATGTTATAGAATGAATTGCCAAAGTCCAGATAAATAGTAGCACATTTTCTTTGTCAAGAGGATTAATTACCTTAAAAAGAGATTGTGCCTGATGAATCTGGTATCTGTCTCTTTGGAATAAGTGTGCTATATTTCCTCTCATTTTTCATGTTTCTTCATACGTTTAATTGTTCTTTATTTCAAAATTTATTCAGAAGCATTTCATGTTATTGAAATCTAACTTCCTTCCTTCCAGAATGAGTTTAGTTTCTTTGTGTGCAGTTCTATAGATTTACACTAACATACTCAGATAGACTTGGCTAGAATACATACATAAAAAAATAAAATTGCTACTAGGCTTTAAGATTTATGTACTAGTTTTGGAATTCTGCTTTTTGAGTTTTCCTTCAACTTTTTATGTGGTACAGATTCATTCTGTCAGCTGTGGACCTGTGTATCCCTTTTATTCATTGTAACCATTGCTGAAAACAGAATTCAGAAATTGGGTCATTATCACCCTTTACTGTGTATTAACTTCTTTGCTTGTTCTCTATTTTAATGGCTGAAATATGAACTATCTGTTTTCATTTCATTTGCAGGGCTACCTCAGCTTAACTCCTGACAACTTTCATTTTATCGCTAAGCTGCTTGACCTTTTAAGAGGCAAATGTATTTGCTACTCAGTCTCTTTCCATTCTTTCTAAGATCTGGTTGTTCACTGTATTCCATTTGGGATTATTAATCAGTAAGGTCTGGAATCCTTCCCTGAAAGGTCACTTATTTATTTATTTTTTTTTTTTTTTTTTAGATGTGTGGGATACAGATTCAAGATAGCTTAAGAAACTTAAACTGTTAGTCTCTGACTCATTAAATTCACCAAATTTCTCTAGTGTAGATGACTTCCCTCATTAATTTTTCTTTTCAGTTGAACTCTTTTGAAATGTAAAAACTTAAATTGAAAGTTTTAAATGTGTTACTATTAATCTTTCAGTTTAATTTACTCTGGTACTCATTGAATCAACTCAGGTCACTTTATCTGAAATTATTTTAGACTTCCTGTGTCTTTACAATGCCCTCTTTCTATGAAAAATGCACCTAAAATATTACTGCTTCTTGTTGAACTAGTGAGTAACTGAGGATGGAATCTGCCAGGTGTCACATACTGATCACTGAGGTCTGCTGTTAGTAGTATCTGTTTCAATTCTGTCTAGAAAATTAGTCTCCAGTCTACCACAAGGAGTTCTTTTTCTGAATGCTTTTCAGTTCTTGAACTCTGTAATATCATTCTCTGCGAGTGGGGTCTGAGTTACCTCCTGACCTTGTTCTCCTCCTCCAAAGCCTGGAATGTTCTGCTGAAGCTCAGCTTATCTTCTCATTTCCATTTTTCTGTGAGTTCACCCGCACCAGTGCTTAGTTCAGATAAGGGGTACTCTTTTGAAGCCCATGCCACTTTCATTCCCACCTTCTATACTTCAGTTCACGTTACACAGGGCACATGGACTATGATCCTTCTGGATGAAATGAAGTCAGAAGGTGGACTCCAGGAGTTCAGCCAGTACACTCCCAGCTGCTACTGGTTTGTTCAGTCCATTGGACCAAAGAGGATTTAGTGTGAAGTAGAACCACTTGAGATGTGTGTAGTATGGATATTGGGTTTGGAGAATTAATATGCACTATTTGCTAATATAAACATAGCCCTTGAGTCCTCAGCAGCTCAACATAAGCATCTTTGCATCAGTACTGGTGGTATTCTTCCAGTCAAATTTTGAAATTTGTTCTGATATGAACGGTGATGTTGAGCAGGAGGCTCTGCTTCCATGAAGACATTTCAAATCACAGATTTGTATCTGATACCCCTGTTCCTAGGAGAAGGTGTGTCTTATGTTTTACCGGATATATTCTGGTAATGGATTGTCAAATGAATGTATATCTATTTCCTGCTAATATATGTATATATGAACGACAGCTAGATAGAGCTTTGGGTCATGTCTGTTTTTATCTTAGTAGCTCAGTGCTGGTCTTTCCTCTATTTCTTGAAAAGACCAAACCTCAGTAGGTTCCTCAGAATCTTGATTTAAATGCTTTGCTGCCTGCTTTGCTTTTATACTTTTAAGGCTTTGCTAGAGTGTATGTCAGGTGAGAAAATGTATTTTCTGAAGAGTCTACTTAAGTTGAAGGTCTTTCCTCTTCAGTCTTGCCATTTTCTATTGACAGTGCCTCTTTGAATGAATGTTTAGAAAATATGACTACCAAAGGGTAAACTGCTTTTTTCATTCCAAATTTGTAAAACAATTTTGGTGTTGAGATGAGATTCTAACTAATGTGTTATAGGAGGGGTCTGTATATAATTAATAGCTAACAGAAATTCACAAACATTTTAATGAATTCTTCAGTTTTACATCTTGACTTACTTTAGGTCTTACAGAGAAAAGGTTGATACAATTTTTGTTTAATTATCAAATCAAGTTTTTGTCAACTGAGAAATTATAAAAGTAACTAAATACCTAAATGCTATTAATGTGTAATAATAGTTTTAAAATATACTGTGTCCTTTGTACGTAACAAACATTTCAGTGTGGATTTTCTATCATATTTTTAAGTGGGTGAATCCTGGCCCCTTTTGTCATATATTTATTTTTAAGATGCTATGAAGATAATTTCCTATTTTAATATGCTATGGTTTTCCTGTATTTAACAGGTCATGCTATACAAATATTTTTATATCCTCTTATTTATGATTTTCAAACACAATATCCAGTCCTTTAATGTTTGTATAATTCTCTATAACTCTTTTGAAATTTTAGTAAAAATACATATTCAAGTTGATATTTAGAACCTAGACAGAAACATTTTAAAAAGCTCAATCTTTTAACAGAACTAAGAAATACGTTGGGGTGTGTGTTTATGTATATATTTCCTCATTTTAATGTTTCCTCTTTTCATTTTAAAGGTCAGTTCTATTATTCCTGACAATTTTAATTTAGCAAGCTAAAAAAAAAGGGAATAGAACACTTTCGAACATACAGAAGTTGCATTTTAATATGTACCCAAAAATAGTGCATTTCTCAACAGAGACACTGCGAGAAAAGGGTTGCTAGACAGTATTAAAAATACCGGTTTAAAGCGAGACAAAAGAGTAACCTTCAAACTTTTTCTGACTTTGTCTCTTATCAGTCATGCAAGTGTCAGAGTCATAATGTGAATACTCAAGAAGGCTTTGAATTGTCAATAGAGGAAGCTTCCTCTTTGAGGTTATATTCGCTGGAACAGAAGAGATAACACTATTATCAGTGTTTTTATAGTGTAGCCAATTTCTCATTGCATGTACTAAAATGCAGTTTTTAATGCAGTTTAGATATTAGTATAATGATAAATATGTCAGACTTTTAAACTGAATTCTGAATGTTTTTGTTAGTCTTGATAGAGTATGAAATTCCACTCTGGTCTCTTTCAGAGATTTTTATGAGCATTTTCTGGAAAAAAAGTGATTTTCAAACATATTTTTAACCTCCTTTTTAGGAAATTGACATTAAATATGCATTGCTTTCTGGGATGTGTGTTGAATTGTCAGCCAGTCGGAACTTCAAAGTTTAGCACTGGAATGTAAGCATACAGAATAAAACCTAGCACACTGTATAATATACAAATACCATTACAAGCTATTTATGATCACCATAGTATGAATTTTTACGCTTTTTTTGATAAGGCATTCAAGCCCTGTGTTTTAACTGCTGACTGTGTGAATTGGTTTGAACTGCTGTTTATAGGCTTGTTACTTTTATTTCTTATACAGTGTTATTTTTTTCTATGGACTAGCTAATGCACAAAATCTCAACGCGTTCAAAAGTATTGTGCAAATTTTGCATGATAATACAATTGTGCTAAACTTTTATGTGTGTCCCACTTCAAATTTGTTAACATTTACACTGAAATTAGTCAAGGGCTGACTGTAGAGAGCTATAGAGGATTTATTTTTATTTGCATTGACTTGTAGGTCATTGTTAGCATATGTCAATTAACTCAGTTATTCAAGATCATTTCTGCAAGAATTATGTGTTATGTCCACTACCAGATTTAGGTAGTCTTTGAATCATTACTGCATTTAGGTATTCTGAAGTAATATTTGTGTTTTACTTGAGTTAAATTCTCATCCCTGATCTTCTAATATACAGGATAGCAAATAAAGATTGACAAGTATGTCAGGGCTTGGGGTTTTACCAGCAATCTCAAGTATTTCAGATGTATGAAAATAGCCCTTAATACCTAATAATTAAAAATTAAATCCAATTAAAAATTAAAAATTAAATTAAAATTCAATAATCATCAAATATGCTAAGTGTCTGGAGAATTGTATGTAGGCAAAATCATGGCTCTGCTGAAAGCTAGACCTTTTTTTGTTAGTATCACAAAAAGTAGTCTGTATTTTTGTTTCCCTGTTAGCATCACTCAACAGGGTGATAAGAAACACATTGTTTTTGACAATAAGACTCCAAATGAATTCATACAATGGCCTTTAGATCAACTTTGGATGTTGTGCTAAGAACTCTGCCAGTGGAAAACTGTTGACGTGGAAGTCACGGACACTGCACACAATCAATATGATCAAGCAGATGCCACTTTATTGCCAAGATAGCTTGGTTTATATGTTCATTCTAGTTACTGTTCACGCATAAGCAAATTAGAGATTGGTTAGCATGAGCTGTCCACGCGCCTAGTTACACCTAATGATTGGTTATATCAACACTGTACACGCGCATAAACATAAGGCATAATTGGTTGTATTAACTAAAACATGCGAAACTTGTCTCAGTCTAATTGGTCAAGATAAGCTGCCGAATTGAGGTTCTTTGTGCCAAGTTCCCTTTATCGTGGAATGCGCACCTGTGTTCTTCTAATTGGCATCTTTCTTTTTTTGTCTTCTTGTTTATTCTGTTCAAGGCCTTCTAAAGGCATCTGGAATGCTCTTACTACCATTAGCTAAATATGTGTCCACAAGCAAAGCGTCCTTGAAGCCTGCTGCCTACAAAACATCCTTGGCTCACAAATTGATCAATTCTATCGAGTCTGGATTGTTCACTATGTGCCCATTACTTTCCAAGTACCCCACAGAAAACAGTGTCAGAGTATTACTGATTTTAGCAAGCTACATAGCTGATAATATATATATATTTTATAATACATGAAAGGTCAGGCTATAGTATTCATCTTACAGAATGAGGACTAAATTTTGTCTCATATCGACTTTGTTGTTCTTAGTTGCCTTATCTCTTGCCTCATGTATCTACTGAAGTTCCTTGAAGGCATCAACAGGAATGAGAGTGCTACTGCTGTCAGTCCACTTGAACTGACAGAAGTTTTGTCATCAAATAGGTTTGAAGAAATTACAGAATGACGTCTAATAAGTTCTTATGAATGAATAAGGAACTGATAGGTGTAAATTATCACTTTTCAAGATGAAAGGAAATCAGTGCTGTTTCACAGGGGTTTATGTTATGACCATCGCTATTTACTGTTCATCCCTTTCCAAGAGCTTGACAGTTTGCTGTTGGCTGTAAGTTATTTGGAAGGGTAAAGAGAAGGGCCAGCTGCAAAGAGGTATAGGTGGAGTTCTGTGCAGAAGACCTGTGCAAGAGTGTTACCTGCCATTTTATTGCTGTATTGGTAACAACTGTAAAGTGATGTGAATGAAAAAGCAGATCATACATTTTCCCTATAAAAGTAAAAAGCCTGTAAAATGATTTGCTCTCAGCAGACTGTTTCTATTCAGGAGTAAGGTCTTTTGGTTAGAATAGCATAATCAAAACAATCTCTAAATACTCAGTGGACAAAAGAGCAAATAAAGTTTAGAATTATTAGGAGAGAAAAACTCTTTCAATGCTATAAATTCTGTGTTTCATGCACTGTTTGAATACAGTCTGGAAAGAGCTCAGGAGATGACACATGGTAAAGTAAAGTATGGAAGTGCTTCTGTGGAAGGAATGATAACAAGCTGATTTGAGTGAGGTGCATTAAATAATGACTGACATGGAGAGAAGCATAAAGGGAATAATTTTTAATTTATTCAAATTAAATTTGAAGGTGACTTTTCAAATGTTTCTACATGTTACACAGCTGTGGAACTCTTTGCTGCAGGTTATCACACATATTAAAAGTTTACAGCTTTCAAAAAGCTACTGTACAAATTTATAGCTATTAAAACACCTTCAAGATGGTAGTTTCAGGTAGTCTGCCTAAAAATCAGGAGTATTTCCTGGGAGACAGTGTCTCAGGGAGAGACTTAAAAGGAACATTCTACATCTTAACCTCAACATAAACATTAAACTGTAGTGTCATTAATAGCATCTATCTTTGAGTATGTGAAAAGACTATCAAGTACAAAGTTATTCTTTCTTTGTCCACAGCATTTAATAAAATGATAGAATAAAATTTGACTGCAAGTGATTCAAGTGTGTGTACTTCAAGAGATGTGAAAACACTGGAAGTATTGTCACAAGAATAAAGATTTTCAGTAGTTGGTCATTAAAAAGAAACTAGTGGATTTTTGTTGTTACATTGCAAGATTGAAAAGTCTTCTGTGCAGTTGTGCTAGAGCTGTCTTTGTGTCACACTAGAATACCCTCATCATTCACATGGTGTATATACTAATTCACATCCTTTGAAGTTGGCCAGATTAAAAGAGGAAGGGAAAATGAGATGTGGACTGGTAGGGAGCAATACATAGTCCTGCTAATACATGCAGTTGCAGTGCATGACAGCTGTTGAGATTAGCTTTTGAGAGAATATGGATCACTGGAGATAGATACTTAAAAACAGAAAAGATGTTCACTAGTAGGGGGCTTTTAAACTGCTTAGGCAAAGAGATAGTGTTGAAAATAACTTATATTTATGGGAGTACTATCAAGGCAAATGCCACATTCCCTATTACTTGAAGGAGTTTTAGGACATGTAAAAGATGCTTAGATTGAATTGGGAGAAACTTACGTCCTACTAGGAGAAGTTGAGATAGTAGAGGTAGTACTTAGAGGACTGTGACTGTCCTCGTCTTGATGTGTGATCAAATCCTTTTCCCTTCATAATCTTTGAGAAGGGTGAGCACATACGTACATTACATACAGCAGCTTCTAGCCATCGCAGTTCCTTCTTGAGATAGACATTGCAGTAAAAATCAGTGCTTCATCTGTTAGTTGCCTTTTTCAAGGAGTAGTTGCCTCATGACAAAAAAAAAAAAAAGAAAAAAAAAAGTATTCTGATAAGGAGCAGAGAAAAGAGCTCACCCCAGAGAAACTTCAAATGCGAAATAGGGGATACTAGGCTGCATGTGGAGCATTACTGAGAGGATGTCATGTCATGAGGTCTTCCCTAGATGTTTCTTCTCATTCAAGTGCTTAGTGTTAGCCATATTTTGGTTCACTAAATAATTCACTCTCCAGGTCAGTTTAGAAGGAACTTGGGATAGAGGCATTTCTAACCTCCAAAAACATGTGGATGACAGTTTACCTGCTGAATCTCTTGTCTGAGGTTATTTGCAGAACCCTTTCTTTTATATTGAAAGTTTGCTTTTTTCTTGTGGCAGCCAGTTTAGTCTTCTGCAGCTAAATGTTATATAGAAATAAATATGTTAGATTGAAATTCTTTTATATAGAGTAAATGGCTTTACTTTATGGTTTGTTCTATGCAATTATGTGGCTTATTATATACTATATATCTTTCTAAATATTGATGTTCTGAAATTCTATCACCAATAAACCATCAGAATGAATTATTTGCTCTGTTGAAATCAATAGCAAAATGCTTATTGACTTCTTTTGAATCAGCATTTCACCCAAATTATTCTAGGTACAGAGAAGAAACCGCTGTGCTCTTCTACAAATATCATGGGACTGGAAATCTGCTTAGGTCAAAGTCACTGTGAGGTTTTGTAACTAGAGCTTCATACTGCGTATAAACTAAAGAGATAGGTGTGTGGAAAAACTTTTTTCTTCTTTTTTCTTTTTTCTTTTTTCTTTTTTCTTTTTTTTTCTTTTTTCTTTTTTCTTTTTAATAAAAGATACTTTGAGAAATCATCTGTTGTGCCTAATTAGTCTATAAGAACTGAAAGGAATCTTGAAAGTCCAGGGAGGTGAAAGGGGGACAAAATTCATTACAAAGCCAACAACTCCTCCTCCAACACTGGGAACAATCCTTTGTACTAAAGTGGTGGGATGTGTGGAGAAACATTCTTCAGATTACATGTTCATGTTGTTAAATTAAAGACAAACCTGCCTGTATAGATGAGTTTTGAAAACTGACAAAATCACTGAGGTTTCTTGCAATCGTTGACTGGAATTTTGTTGTAATTCATTTAGAGAAAACAAGAAAGACCACACTAGATCTTGCTTGTCTCTATCAGCAGTAAATTAGTGAATTAGTTAAATTCAGAGAAATATAGCAGGTTGAGGCAGGGTTCTGCCTGTCAGACCCTGATTCAGGCTCAGCTAATGAGTAAATTTCAGTCCAGCATGCATCTAAAATGCAACCTTGGAGTTTTTGCTTAGTTTCAGTGGGCTGCAAGGACTCTGAAAGTATTAAGAAAATGCTATATGTGTTGTAAAAGTCTTAAATTTTACCTGGATTTGACATGCTGTCTTGAAATTCTGTTCTTACGAAAGTATCAATGAAAAATATTCTTAAAATGCTATGTATTTATGTATAATGTCCAAGTTTATGTACAATGGGACTAAACCTAAGGAACTCAATGGGTAAGCAAACAATTCTTTGCCAATCACATACATGAAGGCTGTGCTTTGCATCCTTACTTTATGCTAGCTTTGTAAGCCCAGACATCCATGGTCTTTTCTGCCACTTTGCTAGAGAACCGTGTTTTAGGTTCATCATATATGCAATAGGTGTTCCTATGCTAGATGTTTTTATTTGTTATTAATTTTCAGTTAGCTGCTATGGGCACCACAATAAAGTACAAAAGTTTTTGGCTTGGAACAAACATTTGGGAAAAAAAACACTTTTAACAGCAAAATTAAACCATCATAGTCCAACTGTAATGTAGATATTTTAAAGGTCTAGAAGTTTGGATCTTTCTGGATGCCAAGAAAAGAGGAAAATAATATTTAATGACCTCAAAGTTGGTGAAGTTTCTGAGTGTTCTCAAAGCATTCAGTCATCTGGTACTGTGATGCATTTAAGTATCTGAATGCTAAATTTGTAACTGCTTAAGCCACCTGAAATATGTCATGATGGTTCACAACTAGAACATTTTTTAAAATCTACTTGAACGCAGGTCTTTCTGACAGTGCTTCTAGATCTTTGATCAGTTTGTCAGGCTGTTCTTGTGCATTAATTTTAATTTGAAGAACTCTTTTATATTAATTTACTAGACAACGTATGGTTCTTAACTTGTTCAGTTTTTCCCCTTCATCTAGAATCTGCAACTCTTACTCTTTTTTTTGCCTTGGTAGTTATTTTTGTCTTAAGATGTAAAATTTTTCTTCCTTGAGCATGAAAACTATTGACCTACTCTTGCAGTACCTCATACGATGAAGTAACCTGTACTCTACGTGCCTACTTAAAATTGCTGAGAAAGTTGTTGTCTCTTAAAGCCTCCCAGGCTTTCCTTTTCCACCTACGTTACAGCATTTCACAGGTAAGATAATAGTACTAACTTTGTTTTGCACCTCTCTAGACAGCAGATCACTGATGTTTTTGTATCTGCAACTTTTATTGGCAGCTTTGCAGCAGACTATTCAATGTAATGCCATGGTTCAAAATAGTATATAGAAATCCCATATTGACTATTGCTAAGTGTCACCAAATGAAATGCCCCTAGTGATGTACAAAGAATGTTTTAATTCTTGTATAATGTTTTGGGTAGGGGTTTTTTGTGCTCCTGAGGCTTGCTACAACATCTTTGGCCTCCTCAGGTTTTTTTCATTCTCACTGTTCAATTGATATTTCTGGTTTTACTGTTTCATAAATTCTTTTCAGGACCTCCTTCAACATAAAACACTAAATACAAAGCACCAAAAGAACATTCTGTAATTTGTAAATTCTTTTCACTTGCTGCTGGTCTTGGGAGGCATGTCAGTTTTGTCCAGATATCTAGGCTGCACAGACTGAAAGCATCTTTTCACTGCCATTCAGCCTGAAGACATCCATAGAAACATTTTTCAGACCTGGAACTTTTCTGTTCTTGCTTTAATTAAGAGAACAGTTTTGTATGTGCTTTATTTTATATTTCATTTATGTTTATAATTCACTGTGATGTTCTTTCACCTGCTTAATCAGTGTCATGTAGTGTGATTCTTCTTTGTGTGGTTTATTACGGAGTTATTTTCTTTCTAATCCATCCCTCTCTCTCTCTCTCTTTTCCCCCCTCCCCTCCCCCCCCAGTAGTAATTTGCAGTTTAAGCCATAAAAGCCCTCAAAATCTTAAACATCTCACTGTATTTACTCACTTTGTTGCCATCTCCTTCATGGTATATCAACTTTTCAGAAATTCATGTGAGCAATTTAACTTCTGGATTTTTCTTTTTTTTTCATGTAGCCTTGTCCTGTCTTTTTTGCCTATTCACGGTGCCCTTCTCAGACACAATGTTGATCTTTCTCTTTCACTTTTCTTCTCAGTATGTTCTCATCTACCTCTTTCAGGCATCATTGTGCTTTCGTATTAAACGTATGAATGCTATTACATAAAATTTGGTGTTGATGTCAGTATTGTGCCTTTTTCTGGGTAAATTAATACACTGTTCTAAAAAGTTAACCATCTAAGGTTTTTGCTTTTCAACAACTTTGCCCAAATTAATAGTTCTTATTTGCAAACTGCCCTCATTTCTGCAAAGCTGTGATCTGCAAAAGGAAAGTTATTTCTTCTCTGTTCCTTACCGCAAAGAAAGGAAACTAATTTATCATGAGGTATTGTATCTGTTCTTTCAGATATCTACTTTGTATTTCAGTCCACTTTGTTAATTAAATTCATTATATGGCCTTTGCCTTTGACCTAAAAGCTTATTTGTCCACAGTGGCCTGTTTATTTTTTTTAAATTTCAAAACACTGAATGTGTCATGAAAGTACAACTTTGTTATTTTATTAATTTAGGCACAATAATTGAGTTTTGAACAGCTCTGACTTCTGATATTTGTAGAATATGACTCAGCTTATTCTCTACTTTGAGCTGAAAACATTCTACAATTTCACAATTCAATACTTGTAATATTTTAACTTCCTTGCACACTGTAGTACAAATGTGAAAGTCTCACATACACTTATTACATCTTAAGAGAATTTTTCACTTTACCTCAAATTATTCCTAGGTTCCCTTGTCCCAAATACATGGGCATTCAATGTTCTATTGACCTTTCCTTTTCTAGGTATTAATTTTTATGACTTCTTTAGTAAAGCTAGCATTTTAAATATTTCTATATAAGCTTGAATGTAATGATCATTCTGAATGTCTATAAGACTTGTGCTGTTTTTTGCACTCCTGGAACTTTTTGGCTCTTGACTATTTGGGTGGGTTTTTTTCAGAGACAGCTGACGGAAGGAACTTGAAATGCAACTTGTCTTGCTGACAGCAGTATTTGATTTGTATTCATTGCAGGCTGGAATACTTGCTAAGGATAGCACAGCAAATAGGTCTGAGGTTTTGTGTCATAAAATTTTTAGCTACTGGCTTTTATGGTATATTAAGTCAATGCCTGCCATCCTAAACAGAACTTTATAAAATACATCATCACAAATTTGATAGCTGCTGAAGTACAAGATGTTTAATGGCATAGCACATCCATTGAAAAAAATGTTCTCACCCTTATATTCTAATAATTAGGAAGCATCTGCCAGTGTGTTAAACAATGAATTTAAATAAGTGACTCCCATAGCTGCCTTCATAAATCATGAATTGAAAGCATTTGTTACTGTGAAATAAGTTACTATTTGTCAAGTGTGTCTACTTTCAAATTTTATATTCTAAACATGAAGTGATTCCTTTGTTCTCAATTTGTCCTGGTAAAGGCTTCATTTTGCTCAGTTTCTATGTCATGTCAGCAGTACTTCTTCCAATGTGCTAACTAGACCTAATATACCATGCAAAAAATTGCTCTGGGCAACAGAGAACATTTTTTTTAATAAATCAGCTGTACAATTCTGAAAAATATAGGCTTATTCTAGAATATTGATATGAAGATTAAAAACAGTACAGCAAAACTTGGTTTTGGATTGGTTTTGACCCTTTTTTCTATGCATTCAGTTCTATTTTGAATTTTTTGTTTAATCATATTAGGCCTTTCCTTTTCCTTAGTCCCCTTCTCCAAAGGACTGCTTCTTTGTAATCTTAAGAGTTATTTAGCAGAAACAAAGACCAGATGAGAGAGTTTGTACTGAGAAGAAGATAACAAGCATATACCTCTTTTCCATTAAGAAAATTCTGGTGTAGATTTGAGTTTCCCATCATAATGGAAGTTACTAAGTTAGCTTGTAGAGGAAGGAGGAGAAGAGAGATTAAATTTAAAAAAAAAAGGTTTTGGAAAAAGGAGAATTAATGAGGGAGTGTAAATAAGTTTTCCTCAAACAATGTGTGCCAGCCTGAATTCTGTTTTTTTAATAATTTGATGAGATGTTCTCTTTATCCTAAGAGTAATGTTAATATGTAATGCTGTGGAGCAATAGTATGTAGTGAACTTAAAATTTCAGTATTTAGAGTTTTAGATCATTGAAATGATATCTTATTATAACAACATCAGATAATAAGTTACACTTAAATCTGAACAGAATAATAAAACTCTTGCTGTAGTGAAAATATACTTCCCCCTTTTTACTGACTTAAATGTTGATACTTTATGTACTTGCATAGTTTGATACATAAAATTGTTTTTAATAATATTAATTTTTAAGGTTTTCTTCTGGTTCACTGTCACATAATGACAAAATGCCAGAGGATATAAAATCCCAAGACATGCATGTGTATATGTGACGATATGTGCTATATGACATGTTGTAAAAAAATTGGTTATAAAACTTCAGAGAATTTGAAACATTTACATTTTTGACAGAAGTATAATTTTTTTTGTTACTATAAAAAAATAATCTTGAAATACAAATAGCTGAAAGCAAATACATTACTACAAATATGACTGTTGTCCCTTACTGGCAGCTGTAACTCCATTCCCTTTGTGTTTGTGTTTTGTCAACTAGCTGTCAGTCTTCCTCTCAAGAATAATCCAGTGTTTACAGAAAAGTTTAATTTGAAAGGAGATGAGAGACCCACAGTTGTATTCAAGAAATAAACTTTTCATTTCAGGAAGCTGTTAGTTTGTACTGTGTTTACTCAGATACCTCTTTCTAAAGGAAGTGTTAAAGTTTATAAATTAATGTACAGGCTGTGCTTCAGATGGTACTAAAAATGACTTTGGCAAGAATGACTAGTGCAGTTTTCCTCTCTGGCATGTATCGAACTACTCAATCATATAGACTAATTTTTTATGCTCAATTTTGCATGCCTGTCATGCCTGCCTATTATGTCTCACCTTCCTAGTTAATTGGCATTTAAAAAGCAGCATTCCAAATATACAGGTATTTCCCCTATACTCGACAAGTTTCTCTGCTATTCCAAATCCAAAAAATGACTTAACCTACTATAGAACTTGGAGTTAGTGGTCATCTGCGAAACCCGTAGTTGAAATAACTTAATATATATCTCTGAACTTCGTGTGGCTGAATTAGGGGCAGTATCCAATTTGCTTGGGGTAGGTAACTACATCAAACACAGGATTATTCTCACATTCCCCTATCGGTGTTAGTTGGATTGTAGCTTTGGGGTAATTTGGGATTTACACCTCCCCTTGCTTCTGCTACAAAGTAAAACTTTTTGTTTGTGTTTTTCACAGCATTTGAATTCAGCAAAGTCTATTTTGGATTAGTGTCATAGTAAAGCCTCTCTTTCTTCAATTCTGCTTCCAGCACTTCAACATTCAGGTCAAACAACCTTTTTTGCCTCACAGCTTGGAAACCAATTGAAAGAACACTTTGATATTCCAAAAGAGAAAATATCATAGGTCCTGACTAAGAAATTAAAAACATCTCTGAGTTCATAAATGTGACCCAAAGGTATAGGTTATTATGGTGAAGACTGTTCCCAAAATGGCTGTAATTTCTTTGTCAAAAGAAAATGTTACTGCAGACCCAGACTAGCCTTAGATTCTAAACCATTATTTAAATAACAGCAACAAAATGAGCTCAGCTGGATGGCTATTTCATCTCTTCCATCTCTACAATCTATGAGGAAATTTTTCTTTAAGTCTATTATATGGTAGCTGTCTTTCCTGTGTTACGCCATGACCAGTCTTTCCATCACACTTCCACACTATCTTGGACAAAAGGATTCAGGAGGTGGAGTAGGGAAGCAGAGTTCCCACCCTAGAATGTGCCAAGGGGAAAAGTAAAGTTATTTAACCATGGTCTTGTCTGGTTGTCTGGACTTGTGTCATCAGTGCTGCCTATACTATAGTATGTATACCTATAGTAACTGTAGGTATATGGCAGCATCTAGGTGGATATTTTACCTTTGACTATTATTAAAAAAAAAAAAAAAAAAAAGGCAGTTAATGACCAATGAGAGATATCCTATATTGTGCTTAGTGGCAGAATGAGGGCAAAAAGTACAGGGATATTTTAGAGTTCAGAAAATAGTTCTTTTTAACAATGTGTTTGTGTTTTTAGGGGAATGCTGTTCATGAAAATCATCTCAAAATCTCTTTTGTTTCCTAATTAGAAGAAGTATTGTAGTTTGGCTTCCATGTGTTAAGCAAGCAGTCCGTACTCCGAAACAACTATTAACAGTTGACCTTCAATTGCAGCTTTTCATTCATTAGAATCACTGGTTTGGGTGTCCAGCTGTAATGAAATGTGTAGGAATGTCAGTTTTCTCTGAGATTTTTTTGCCATCTTAAGTTGATTAAAAAGTAGTAATCATGTTGTTAAGCAAAGCATCACAGTTGCAAAAATTTCCTTTCCTTAGGCAGCTAGGCTAAGCTGTGTCATGTAAACTTCCCAAAACTACCAGAATGCTGTTTCAGAGATCCTGGAAATCTTACCTTCATCTTCATTAAAGTCTCTCACGTGGACACTGTGTGTCATAATGCCCATTTGGGGGAAGACATCTGTTGCATGCCAATCTATTAGGTAACTTGGGAATTAAGTGCTATAAGGATACCGATGTTTTATTCTTAATGAGAGGTTAAGTTCTGGTTTTTTTCTGAAACACACAAGGTAATGATTCATCGAAGGATTGCTGTATCTTCTGTCTTACTATTATTCAGTAATTAATAAATGTGTGAGGAGTCCCTCAGAATTTCTTGTTCAGCTGGTTGTATCAAAGCCTCTGTATAGCTGAGCAGAGTGTTTGCAGTTGCTGGATTTGTGAGATCACCTCTACTAGCTGATTCCTTTGATAGCACTTCTAGACACCCTAAATAATGCAGTATAGCTATAAAAGCTGCCTAGGGAGAACCAAAGCAGCAGCATAAACTAGGATTTGTATACGATTTTAAATTATACCAACTACCCTTTCCAGCCAGCTAGGCTGCAAAAGTAGGCAGCATTTCTCCACTTTTGCTCTAGGGCTGGGAACCCAGATCATATTCTGTGCTAGGTGCCAGATGGACTTTGTGGAAGGCAGCCAGCACAGCCTGTTTCAGCCAGCCAGTCCTGTGAAAACTAGCTGCTGTCTCTGGACTCTGTTTTGGTTTGGGGCAATGGTGAACGCAGCAGTGAGCTCACAGAAGATGTAACTCTCATTCATTGAACTAATATATGAGTGAATCAAGGAGTCTGTATGAGATTGTCATGTGCACCTGTATTATATAATTTTTTTAAAAATTCAACATTAAATATTTCTTAGGGTAAAACTTATCCATAGCTATTAAACTCTCCCATCAAAAGTGGCTGATGTGTTTTGTGGTCATGTTTAGTAAGTGGGATTCTGAACACCTCTATTAACTTACACCATGGATGCTGAGACAGGTGTAAATATGTGGAGTTTTATTCGTCGGGTCCAATGTTGATTTTCTAGATTATCGTCCTACTTTTTACAGTGAAGCACTTGAGTGTAAGCTGAACAAAATCACTAAAAGTGCATAGTCACCACCTCTAGTAATTCTGTCTATTCCTCACCATTTTGTGTGTGCTGGTGTGTGCACCTGAGCTGTTTTCTTAGTCCTGGTCTTGTTGGCCTGTATCTGAGCTGTGTTGGATTTCACGTAGAGACATTGCTTAGAGTGATTGCTTGCTAGGAATATAATAAATGAAATTTTCACCAGCGTGGCATTCTGTTGGCTTATATTTGAGTTGGAGATGTTCATAGAGATAATAACTGTCTGAAAGAAAGTGTTTATTTCAAGTGGGTTAGTGCTAAACTAAAATGTTCCTATTTCACTGTTAAATAAAATTAAGATCCCTGAAAAAACCACTGGCTCAAATAGCTGGCTGCCCATTTCTTACTATAGTCATATGTGGTCTTCATTTTGCCAGAAACACAAATTCATTAGTTCAGGATTTCTGTTAGCAGTAAGTGAGTTTAGATTTATTTTGTGTTTAATACTACGTTAAATTTTGAAGCAGTTAAGCGTTATTTGCAGATATGCCCTTTTATAACTGGGTATCTACAATAAAAGAATATCTACAATAAAAGAAATTGCGCTATTAAACACTTGCATATTATCCTGACTGTTGGAAATTGATATGTGATTAGAATAGTCAGAGGTTTCCAAGTTGTTTAGTAAATGAACTTGAGTCAAGACATTTTGTATTTGTTTAGTTTTTGAGATGTTACTTCATATATTATTATGTATGAAGTATATATAAATATAAATTACTCAGTTTCAGTGTTGTTTAAGTTCTTTAAAATAAACTCATACCCATATTACATCACCTGTCTAAAAAAAGGTTTAAAATTATTTTGGCAAATCATGTCCATATGCTAATAGAAGTTCTAAGTTGGTAGCTATTCTCACATGTGAACAACTTAGACCCAAAACAGCATCATCTCATGTTTTTCACATCGGTGGTCATGATGAGGGCTTTTGAGGGCTGGCTGCTACGGGGAAAATAGGCTGCTGTACGTGTACTATCCCCAGCAGATAATACTATCTTCTTTGATGGAAAGAAACCAGGGAATTACATTAGGTTTCTATTTTCAGATTTTCACAGACCTGCCTAGGCTAATAACTTCCTATGAAGTCCCCTATTGGGTTCTTAAGCAAGTTAAAACTCTGATCTGCCTGTATGAACTGAACAGATACTACTATGTAGTAAAGAAATAAGCATATTTGGAGAACACTGCTTCAAGTGAAGCTATGTGAAACTATGCTCTTCTTTAGAAAACGTACTTTTTAAACAGGTGTAGAAGAGTCAAGATTCTGAAAGCTGGGGTTTTTGAGCTGCATAAGATTTTATTCTTAATCTTGCTGGGCAAGGTGCTGCTTTTGAAGTATTACATAGTTAACATGGAAAAAAAACCTGTCTGGAGAAATACGCATATGATGTTATGGGGTTCTTTTTCCCCTCGAAATTAAGAGAAAAGTGCAAATTCTTATAGCTGATATATGTTCTTGGCAAAATTGATGGACTTTAATTGAAATAGGCCATTGTGAAGGCTTAATCCATGTAATTAAGTAATCCATGGCCTTCTATAATGTTCCTCTCTCTGATGAATTTCAGCCTGAATGTTAACGTAGTAAAGGAAGAAAAATTAACAGTGTTTATCCTATTGATGTGGAATTCGTAACTCTCTCTCTTTGGGGGCAGTTAACTAGTGTGTTGCTTCACCTCTTTCCACACATATTACCTTGAATTTGGCCTGTTGTCTCCTCCAGGGGTAGTCTCCATCTAGAGGTTTCTTCAACATGCAATCCCAATTCAGTTTATCATTAAGAATGATAATCATTATCAAAATTTTCTGCTTTTGATTGGTTTCCAGTACACTTTATTAGATGTGTGTCATGTCTTGTATGCTCAGGACAAATTATTTCTTAGTTATCGAAAATGATAATATTTCCTGAAGTAGCTTTGTATGGTATGCTATTACTAAGTCCAACTCAGTTTAATCCAGTCCTTCCACCCCAGCATCTGTCATTCACATACCCACAAAAAATAAACATCATAATGTTTATTTTAGGAATGAGTACTGGAGCACCTGAAATCATGTTTCAATTTTGACCTTGGTTACTCCACAAGTTAATTGGATTGCCTTAAGAATTAACATATAACTCACAGAGGCCTTATTTGCAATTACTTTGTTTCTGTTTTATTTACATTGCATTAACAGAAAGAGCACAGATTACACTTAAGTATTTTACTGAACCATGACAACTATCACTCTTGAAGGGAAATCACAAGCATATGCTGTATTTAGGGAAATTTAAAAATATATTACACTGTTGTTATCCTTGACTATCCTAGTAAGGGATTATATATATGCACCATCTGCAGTTCAGTAACACTAAATATTTAATGAGTTTACGAATAGTAGATAAATATTTAACACAGCTTTGTAGAAATGTGTATGCATTGAATAGTTGTTTGTCCCTGCCAAAGAAAATGGCCAGATTTGGGGACATGATTATCTCAGCAGTTCAAATTGCTTCTGTGGAATCAGACCTGAGATAGGAGAATGTTAAAGCTGGAAAAGGACCTGGTTCAAAGTGTCAGTCACTCATGCTTTGGTTCCCCTATTAGTCCTACCAGCATGGCATTTGCTGTTTTATCCATCGTGTGGCTGTACAGCTCTTTTGCTCAAACCATGGTTGCATCTCTTCTGATGGACTTTAGCTTTGCATCTTACCTGGTCCTCCCTCTTGATGCCTCTAAATGAAAGAGAAATACCAAGTTTATTCTCCAATTTATTTAAAGCATTTGCTTAGAGCATTTGCAACCAGATAGACTTCACAGAGCTTCCAAATATTAAATGGATTCAGTGTCAAAAAGCAGAAAAGATAACAAAACCCAGAAATCTTATTTCTCAGTCCCTTAATAGTTTGTAGCCTCAAATAAAATTTCATGAGAATATGCACCTTGCATGTAGGTCATTCAGCAATCTTATTATAGAGGAAGAGAAGCAGTATGAAAATAAAGAAACCTCACATGTGACCAGATCCTTTATTTTGGTTGTATGGATATAACTTCAAGAACTTTACCCAATGAAAAGCTATGGAGGTACCACAAAAAATTGTGGAGAAAACTGTTTGCGAACTGTTGAAAATCTAATTTGTCAAAATTTCTTAAAAAAATACTGTCTTTAAATGTGTTGTATTTTAGGTAACCGTGAGCCACAGATGGCCATGAATTTCAAAATTTCATGAGTCAGTGGCCATTGCAGTGTACGAAACTGGTGTGTGTGCATACGTTTGCATAAATAGGTATGCATACAAATATAATCTATGCTTCGAGTGGGCTCACAGTGTCGTCATATGCCTGCAGGGAAAGATACAAGGACAAATGCTGCACAGTTCTCACTATTCTCCCTTCAAGAAAAGCTTTTTGCCATCATTTTTACATTAACTACTGGTCTTCTGTCATCTGAAAACTTCTACTCTGATTTTCGTCTGTTGTTTAGAATGTAGGTCTGAAAGTTCATTGTGGAAAAAACACACCCTGTTAATTCCCTCTTGAAGTGGTTAAGATCCATTCCTCATCAGAAATGGGGTGAGGTACTGTCATAAATTCAGGTGATTCACATTATGTTGTCAAATGCAAATTATTTTGGTTCTCTTTCATACTGGAACAGTCTTTCACTTTCTTTGACTTCTTCACTACCATCGCTCTGACTGACCCACAACTATAGAGGAGATGTACCATGCTGCTGTTTTGAGTATGTGGAGAACAATGCCTTGGGGAAGCAATTTGAGGAGCCTAAGAGCTAGATTTATTACTATTTTTATAACTAGAAGTTAACAGTTAAAATGATTTTTTTTTTTTTTTTTTGTTAAAGGCAATACCAGACAGTAAACATCTGCCTTATTTAACATTTTAACTAACTGGCTTTCAACTAGCACGCTCTCTCTTTAAGACAACTTGAGATCTCTTGCCCTCTCAAATAAAGATGAAGCTTGGGTTTTGTGTTTAAGGTAGCTACTCACTTTACATTTATCCATTCCTGTCCCCTCTCTGGGGACAGAGCAGTAGGTAACAATTGTCTCTTACTAGCTTTTTAGTATACACGTAATGCTTCCAGGACTAAATCAAAGAACATCCACTTCCTTGCAAGCAAGGCTATGCCTTTAGCAATTCACATTTAAAGAATTATAGTTACAACTTTAATCCCTATGAGATGTTTAGTCAGAAATTCATATTCATCAGTTAGTTTTCAAATTACAGTCTCTGATTCAGGTCTTCTAGGCAGGTTCTGTTTGTTTCAGGTTTTATTTTGGGTTTTGTTGGTTGAAGTTTCAGCATTTGCAAATAAACTATATCTAGTCCATGTTTTTTTCTTTACACTGAGTATCGGGTGGTAGCTAGGACTCTATCTGTCACCTAGTTTATAGTGGTAAGGAGAATATCTTTGTTTTCATGATTTTGTCTTCTTAAGGACTTAATCTTTGGAGAGACTGGTCTGGTGATGCGTTTCATACCTTGAAAGCTTCTCAAACGGCTCCTGGAAAAACCTCAAATGAAAAAAGCCTGAGACACATATACATCATGCAATAAAACTAATTACTTTGGGAATTTAACAAACAGGCAGGCAAAGATTTCTGATTGAGAATGTCTTTCCAATAGCCATATCCTTCTTATATCGTTGTGATATCAACGCTGCTAGTACCTTAGATCAAATCACCATACCACTGCTGTAACATATAAAAACTTGCCTTCTCAGGTAGACAAGACTTAAGTTTTTTCTTAATCAGAATATGATTAAAAAACCATTAACAATCTAATTAGTTTTTATAGCTTTTAGTCTTTTCTTTGTGGTGTTTCGGTTATGCATTGTAAGTAGTCTACATGTACAGCATGGCAAATTTGGTTTACCTGTTGTGAAGTCTGATCATCTTCAGATTGAGAGAGAATTTTTCAGTCAATTTTTCAAGTGTGAATAACTAATGAAAAATCATGCTTGAAATTTTCAGATTTGAGAGTGTATTTGCTTGCATTTTTAAAAACATCATTAATGTACAGGTTTGACAGCTAGATAGTTATGAAGCTGACATGTTTCATTAACAAAATTCTTTGTAGTTATTTGATATTCCCAAGTGAAATCAGAAGTCACGCAAACTTGAGTGATATTTTTAAATAAAGTTACTATGCTGGGTGATGAAGACTAGCACCTAAAATGTGATTCCTCCCCAGTGTGGGAGAGATTTTTGTCATCAGAAGCAGTAGCATAAATTTACTTTTTTGGAGGTGAGATTCTTCCTCCCTATTAGGATGAAAGCCGAACAATTTAATGTCAGTAAACTGTTTTGAGGAAATGAATGATTTCACTATATAGTCACTGCATGTATATGTGTTTATGTACATACTTTAGATTCTGTTCCTTCAATGGTGTTATGGTGAATTAAATTGCTACCATAAGGAGGAAGAGAAAAATAATTTAACAAAGTATAAAGCATATCAATAAAAATGACATCTCTCATCTAAATGTTTTACAAATACAGAAGGCATTTGTAGTCTTAGGAGTCATGTGACAACCAGTTTTATTAATTGGTGATAATAAAGTTGCTCTTCAACACAGACTGTATTTCTTTAGTTCCCAATGTTCATTTTTATACAATTTAGCATGTGTGCAGAGAAAGAGTAGTTGTGATTATGTATAAATGCATATAGGTACTGAATAACTAAATAGCGCTACTAGACCCTGTTACACTTTTCTGATGAAAGGCTCGGTTTTTATTTTAGTTCACATTGTATTAACAAATACAGTGTGTATTGTAATTATTGTAAGCTTTATGCTATACCTTGGTGCTATGACTGTAAAAAGAAATAGATGTTTACCATCTGTTAGGTACACTTGAATCCAGATCCTACAAGTGTCTATGTATGCCTATGTGTATATATATTGCTTTAGCTGCATGAGGAATAATGACAGAGGGTCACTATTTGCAGGAGTGTTGTCACAAATGAGTCAGAGTACACAATCTATTAAGCATTTTAACTTCATCATTAATTTTTGTTAATGTGAAATATTCCTATTTCCTTCCTTTGTTTTATACATATATATGTGTGTGTGTGTATAGCTTTTGTGAGATTTATAAGGAGCCCTGAAAAAAATCAAGAAATACAGATTGGCTCATTGTCATATCATACTGCAATGAGATATTCTTATGAGATCAGTGATTTTCATCTTGTTAAAGAAAAAAGATGTCTTCTTTGAGAGATGGTATCTTTCAATACATGAAGTTCTTGCCTGGTTTAGCTTTGAATTGGTTATTTGAATAAGCATAATATAATTGAATTTTGAAAACAGTAGATAACCATCCACTGAGTAAGAACTTTATCATATCTTGTGGACTGCATGTTTTGACAGTCCATCAACCAGAATTTAACCAGTGCAGATGAAAGCATTCTTTTGTATGCTGAAGCATCAGAGTATTTCAAATCGGAATTGTTCTGAATCTTGACAAGGATGCCATTCAGGCAGAATTATTCGGAGTAAAATGAATTAAAGCAAAATGTATAAGTTAAAAAATAAACAAACTAACAAAACACTGAATCTGTACGGAGGGCAAAAATTTTCCTTTTTCTTTACTTTAATAGGAATGAGCATTTTTCTTTCTATTTAATTGGGGTGAAAATTGCATCTATGCCTAACAAGAATACATACAAATAATACTTTGAGAACATGGATATATTTAATTTCACATAGAATAGTATGACAAGCTATACTTAATGTTTGTAACTGATGTAGTAGAAGAGAGAGAATGTCCCTCATTTTTTGCATGTTTGCAGTCCTTCAAATTTTTGCTTCCTTTTCTGCTATCATAGATTGTTAATGATAAACACAACTTCTGAATAATATGCTATATGTTCTTAATAATAAACATACAAAATGAGCCCATTAACAATAATTATTTTGTGGAAAAAAAGTAGACTATGTTAGGTTTACATTTAGTATTAACATCTGTGATTGCATTTACTACAATTCTATATAAACAAGACATTGTATGCATTAGGATTTTTTATGGACACAATTGTACCTTCATGGAGAAAGATGGAATAGACTTTGTATGAAGAAACTTCACTCAATCTGAGTAAGACTAAAATAGACTGATTTTTTTAAAGGCAAGGTTCCGTTTTACGTTTTGTCAAAACCATGCTGAGGCATGTCCTTGATTTCATCACCTCCCTTCTCAAAAATTGTATTTCCTGAGCAAATAAATGCATGTTCTTTATTCCACACTGGCAGCAGCGTGAAAAAGAGTCCAGCATAATGCACTTGTGTATGAAACATTACATTCACTGTATATATGTGCTTTGCCTAAATATGCTGGGTTTAACACTCCTTTTTACTAAACATACATACATAAACTGTGCTGTTCACCTGTAGCTGTTGCTGTCTGTATTTTTCTGCAAAACAGGTTTTATTTTGATCCTCATATATCCCCTTGTGCCATTGTAAGTGAATTTCTTTGTTGTAAAGAGGATTGTTTTTCATTTTTATTTTACAGAGTTACATACATGGAAGCAGTCAGGCTCAGTTTGTTGCAGAATCGCATATTATTCTTCTGCTGAGTATCCTTCAAACTGGTGATGAATAGAAGTAAAGCAAGCTGAGGCACAGTGTGCCTTTAAATGAAATTGCTCTGCCGGTGAATATCATTGAGCAGGTATTGTATTTTGGCTTACTTACTATATGTTTAAATAAATATTCTATGTTGTTGCTATTTACTGCCAAGTAAAGCTGACATTGCTTTTCACTAATACATACCTTGTTATCTCCTATGTTACACTCATGGCTAATTACTAATCTTAATATTTTTCCTTTCAATGTTGTCTTTTCAGTAGCAGAAACTAATTTTCTTCTCTTTTTCACTCTTTATGATAAAGGTTAAAAATTTGATATTAAATATTATTTTATTTCTTTTAACTGACAAGGAAAGCATACTGAAATCTACTAATGATTCATGAAGATGATCTGCATAATCTTTGGGTTTGTTTTTTTTTTTTCCCCACCTAATCTACACAGTTTACTACTACTTCTTGAAACAAATAACCCAGTTCCATTTGTTCTGACATCAATTCCTCACAGAAAGACTCTGAGACCTACTTTTACTCTTTCATTCTTTCTGAGTCAGAGCAAGTGAAATTAATTTTTTTGTGAATATGTCTTAATAATCTATAAGAAAAACTCATATACTATCTGGTTTCTTTAAACCCTGCTTCTAATCAGCTTTGCTCATTAAACAAAAAATGTAGTCAACTTTAACCGCTATTAAAATAAAGTCATCCTGTCACAGATACATTCCTGTAAGGAGAACAAGAGCAAGAAAACAACATTTCCCAATTTGAAGTAATGGCCAGATTTCGGAGTTTGATGATCATAGTTACTCCCTTCTTGTCTCCCTGAGGTTATGTTGGCTTAGATCATGCCCTTCCTCTGGCTTCCCTATCTACCTTCGTCTTTGGCATTTACTATCCAAAGAGAACACCATCATTATATCTTCTTGCTTCATTACATTCATTTACCTCACAACAATTTTGCTACCTGTGAAACCTTATTTGCTCTGTAGATAGCCATTGCAAAATTAATTTCAAAGTTATGATCATATTTTGCAGAGTAAATGCAATATTCCCTATTGAACTAGAATAGTGTGTCCAGTTCTGGGCCCCCCAGTACAGGAAGGATGCAGACATACTTGAGCAAGTCCAGCAAGGGGCCACAAAGATGTTTAAGGGACTGGAGTATCTCTCATGTAAGGAAAGTCTGAGAGAGCTGGAACTGTTTAACCTGAAGGAGAGAAGACTCAGGGGGATCTTATCCATGTGTATAGATACCTGATGGGAAGAAATCAAGGAGACAAACTTTCTTAGTAGTGCCCTCTGACAGGACAAGAGGCAGTGGGCCCAAATTGAAAAAAAAAGGAAGTTCAGTCTGAAGACAAGAAGACGCTTCTTATTGTGAGGGTGGTCAAACTCTGGAACAGGTTGCCCAGAGGGGCTGTAGAGTCTCCATCTGTGAAGATATTCAAAACCTGACTGGACACGGTTCTGGACAACTTGCTCTAGCAGGTTGCTTAAGCAGAGGGGTTGGATTAGATGATCTCAAGAGGTCTTTTCCAATCTCAACCATTCTGTGATTCTGTCAGTTCTCCAAGTTTTATATCATACCCTGTTTAATGTTGTGTCAAAATCACATTGTATTCATTAAAGTTTTGGAAGCACATTTGTTTGTTCATTATTTCTAAATTTGGGCACTTTTTCTTGGGAAGAGAGAGTTAAAGATAAATAGCTTTACCTGAAAACTGTCAAGTCAAAACTCAGTGATTATTAATTTAATTGCTACATTTTTTAAAAAGTACACAAAACCAGCTATTATATTTCAGATCAAAAGTTTCTTGAATAATAGATAGTATTCATCTTATATAGTATCATCTTTTTGCTTTCTTTTGTATAGCCACAATTTATTTTTTAAAGTTTTTTGCTTTTCCTGAACTGCCACAATTTAAACAAATCTGTTACCTAAAACAAATCCTGTTGGCTGCTTGAAAATTGGAAAACTAAACCTAAACCCCAGCTGAGATTAAAAATAAATAAAACTTTTGTTCATGACATATTTTGTTTGTCTGACTCAGGCATGAAAGTGATATCTTTTTGTTGGCAAAGACTCTCTTTAAACTGGGAAGTTGGCTAACTGCATTAAAGCAGCTGGCTGAAAGAATCCTTTCAGTGAGGTTGTTCATTGCCACTTGCAAAAAGAATTCTCTAAGGTTTCATTTCATGGCTCAATACTATTGAGCTGAGTTTTTGGTCACACACATATTTCACAAGTGACATGAAATCTTGACAGATTTTAACAGTTATGCATGAAAGAATTAATATTTCTTTATCCTTTCAATGTTGATAGTAATTTTTAGCTGCTTCATTGTTTCTTCATTATTTATTTATTCAGGAAATGTTGATAGAAGATGTGGGAATTAGAAAAAAGTATGCCAGATTGATAAACAGTAGTACATTCACTTTATCCTTTAAAGTTTAAAAGATGCATTGAATTTTAAAACAAGACATTACTATCCTGGTAATGTACCTACTTCATTTGGTTGCTTCTTTTCGCTTTGTAGTAGTAAGAACACGGACAAGGTTGTCACTTCTTGCTAGATGTTGAAATGCAATGTTGTGTTTCTCTATAAAGTGAGTATTTAATACCTCTGATGAGAAAATATGAATTTCCATTGCATTTCTATACTTGCTTTTAGATAGTGATTCTACCCAGTCTGCTAGAAGGTTTCCATATAAAGATCTGCTGTTTTTTCCAGAGCTGTAGCTACATAATTAGGACATGGGTAAGAAGGACTTGTGAAGATGTCAGATATTCTGTTTCAATTATATTATAAAGCAAAATTAAATTCAGTAAAATATATACGATGTTCCTGATTACATACTAGATGTATGTCCAAAATTTTAATAATATTATAAACAAGTAGTTTTAGTCCTAACAGATATTTACAACATCTTAGTAGTAACACAATGGAAGTCATTGTAATAATACAGCACGTACAATGTTATATCAGTAAAACACTTCTAAAAAAAAAAAAAAAAAGGGCATTTTGATTATTTTTGTACTTAATTTTATTTCTGTGATATGTTTTCTAACAGCCAAAATACTGATATTGCATTTAGCAGCAGATCAGACTAGCTGAAATGGGTTAGATTTAACACTTTCTGAAGACATTAAAAAAATCACGCTAAGCAAGTACCTCAGAACAAGGAGGCATTATTTCATTTCCAAAGTCCCAAACTGGGTTCTGATTCATTCTGAGGCTCCTTAGAGGTGGTTGATGGGGGCCATGTTACCAAGTCCATAGTATCTTATACCTTGGGCAAAGTTTCCTTTTAGAAATTTAAGAAAAAAAAATCACTATATTTTGACATAGACCTTGTTGAATTCCAGGCTGCAGAATAGTGAATAAAAATTTGAATAGGCTTTTAAAAAATGAGAAACGGTCCTTCGTGTGAGAAGTAGCCCCCATAATTCTGATATTCTTTTTACGTTATGAAATAAGGATTTATAGATCTTTCAGACTCACTTGCCCAAGCTAGTTCTAGACTGCAGTGTTTGAGGTGAAACGGTTGTGTGGTCCAGAGCATGTGGAGACACCGGGCTGTCTCTGAGTACAGAGGTAACTCCAGTCAAACTCCAGCACAGCATGGCATCACTGCCTTTGTTCTTGTTCCAAGAGCATTGTAGTCCACAACAGTTTAACTCTACCCTGCCAAGACAGAAATCTCATCTATCTAAACTGTAATATATCCAAATCCACAGAGTTGTCTTGGTATCCCAATACAATTTTCCTATTAGTAGGAATGCAGTACAAAGTACCCGGTTGCCAGTGCTCAAGCTGATCCAGAGTTGATAAGCTTTGCTGCACGCACACTGTTGCCTGCTCAGTCACTCAGATGGTGCTCAGGAAAGAGGCTGCTGTCTCAGGTATGGAGCAAATACGTAGAGCTGACATCCAAAACTGTGCCCGAGCTAGTAAAAGTCCTTGTGGGTGAGCACCCTAGCAGAGAACAGTGAAAGAATATGGTTGGATATGTTATATTATACATTTCTGTGACTTTCAGGCTATTACTAGTCTGAAACTTTGAGGACTTTATGTTATGCTGACAACATGACTGTTACTCAGTTTTGTTGTTATTTGGCTTCCCTTGCTCTTGTCTTGGGGAGTTAACTTCAAGAAATAATCATGGAAATCAAATAAATGTTGGTTGAAAGGGACCTCTGAAGATCACATACTCCAGTCTTCCTCTTAAAGCAGGATTATCCCCAACACTGGATCTGGTCTTCCATGTCTTTGTCTAGTGCAAGTGTTTAAAAACTCCAAGGATGGGGATTGCATAGTTTTTCTGGGCAGTTACAGAAGTGAAGTTGTTCCTAACATCCAGTCTGAACCTCCCAAGCTGCAATTCATGGCTCGTGCTGTTGTGTATAACAGTTTTGTTTGTCATAAGGTTTTGGCTTCCCTTTGGATTTTTTGCCAGCCTTGTAGAATTAGTGGAGTCTTCAGTGATGTTTTCATTCAAAAATGAAGAGAACGTTCCATGGGGTGGAATAATGAGATCCATTATGGTTTAGCTTTTTTATTGCCTAGGAAGAAAACAAAAGGCAAAGTTTACTTTTATTCATGCTATTTTACAGATCCTTCCTAGCCGTAGATTGGCAGGAGGGGGGAGTTAATTATTTTTTTTTGGCACAGAGAGCATGCTTTAGTATTTATTTCTAGAGAAAAAGTAATACTGAATAACAGTTAGGTATAAATATAATTTGAGGCTGCATTTAATCATCCATAAAGATACACTGGTCTTTTAAATATCTGCTTTCAGTTTTCTTTGAAATTGACCAACTTTGATTTCCTTCCCAGGAGCAACAGAACCTTGTTATCATTTGCAATTGTGAAGGCAGGTTTATTCAATATATGATAGTATTTATCCCCACATCAGCCTGATGATCACTGCTTCAAGCAACTGGGTGTAATTTACACACATAATAATTTGGGGGGTTATGTAGGATTATATCAATATCGGGACTTCCCTTTGAAGTAGAAAAGTTATCAAGTAAAAGTAAAAAGTAAACCACGACAAAAAGTCATCAAGGAAATGGACCTATAGCTGCTGTAGAATAAATGTGGCAGACTGCACAAACAAAAATTATTTAAAATAAGAGCATGGAATAGATTTTATTTAAAAAAAAGTCTTTTTTCATTAAATGGATATGAAAGCAGTAACTTAATGTGGAGCTATCAACATGCTAGACATTGTGCAGACTGTAATGCAAGGTTTTTGCTTCTGAAGAGTTTGAATATCTCTGAGGACCCTAAGACTGCATAATTTTCACAGATTAATAACTTTATTCACATGAGTAATCCTGGTAAGACAATCTATTTGTTGGCTACATAACTAATTCTACTACAGAGGAAGAGCATATATCTAAACACATGATTTAACAATAAAGTTTAGCATCTTCTCAAGTTATCATCACAGTTTACATCCATGTGTATAAGTGCAGCAATGACTGTTAAGAAGAGAGTTAGAGAAGGACTGTGCAAAACAAAACATCCAACCATAATCAATGATTTAGGGATTTTTGAGCCAGCTCAGGCATACAGAATATTATAGCTCCTAGCCACTGATGAATGCATTCTTATTTCTTTTTAATCCTTTTTTGAATTAATTATGGCACAACATTCTGTAACAATGAATTTTCAGTGTTAACTTCATGTAGTATGCAGAAGTTACTCCTTTAGGATGTTTTTTTAGTCTATAATTTGCATGATAACTGTATTCTGTGACTTTAATAAGTCATGGGACGTAGTCCGTTTTTTTTTTTTTTTTTTTTCCTTTTTCCATCTATTTGGGGCTTTATAGAATTCGCCATATAGATTTCTCTTTCTTTCCTCCTTTCCAAGTTGAAAATTTCTACTATTTCCTCATGCAGAAGAGGTTCCAGGCTGCTGGTATCTATTCTTGCAACCCTTTACTGACAGAAATGGGGTCATAGATAATAAGAGTCAGCGGAAATAATCAGGTATTTATTAAAAGAAAAAAAGTGCAGGGTAGTTTGACATTCTTGGAAAGATAAGGAGGAGGAACTAGACAAGAGTATTGAAGTATTGTTGGTAGAGTTAGGGAGGATAGACTTATTAAGAGGACAGAGACAGAAGAAAACTAACTGTGGAATTAAGAGCTGTCATTTTCTAAGAGGAACAATGTGAAGTAAACTGCACAATCAGTATTACTGTTGTAATTAACTATAGTTGAATATAGATAGAGTATGTTGAGTATAGTAAACTGAACAGCCATTGGAGCATGCAGTGTTGAGCTGTAAATATAGTTCTGGGTGTGAAGGTACAGCAAGAAAGATAAGGAAAAGTAAGGTTGGATAGGCTGTGTTGAAGTTGAAAGATTTCTTCAATTCTTTCATTTCTCCCTTTGGTAGACACTAATCAGTACTTCTAATGAACATCCATTTTGATCAAGTTTTTATGCCATTCCCTGGAGAAATAAAACTGATTTGAATGTAATGTGTCACATTTTTTTTCCTTTAGCAGTAACAATGAATCCTTATTATATGGAGTAAGTTTAAAAGTTACAGTAAATATTTTCATTATCAAAAGAGTTTCAGTTATTAAGCAAATTATTTGTTGTGCAGGAGGTAAATCTTAACCATTATTATAGGAATTAGCAGTTACTATTAACCTGGTAATTTTCCTCATTATTAATATTAAACTTAGTTAACTTTGATGCTGATAAAACACATGTACCTAAGTAAAAATGGAAATGTCTTTTCAGTTTGTTAATTTGAATTCCTAAGGCAGAGTTTAATGTGACAGCTGTGTAGGTGGATGAGATGTTGACTGAGAAGGAAAAAGAAATTTGATTGGTTACAAAGAAAAGGACAAATCTTTTCTGTAACATTAAAATTACACCTGTTATGAAGGACACTTCCTGTCCTACAGAGTGAATTTAAATGAAGTGTATTAAGTGCCTCTTTGGTATAAGGAAGCTTAACCACAGAATGAATTTAAATGGGAGATGTCTTTCTGTGTGCCAGTAGGGCTCATGCAAAGTCACTGGGCATAAGAACCTGAAATTTTGAGTCAAAGTCAGTAGAACAATACTCATTTAGCTCTTGGTAGTAAGACTATCAGTCGTGCATAATGGAATCAAATTGTGTTCCCCAGAGATTATGTAAAAGTGAATGATGATGACAACTAAAGAAGTGAGATAAGGTTTTTGTATGTTTGATCTTAAGGATAAGAAAAAAGGGAAGAACACCACTGTGGAAAAAGATAGAACTAAAAGCACAAAATTATATCATATTTAAATATGCTTCTTAATTAACTATGGAAATCAATATCCAAAGCAGCAAAACATACTGCACGTTTTCTATTCTTTACTTGCTTGTCCACCAATACTGTCTGTTAACCTTGTAGGCTCTTCTGGCTCTTCTGGAGTCTGCCTGACTCCTCCTAACCATAACAAAGTATAAGGAGATGATAGCTAGAAAAATCAAGAAATTTCCTTCTATTACCTCATTCTCCTACTGCTTGACCTTAAAATAATTCATAATATGACCTTTTAAGAAAGATACTAAAGTCTCTTAGATGTCAGAGAGATATGCAGAGACCTTAAATTTACACCTGGGCATTTGTCAATACAACATACAACATAATTCTCTTCCATCAGCTAAATGAGTGATACTGGATTTGGTGAATTACCTTCAAATATGGCATCTGGCCTCTGTATGAAATTATCAACTCTCTAGTTCAGTGATTTTCAATAATTTTCAATTTCTGGCTCTGAAATTTTCCAATGGAAGTGCAGACCCTGCAAAGCAAATTTAGCTGTTGGCTGTTCTGGCAATTGCCCCATTTTTATTTGCCTTTTGCAAATACCTGACCACTAGTCCACAGACCAAGAGGCGTTCACTGACTGCAGTTTGAAGACAACAGCATTTTTAAGGGTTTCTTTAGGCATCAATTAATAATTTGAATGGTTATTTTAATTGTTAAGAAACATATTTGTCTGAGTGGCTAAAAGATGCAGAAACATAGTCCAAAGTTAAATGTTTTACCTTTTGGATCCACAGATAGCTTTTACTAAATTGAATATTCCTCAAGTGCATTCAGCTAAGAATAAACTGTGTCTATTAAGATACTGCACGGGTCTTTAACAATGAAGGAAAGTATAATGCCAGTTTAGAGTCATATTGATGATGATTTATGATATAGAAAAAGAATGTGTGATAGTCTTAAAAAGATTTATAGGTGCTTAGAGAAAGCAAGAGAGATGGTGTGTGTACATGCTGAATGATCAAGTGTGTACTAACAAACATGAGACAACACATGAAGTCTAGTGTTTGAAATAGTGCTTGAAAATAAGGTATATGTTTGGCATAAAGTGTTAGGATACTGAGAGAAAATGATATAGCATCATAAATACTTATAAATAGCTCAGAGTTTGTTTTAGGCAATGTATCTGTGTTTAAAAGTTAAGAAGGGAAACTATTAAGAAAAATTCATTCAATTATTTTAATCTCTGGTATGCTTAACATGAAGGAAACTAAAGTACTGTTATACATCTACCTGTTCTGGAGATGTGTATAGTTCTGTGATTTGTATGTCTCTAGGCAAGAAAATTTGTAGAGACAAATTATAAAATGCAAATAAGGTTAGAAAAAAATATTTATTTTGTACAGTGGCAAACCATACTATAAGAATTTGCTGGATGGACAGGACTAACTCTGAACCTCCATCAGATGTAATTTACAAAACCAAAAAGGTCATAAATAATATGTGTAAAAATCATCTCTCCAGAGTTAGTTTTAAGTGATCCTAAAAGATGACACCAATATGAGTAATTAGGATGTAAATCAGGCTGAAACTCCCTGAATGTTTGATTAGTGATTTAGCACAAACTTAGACAGGTATATGCTACTTTGTTGCAGTTGGATTAGTTGCAGTAAAATGGATTCCAGAGTCTTTCTCTTCTCCTGAAACTTTTACATGACCTTTCCATTCTGAAGTGTCTAAGAGCATCACAAGAGGGACGGTTCCATCAGATTATCTGTGGATTGGAAAGACAGTTTCATAAATTGAAGCTAATAAAATGAATAATAAACTTTTTCACTACAGGAGATTCTGTATTAGTATCAAATTGATTCTTTGCTCTGTTAAAATGATGAAAAAACATCAAAAAGGAAAGTGGTGTCGTTTGATTGGCATTTAAATGGTTGAAATGCAAACTTCCAGCTACTTCACTGTTGTGAGTTGCATATTTCAAGGAGTTGAGGGGAACTCCAGTGCCAACTTGTGTAATAATTCCTAAAATTCTTGAAAAGCCATTTGGTCTAGCTGAAGCCAGAAGGTTTTAAGCTGAAAGAATGTTCAGGATTATTGTGAGTATCAGTACAACTAGATTTCAGACAATTCAAAAATACTGAAGTACATCTTGATTGTGTACAATTCATGCTTAAATTAAATTCATATTCAAATAAATAATTTTCAGTCTGTGCTCCACTTTTTCAAGTTCTGCGTTAGGAGTCATCCTTCTTCACTGAGATGAAACATACAGTGATTGGTATCTTAAACCTGTCTCCTTCCTCAGACCTCAAGGCCTGTTGAATCATCCACTGGGATGGTTATGGTCTAATTGAGAATTGATTGCACCTTGAATAGTGTAAGTGGAATATTAGAATTCTTTCTGAACCGGAGCAACAATGTCTTGAAAGAAACCATGTTTCATTGCAGAACCATATGTTTTGTCTGCATTAATTTCTTCAACCTGTGATAAAAAAAATCGGATTCTCGAGCTGGGAAAAGTGGCTAATACCTTGTTTTCAAGAACTGCATGTAGCTGAAGAATATTTCCCAAATAGAATGACTAGAATGCATGTTATGCTTGCATTTTTCAAATGTAGGTTGTAAGTTAAATCCACATGGAAATGGTTCAGATAAACAACCTATAATGTGGTCAGTATTTCTGAAATTATAGCAGGTATTTCAGACCTTTAAGTATTAGTATGAAAAGTTAAGACAAGTATCTCTCTCAGCAAAATATGCCCCCCTCGTAAGGGGCCAGCAAAGAATTTCTCCTGTTCTAATTATCACACCTCAGCCAAAAAAAAACCCTAAAAAAAAGAGAGAGAAGAAAAAACACCATAGATTTTCCCATTGATCATATTACTCCTTCATGAAAGATATATGTGCTTTTCTTTGTTCCATGTATGATAAAGTGAACCAGAAGGTTTTAAAGTTTGTGTGATAATCTATCCCCATTTTAGTTAACAGTAAACTGAGCACAGACTTGAGTGGACAAATATTTTGTTCTCTATTTTTCTTGCTCATGTTATTAAGCAACTGCATGATCTGCAACTAAAAGATAATTGTTTCTTTATGTGTATAATGCTAATGCCGGATTTTGTACTCTTGGCAGAAATCCAGCAGAATATGAATGAGACCACAAAACTTTTTCACAAAAGTAATCAAGTGTTAGTCAACCTGTTTTCTCTCCTTCTTTTATTCCCTACTCACTACTAATTAGGACTAAATTTGTGAAGTAAAGATATAAATTATATATCACAATAAACTTATGAACTATCAGGTTTTCTTCCTTTTGGGTATTCTGGCTGGAATTAAGAGTGATTAAATTTTCTATTAAAGTATGCTAACAAAAATTATCCAAAATATACTAGTAATCAATTTCATTTTGTAAGGTATCTATCATTCTAGAGTTTATTGATCCAATCTTCTTTGTTTTGGTTTGGGTTTGGGTTTGGTGTCTTGGGTTTTTTTAATACTTCCGATCAGGCATCTTGACTTTTGCAGGGCTAAATATTATGCTTTATTACGGCTGATCATTTTCTGAATAATCTCAAGAATTTTGATGATCACTGTCTTTTTCATCCTACTTTAAAACTGTTCTTGATGTATCAAAACATTCAGAAAATTTTCAAAAGCACTAATGTATTTTGTCAATTTCTAAGAAAAGCATGTACCAGCTGGGAAAAGGAGCAGCAGAAGTTTCATATGTAAAAGTGAAATTATTCCAAATTTGAGAAGACATACAGCTGGATTTACACAGAGAAAAAATTGCTACAGAGGGATACATTTATCAGAAAACATGAGCATCTGAATTTAAAACATTTGCTAGCCATGGTTTATCTGAGCACCACATTCCCCTCTTCTTTTCGTAATGCATAGTGAGGGAGATAAAGAGCAATTAGAAAATCAGTACATCTTTTGATACCATCTCATTTTTTTCAGATGGAAAACTGTCCAAGTAACCACTTGCTAAAATTTTGCATTCTACACTGCTAGAGAAATATGATACTGTAAAACATTACTTTCAGAGCTAGGACTGTTGCTTTCTTTTGTAGAATATCAAAATAATGTAAAGACATAATGTACAATGTTAGAAACAGGAGCAAAAAAACCAACTTAAGCTACATATTCTGTGGTTAAAAGCTAATTATTGCATTGAAATCACAGCTCAGTAAGACCGAATATTTACTTCAACATCACAGAGCTGAGGCAAGTGAGATGCTCAGTGTTAAGAGTGTGAAGTTATGAAGCTGATATCATTGAAGCTAAAAGGCAACTAGTGAGGCTGAAAGCTCAACAATGATGACTAAAGTTAGAAGGCAACAACTGAAGCAAAAATAGTGACAATGTGAGGGAAGATTTAGGGGTAATGATGTGAGACTCCAAAAGAGGGAAAAAAACCAGCACAGTTCAGCTGGTTACAGATCTAAAACACTCAGTTGCAGAGCAGTTACTTTTGTGAGGCTGTTATTCCTGCTGGTATGAAAAGTGAATTAAACTCATGGTCTGGTAAGAAAATAGGAACTAAGTTACAGAATTGTTGTCTACCAAACAGCTTTTTAGCTTGTGGTTGGTTGGTTTGTTTCTCAGAAGCAACCAGGTAAAGGAAATAGCAAAGGACCACATTATGTGCAATACTGCATGAGATAATCAAGCAAATAAATTCCATTCACAAGGCAGTCCAAAACCTTTACAAAAAGTAGCACTTCCTTGAGAGGGTCTAGTGAGTTACCCTGACATCTTGGGGCTGTTTTTCTCCCATGACTCAGTTAAACTAAGAACAAAACCACTATTATAAATCTAAGTGAGGGATTGGTAAAATAAAGTTACTAGATAATGCTACATTAGGGGCTTTCCTCAATAGGGTAGAAATATATGTGGAATTTTTTTCCTCAGCCCTTCTTTTTGCAGCTTAATCAATAAATTCATTTTTATGCTTTTGTAACTTTTGAAAGCAAAGAACTAAATGATTCTCATGGCATTCTTTCCAATTCTTTTTCTTACTTGAAGCATAGCAGTAGCACAGGAGATTTCCAGTCTCTTAGGTTCATGAATCTGAATCTTAACAGGCAAAGTTTTTACTAAGTAATTTTGGCCTTCCCTTCCAATTTGCATAGTCTCATGGATTCCAAGGTTGGTTTTTTGCAAAATATTTTGCAAATATTTTTTTTTTAATATTTTGTCAAATCCAGTAATAAGCTTCTGGAAGACTTGAATATAACCATTTATTCATAAGAGTGACCCTATGCCTTATACCTTGTGCAGGTGTGAGAAAGTAATTTGGGCTACTAGTGTGTTTCTAATTAGTGTCTAATTTAGGACTGTAGGTATATGTCTATATCAAAGAGGTGGTGTTAAAACTAATGTTTCCTTGATGTCGCCTATTGGCATCTGCCTCCTTTGACCACCAGTGTTTGCTTTTTTTAATCCTGTTATTCTTCATTTGACTTTTCTCATTCTATGTATATGAAATTTGGAAGTCTCAAACCTGAATCAGGCTGCTAATCTCTGATGAAGTATGGTGATGTTGGCATTGACATTTCTAAATCCTTTTACTCAGGCTCAGCTTTACTGAAATTGTATAACTGAAATTTCACATGTCTTTGAGCATTTTGGTCTCATTTTAAACATTTCTAACATGAAAAATGTTAATATGAACATTGATAGGATTAGTGCAAGTATTCTGTTACAGGATGCAGGTATTGTTTATGGGTGTAGCATGTTTGAAGCATCTCCCATGAGTTAATCTCTGTGTGTAAACAGAAACATCTTGTCATTCTTAAAGTTTGTAGTCATCCTGCTACCTAGCCCTGGGGTAAGTAATGTTTAAAAATCCAACCTTATTCAAGAATCAGTTAACTCTGGTGAAGTTCATATTTCCTGAAATTGCAAGATATAGCTCCCATGATGCATTCCTGCTTCAGTATGGCATTCAGGCATGCCTCCTCTTTAGAACAGATGTTATGCACGGTAGTAACTGTTCCTTTTTGTTTATGCGGTTTCAAATAAACAGTTAAGTGAATGGTTTAAGATCTTGCTAAATTAGTTAAATTGTTTTATCATTATGTACTTGTTCACATTTGTAACAGTTATAATGAGACAATAAAACACTGAAAGTGACTGAGGACTTTGCCTCTGAGATGTTTCTCTGCTAAACTATTAAGCAATATGACACTAAAGAGGGAGCTAACGTCTTATCTAAAAGCAGAGGAAGATAAAGCAGTCTAACTGCTTCAGTTTGCATCAAATAACCAAGGAATTGTCTGCAATAACACTGAATGATTTCTGGTTCTTACAGTTTTCATTTTTTAAAATCCTTTCCTACCAATACACAGAATATTGTAAGATATTGGGGAATAGCTATTTCCATAACTGTCCAAAATTTCTGTGTCCTACTTGATGATTTGTTTTTTAAAGCTTTTTGAACCTTCTTTCCTTTTTTATCTAGAATGCACAAGGGAAGATCTTACTACACATTTTTGCCACAGGTGAGTGTATTGGTACAGTACAGATGGTGATATACAGTTTTATATATAAATACTTTCTTTCATTTTATGAACTTGAAAGCTTTAGTTCGTAGATGTACCTTTGTGGCTTTCTGAGGTATCTACACATCTGCTGTTTTCCTTGACAATGGCGATACAGATGCTGCTATCACCATGGGAATGGTACTCCTGAATGAAGCTGCTACCTCCAAAGGGGATGTTGGAAAAAGGAGAAGTAAGTTATTTAGTACAACTAAGACAATGTTTAGACAATTAGAAGACAGTGAGAAATTACAAATGAATATCTGATTAAGTTTTCAGAAGGTCTCTACCTTGAATGAATTTTTACCCTTTGTGGGGTGGAGAAGAGGAGAGTATAAAAATTCTGTTGATAAAACTGCATTCACATGAAGTTGTAACAGTAAAAAAAACCTTTTAAGCATACTCAGCTAAGGTACAGCTTGACACAGTATCTCCACAATGTAGTACTGCATAAGTGCTTTTTGGCTCTTGTATTATATTGGAAGTCAGCGACATAAAGAACAAGAGTTTCAAAACATTGTTTTCAAAGTGAATTTAGGCAGTTAAGATGCTTAAGATGACGGCATCCAAAGGAGTGTGAAAATTCTTTTACTTGGTATGCTTTGCCAGTATCATGTCTCCAGAAGAAGGTGAAAGCCCAACAGGAGGTATAGTACAGAACACATCTTCATCTGTAATGTCTAAAGATTCTTAGCCTGAATTGCAAGTTTTATGTTTTTCTGAATGTTGTTTTCATTCAGAATATTTGCAAGATATTTTGGCAATTAATTGCATAAACACACAACATGAAATTATTTTATCCAGATTTAAACTTCCTGTTATGTCGAGCAAACTTTTACTGAGTATGACATAGGTCAAAACGAGTATGCCCATCTGCCTTTGTACCTTTTATAATATGTTTTTTTCATATCCCCTGCCACTTATTCTTTTTCTTGTATAAGGTGTTGAAGACCTTTGAAAGATACCAGACTTCCTACGCTGCTTCCTCTTTCTTTCTAGATCAGTTCTTTAGCTTATTCTATGTAATACACTGTATTGCAGATAGGGCTGGCCAACTATTTTCTATACAAGCATTCTATAATTCTAGATAATAGCTGGTTGAATGTTGGCTAGAGATCTCTAATCTATAGTGATTTGAGGATCGTCTTCAATGAGCTGTAGATGTATAATTTAATTCTGAATATCTTTTACGGTACCTAGCTTTAATACTGATGTCAAAAGAGACAGTGACATGAATTTAATTGGAATGTGATCTTAGATCACAACTGAGGTCTGGGTCTGTGAACATGGACACAGTGAAATAACAGTGGGCTGCAGTACAAATTCAGACTCTCTTCTGCTTGTGGCCATTATGTGAATGCTTTCCGTGTACCTGCCTTGCACTGTTCATTCTTTGCAATTTATTCATCCATGCTTTGAAATCATATTTGTGAGTGGTGATTTCTTTATAATGAAGTGTGTTTATAAGATTTGTACATGGCTAGTTTTCTCAAAATAACTGCAGAAATTTTATATTTCAATTGACGTATGTCAGTTTCCACATGGTCAGTTTTAATGAAAAAATGCATCATTGTCAGTTTCCTCGGCTTCATGGTTGCTCATCCTTCGCTCAAAGCCAGCAAACTTTTGAAGCATGAATATTGCAATTAAATAGCAAAAGTTTGGCTAAAGTAGGAATAGTATAAGAAGAGAAGCTTTTAAAATCAAAGTAGCTTGGTAGAACCGAAACATTATCTAACGCAGATGAGTTGCATCTCAATTATATGCATCAGCTTCTAACATGTTGCCTTTTCTTTTTATTTATTTACACGCAATTGAGCAAGCTATCATGATCAAAAATGTTTTATGCTATTATTACACAGGATGCCAATTGGCGTTCCAAACTTTAATTTAATTTAAGCATTTACTTTGCTAATTCATTCTTTGCCTGAAAAGGGTCAAAGCACTTGCATCTGGATGCTATCGGAAGGTCTGCGTCATTGTTATTTATCTTCAAAACCTAAAGATTTATATTGCTATCAAGTTCAGAGTAAAAAGTGATTTGGCTATCAGCCTTGGAACTTACAACAGTGAAATGTTTCAGCCACTAAGAACTAGATAAAGTAGTTACTAAACTGCCTTTGCAGTTACTTCAGCCTTAGATGGTGGACTAGAGAGAATATGATTCCATTAGTCAAGGGATATTTTTCTAAATGTAATTTTCTTTCCAGAAAGAACAAGCAAATACCTGAAATCATATTGCTTGACATATAGAATTTACAGGGTTATTAAATCCGTTATCAGCAGTAAGGTGTTTGCATCCATATACATTTGAGTTGCAAATTACTGCTCTTTTTTCTTGAAAATACATTCACACTGACAAGTTATTTTTTCTTAATAACCATAAATATTATTTCCATATGTGTTTGAAATCCTTTCAGAAGATAGTGGGCATCAGTAGTCAAGGCAGTAACATTTTTTTATTTAATTGTGTCAAAATTCTCCATAAATGATGGACATAAATAATATTCTTTGTAGAGATTCCAGTTTTAAATCTTTTATGTGCTAATAAACAAAGTTCTTTTCTTTCCAGTAATATGCCTGGTAGGCCTTGGTCTGGTGGTCTTTTTCTTCAGCTTCCTCTTGTCGATATTTCGCTCCAAATACCATGGCTACCCATACAGGTAATCTCTCATTACATTCTCATCTTATAGATTTTAATAGCTTTGTATAAGTTTAAGAATGGCTTTCAGGTAAACGATTTTTAATTTTTACCACTGAAGTTTATGGGAGCTGGAAGAAGAAGGAAGAATAGTGATTAATTCAAGCAAACCAAAAAAGGGCTGGAAAGCTAATGTTGTTAACATGACTGTTAATGCAGACCAGTTAAATGGGTTTGAGCACAGACGTGGTATACACAGTGCCCCATGAAAAATGCAAAAGAAAACGTATGCTTGAGTTTATAAACCTTTATTAGATATTTATTTGTGCATCTTTATAACTAAGATGTACATAAGAAAGGCACAAAACCACCAAACCAGTGTACAGTGCTAAGGTATGATTTATCACTGAAAGTACCCTCTTCTTTTGTCAGCTACACCAGAGAGGAAAGAAAGGCTTACAGTCTTTCTTAATTATATGTACAGCTGTCAATTAAATAGTTATAATTTGTCTGAAAAGCAGAAAAAGTAGAAAAATAGGAAAGAAAATGCAGTTCTTACCTTTTGTAGGTGGATGCTTTCAGCTGGAAGGTCACCTACAGAGGTAGTCTGGACTTCTGATTCACCTCTTCTTGCTGTTCTGCTGTATATTTTTTTAGTAGCCTGTCAGGAGCAGATGGCCCATAGTATTTTCTTGTGATCCTGGTACCATTTTCAGATGTACATGAAAAAGCCTAGGTAGGGGAAAAGGAAAGGTGCAATTAAGCAAATCTTCAGTGCTGTAGTAATGATGGACCAGGCTACTGAGGTAAAAGCAATACAGTGACATTTCCTGAGTCACTAAGTTTGTCGAACAAAACAGACACCTGTTAATTTTTCTCTCCCAAAGCTTTGTTTTGTAAGATGACTAAATATTTTTAATGAGGAAGAGTCCTTTTCCTGTTGTTTTGTTCTCCAGGATTAGTAATTTTGTTCCATTGACTTTTGATCCTATTTGAAATGATGCTGTTCTTCCCATTGCTTCACTCTTCAGTTCAGCAGAGATCTATATATATACATATGTATATAAATATTTATATATGTGTACACTTGACATAGTCTTAACATGCTATGCCAGGCTTTAACAATAGAGATAATATGCATGAGCGCTGTTTTCCCCCCTCTAGTTGGCCACAGTGCATTTAAAAAGATGAGAATTTCCTTATTTCCAGTGACATTAATTTCTATAAACTAGTAGACTAATCCTTTACAGAATATTAGTCTACATTACTCTTACCATGTATGGAAGAGTAAGTGGATGGCATGTGTGTTGCAATGTAGACATAGTAACATTTTGCTGAAAGATCTGGCATGATGAAATGTCGACTAATACATATGTAAGGGAAACATTAGTACAACAGATTCAGAAAGTTATATTTTGAAATAAGTAGAGAACAAAAGAACTGTATTAATGTTAACAGTTCTATTGTTTTTACAGCCATTGTTAAAGAATCATATGAGAAATACTTCTACAGTTTTTCTCAGATACTTTGATTTCTATGACTAGGTCTTGCGATTAGTGCAGCATCTAGCTTTATATTCTGTGTTATGTTCCACTAGTAAGGATCCAGCCTTGCGAAGCCAACTTAGATCTAACATTTGAGCTAATACATAAAATTTTTCTATTAGGTTCTGCTGCGAGACTTTAGAACTATTTTCTTGTTTACTGAGCTTGGTCTCTTTATACAGATTAATTGACATTTAGTTTAGATCACCTCAGATTAGTTCTAGCATTTAATAACATCATACTCAAGACAAGGAAACTCTTCCCCTTGCAATATGCACAGAAGATGTGCTCCTGCTTTTTACTCATTTCTGCTAAGGAAAGAGGTCTCTAAAGGGCCCAGTAGTATCATATTGCAAGATTTCACTAGTATGGAGTTAGTAGTTTGCCATCTGGGATAGTCTGTACAGCCTCTCAGCATCATCTCTGGAGACTACCTTCTAGCTCGACTGACTTGAGGTAAAAGACAGGATCCAGTTTTCCTAAGTGTGAGATATTCTTACTTCCAGTTAAGTGGTTAAGTCTTAAACTTAAATGAAGAAGGAATTATGAGCTTGATCTGCAGCTCGTAAGCTCACTTGAGATGCACTCCCAAAGAATGTCAACCCACGGCCTGAGCTCACTGGCATCTTCTCATAACAAGTTTACTAAAAGGAAAAAGCAGTTGCTGTTGTTGTGTTCCTTGCCATGTGATTTAACAGCTATTAAAGAACACCTGACAGTTGTACTAGTTTCATTTTTAGCTCTTTCATCTTAGGAATGTTCTTATCACCTATTAATAACATGCTTATATGGCTGTGCCAATTTCCAGACCTTGCATGACTTTTGTGAGTGTTTGCATTAGGGTTTTTTGACTGCTGTATGATACCTAGGATGTCTGAGGTTGAACAGTACCTTGTGAACATTAGTATGCTCTGAGTTGGCATGCCTACACAATACCATTGATGTTATTGCAGACCTAATTGCTCAGGTCTACTACATATCTTGTAGTATCAGATATTGTAAGCTTTAAGAATTTAAGTAATGTAGGGCTTTTCCCTCTTTTCTCGCTAATCTGTTTGCTGTAAATTTTGGGTGGGATGGATTTTTTTTTTTAAGTTTTTTTTTTTCCCCACAATTGAACCTGTATTTAGTGAAATATCAGACATCTTTTCTTTGGAGTGTCTAGCAGAAGTTGGATTTTGTACTATGTAGATTTTGTACTCCTCTGTTCGTATCCAAGCTAAGAATAAAGGACATCAAGAATCGGGTAGGGTGAAAAGGAAGAGAAAGAGAACTTCTGAATTCTATTAAAAGTTTAATTTTAAGAAATTTAATTTGATATGCAATGCATGTGGAAGAGAAATGCACCTGTTAGTATGTTAAAGCTGGTGAAGAAAGAGAAGAAATCCAGCATAGTGCTGAAAAGAATGATTCATCACAATCTTGTTAAAATGAGATAGTGCTGCATCATGTCATTACTGTGAAGGAATTATTACATCTATAAACCTAACTCTGTCTTAAGGAGCTAAGTAGATTCAATATCACAACTTAGTAACACCAATCAAGTAAATTCATAAAAGAATGAACCCTGTGGATGCATAAGTACATGAGAAACATTTAATAGCTGGCTAAGTGTTATGCAGTTTTCTTTGGTTTTTTTATAATGTTACTGCTCCTGCAGAATTAAGCAAGATCTTACAGGCTTACTTGGACTGTCCTAGATTCTTCATTTTTTCATGGCAATAAATTAATCATACAATCTTAAATCCTCACTCAATGTAGAATTACTGTAAACCGTCACTAGAACTGATCCTTTTGCTTTGCTATTATCAAATTTCGTTTGCTAGTTTCCCAAATGTATAATTTACTTATCTGGTCCTTTCCAATGTTAAATCTTTGAGGTTTCTGTTGGTCTCTTGGGTAGCTCTGACCCCATTTTCTGTTGCATTATTTTAAATAAACATACTATTGATTCTTTGATACTTCAGTGATCTCAACCATGTCATCTTCATGACAATGCCATAGTGTTTCTTAAAAAAGCCTTTTTGGTTTATGTGCATAGTTGTTCTGAATTTTAATTAAGTGAACATGCAAAACACTAAGGAGGACCAAGTATATAAACTCTGTTATTTTCTCGTTCCCCCTTTAACTTAATATCCTGCATTTTAACTTCACTTATATATGCTGATATACATTAATCTTTTTATCTGAATTCCTTAGGATCTTCTAAGGACTTCCATGTCTCATCAATTGATGCCAGTGTAGATATATCTTAAATGTGAAATATGTCTGTCTTTTTACTTTCACTGGTTGTAGATTTCACCTTGAAACTATCAATCTTTATGTGATAAATTGTCCTCAGGCTAGTAAAGCTTTGCCTTTAACAATACTAACAACAACGCATACTAATGATCTGGCCGAAAAAAGAAAGAATGTTTATGTTGGCATGCCTAAAGCAACAATTAAAGAAAACTGAAATTGTTTTAATGCCATATGCAAGATCTGAAGCATCAACTTCACTGTCCTACTTTAAAAAAAAAAAAAATCAAATATAGTAAATTGTTTCTGTTCTCTGTCACCGAACAACCAAGTAAGTCCTCTATGAAGCAGCATGCATCAATAAAAAAGTAGCACATCCTGCTGTGCATCCTCTTTCTCGCCAGTGACCTCTATGTAGTGAAGATAAATCAAAACAGAGGTGGATAAACAGGAGTTAAAAACTGGAGAAAGACTGTTATTTCCTTTCTAATGTGCATAAATAAAAGTACTGGGAATGCTGTTATTTCTTTGACCCTGCTAATGCCATTGTCATTATTAATTTGTGACAAACAGAAAAGTGTCCAGAGGAGTGCTAGATAAGTCCACAGGTCTGTAAGTGTGCTCTTTAGAGGGTATGTATGTAGGAAGGGAGAGTAACATTTTGTTTACATTTTTTTTCATCCACTTCAGACACTTTCCAGTTAAGTTTTTGGTTCTTCCTTCCACAGAATTTTCTTCTTGAAGGCTAGGGTTGGGGAAAAAATGGTTTAATTAATATGCCGCTAAAATACCCTTATACAATAAAGCTTTGGAAGGGGAGAGGTGATGCAAAATGGAGGTCATAATGAAGGTTACTTACTGAGCGAACAAAATCGTGATGGATGAGATAGCATGTAACAAATCTCTCTGCTAGAGCCATTTTTACCATGGCAGGGCTTTTTCATGCCTGTATTAATCCACTTTTTTTATGGGAACTAGATGAAATTTTTCATTTTGCTAAAACTTTCATTTTAATTGCTGTCATTAACTGTTGAAAGATAATACAATAATTTTGTTTTATACCGTTGAACGTTTTCCCCTTTATAATGCTTTCTGGGTAAGACAAGAGTGTTAATATATATCTGAGACAATCTCTTTTGGAAGCCTTCTCACCCCAATATTTAAAGTGAGTAAGTGATATATTAAGTATCAAATACTCGGTGGTTGAGCAATATAATTTCATTATATCAACACAGAATTTTATCTGTCAACTAATACACATGGGAATGACAGAGATACTATTCTTAACTATAAGACAAAAACACGAACTCTAAGTTAGCTTTGCTAGTCAGGAAAGAGCTTGGAGGGCTCTCTGGAAACCTCACTTTAGGCAGTTTCTGTCCAAAAAGCACACAGAATATTAAAAAGAATGAGGAAGGATAGTAAGAACAAAACAGAAGACATCAGCACACTAGCACAGTATTGTATTGCTGGGAATGTTAGGAATGTAAATATTTGTAACACTAGTTTCTTCAAGAGGACAGACAGACAAAAGTCTTATCCACTGTTTACTGATCTTAAAAAAAGTTTCTCTTTTTTTTTTTTTTTTTTTAGCTTTGGCTGAAACTTATTAAATGCCCTGTGTTGTCTTTTCTGCTGTTTTCTGGATGAGACTTTTAGCATGGTTTCATTATTGTTGACACTTCCAGTTGTCCTTTCAAGTCTACATTTTATCGTTTGCTGTTGTTTTAATCTGAATTTAAATGATGTGAACACCTGAAAATTCAAAGTTATGATATAAGTTTTCATTAACCAGCTTACATTAAGTAGCTTTTTAAAGAATTTTTTCATACCTGCAGCTGAGTGTTTCATTATCAGATTATCCTTTATAGCCATTGTATTTGGGTATTATTGAAAAGGGTAATGTGGAGACTTTTTAATTAAACCATAAAAAATAATCAGCTTGCTGAACTCTGTATTGGTGGAATGGAAAATATATATTCTGTATTGACTAGCAGAGAAAATGAACTAAGCTGCAAGAAAGCATGATAAATAAAAGATGCCTTATTTTCATCAAAAAAACATAAATGTTAAGTCAGACATGAAGTATTCATTCAGTGCTTAGAGAAAAACAGTCAATGCAACAAGAACAGACAAATTGCAAGATGCCCAGAGCTTGAAAATTCCTTGTATTCACTATATACACGATATAAGAAATGTCTACCCTCATTGTAATTAAATTAGTTTCACTAAAGAAATCCTGTATAATATTGAGCAATTGAAATTAAATGCAAGTGAATAAAATGGAATAGTTATTTCTTGGAGATATACTGTTAAAATATTAGTAAGTAGAACAAATAGTATTTGCAGCATATAAAATTAAATTTATAAATAAATGTGAGTAGTACAAACAACTGTTCAGATCTTCCATGTTGATTTCATGCATAAAGTTTATGAACTGGTAAATCTACTTCTGATAAACACCAGCATTCACATTCAGGTCTATAGTGCTCAGCAAAATCAGCTATTTTCTTCAAAATGGCAGAAATCAGGATTATTTTAAAAGATGGGAGAACAATAATAAACAGTTGTCAAAACAAAGCATCTAACATTTAGCATTTTCTATACTACTTCTCTTAATGTGGCAAATTACATTGTGGCAAATTGTGTATACTACTTCTTCCTGTGGCAAACAGTTTGCATGCTCTTCTATGAGTAGAGCTTTCCTTCTGTGATTACCACCATTAAGAATGCCTCTTTTTGCTGTTGTGGCCTTCCTGCAAGTCTTACAGTTTACCATTTTCTCCAACCTATTCTACCCATTTCCTGCTGGTTAATGTCTGGAAGGGCACAGTTTGGCCAGCCTTTCCTGTTCTGCTTTCCCCTGCTTTGCATAAGGGGACATGGTTTCTTTTTAGAGATCTATCCCAACACATGTTGTCCAATTTGTCATTCTAGATTTTTCAGAAAAGGTATATGCTAGAGAAAATTCAGAGCGCGTGCTCAGTGAGGGGTGGTCACACCCTAGAGGCAGGTAGTTTTGGGGATGGAGGTGTGTTTTGGTATTATAATGAGATTATAATGAGCAAAGGTCACCCAGAGAACATGATTTAGCATGTCACTACTCCAGAACTGAGCACTTACACTATAAATCAGAAGTAAGGCAATAGCGTTGACAGAACTCCATTGTGTCACCTCCTTGCTTCAGTGGACTCAATGCAGGGACCTTCCATTCTTGTTCCAGTAGTTCCAGCTCCCTATCCCTGTGATGATATCACAGAGCCTGGCTGCAGCATCTCCACTCCGCTCCACCCTCTGTGTTGCTTCTCTTTCTTTGGTGTGCTGACCCTAGCTCCCTTGGTGTTGCTAACATCTAAGGTTATGTTGCTTAGGGAATTATTATGGAACAGATTCCTTGCATATCCACTGCATTCCACCCTGGAGGTTTACCTTCCCTTAAGAGGGGGACATATCAATAAGTCACCTCTAGCAATTATTCCACAGCACCCTACGCTTCACCTCTTCATGCAGTTGTTCTTGCTAGCTTTTCCCTTTCAATAATCACTTCACCCTCCAGCACCCAGCCAGTTGCCATCTGTTTTGCCTTGGTTTGTATGTCTTGCCTAATGAGCTTGTCAGCTTTTTGCAGCAGGAAACATCTTTATACCGACACAGTCTTTTAAGCTTATGGCACTTGTATTTATGTTTTGTAATGATTAATTAATTATGCCATGAATGGAAAACTGATGAAATTACTACAACATGTATGCTAGAGCACACTGCATATCTATAAGGAGATGAAAGATCTTCCATGTGAAGCTAGAGTCAGTGAAGAAACCCTTCCATTCAGTAGTTCATTGTCTTTGTGTTTGTACAGTTAACTCAGTCTACAGTCATGCACAAGTCTTTCTGTGTTCCAATTTCCCAATTTACGAGATAACAGTTCTTTGGTAAAGTACTTAGAAAGGTGTGATATGCAATGTAAGTCTACGTTTTTAAAAATACAAAGTTTCATTCCAGGAGTAAAGAAACAGGAATGTCATCTGAAACTTCTTCATCTATTAAAATATTAAGAATTTAAGAGTCTGCAACCCTACAGAGCCTTGCCAAGTTCTCTATACCTTCCCCACTCTGGAGCAACTTCAACAGGAAAAGAATGTTTTAAATAAATCGGAAGCATCCTGGGAGAGGTAGTTCTCCCTTTAAATAGTAAGAGCAGATGCAGAACTTGATTAAAGGGAACAGATGTTTGAAGTGCATTTTGCTTTTTAATTTTTTTAAATAGGCAAATTTAAGTTTCAGTCACTCAAGTTTTATTTGATAACTTTCATGCTTGTTTAGTAATTACTAAATGGGATATAAAAACTTCAGAGATTATTACACAAATGTCAAATGACTTTTCAAATGAATGTTTTGAATTCTGTGTTTATTCTTTTCAAATAATTGTGATGCTATGTTTTATATGCATTTTTCAGCATTTAATCTTGTTTTCTTTCTTTTCAGCTTCTTAATTAAATGAATTCAAGAGGGATTCATTTAGAGCTGCTTACCATGAAGATAAGCTATTACTGATATTATCTGCCCACCAATGTTACATGTGTTCAAGAATCTTTTGTTGGTTCACCTGTTTTTGTGATAATTTATATAGTATGCTGTTAGAGACACAAATGCAGTTTTATGCAATGAATGCATAATTTATAGAAACATACAGTAAAATACAGTAAACACCTCATTGGGAAGTGCTAAAAAGTTATGAATATAGTGTGCTCAAGAATTTAAATAAATTTCATTATAATGGGCTTCTGTTTAAGTCTTTGTCATTAACTTTAGTACATGAATCCAAAGGGTATTGCCAAGACTTTTCACCTGAAGTTTGTTACAAGGTTTTGAGATGTGTTTTAGAGCTGAACAAAATATCATTGGTTCTTCAATTACTGTTAAGAGAAATACCATGGTGGAAACTATAATTTAATGACTATATGCACCTTGCCACGACTTTGTTTTGAAACAGTATATGTATATGTAGTCTCTGATCATCTCAAACATGTTGAGCCATTAATATAAAATTATATTCTACATATTTTCATCCTGGATTTCTTTTCCTGGCTCTGCAGTATTCGGAGCACATACATTGCCAGTTCATCTCTCTTTCATGCCAGAGGATGGAATTCAAAATAGTTTGTGGAATCTTAAAGGCAAGGAGGCTTAGATCAGTCAGCACTCAGATCCTTTTAAGCTGACTCTGTGGTGGTAAAATCAGAGGATGGGAGGCAACAATATTTTGTAATCCACAACATGCTTTTTTTCGTAGGTAGCAGCAGAAGGAATGTATTATCCTGAATGATGTTTGTAAAGCAATACAGATGAGTCTGTTGGAACAGGAGTTACAGCAGTTGCCAGTTGTCTGGGTTCACCCAGCTTTGTGAAAATCTTGCATAGGAATTTGTAATGCCATTTAAAAATGCCATTTTTGTAGCTGCACACATCTCGTATTACATGAATTGCTCATAAACCTTTGGATATGCCTACATACAACAGCCCTGGTATAACAGACATTCAGAGACCTGGTGGGGAAAAAAGTAATCAGTAGGACACTGTTGCCAGGCTACTGACTTAAGAATGGTACAGCAGGATATGCAGGTGACAAAGCGGCACCATATAGGAAAAATTACATAAAGCACAACAGCATGGACATCTTGCAAGAAAAAAAGCATAGCAGTAGGTCTTCATGATTGGAAGTCTGTACTGACCTAATTAAAAAAAAAAAATCTAATTCTAAAAAAGAATTAGAACTGTGCTTGTGACCCCTGATCAAGATGACAATAGCAATCAGGAAGTGAGACTAGAGAAAGTGCAAGTTTCAGACAGGTGGTCATAGTGAGAGATCTCAAGACCACATCCTAATGAGATTAAGTAGTTCAGCTTATGATGAGGTGTAAAGTATTCCAGTTATACATAAGTGCCTCCTGGAACTAGAAGATCTCAAATAATAACCAAATCAAAAGTAGCAGCTTGAGTAGTGCATGGGTACTAGCATAAGAAGTATTCATGGGAAAGCTACTCTATAATAGCAACCACAATACATTAGGGTTAATACTGTTGCAAGAGAAGGCAGTCAAAGTGAAATCTGAACTAATAAGTTGGAGCAATGTAGAAATAAAGGCAGTTAATAAAAACAAACAAAAACCCCACAACAAACAACAAATAAAGGAATAGTCCAAATAGCATGATGCCTACAACCGGCCTAGGGCTGTTAAATACTGTATTAGAAGCCCAGGTGAAACATGTGCCACAACTCAAAAAGAAATAAAACATACTTACGTGGCTCAGTAGGAAAGTTACTCAGAGTTCTGCATTTTGAATGGTGGCAAGAGGAACAGGAAAACTCGCAGCACATCACAGGTCAACTGTAAACATAACAGGTCTAAAAAAATAATCTGAAGATGATACTCAGGGTGGTATCATCGTAAGACAGAATTATTTAAATACATAAAAAGCAGGGGACCAGGTAGGGACCTAGTGAGAGAGCTGATGGCAAAGGTTTAAGAAGGGGCACCCACTGATAAAGATTGTGACAGAGAAGCCAAACTCTCTGTAGCAGCTAGGCCAGAAGATCTAGATCAACGTGGTCTAGCACCTTCTGTGTAATTGCTTTAAATAGATAAGCTAGATTCTGGTAAGACCTCAGGACCAAATGGCATTTAGCAAAGAGCTCTGAAGGAAGTCAGACGTGAGGTTGCAGAACTGCTGAGCAAGGTGCCTTCACCTATCATTACAGATTGCCTCTGTATCAGAGGACTGACAGATTGTGAACACATCTGTCATCTATAAAAAGGAGAGTCTAGAGGGAAGACTGAGCTACAGACCAATCAACAATTTCCAATCCTGACAGGATGGTCAAGTCTGCAATGAAGAGTAAGTTTACTGAGAGCAAGGCTAAACATAGTCAGCTGAGAAAGGTGTATGACTTGTATAAAGGAGAATTTAAGTTCACAAAGCTTGTAGAGGGCTAAAATAGTGTCAGAAAGGCACAAGGATAAAAATCCTTTGGCAAGGCTTTGTTAAAGAATCTAATCTGGAATTGGGAGAGATGTCCTTTTCATGACTTGAAAACCAATTAAAAGATACCAGGCAAAGGATGGGGCTTAATGGTCACTTCTCATGACAGAAAAGTCAGCAATGGGACCTTCCTGAACACTGGTGCTGGGACCACTTGAATACATTTTCATCAGTGACCTGTAGAAGGGCATGTGCAGTGCAACCTGCATTATAGATAAGCTCGTGGTGCTGTGCTGATGGGGAGAAAAGTCCACAAGAACTTCACAAAACTCAATGAATGGGTAAAAAGTTGGCAGGTGAGCAGCAATGCATCTAGAGAAAAATAAATCATGCCTTACTCAGCTAAAACTCAGGAAAGATACAGGAGAATCATAATTGAACAGATTTTAACAGAATTGTCAGTGTGCACTGGCAGCCAGAGAGAAGGTGTTTGGTGTCACCAGTAGGGGTATGGGTAACAAAACAGAGGACAACACTTTGCAACTACACAAAAGCTCTGTGCACTCCTGTTGAATGAGTGCTGCATGTAGTTCTGATCTACACACCTCAAAGACACAGGGCAGTTCAAGGTACAGAAAAGGCACTTAGAATTGATCAGGGAGATAGAGACCCTCCTTATGAAGGGACCCTAAGAAGACCGGAACTCTTCACCAGGAAAAGAAGAAAAAACCCGAAGAGCGACTAGGATTGTGGCTTACAAGTTTGTAAATGCATTAGATAAGCTGAATACAAAACATTCCCAAATCCTACAATACTAGAACCAGTGTGCAGCTGATTTAAAATTTTCTACTTTTTCAAATTCTTTGCCACAGGAGGTTGTGGAGCTAGATAATATCAGCAGGTTCAGAATACAGTCAGAAAATTCATGGTCACAGTTCCACAAGAAACTCTAAAGGAAAGGCAAGCATACTCTGTTTACCATCCTTAATACAGTAATTCTGGATGCTGGAGAGAGTATTAGGGAAATGGACCACATTCTCTCTAAATAGTATCTCCAATCAGCCAGAACAGTGAGCTAGATGGGATTTTGGTCTGACCTCCTAAGGCATTTTGTCAGTTCATTAAGAGCTGTGAAGGAGGAAGGATGTGACATTAAGAAGACCTGTGTGATCTACTGCAACTTTTGTTCTCTTGACAGCACAAATAAGCAGGACTGGAAGGCACCAGCAATCAAGGAAGAGGCAGACACAGGTATTGACAGAGCTCAGGAGGATAAGCAGCCTTTCAAAAGACCCCAATCCCAAGGCATGTGGTCAGGCAAGCCCTATAGGAAGAAAAGTACAAAATTCAACGGAACAAAAATACACAATGTATTTAGATCTCAAGTGCTGAGCAACAAGAACACATACAACCATGTTTTTAAATATATACAGGAATGTGTCATTAACAACTTCAAAACATTTTCATCACATGTGATGCATCAAAAATCTTGGGATCCTCTTTTGATGCTAATGCACAACATTTTATGAAGTGCTAGAGTGAATGCTATTTGTTGTAAGTCTTTCCTTCCTGTTACATTCATAAGGAGCTGATAACTCAGTTCCTGTCGTATTTCGTAGGTGACCACTTCCAGTACTATGAATTTATCACCCTAACTATAGCGTTCACAGCAGTATAGGGACAGGTTGGAGTTTGATTTAAAGAACAAACTGAAGCAGTGAAAAACCACGCAGCTGTAGCACAGGCAGTAGGAACTGCAAGTCTACATGCAGCAGGCAATGTGGAGTCCTCCATTTCTTATGCTTACTCTGCTGCGTGCTACCTGGCACATATGCTTTCTTCCCACACCCAGTTTTAGATACTTTTCTATAGACCTTAGCAAGCATTTTCAAAAGCATTAGCTCAGTTTTCTTCCGTCCTTGTGTACCAGCAGCTTCTTCCTTGTGTCCTTTTTCTATATCACGGGCCTTAAAGTTTTTACACAGGTCCAGCTGACTGGGGAAACCTCACTCCACATTTGTTTTGCTGCACTTTGTTAGTTACTTTAACTAGATGTTGATGTAGTTGGAATGGTGCATGTGTTGTCATTAAAGTGACCATTTAGATGAAAATTAAATGCTGTATAAATCTGGCAGTGGAGATAAGCAAGCAGTATTTCTTAAAACTACCCAGATTCTAAGTGAGCAGGAGCACGGTACTAAAATCTTGATGGCATTTTTCACTAGTTCATGTTTGCAGCAGTAGACACCTACAAACTTGTAAAAAAAAAAAAAAAAAAAAAAAAAAAAGAAATCCATACTTGAGGATCAAAGCATAAAGATTTATAGCAGCAAAGCCCTGCAACTGATGTTGCAAAGAAAGTGAAAAAAAAATTAAAAAAAACAAAAAAAAAATCACCATTCTCTTTCCAATCAAATTCAACTCCAGATACTCTTCAGAACAGCCAAATAAAACTCTTTCCACAGTAACGTAAGCGACATTAACAAGGCTCAGTGTCCTGTTAAGGATCTAGAACAGACCTCCACATGGATGCAGGTGTCTGGTCAGACAGAGTCATACACAAACTCAGGACCTCATCCTTAAAAGATTTAAGATGTCTTTAGACCAGGTTAGAAACTCTGGTAGTTATTCTTCCAATTCTTTGTAATACATGAACAACTGAGTAAGATTTTGCTCTTTATGTTTGGTAGTACTAAATAACTATAGTCAAGAGAAAAATAGCTTATGGTTTTGCCTGTGAGAAAAATGTAGTATAGATGTATTCTTGCATGCTCTAATATGAGTTGATTTTATACACTTGTTGAGGCTTTGTGGGGTTTTTTTTGCCCCCCTATATTTTCTGTCCTAGGGGAATTTCACCCCCATATCTATCCGTCCCAGATACACACACACATACACAAGAATGCCTCATTAGGAGATCTTAATGAAAACATTTTGGAGCTCTGGCAACTTCTTGTTAAAACCCCTCAAATCCAAGAGTGAACATTCACCTATGCACAGTACATGTATGAAGAGGAGAACTGTATGTTCTCCTCTGAAGTACAGATACATGCTGCACTAAAAGCCACGCAAGTTCAGAGCTTATTGTCTGTCATGTGGCAAACCGAACCCAATACCATCCATAAAGAAAGGTTAGGTCAAACAGCTCAAGTCTTTTGCTTTCTCTGACACTGTCATATAAAACCAGTATTTGCAGGGGAGCAAACCTTTGCGGAATGGTTTTTAAGTTGCTGTTATCTATGCTAAAAATTTAAATTCCATGTCCTCCATTCACCCCAGTTAGCTATATTATTATGCAAGATATAGCTAACATAAATAAGCAAACCCAAATTTCTTTCTTTGTACATCCGAAGTGTATGATGCCAAAAGAAGCATCTTTCCATATTTTCAAGGGAGGTGTGCATTAACACAGGTCAGTACATTTTATCTGAGATTAGTAACTTCCGCAACACTAGGCCGTGTGTTGGTCCCTCTAAAACTACTTGAATTAAATAGGGATGTTTCTCTGGTTTGTATTTAGCCTTTCTGCCTTGCATTTTAAAAATGCTTCACAAGTATAAACAGTAACGAAGAGGCCTCAGAAGTTCCCAACTTGGGAAAGCTTTGTTTTTTCTTCTAATAGTTACATTTTAGCTTTAGGAGTCTTACTCGAGAGAGAAAAAAAGCCTCAAGGTAAGTCATTACTGAGGAGTGCTTCAGGCAAAAACAGTGGAAAATATGAGTTTATCTAGGCTGTAGCGCACACACTTCCATAAGTATTTGTTTCCCCTTCACTTCACTTCACTTGGTGCAGAATTTTCATTCTCTGGGTTTAAGGATAGAGAACATTAGGATAGCTTTACATTATGTTTAAAGAAGAGCTGTTAAAGTCCTGTTCAGTTTTAGTTTGTTTTGTAATTGTATGTATTTTCACTAGCAATGGAGTCATTTTGCAGAATGAAGGTAAACAAAACTGCTTGCTTCTTATCTGAAAATTTTTGTTAGTCAAAGCTAGTGGAAGTTATCATTAGTATCAGAAGCAGCTCATAGCCAGTTTTTGCCCTGGAGAGGGCTATCTACCACCAGCACATCTGATGGCAAGTAGTAAATCACCTCAATACTGAGATTGGATTTGGCTGTCCATCTGTGTCAATAGAAAGTCCTCCCTAGTCAAGGTATTTGGAGCTAGGAATAATTGTACCTGGTGCAGAACAGCCTTTAGCCCTCCCTTTTCTATAATTATTCACTCTCCTCAGCTGTGTTTAATCAATTCTTTCCCCCACCTGCCTCTCAGATAGGGTCATGGCAGGTTGATGGCCCTACTACTATGACACTTAAAATCCTCATCAGCTAATTGCTGCTCAGATGCCCTGTTTTCTCCAGGCTCTCCTCTTGCATCTCTGACTCACCACTTTTAAGCCAGAGCTGCAGAGCTCAACTGGATTGTGCTGTGACTTTTCTCAGAGAATTTCATTAACCCCAGAGGTGCCCAGCCCCAGGCCAGAGCTCCCTGCCCTCACACACAGCGTTTCCCATGGCCGCCTGACCCAAGCAGCCTCTCACCTTTGCCAGCTTCCCTGCTGGTCTCCTCCCATGGTGATCATCTCTCAGAAGAGGGCTTGGCTGGCCCGATGCCCCTGCCCTCTGAAACAGAACAGTCTTTTCCTTTTCACAGCTTACGTATTATAAAGCCATAAGAGGAAACAAAGCTAAAAATCAGCCTCTGCTGTATGGTGTCGCATCAGCCCAGAGTGGCCTTCCCACAGGTAGCGGCCCGTTTGTTTCTGGAGAACAGGCTGAAAGCACAACAGAACAACAGATACAGCTTTGCAAAAATAAAGTTTGCAAACAGTATTTTTCATCCAAACACTGCAGTTACTTGCACCTAAGATCTTCAATTAGCATATCATGAGACAAATACTTGAATACAGAGAACACGTAGAAAGAGCAGAGTAAGCATTTCTCCAGCACTTCTCGTTCAGTGAGAGCGGGATATAGTCACAGCTCATTGGGTTTATAATGCTGCCTCTATCCTGAAGCCATTGTAGGTTGATGTTAAACTTACCCTCACAGCTCAGTTATTTAGGAATTTTTATAAGTTCTGAGAATTTTAATGAGCATTTAAAGTGCTGCAAGTTAAGAAACTGATGACAGTAATGGTACAACTTCATCCTACATCCCTTTTGGTAATCACACCTGTCAAAAGCTGTAGCCCAGCAGTGCCCAGTTCTCACGTAAATGCTGTCTCGGGGGAATTTCCTCAAAGACAGACAAGATTTCCTGCTGGGCATATAGCTTCTTCCCCAGACCAGTTCCACAAAAAAAAAGTGTCTAAGCCACAGGCACACACATCAGAACAAATCCTAAGACTACATTTTAGTTCACAGAATAAAAACACTGAAAGCATTCATGCCAGTGCATCACTGTAGCAGACAAAGCCACTATCATTTATAATTAAGGCAGACAGATAACCCTGAAAAATCTAGCCACCACAGCTTTAGATACAGGATTTTTCATGTTTTAAACTGTGGCCAGGCAAGGCAATTCTTAGGGGGTCAAGAAAATTAGTCTTAAGTGGCTACATACTTAATTATGCAAATGTCATAAGGTCCCAAGACCTCTGTCCTCGCAGATACTCCTGCTAGGAGAAATCTGAAGTCTCCACAGTTTCTCAGGGATGCTCAAGACATCAGTGTCCTCTGACAGACAAGTCATGGTTACTTACATCCTAGTGTTCATATCCATAAAAACCCCACAGATGCTACAACTCATGCTCTTCAGGGATATATTAATCATCATCAACAGGACAACCAGCTGATACAAGCCAGGAACAATTGAGATATTAATTAACATTCAGATTTTTTTTTTTTTTTTTTTTTTTGCAACTCTCTCACCAGAAATTGCTTCCACGAAGCAACCCCAAATAACCTACACCTCTTTCCCTAAGTATTCAGGGACACTTGAGTGCCTCTGAGGTCTCTGTTTATCATGACATTAAGTTACATGAAAAACTGAAAAAACATTTTGATCACTAAGAGCTCTTCAACAGCGGTACATAATTTAAGAAGGGATAACCAGTGCACTATAAGCCAAGGTATCCAGTATTAAACCTGGGTTCTGCTTAAAAGCCTCATTTCATGGTCTTTCTTTCACCTTCCTTTCTTGCCAAATCTTAGGCATATTAAAAAACCCTCAAAATTTACTGTTCCTTTAAGGGGCTCCCTACTGCTATTAGCGCACAAGTATCATCACTTTTCTTTCTGAAGTGGCTTAGTACTTTCAAGTGTTATTCACACTGAGGGATACCTGAAGAAGTGCATTAAGAGACTTTGGTTTCAATTGGTCATGCTTTCTGGGTTACTCTTCCTTCAAACACCTCTTCTGTCTGATTCATTTTGGGAAAACATTAATATTTAATGCCATTACAGGCTTAAGTAGATATTTATCATCCTTTTGAGGGAGAGAATTTCCTTTTTGCAGGTCGCAATTTTTGTGACACTAATATAAATAAGCAGTGAAGGGTGCTCTAGCGTGTCAGGCATTAATAAAGACAAAAAACTGGGCAAGATAATAAGAGATAAATGCAGATGTATAATAGAATGCCTCCATACAGACTAGCTTTGAGGACAATTTGCAGATGGGGTAAAGCAGGCAGCAGTACTCTCAGGAGTGTCAGAAGTCTAAAAGCAAGAGCACTCCGCAATATGTGGATTTATAGATAAATTACAGCTACAAAATGTACTCTTGATACGTACCAGGCTCTCAGTTACCACATGCTAGCTGCAGTTTACTAACAAGTATATTCATACCAGCTTTCCTGGTGTCCCCACTTGCCATACTTCCCAAGCCAATGATTGTATTGTGAAGAAATAATGGAATTAGGCCTCATTCTCCCCATAGATATTATTTGCGTTCGGATTTATTATGAGCTGATAATCCCTTATTTAAATTTATGTGTTAGTTACAGTCAACAGTATGTGGTATTCAGGTAAGTAACTGAAAATTGTACTCCTAAATAATATAACTAAAAGCAGAAAGCTACGTTTGTTGTAAGGAACTGCTGGCATTCAGTGTTTAGTTCTACAGCCTGCACAAAGAACCCAACTGCAATATTTTTAGAAGACCGAACACAAAATAAAGCTTTTGCATAATACTCATTAGAGGAAATGGCTGGGAAGAGTTCATTCAGCCCATACTCTGTACAGAGAGGATGCTGCAGGTGATTTGAGCTTAAGAAAACAACTATCTTCAGTGTTATTAACTCCACCAAGGGAAGGTTTCTCCATTTCCAGAGAGCCATAAAACAAAGATTATCCAACGGTCTCTAGTGGAGAAGATAACCAAGTCTCTAAACCAATTAATTCAGCCCACCAAAGCAGAAAATTTAGAAAATTGCTACCAACATATTGTTTGCTATCTATGGCACCATCACCTCGCAGATGGATTAAATGCAAATATTGCAAATTAGGTATTTTATCACATAGGCTACAACAACCAATACAGGATGCTGGGTCACACCTCATACACAGACTAGCTAAGGTAAATAAAACAGATAGTCTTCTTCAATCAGCACTGGTTTATCATTAAATATAGAATCCATCTCTAAAAGCAGTTTGTGGGGAAGAACCACCACAACATAAGTGGTTGCTCTCAACAATGAAATCCTAGAAAACACCTAAGGAACAGCAGTAAAAAGTCTTATTTTCAGCTTTGATGGGAATTTGATTGCAATTATATCAAAACACAATAATAAGCATGCTTCATTCTGTTTACAGATAGTATTTTTCATCAGGTAGTAGTTTGTCACTTGCTGTGGCCTTTCAGATCAGCACAAAATACCACATCTACTATAGAGCTAGATGCCAAAAATTATGCAAAGAGCTACAGGCTTTCTAAACCATGATCCTGTAAAGGTGCGAATACAAGCATATGTAAGTACAACTCTTTTGTGAGCTTAAGAGGAGTAGATGCATACTCAAAGCCATTAAGGAAGGTATTTAGATCTGTGTACATAAGGCACAAATCAGAAACCACTAATCGCTTACCAGTTGCTGAGTAACTTGGGGAATTGAAGAGCAATTTGTTAGCTTCTACATAGAGGTAATGCTTCTTAAAATGAAAGGAAATGTTCACACATACAGTATTGCTGTTTTATGATTAGTTTTATTTTTTAAAAGCAATAGTAAATCTTCAAAATAAACCTCTTTACCTCATATCCATAATTCGTACATAAATATAAACCACAGTGTTCCCTTGTTAAATCTAATACAATGCAAAGCACTGGAAATTTATCGACATTTTATTGTGTTTCTTCAACTACAGTTAATCATTAGAGTAACTATCTCTTGGTGTTACTAACGTTTTTTCTTGAATTACTATACTTTTCTGAATACAGCCAGGTTTTCTTGGTCCCATCCAACATAACAGGATTCAGCAAGAATTATCCAGAAAATATTACTTAGATCCTATAACATCTCATCCCTTTAGCAGTTCATTGCTCTAAATTATCTAAAACATGTATTATATTTATCCTATTTAGCTTCAATAAAACATTAATTTTAAAGCAAATCTGCTTATTGTTCACAAAGAAAGACAATACTACACAATTAGCCACGTCTTTAGAGTAAATATTTTAGGACTAGAGGATATAGGAGTAATTTGGCTTGTGGATCTGACATGTAGCCTTCTATGTAATTAGGATTACAGCTTTATGAGATGCATAATAATGAATAATCCTGGCTTATAAAAGCAACAATTACATTTTACATGAATCTTTTCTTATGCAAAGTAGTTGTCTTCCTACTTAGGAATAATTGATTGGTTATCAATTTGCTCAGTTTAGGTGACTGGTGGGCTGAGTTCTCCTTCACTCATGCTTCCAGCGGGCACACATTTGTACTAATTATCAGTATCATCTTCAAAGTCCTAATCAAAAATGACATGGCAAGAACAAGAGTGCATAGTATTTCTGATAAAGAGATTAAATCAAGCTTAGAAGTCTCATACTAAAAAGCACCTTTATATTTACAAGTCATGGCTCCTATACCTATGTCCTGGTTTCAGCTGGGCCGCCAGCATACTGCAGCTAGGAATAATGGAATAGGACTCCGGTTCTATTTTGTTGGTTTTCGGAAACGGGGCCATGATTAAGAGTGAGCGGCTGCGTGGTGTTTAGTTGCTGGCTGGGGTTAAACCACGACAACCTATTATTTCAGGAATTACTTCCAACAGAGTAAACCAGGACTATAAAACCAAAAGAGAACAGGCAACATGAAACAGAAAAACATGGAACATTTCCAGTTATAAATGCAAGTTATGAGTTTCCATTATTTCCAAGCAGATGTGAGCTCAAGAAGATGGTAAAGGTAACTTGAACGTGGATAAATAAAATCAATTGATCAAAATGAAAATAAAAAAAGAACCAATGCTGGTTTTTTCCTCCATCTGCACGTAGTTGTCTTGGATATTGTGAGGGAAGGTACTGGTTGTTTGCTCAATTTACTAAATAGCCCTGCAGTGTTGTTTGAGGTGAGCACAGACAAAAAGGCAGCTTTCTCCCAGTCAGACACAACCCCAGGAGTGAAGGACACGACACGCCCTGAGGGTTCTGCACCTCTTCTGCTGGCACAGGCTTCATAGAGCACAGGATCAGGCAGCAGGCTGGGGAGAGACTAAGCAAGCAGGGTATCTACAGCATAGACTGAGGTTTAAGGCACTCTTAAGAAGTGGAAGAGAGCAGATCCACACCTAAAACGCAGCTATGGTAGAGACCATCCTGTCCCAGGAGCACACGAGAGACCACGTACTTCATTGGGACCAAAGAAAATCGCCCATTGTACAAGGATACAGGCAAGATAACTCAAGGTTAAATAACTCATATTTTTGTTCCATTTTACACAGCACTGTGCATTCTTATTTGGAGTACCTTAATAAAACTCAACCTTTAAAAACAGCAAGGCCTTTGGCATCCTAACTTCAAGGAGAAGATAGAAACAGCTCAATTTCAGCTATCACTGATCAACTCAAGAAAATCAGGACTCTCGGATAGACACAGCACTTGAAATGGCTTCACATGTCACACATGGCAATTCTCACAAAGGAAACTTGTATTTTTTCCTATCATCTGTTCCTAGCACAACACAAAAACCCCCAAGTCCACAAGACATGCAATAAGTGCTTTGATAGATAATGCTAAGTTACAGGTGAGGTTTACCTGTGTATTCACATAGGAATAATTTTCACAAGGCAACAGGCCAGCACAGTCTCAGCAATGGGCAGAAATCCCACAGCTGTACCTGGGACAGCCTCTGCTCTCCAGAAGAGCCTCTCCAGCCTCCTAACACAGCTCTCCCCCACACCAGTCACATACCACTATGGCTCATGAAATCAAGCCCCTCCACATCCCTGAGGCTTCCTGACTCCCTGAAAAGCCTTATCTGCCTCCTCCTGCTCTTTTATTCCCAGCAGCTGAGCCCATTTCCTGCAGCCCTGCCTTATTCATGAGGTTAACCCCAGCCTTGCTGTGGCATGTTTGTAAATCCTATTGGTGCGATGTATAAATATTAATCACTATCATAACACTAGCTGAAATTGTTACATATGTGAGTTGTGGCTACCTGTTAGAACAGCTAAATGAAAATCAGCATTGGCTATTTTAAATTAGAAATACTTTCTCTAAAATATGCATATTAATTAATATGATATAATTAGTATAATTAGGAAAATAATAGATATATCTTATTTGCTGATTTTATTTTTTTTAAGGTTCTGTTTTGTTCAAAATAGGGAACAGTTCTGGAATTCAAAACACAGAAGCCTGGAAACTACCAATATGATTATAACAATGAAAGACATCACTTGCATTCCTTTTTCTTTTTTTTGATTGACATCATTGCGCTTACTAATATATCTGAGCTGTTGCCAGAGTCTCCTGCAAAGGGTGCATTCATTAAATTTTAAAGCTCGGGTGTGCAGTGAGTGACTGCCTGCGAAATGAAAGCTCTGTTCTAGTGAGATTCAAAGCTGAATACAAGCTCAAAGGAAAATTGCTTCTCTTGTCAAACCCTTCTTAAAACTTTGAGCAGATTTTCGCTTAATCATCTTCAAATTCACTTGCCTCCTAAACTGGAGATGCTTATTTGTAACGAAGGCAAGACTATTCTGTATTTATTACTGAAGCTGGGCACCACTTCCAGGTTGATTGTCAATAACTGGATACCTTTACGGGAGACAGTCCTGAAAGCGACATGTTTATATGACTTGAAAAAAAGAAAAGGTAATCTGCAGGACTCTAGCTATAAATAAACACAAGGCTTCTATCTTTCAGGCTCTGGCTACCAATGTATGGTTCAAAAACTTTTTTCACAGGCTTGTTGGGAAAGTATTATGCCAAATATTTTATCATTAATGTATTGGGGTTTTTCCTTCTTTGATCTAATTCCCTTTGATCTAACAGCTAGTGTTTAATTAAGACTAATCTTTGCTAATGAAAAGGAAAAAAAATCACAAAAGAGAAAATTAATGGTCATACCTTCACACATAGGTCACCCTCTGACAAGGTCTGCAGCTTTTTCAATGTGAATCCATTTGATGGACTTACTGCCTGCCATTACTGCTCTTGTCCAATGTCACAGCGGTGCAGTCCATCAAAGTAACTGTTCATGAAGTATGTTGTACTGGTGCTAGCTGCCAGGGTGAGAGATGTAGTTACACTATTGAACGGCACTGTGGCTGAATCCATTTCCTTCTTCTTCCTCTACGGTAACAGAGAAAAGCACTGGAACAGGCTGCGCAGGGAAGTGGTTGAGTCACCCTCCCTGGAGGTATTTAAAAGACGTGCAGATGTGGCGCTTAGGGACATGGTTTAGTGGTAGACTTGGCAGTGTTAGGCTTATGGTTGGACTCGGTGATCTTAAAGGTCTTTTCCAACCTAAATGATTCTATGATTCTATAAGAAAAAGTACTAACAACGTTAAGGAATGCTACTGTCCTCACAACTCCGAATGTGAAGTTCTTGCATCCTTTTCTAATTGCAAAGAAGGACTGGAAAATTTGTGGGAATAAAAATAAAAACAAAAATAATGCAAGTTCAGTTGCTGAGAGGACTGAACCAGTAGGTGACATCCTGTGGTTACATTGCTCTCTGCAGGGCCACAGAGATGGACATCATCTATCTACTGCAAAAGCCCTTGCTGAGTCCCTGCGGGTATCCAGCACAAATCTGGATAGCCAGTCCATTTGGTACCCACTCCCCTTTCCCACCAGTGCTTCCTGTCCTCCCCCAGGTGTACACACCATTATCTGGGTCCATCTCAGCGATCAAAGAGCAGCCACCGCTCTTGGCCCAGCTGAGACATGGAGGGCTGAAGGGAAAGGGGGAGCGCAGCATCGCTCAGGGTGTCTACAGCACACCTGCTCTGCTCACAGCTCCCATACCTCCTCGGGCTGGAGGTCTGCTGGAGGAGCCACCACCACACGTTCCCCAAGCTCTCTCCTTCCTTACCTGCAGGGTTTCCTGCCTCTGGAGACAAGTCCATGTGCCTCTGCCCAGAACAGGGGAATTTGCTTTCTCGTGAATCAGAAAGCACAGTAAATTCTCTGTGCTTATTTACTAAACTCCAAGCATTTCACCTTTATTAAATAACACTAAAATACTTGCAACATTTCTCATACTGCATCCTACAAACTGCATTGATTCTGTAGGATTCTGCAGGTTGGAGAAGGGTGGGCCCTGAAGTTGTCTAAAGGAATAAAAAAATGTGAGTTCTTTCTATGAACATCAAGAAAACAAATGAAAATTAGCAAAGTGCCTATCCTAGAGAAACATGCAAGTCACAGTTGTGGTTTGCCCATGTAATCGGTAAGATGTGATATGACCAAGGAGAATGAGAGCTTTTAGATGCCAAAATCTGAGCCAACTAGGAACTATTGATTGGATGAATCAATAAAATAAAATAAAATAAAGCAAAACAGAAAGAATAGAATAGAATAGAAAACCAAAGTGAAATGAAATAAAAAAAAAAAAAACAAAATAAAATAAATCAAAGAAACTGAAAAACGAACTGCTGGAGTCTAATCAATATATGTTAGAATGGTACCAAATCTGTTGAATTCAGTGGCGCTGTTTCTAAGCTGTGTCTAATAAGCTGTAGAAGAGTACTACAATTGATAAAATTACCCACCATTTGCAACTACACATAAATCTTCTGGGGAAATATTCATAGTTGCAATATTTGACTGTAAAATAGAATTATCAGTTGTGTAAATATTTCAAGGAAATTAGCTGTAAGTTGTAAACAGATTTTGATTATTAATGTGTTTTTAGATGCTTCCTTAAATGCTTGTTGATAACTTTTTTGGTTAGTTAAGCTATACATTTATAAAATGCATATTACTGTAGGGAATGATCTTCCTTCTCCCATTCCATATGTTACTTTTGAACAAAAATGCTGATCAATTCACAGGGAAACCGGAATAGTTTAAAGGTTCATAAAACTTGATACTAAATAACTCTATTTATGCTGATAGTATATTTAATAGTGTCTGCATTTGTTATCTTATCAGTATGTTCCTAAAGTAATAAGCTGCACAAATGTTTAGTAGAGATTGGTGTGTTGGAGATCCATTACCAGGAATCTTTTCTTTCTGATCATTCCCCCCTCTGATCACTCTTTGTATGGCAACTTCTCTACTTTGCCCCGATAAGTGTTGTTTCCCAAGCAACATAATGAAACATCACTGATCACTGATTTCCCCCCACACACACACCATGCCCTTCATGTTTTGTGTCACATTTATTTTTACCTGTTACTGTTATGATCTCACTCACAGGATTGGTGGCACACAGTGTATAAGTGCATGCAGCTACTAGGGAAACTGCTGTAATGTTCCTCCCTTCTCCCCAGAGCACCACAGAAATCAGTGCATGAGGTGTGTGAGCCCATTGTGACGTTTTTGAAAGTATTTCTGACTAGATGTTTGCAATAAAATTCCAAGGTTTTGGAATTTCCTACCCTTATTGCTCTGAAATAGCACAAATATGATGAGCCTCACCTATGTTCTGCCACACATCTCACCCTTCCACTTTTCTAGACATTTAAAAATAACAAATTGGTTAGACTACAAATCACTTTTTGAGAAGGGGAAGGATAACGCAATGAATTATTTTGAACTTCTAAAAGTAAACATCAACTTTGTAGTTGTTTATTTTCTAAGCACGTAAATATTCCCACCAATCTAACTGCATCTGCCTTACTTTGTCCGCATCCCATAGCATCATTATATTATCTTGTTAAACAACTGCTGTATCCCGAAGGTCTTTGCGCTTGTTTGTAATGCCTGCATGCATCACTTGAGAGGGGCCTTGGGATCTTCGACACAGGAGAGCACTGAGCTTTATCTTAACTATACTTCCATATTTTTTGGAGGTTTGTCGATCACTGATATTATCAGAATTATTTCTTATTACTACTTCTTTCAATGCCTCAAGAGCAGAAATCAGTTCTAATATTTCCACTGATCCATGGAGGACCATTAAAGCAATGGGGAAAAAGATATGAATGTACTTAAAGAATGAAGATAAGTTGCCCTGATGACGATGTAGTGGGATGTTTTGCTCATGACTATCTCTGCCCCTTGATTTGCATTCTTTTTATTCTGCAAAGAAAAAGGAGTTGCAATTCATAACTACCTTTATTTGTTTCTCATCAAATTCCTTGGGATTTACCCATCGTAGGAAAAGTTTTAATTGCATTGTCAGTATTCATTAAACTGCATTTTGACTTGAAATTCATTTTCTCTCATGAATGGAAAACTTTAAAAAAAATGTAGCTCCTTCAGGAAAACTATTTGAATTCCTTTAACCATGAGAACTGATGTTTTACAGGGTGAAAAGAAGCAACAAATCTGACTTTGTAAACACTTAGCACAAAAATCAATGTAAACAATAATATGAGCAAGCATTTATAGAAACAGAAACAAAAGTAATTGTTGGATAAGCAAGAAAAGAAAAAAGGCCTTGAGAAGTGGGGAAGGAACTGCCAAAATGAAATAACCTACTGCTGTCAATAGCTTGGCCATAGAGAAAAACCACCTCCTGACTCACCCTGTTCTCATTAGCACGGGCTGAGCATTGCAGCCAGGATGGACCGAGTAAGATGACAAAGCCCAGGAAGAGCCAGGAAATGTCAGCGATGAGACATGGCGAGCAACCACTCCTTCACCTAATCTCCTGATCACATTTTAAATTAGAAAGAACCTTGCCTAATACAAATTCTGTTTCAGTTTAATCTCTGTGAACCTGTTTTTCTTAATTCTGGTGCTAGACTGGTGGTAGGAAGAAGGAGATGGCTGGCCTCTGGTGCCCTCAGAGAGGATATCCAGTGCAAGAATACAGTTTATGGGACTGATTGCATCTAAATTCAAAAACCCTAGGCAGAGGAATTAATTTATGATATTCTCCATTTAACCAAATTCCTCAGCACATTATGTTCTCCAAAGTCTAATTAACCACTAGGTTATACATATTCTTTTAAGTGTAGGCTCATTACAACTTCTCCCTTAGGTATTCAACATCTTTGGATGCCCACTGTACTTTAATTTTAATTTTAATCTTTTTTTTTCTTTTTTTTTTTTTTTAATTTAATCCAGTGATCAGAGAAACCTGACCAGTTTTAGACACTTCGTTTATAGTTTTAGAACTAAGTCTTTGGCTGTTCTTTCTGCTGATTTACAGCAGCTGACAGATGATTAAAGCTCCATGTGTCCAATCACCAAGAAGTTATTTCCCTTTCTTCATTCTCTGATTGACAGGAAAGGTGAGAAATGAAAGTTCAAACAGACTGTAGCAAATGAGATAATTTTAGATTTACCACTGTGCAGAGAAAGCAGCACTTCACATTACCAAACAGAGAAAAAATGATGCCCCAACTGTCAAAATTTTGACACTGTCAGAATCTTTATCCAATTATGGGTTTGATTTTCTTTTTGATAGCAGGAACTAAGACATGATTACGATGTGTCCAGGATTCAACAAAATGCATCGCATGATTTTTTTTTTTGGTGTGTCCTTTGGAGATTTAAAGGCGTTTTAATGCTGTGCAACTTTCAGAAAGCCAATGGGGAGGGGAGAGGAGGGCAGGGCAGGGAGGGGAAGGGCAGGGCAAGGCAGGGAAGGGCAGGGAAGGGAAGGGACTCTTGAGATATTTTTAAAAATAATTCCAGATGGAAAACATAACTAAAATATAGATGAGGTAACAACACTAGAATATGATCAGAAGCAGTTTTGCTTGCTCTTGTAACTTGTTCAAGGGATGCTCAACCAGGAATCTCTGTTTAAGTCCAGGGGACACATTAGGGAGACAGACAGACTCCTTGCAGAAATGGAGACTGCTGTAGCCAAACAGTCTCTCATCACTGAAGGTATTCAGGAGTTTCACATGCACAGACTTCTCTTCTTTAATCCCTAGTGGTGTTCCTGGGTTGAGAAATAATGTATTGGGATTATGTGAGTCAATTTGCTCCAGTTTGGCAACTCATCACGCAAGCACTTGCATCATGTATAGATATGGAGAAATATGCACACAACTATAGTGCAAATTTAGGTGCCTTTGGAAAGAGTACAGAGAACTCATATTTCTTGATTATGTCTCTCGTGGGACACTAACTGAACAATATCCCTTGTCGCTCATTAGGCTGAAATTCTATTTCAGTGTAAACTAAGCTTATTAAGTTTCCTAGGCATTTTTGCTGTTGAGTTTAGCTAGCAGACAATAGTTTGAGTGAAATTTTGACTAATGCTCTTGTCTGGAAAATACTTAGACTCAGTATTTGAAATCGTCATTGCCTAATCGAATACTCCTAGTAAATTAGAGTGCAGCATAGTTGATATTCTCATCTAGAAGAACTAGGTAACCAGTATTCTTTGAAGTCTTTAAATTTGTTTGGTTTTCCTGAAATGATGTTTGCAGTACATTAACTTCATTAGGCTGTGACTTAGCTAATATTAGAACTTTGTGCCTTGGCTGTAATGTTATATGACTCTAATGCTACTGGAATATTAGTTCTAGTGGTTATCCGTGTCTGCAGAAATAATTCCTGTTAGTGTCACATCTGTACACCAGCAAGAAAAAACAAAGATCAAATCCTGATGAGTGAGATGCAAGCAAATTTCATTTGTCTCAGTGTCTTTGAGCCTAAACAAGTATGCACAGCATCCACTTTTTTTAGGAGTCTCTTGAGCAAACAATCAGGATTCCATGAGATTATGTTTCCTGCTTCAGTGAATATTTGGGAATGTATTGACCCACTTCAGCTCATTTGGGATTTTTTTAAGTCTTGGAAGAATGAGTAAAAAAGAAATGTAGTTAGCAGGCTACACCTGAACTACACAGTGCTGTGATTCTCAAGCAGGAAACCAGTGGCAAGTGACTAATAAGCACTGTAGACAGTTATACTCCTTTATTACACATTCTCTGAAAACACTGGGCCTGCTTCCCACTGCACTGTGCTCACAGGGATGCAGAGAAGGAATGCAATGCCTCCTCACTTTTGACAACACATAGCATAGTCTCAGAAATCCATAGGCAGTTTGTCCAGGGAGCTTGTAATGGTTAATGTTGTGTTCCAGGCATGATTTTATTCCATGTTTTTAACTCAGGGAATAAATCTCATCTATGAATTCCCCCATGATCTTGGGCTCAGCTGAAAATGCTGAAGTATTTGAATGTTTTTGCTAGCAGAATAAGAACAAACTTTTATACTTTATAAATTTACAGATTTTTATTTCAGCTCCCATTTTCTTCTATATTGCAAATGATTCAACTCTTTGTCTTTGAGATAAATGCAATTGGAATAATCCAAAATTTTATCTCAGCTATTTCAATTTCCATGTGCACTGTATTCAGTGCTAGATTTGGTCATGTTCCAGGATCATAACTGCCTTACAGCAGGGACTGTCTTTGAAAGTGCTGTGGGATCTAACCTTGAAATACTTCTTTAGTAAGACAGTAATTTTTAATATTTTTCTCAAAGATTAGCTACTTGGTCAGGCTTTTTCTTTTTTTAATGCCAGTTTTACATCTGGAGAGCTCATGGTACTACTGGGTCCACCTCATTTCCCCCATTACCTAGTCTGTATAGTAGAATTTCAGGACAGCACATCCTCCTTCCTGTAACAAGTTTGGAAATAGCCTTATGTCTCAGCATTTAAGTGATTAAGATAATATTTCTTTCCTATTTAAAAATGTTTAAAATTTGAAGCTACAGGGATTTGTATGAGATTTCCTTTAATATGTCAAAGATTTCTTAGTTCTAGCATTATCCATGAAAGGAAAGAAATGTGAAACATAAGCTCTGTCCTCTGTGGGCAGAATGCCTCTGGCAGCTAAAACTGAAGGAATGGACTTCATTACCCTACATCTCCAAAACAGCAATAGTTGCAAAAGTCACAATATTGCCTTAAGGTTATTTCTTATCTTACCAAATGCCTTCAGGGGACAGCCGATTTGGAAAGCTGAGCTTTCTGTCATAGGAAAAGAAGAGAGAGTGGGAAAAATGCCTTTAAATTTAATAAGATACCAGTTTCTGTATAGGTAAATGGTATTAGGAAGAAGCAATGTAGTTGAGAGTTGACAGAAGGTAAGCAGAGACCCTCACGCTAATAATGCCTATGGGCAAGATGGAAATGTTCATGAATATTCTCTACGTTAGCTCTGAGAGGAGTGAAAAATCAAACAATGAGCCAGACTGGATAAAAGCAGAGGTAATTTACCTTCTGAAAAAGGGGAGGAGAAGACAAGTGCAGAGAAAGCTGTTCCGTTAGAAATTTCATCACTTCTCAAGATAATGTGCGCTAATTATTGAGCCAGCATGTGACCCAAGCAGGGAAAAGTGGCTAATTCTTATTTGATTGAACTACGCTTCCAATATTGCTATAACACTCTACAGTTTATGGCCTATCCTTGCCATCATATCCTATGGGGTGCTTGGGATGTAGCTCTTTGATCTGTTCAGCTGTCCAAAAAACTTTCTGCCTAGTGCTCATTTCCCGCTTCCTTTTGTGATCTGCTTCGATTGAGAAATATCATGTCTTCTGACATGTAGTTCCAGCTCCCAAAGTGTTTAAGGCCAAGTTCAGAAGGACCTGGGCATAAAGCATCTTCTTTCATAGCAGTGAGAACCTGCCACCTTGACAGCCATGGCATCCTGGTTCTCACTGATCTGGAGGGTTGACAGGAGCCAAGGAGAAACCACCTTTCATAAAGGTTGTATCCCACCTTTGCAAAAGTCTGTGACTTCCACTCTGTTGTGAAGTAATCAGAGCAGGATTACTGCCTCCCACAGAAGCAATATCCTACATCCATACAGAAATAAATGCTCCTGTCTCCCTGCCTCCCCTGAATTCAGACCTCTGTGGGTACAGGGATGCAGGCTTGGGGTGAGCTCAGCCTGAGATCCAGGATGGGTCCAAGACACTGCAGGTCATCAGGACTTGGCAAGTGGGAGAGGTGCTGCTCCGGAGCCAGTCTGCTCCACCTGGAGTCATACCAGGGATCAGGGTTAGTACTGCTCCTGCAAGCACACCAGGAAAAGGCCCTTTCTCCAGGATGAACCTAGGCGCAGGAAAAAGAAGAATGCATCATCAGAAATACCATTTTCCACTATATATCACCAATCTTTCTCACTTCATTTTCTAGCAAGCCCCATATTTCTAGCCCTGCCTTTATTTACATTTTCTTTTGACAAACTAATCTTGATCATGAGTACAGCATACAGGCACTAGCAAGAATACTTTTTGTGATAAAATCTGGAGCAAATATGCAGCCATGTGCAGCACTGTATGATTCATTTTATGTTTGTCCAGATCACAGCAGTATTTATAGTGACTGCCAATATGCAATTCCGATTTAAACTAAAAGAGCTAGTACGCTCTGATGTATTTCAAGTAATGTCTGACTTCCTTTCTTACCATGCTACAAGGAATGCCATCAGCATTTCTATTGTATGGCTGTTTCTACCTATGGTTACAGCCTATACGAGTAAACACAGGTCTTAATCTTAAAAAAAGATCATTACCTGTATGAAGAAGAACGTCAGTTAAGATGATCAGTAAGTTTCACAGGGGATCACTGTTCCTGTTAATTGGCAGTTATCCTAGAAAAGGAAAATATGATAGTACAATGAATTATATAAGCTATACTATACTGATGGTCCAAGATCTTTATGCTCCTTTTAATCTTCTATTCTACAGATATTTCTTGAAATAAGAAAAAAAAAAATCAGAAAGTTTCCCAAAGGAGAAGAATGTTATTACTGAGAGCACGGCCTTTTTGACAAGTGCCAACCAACAGTGCCAATAATTCTAGCTGCATACGTAAAATATAACAATGATGTCTTGCAAAGAGTGTGATGTTCAAATTCTGTTATAAATTTTAATAACAGAAAAATATGGTAGATGGCTGTGCAAAACCAGTTACTTCTATTTGCCTGTGCTCATCAGCTTAGTGAATTTTGAGACACTGATTATGTCAATACACGAGTGTCAGTACAACCAGCTATGAACTGATTAATTTTTGATGAAGAATATTGAAAGTGAGTAATCCAATGCATCAGTTGTGACAATACAAACAGATTGATTACATATGTACCTAGCGCTGGGGCAGGCAATTCTGCTGTGGATCCAATCTTATTATCAGTTTGGGGAGGAAGTTTGTTACATACAAACTCTACTGCATATTTAATGACATAAGGAATCCCCTTGGACCAATTAAATTTTTTGTTTACATTTCCGTTAGGTAAAGTTGTTTCCCAGTTTGGCATTACTTACCATGTTTATGCAGCCGAGGCAGGATTTATTGCTCATGTTTTTCAGCAGTCATAAATCTAACATATTCAGAGAGCTGTTTCTTAGCAAAATTATATGATCAGTTTTTTAAGCTGCTACATATTATTGACTATTAGATCCAAACCCACACTGTTTCTGTCTCCGGAGTTTATGATGTTTGACATTTTGAATGGAATATATTTTCTTTATTAACTTACTTTGTTCAGTGTTGTCTTAAGTTTAGATATCATATATAGGCCGTGAAAGGATATATTGCTGTTTAATACATCTAGGGCAAATGGGAGGCAGGGCAACGGTGATAGAATGCCACAGAAGGACATAATCTTACAAAAGAAATTACCTCCAGTGAAGTTACGCCAATGAGTAAGTTGATCTGCAATTTTCACTCCACTCTGAATCATTTAAAGAAAGGAAAACACTACAACTTTCATTTTCTTGCTGTTACAGAAACTTCACAAATTGTAAAACTCTACAGTGAGGTTTTTTATCTTTTATCCATTTGGGGGAGTAAATTTAATTCATATGGCTCAGCTGACACAGGTTGTGCCAGAAACCACAGGTTTTCTGATTAATACAGTTAAAACAACATCTGACTGTTCAGTCCTGACAAGGACCTTCAGAGTCTTCAGAACAGGGAAGTGCTGGAAGGAAAGGAGGCAGATTAACAAATGGGATGGGACGGACTCAGGTACTTCCACTTGCACATCTGAAATTGGCAATAAATGCTGAACATGAATGACGTCTACATAAAATCATGCACAAGACAAAAATTAGCATATTTCAAGTGTGGGTAAACAGTGTCCACTTTATAGTCTTGTTGTCCATGATTGTCTAGACTTTGTTGAAGAGAAAATGCATGTAAAAAGATATAGGGAAAATAATAGTGGTAAGGGTTTCAGTTGTTTCTTTTTTTTCGGCTGGATTTCAGAGAGACATAAGGACTACACCAGGCACTTTCTGTAAATTTCACTATTCCAATTTAATTTGCTTCCATATTTTATTTGACTTCAAAGGCATTTAATCAGGTGCAACTTTAATATTGTAGCTAGATCTTCCAAGAAACAATAGAATATCTAATTCTACTTTTACTGGGGTCTGGGGCCTACTTGCAATTACTCAAATGACAGCGGGATCATACCCTGGCAGGGGAAGACTAAAATTAAGTTTTAGTCCACAGGGGACTTGGTGTGGCTGGGATGGAGTTAACTTTCTTTATAGCAGCCTGTACGGTGCTGTGTTTTCCATCTGTGACTAAAATGGTGTTGTTAACACACCGATGTTTTAGCTGTTGCTTGCACAGTGTCAAGGCTTTCTCTGTTTTTCACTCTGCCCCCCCCAACAAGTAGTCTGGGGGTGAGCAAGAGGTTGGGAGGGGACACGGCCAGGACAGCTGACCTGAATTGACCGAAGGGATATTCCATGCTAACATCATGCTCATAATAAAAACTGGTGTGGCAGTCTTTCCAAGGTGGCCATTGCCCAGAGACTGCCTAGGCATCAGTCTGCTTGTGGAAGGAGTGAGTTATTGCCTTTGCATCACCATCTGGGGGTTTTGTGTCTTTTCTTCACTTATTAAACTGTGTTTATCTTGATCCATGAGTTTTTCTTGCTTTTGCTCTTCCAGTTCTTTCCCCCATCCTGCTGGGGGCAGCAAGGGAGCGAGTGGCTGGGTGGGTGCTTAGTTGGTGGAGGGAATCAACCCATCACGCTCACTCAGAGCCCTGTTTTTCACAAACTGACCAAGCTGCACTGTATTTAACCTAAAAATATTTTATTAAATGTAGACCAATATGATGAATGATACTGGAATCCTACACTATTGTCATCCAATTTGTTGCTAATATTTATATTTGGCATAAGGTCAATGTAGCCCAGGGGCAAAAATAGCAGTGAGACACTCCTAAAACATTTCTAGCTCCTAAAGATAACCAACTAATCATGGACAGGCATACATAACACATCCAGCCACACCCTGAGGCAAACTTGCTGAGTGTGAAAGTGATGATCTTTTTTTCCAAAACAAATGTAATGAGTGTATTAGAAAAAATAATTAAATGCAGACCATGCTTCCCAAGATGGATTTTTAATTGCATACTTTTACTTCTTTGTCAGTGACTACATCATTGCTTTTCTGTGTATGGCATGTTAAGGTGCTGCACAATGCCAACTAAACAGAGCCAACTGTCACTTATAACTTGCAGATTCAAGATGGCTTCTCATATTATACTATAAACACCAATGACAATGTCTGGACAAAGTTTGTAAGATTTAATTTTTGGAATCTAATTTTCAAATGAGAAACACTTTAGTTACTTGTTCAAAGTGGTGCAAATACCTCCCCTAAATTCTGCCTCTTTTTTTTCACAGCTAAACTTTGCCCAGGTACAAATGCAGTTACGTTGTTTAGCTGAGGAACTGCTTCAGAAAATTCATTCTGTAGTCTGTATCATAATATTCTTGGTATTTTTTGCTCGTACTCTACATTATGGTGCCTAACACTTGAAGGATATAGCGGAAATATCCCAATGTATACAGGGCTTAGAACTCAACCAACCTTTACCACTTTATTTTCATGTATTTTACTTTGGGATAGGTTTGAGCAAATAAAACAAAGTTACATTCAATATTTTATGACATATATGTTATATAAGATACTCTTACATTTCTGAATTCTTACAGTATATTCATACACCTACACATCAATTTCAAAATTACTGTTGAAACAATGCAACATTTTAAAAGATGTTGTGATAAAGAACCATAGCAGCTCAGGGCATTCCTGTCCAAGTTGTTTTCCATTAAAGGTATTGTTTGATATCATTCATCTTCAACATGTTGTGTTTCCTTTGGGCTTCTATTACTATACCTGCTATGTCAGTCCCATTGTAGCAATGACAGTGATTTATCAAGCACATTAAATCTGCAGTATCTCTGGCTAGAAAAGCTAGTTTTTCAAATATTAAATCTCAGATGTGTCACATTTAACCTGCTCTGAACTCCTGAAGCAACTCTGTGCTGCTTCTAAAAAAAATCAAATTTGATTTTATTAGCAAACTTTTTACCTCAGTGTAAAATACAGCATTATCAGCTGCTGAAGTAAGAGGTGTCATAGAAGCATAAGAATTACTTATACAAGGAAAGCCAACTTATCCCAAAGAGTCTGTCCCTCTTAAGCTTATCTTACTCCTTACCCTCTGATATGTCACTGTCTCCTTCAATTTTCTCTCACCATAAAAATGTCTAGCTGTCTCTTAGGATGATTTCTGCCATTTGCCTCACTGGGCACAGTGTACCACGCTGAGCAGGTTAGCTTGTGTTACTTTGTCAAACCAATTCCTGATTTAGAGCTATCTATTAGATCATCCTGAAGTCTTCCCTTTTTCTATGATCACTAATGTTGACACATCTAAGAGAGCACAGAGAGGAACATAAAAGACTACAAGAAGATGCTAAAGGAAAGATGAAAAGAGCAGAGCACATTTAGCTTTGTCAGATATAAATGAATAGATGTAAGATGACAGATACTCAAAGTACAAGTGTAAGGAGTTAGAAGAATTTTTCAGATCAGTCAGAAGGAAATAATCAACATTCATGGAATAACTGTATATGATGGATGTTTTTATAATGGTATATATAATGGTGTCAAGTGTTTTCTGAACACACTAGGAAAGAAAAGTTTTTGTTCTGAAGAGCTTGAAAACTTAGGCGGACATTTTCAGAAGTGTGGGCGAGAATGAGTCACCAGCACCTATAGGCTTTCTTCTACTATATGTTGTGGGGTGTGTGCTTCTGAAACTCTTTTCTCTCTCCTAACCCTTCTTTCCACATGCAATAGAATAGGTAAGGGTGATGAAAAGGAGCACAATTAAATGAACAGTGACTGAACTGGATATACATACATGTCAGTTGTGTGTATAAGAGTGCCTGTGCAGAAAAATAAATCACATTTTCTTTCACATGCTGACAGATAGGTGTAAGAACTCCTCACTACCTTCTTTTTTTAGAGTTGATAAGACTTCTTTTGTGGGGGGAGCTGATTCCCTCTTTGAAGCAAAAATGTTAAGGTTATAACAACCTATCTACCTTTAAAAATTATTATAAGATAATATTTTCCAGCAGTGGAATCTCTAAACTATAGACAGCAGTATAAAAACTTTGTGCTGGCTTGATACACATGGATGAGTTTCAGCCTCTACTAATAAAAGATGTATTTACTATATCTCTGATGTAGCTTTAAAACCTAAAGTTACTTTACCCCACTCATAAGAAATCTCACTCATAGCCAAATCTTCATTTTATTTGAGTCAATTGCAAAACTCCCTTTACCTGCAATATAATAACACAGACTCAATAGATATAGCCTTTAGATAAGTTATCATCCATTCCTGTTAGGCACGGCTATCGCTTTCCATGTAAGATTGTATGCCAGTGGGCTGAACAACCAGCCGAGGAAGATGAATAATGTTCTCACCAGTGCCAGTGTTTCAGTCCCTGTCCTCAGGGCTTTCTGTTATTGATTTATAAAACAAAATATTTCAAACAAAAAACCCAAGCCACTTGAAACAGCCAGAAAATTTCCAGCTTCATCCCAATTACTTCTGCCCTTCGGGCCGAGTGATAACATGGAAATCCCGGCTACTACCACCTTGCCTTAATAATTCTGTGACAGGTTCCATGTTAAAATCTCTACACATGGGTGATCAGGAAATTCTTTAATTTCCATGGAATACTTTTCACAATGGTGCAATTAATATTAGTTTTATACTATCACATATGATGAGAAATGGAAGATACAGTCAGGTTTTGCAGCTTGCTTTATTTGCTGCTGTATTTAAAAACACTGAATTGTTGTTTATACTTATCTTGTGCAAACAGTGACAATATTCAGCCACTGCTTTGTTTCACTATACCAGCTCAACAGTTTGGGAACCATGTCTTGGATTTTTTTATTTTTTAAATCCATTCTCTGCAGCTCTTAGATTACCATTGGAAAGTGGTGAAGAAGAACAAAATACTCATTATTAACTCTTTCATGAATATATTTTCCCTGAACTCTGATATAAGTAGGCCCCAGGTTAGAAATGAAGGCAAGAGACCAGGGTAGAGAACCACTGTATTGGATCTTACAGGCTCAAGTGGAAACATACAGCATGATGCAACATCCCTGGTTCACTTGAATTTTCTACTTATCCTCTGCTTTTAGAGCACGCAGTTTCAGAGGTGTCCTGGAGACCAGGAGGTCTCCACCTTCATTAACCTGCGTGACCTTTGGCAATAATGCCTGGTGTTTCAAAAGAATTAAAGGACATGGTAGTTTGCATGAAGGTCTAATTCCATGTTTTTTTGATTGATTGATTGAGGAAAGCTGTACTCACAGGTTCAGGACACCAGGAACCAAAACCAGAATGGTTCTTTTACCATCTCACTTTCTTGTGCCATTCTGATTATGCTGGGATAAACTAATTTCTTACTTGACATATAGTTTATGGCTGGTTTTCTAATTCTTCTCATGCTATTAACCTATTAATGCAGAAAAAGTCTCCAGATTAATTGATTATTTTTACACAAAACACAATAACAAATATCAAATGTTATGGAGAGAAAATTAAACAAGTAAAATCCTGGCTGTTACAGTTAATGAATGAAATCTTCCCATAAAGGGTGTCTTCACTGCCAGTGTGATTCTCTCACGTTTGCAGCCTCTTCCAGAAACTTAATTTTGATTTGGGAAAGGAGCAGATCTAACTCACGGGAGCAGAACTAAGTTTTGCTGAACCATTCTTCTGACGAAGAAGCCCCAAACCATCTTGAACTCTGGCTCTACGCACGATTTGATTAGGTCAGACTGCCCCACCATCGCCTCAAACAGAGCAATCAGACAGTTGCCAGCTAGGAAAAAGTTATGTAGCAAATCCAATGTAAATTTCATAGCATAGAGTAACTGCTAAAACTTTTCTACTTAAGTGGAAGCAGCAGGGGGGTTGGCAGCAGGAATGCAACAACCACATACACTTTGTGCTCCCAGAAGAAAAGGTTCCTCAGGGTTATGTGAGGACTGACATGCATAGCTTCAAATATGAATGCATTTCCTTATCTCCTGTGTATCAGTGAGAGGAGCTGTCTTTATAAGAATGGACATTAATTATTAGTATTTTAAACTTGGTTTATGCATAGGTTTTAATCCAATGTTGTGCTTGTAGAAAATAACAACAAAGTTTTGAACAAGGTCAAATACAGACCTTGTAAATGAATCTTCATCTATACAGCTAGGACCATTTTCTCAAAGGTATGTAAGGGGCTGTTATCTCCAGATAGCAATGCCAAATGTATAGTTGGACCATCTCCTTCAGACTAAGCATGGAAGGAATTGGTCAGCAATGAAGTCAGCAAAAAGCTGGCGAAGTAACCATTAATAACATGGAAGGGACTCAAGTGCCTTGCTTGAATTGAGATAGGCACTATGATTCAGCCTCAAGACACAATCTGAGAATTTCTATGAATTTTTGGCATTCTTGGTAAGACAAGTATTCACCAGCTAATGCATTTTATGCATTTCACAGAGAATTATGTGTATTTCCAACTTTTGTGCTGAGCCCCAACTTTTCTAGGCTTCCTTTTAGTACGATTTCTGCTCCCCTAGTAGCTAATCTTTGCATCTCTGACAGTTAGAGCAACTGGAAGTGAGCGTAATATTTGACATGAAATCTTTTCAAGATCTATATACTCATACAATTTTTGTCTAGGTCTACTGGACATCTCTTTATCAATAGAGGTACATTTTTCTCTTCAGTTTCTTTCAGAGAGTGAATTCCTATATAAGCTGAAGTATGTTTTGTCTCCAAGTGCAGAAATTGCACCTTTGTAATGGTGAATATATCCTATTTCTTTTCTTTACTCTCACCAATGGTGCCTTTTTTTTTCTGAGATCGATCTTTTCTTCTTCATGCTGAGTACATTTACTGATTTTGTAATATCAGTTGATTTCATCCATACCCTGCCATTTTTCTGCTAAGATCCTTAATGAAAATATTTAAAAACATTGAGTCCCAAATTTATCTCATGGAAACTCCACTAATCTTCTAGACAATAACCTCTCATTGTTGTGTTTAATAGGTTTTGTGAATTCTTCATCCATCTTCCAATTTCTCCATCCTGTCTTCACCATGATCAATTATTACCTATAAGTCAAATGAGTTTACTTATGGAAAAATCAAAGGAAGTTATTAAATTAGTCTGGCATGATCTTCATTTGTTAAAACTATGCTGCATTGTATTCAGTTTTCCATTTGTGTCCAGGTTCCATTTTACTCTTCTGCAAGCCTTTTTTAAAGCCTTTGTAAATCTTGTGAAGGGATACACAATGGGAGATCCTCAGGATATTTTACCCTCTTTGTTAATATGGGTTCTCTCTACCTTTGCTCTTCTCTATGACTGTGACTACCCTCAAATGAATAGTCTAATCTAATCATGAATCAGACAATAGATTAAAAAAAAAAAAAAAAAAAGAAAATATGCTAAGAGACCCCCAGTGTCTCGTAGTAACTTTTCTGGGCTGGGATTATCCAGGCTTCTCAACTAGCGTACACTTTGCGGGAGTAAACTCCATCTCCATATTCATTCATATGGCTATTTTGGGTTTGCTTTCATGGCCAATAGTATCTTTGTAACTTGAACACTGAAGCCAACTATTAATTCAATTTGGGAACCACACACTAGCTCTTCTCTCACATATCGTCATTGTTTAGTCACCTCCATCTTCTGTCCCCAAGAGCAAGCTTTCTTTGTTTTAATACTTCCCTATACTTCTTGACTTCTAGTTTGACATACTTTTCTTTGCTGATCATCCCTCCTTTTTCCCACTCCTTTCAGATGCTATATATAGTTCAAATATCTATCTCAAGGTGTTCATGCTGGTAGGTGTACCCTTTTTTCTCCAAGGATTTCTCTGCCTTTTTCTGAGATGTAGATCCTGAGTATTTATAGTACCTTCAACTGAAGTAAATTCTTGGCTTCTGTCACACTTCTGTCCCTCAGCAGTTTGCTTGATCTTCCCCAACTTGTTTCATATTTTTTTCTCTAAGTCTGCCATTTCAAAATCAAGTACCTTAGTTATTCTTACTTATTTACCATTTAATTTACAATCTTCCAACTTTGGTTATTTTTAACACCAGCTGTATCTTAAGTACGTACCAAAACTAAGTTTAAAATAGCATTTCTTCTTTTGTACTCTAACTTTTTGATGAAGAAATCTCTCAACTACCATCTCCAGGGCTAACTGATCCTATGAATATTCGCTTCATTTATTTGTCAGTTTACCTCCAGTAGTTCTGAAGATTCTCATAGATGTATAACTGTTGGTAATATTTCTCACTCTAGAAACTCCATGAAGATCTCTATCCTTATCTATATCTGATATATAACCTCCCAGTATCCTACCTGTAATTCATCTTTTATCATGCTTCTCCACATGATTTTTGACTCCAAAAGATTGTGCTTTATGCATCTCCTATCTTCTTATTTCCTGAAGTTTTTCATATCCTTAAGATAAAATCATCTTATGTCTTTATTTCTGTCTGCCCTGAACAATGCATGCCTTTCCATACCTGTGTTCCTGCCACAGCTGCTGTTCTAATATGCTTCTGTCAGGTGGAGAATATTATTTCTCAGGCCCTGCACCAACAATTCTTATTTCTCCGTTTTGCCACTGAGACTGCTGGTGTTAATAAATAGCATTTCAATTACTTTTTACTGACCAGAAACTAATTTCCTTAGCTGGATTAATCTTTCACTATCAGTTTCAGCTAACTGGCTACAGCTCTCATCTGTATGAGTACCTTCTGCTTTCTATCCATTCTCCTGACCACTGATAATCTTTTATCCATTGGTGTGCCTTATCTATCTGATTTCTTTCTCCCTGTATATTAAAACTACAAAAAGATGAGTAGAAAGGTTAATAAAATAGAATATTAACCCTCAGAAGGGGAAGTAACTCTTTTTCTTTAGTTTAAAAGTCATCACAAAATTGGCTTTTAAGGCTGTGGATTGGATCACACTTGAGGGAAAGGAGGAGATGGTATGTAACCATGAAGTATAAACTCCATTTCTTTTACCCCAGAACTTCCATTAGTGCAAAATGATAAACTTTAGAAGCTGTTGTTGATCCTTATCACCCCATTTCACTCTATTTTTATTCATCATGAATTGGACCTGAGCACAATGACAATTAAAGGAGGCTGCTTTCTTTCCTTCAAGCGCTGTGGAGGGAACTATTTTTATTTAAACTCCTTTCTGAAATGAATGCACACCGGGCATTTGTAGAACATATGAATGCCAGCTATTACTGAAATGCCTAAGAGCATATTTACAGGACTGCAAATGACTGAGGTACCATCACTTTGTGAAATACCCCTTGTTGGTATTTTACTCAGATTTACTGCTGAGATGCAGTAAATGCTTGCAATTAGCCCGTTGCAAATGTAAGATAAAATGGATTAATTTATATAATCTGAAGACTGTTAAAAAAATAAATATAATTTGAAATTACATTGAAACCCACTTCCTGCAAGTTTCTGTTCAGGATTGTGATGTGATGACTGGCTACAGTTTGCTTAGAATAATAAGCCAGCAATGTTGCAGCCAACTGGCTTACAAGACATTATTATTTTGGTTTTCTAATTATGTTGTTTAACCCTTTGCTGGTTTGATGTAGTTACAGTGGTTTAGTTTTAGTATTTTTAATTCCCCCTTTTCTTGTTTGCTACAAAATTAAACTACATTGAGTTACTCTTGGTTAAATGAGCAAAATGGGTCAAAATCTGCATTACTCGAAGTCATTCAGATTCTCCAAAACACTTCCTTATATTTCCCTGTTGATTTTCACTTCTTAAATCTTCTGTTTCACCTTTTTAAACAAAGACAATTCTTAGAGGACTGCAAACATACTGCAGTTATTTATCTGGGGGAATCTACAGATACTGAAGTTGCTTGGGCTCTTCCAAATTCAGGTTGAGAGTTTGCACAGGGTTTTGCAGAGAAGAGTACTTCATTGTTTCCTCCAAGCCTTCTGTGTCCAAAAGACACTGCAACAACCACACAGAAACCTCTCTTATTCTTATTTTGTGGAGCAGATTCAACCCACCCACTGCAAGGCTTTGATGGTTACAGTTCACTATTTGAACTCTTTCTGCGCTCCCTCTTACAGGGGAGAAAGCCTCTGGCACCATGTGTCAGCATTGCCAGCAGGTCTCCACATCTGCATCTGCTCTCCTCAGCGCACTTTGACATACAGAGTTGCCAGAAGCCTTCTTTCTTCACGGCTCAGTAGAGCATTTTCTGGCTCTACTGACAACTCTGTCAGCAATATGGGGCTTTCCTCTTCTCCCTGCAGCTTTTCCATCCCAGGTATCACGTTGCTTAGTTTTGGCCCAGCACTGGGCTAGCTAGCTGCTATGCTTTCATATGGCTGTGCCTTGATGCTAAATCCAATGACCAGTGACTTCAGATTGTCACTGCCTTTATATATTTGAGAGTGGAGGTGGAAGCAAAATCAGTATTTGTGCAAAAATAAGAAAATTTGGTTTTGAGCATCATGTGTTCAGTGGTCTCAAACAGAGAGCTGATGAAACATAAACTGTGACCGAACTTAATGCTTACCCGTGACCTTGAAAAATCTTAAAGATGCTTTTCCTGTGGACAGATGGCTAAGGAAATTTCAGCTGATGAGATAAGACAAATGGTAAGTACCCATATGCACAGAAAATAATTACAGTATTTGGTTAACAGACCTTCTCTGTAGTTAGTATTCCATTAGGTCTTTTAGAAGAAACTGGTGGGTTTGGATTTTTGCACTTTTGGTCCAATCTTGATTTAAGAGGAAGGAGAATTTTTTAAAAGTAAAGAAAATTCTGTTCATTCTCTTTTAAGTTATGTGAGGGTGAAACCAATGTTGCTTTTTCATTACATAGATAACAGACTAAAGGCATCCCAAATGTAACTCAGTGCATCTTCACAGTGGGGAAATTTGAGTGATAAATAGCCAGCAAACTTCATAGAGTGAACTTTGCTACTCAAAACTAAAGCATATTTTTAAGCATTAAAATTTGACTGGTTTTCTTTTTAAAGGTTTTATCCTGCCTTTTCCCATCACACTATTTCCTGTATTTTAATATGAGGATTGATGAATAAATAATCCCTAAAGGTAATCCTTCAAATGTTGAACCATCTCTTGGAATTACGCCAAAGCTCCAGATTTTCTCAATAGCTGCTAATTATTGTTACTCTCCACTAAATGACAGAGAACAAAACATAAGCCCAAAAGCAACAATCACCCATCGCTGGCAATTTTAAAATAAAGCACTATTTTTTCCTAAAAATACAAACAGGAGTTAATTTAGGGAAGTTCCATGACCATTCTTATACAGGAGATTAGACATCTTGATCATCCTAGCTTCTCAAGGCCTTTCAGTCTACTCATGTCCTTCTTAATGTGAGTGAGGACAATGTATTTACAGGCATAGATGTTTGTAGGAATCATGCCCAACATTTAGACAGAATGAGAAAAGTGAAGTGTGAACCCCAAGTTTATGAAGGTTTGGCTAGAAGATGATACAGTGATTCCCCCTCTTCACTTGGCAAAATAAAGGATTAATGAGCAGTTTTTGGTGTTACAATTTTCATGTCTAATAAACTTTGAATAATGAGAGTGACAGCTTGCTGCCTTCATAGTATAATTTTGTATGTTTGTATGTTGCCATTGTTTCTCTCTGTGCAGAAAGTAGTATTGACTTACTTTTTTTGACTTACCTAAAAATAGTTGTTCAAGACTTAACTAAGATGATAGAAGTGTCTGTCTTTCCAAAATTAGTGTAGTACCTCAGCTACTATCCTACTAGTGACTAATACAGAATGCAATTGATATTGCCGGGTAATGCTTGGTAAACCAGATGCACCTAGTTTATGTGCAGTGACTTCTACATTTACTTAGTTATCTGAGAAGAAGAGGACATGTGGACTGCTAGAGAAGAAGATGTCTTCTGAAGACCAAAAATGAGGACTAGGGCCAGAAACTCCTAAGGCGTATTTTTTAATCTGCTATCTGGTTCTGTATTTCAAAATGTCTGTTAATTTGTCACGTTTGCGAATATGAACGGTGATAAGCAGGATATCCTGCTCTTCAAAAAGTGCTGTTTACTGGCAACCCCATTGACTAAATATGTTTTTGTCAACATACTCAAGGAATTTGAATGTCACATTGTTATTGTTTATTCTAAAACACAGCACACTAAGCAAAATAATACCCAGTTCTGCATGCTAATAAGCACTAATTGCTTCCTGAGCAGCAGGTTTTGCTGCTTTCTAGAATTAAACTAATTTATAAAGTTATTAAAAAAATAAAGATGAGTAATATCTTGGAAATAAAATAGTTTGGGAAATGCCCTAGATAGTTTCTTCCTGTTGGAAAAAGCCATGTTAAAATCATTGAGCAGTAATATATTTGAAAGACTGTAGGAAGTAGCTGCTTTTTGCACAACCTAATGTGAGTGCGGAAGGGACAAAAAGGTAAGTATCTTTTTATGTCATATAAATGCTCAGGATTCCCAGGGCTTTCTTTGAGAAAGATAAAATCTCACTTTCCTCTGGGGACAATGGAGATGTCAATGCAACTTCATGCTACTCCAGAATCCACAGCACTTGTAATATGGAGAGTCTGACAGGTCCATTATGCCATAGGTGGCATGAAAGGATAGTTTTCAGGACAGGATGTGGCCCAGAGGGATATTACAAGGACTAACACATGTATGTTAAACAGAAGAAAAGAGGAAAACAACCACAAACCCCCCCATCTTTTATCATTCTTGGAAGTACTTGAGGCATTAAAGTAATATTATCAGCTAAATCATAGTGTCACTGGAGGATTTCATTAAAGATGACCTGCTTAGCCTTCCCCAGAACAGGAGGGACGCTTCTTTTTCAGGATACAATTTATTCTCCAGCATGAAACTTAGGCAAACATCAAAACAAAACAGTTCCCCTGCCTACCACAGGTAAGGAAATTGAAGAAACATATACTCCCCACTGTCTTCTCTTTAATCCCCCTGCTTCAGGCCTGTTGCAGAATCCTATCTTCCCTCCTGCAGCTCTCAGTCAGAACTGAGCCACTTGCTGATTTTTATAATCACCGGTTTCTTTCCCAGTAGGTCTTATAATTGAATGTGTGCAGCCGACTGTAGGCTAAGTGGGCCCTAAATGGCCAAGCTTCCCTGTTAAAGGAACCGGTGTCCCTTCAATAGACTACTCTTGTCATAGTGAAAGAGTCCCCACCTAGAGCCCTCTCACAGACCACTTTCACAAAATTCCTGCAAGTTTCTCTAAATGAGCCCTATTATTTAATTCTGTGCAGCTCAAGCTAATAGCTGCATCGCACATACCCACCTATCAGGCTTAGCATTTGCAGCATCAGCAGCAGACGAAAAGCTCTTAATCTTATATCACTGTTTTTTCCTTGATCATCTATATCACAGAAGAGCATGAAAAAAAAAAAACCCAAACCCTAAAGAAACATATGATGAAGGTAATTTAATCAACACTTTTCAAAAATAAACAACCCATTTCTCTTCTTCTCCTTGCTCTTCTCCAGATGTGCTCAGATTCTGTCTTTGGAAACACTTGGTGCAGTGAGATGCAAGAGAAGGACATAGTCAGAGACAAACTCAGGTTTTATGTGAGCAAGGTATACATTGACTCTATAAACTGCTTAGGCTCCTGACTGTCCTGACTTATCTAGGCTCCTGACTTAGACACCTCTGCTAACTGCCTACACTTAAGAAGTATGCCCAGTAGTTCTGCATCTCTAAAAGGGACATAATACTTTCCTATTTTACAGTGCTACTGTGAAGATCAATACATAAGAAAAGAGGTTGGCTGAGAGATGGTAGTAGAGAAGATTGTTAGGATAGATAGTTAATTCAGTGAAGATATTAATGTACTATTGTGCCTTGGAATAAAACACTTAGCTCATCTCAGCCTCTAACCACATTTACTTCATCATTTGAAGGCAAAGTTTTAATTATTCAGTTGCCTTTTAAACATAACATTTAATCATATACATTCATGCGTCTGTAAAGTAAATTTTGTGGCATGGTGTAGTAAACTGCAAAATCTGCTACATCAGTTAGTGTTTTAAAAAGTCACAAGAATAATCTGGTTAGACACTACAGCCTGCTAAGCTTGCTCCTGATGGGCGGTCCATGCCAAATAGGAAAGGTAATGTTCAAAGAGGGAAAACTATTCAGTATTCTATCTCTTTGTGACATCTGCAGCTGAACTGCTGGTACCAGCTCAGAGAAGACAAATCTTTTATTTTGTCTGGCCAATCATCATAACAGATCACATAGCTTATTATCTTGGATACAAACTAAACCACAACTTACAAATGGGAAACATTATTTCTGATAGAGCACTAGCAACAGAAGAAGATTTGTTGCTTTCTAGTCAAGTTCCTTTTATGTATCACATTTAACTGAGTACAAGAAATAAACATATTTATAAATCAGTATATGAATGAAACTGTAGATCTCAGTCATGTTTCTGTATTAAAACAAATCAGCTTGCAAATGAGGTAAAGTGAATATTCATTTTAGAGGCACAGAAGTTCATGAATTATCCCTCAAATAAATGGTGGAGTACCCCTCATGTTCAGTTACATTTGAAATAATGGAAATTGGCTTAAAATGAATTCCAATGCAAATTAGAAACACTATAAAGCAGCTGATTTTCAGTTTTCTTAGAGTAACCATTAGAAATGTCATTCAATACAACCATATCTACATATTTTCTGGGCAATGTATTATTCTTTTAGATAATTTTAGGAAAATGACTGTCTGAAATTCATATTGGTTTGTTTACATTTAGCAAGTCCAAGGCTGAAAAAAAAAGCCAGGGCAAGTAAATAAGTGGAATCTGTAAAGCTATCTTGCTGAGATGATAGTTGTATTTTGACTATGGTTCCTTGTTTCTGCAGTACTAACACATAGGAAATTGTATTACATTGAATAATAATTGTTTTTCTAAAGGGATAAAGTTCATTTCATGCTGCAGTATGTTAACTTAATATGGTAGCACACTGCTGCATTAATACATTTAACTCAATTTTATAGAATGCCTTTATTGCAGAGCTCTATGAAGCTGCATAACTTGGCTAGGCTTTGTAGGAACCTCATTAGTTTCAATTTACATGGATATATGCCTCTTGAGGTGCACTTTAATTTGTGAATTCAAAGCCTCAAATAGCACCTGTGTTCCCATCAAAACATAAATTACATACACAAAATTACATCCAAAAGGATTGTATACAAGAACACAGTCAAACTCCTCAAAACCAGCCTCTGTTTAACCCTGGAGATGCTTGAAAGTTCCAGGCACATCAGGTGCCAAGACTAATTTTCCCTAGGTCTCTAAAAATTAGCTTCAGGATAATCCCTAAAGCCCTGCCAGATGGGTAGTGCCGAACAGCTGGATGTGTGGCTCACACCCAAACTCTGTCAGATGCCCTCAGTAAAGGTATTTCTCTTTCTCAGAGGTCGTGCCTTGGTGAGCCTGTTCAGGTGCACGTGGAGAGAGTGCTCTTAGCTCTGGCACACAGGTCCATGCCCAGGAGCACCATCCAGCTGGGGAAGGTGAAGGAAGCCCAAAAGGAGGGCAAATGTACAGGGGAACAGATTGTCAAAACAAAAAAAATAAACACCAAGAGCACGGCCTCCACTTACCTCTGATTTCCTCGTTAGCCTCTGTTTACTCCTATTTGCTGACTCACCATCAAAAGAATAAAGAAACTTTCTCTAATTAACGTTTTTCCAAAGGGCCACCTGCTTTTCTGGATTATTGGTTTAGACAAAAAAATGCTTGCCTCTTTTAGAAATATTTGAGCATGTATTTGTGGAGGTTTTGGAGTGGAGAGGGAGAGGGAAAGGAAAATGATGTATTCTGTCTGTTTTTTTGTCCAGACTGTGAATCAGAAATACCAGCTGTTACCTTTAGGAAAACACAATGCAGTCTTCTGATCCCTAGCTGCTGGACCAGTGTATGTGAAAGTCCTCCTCAACAGTTAATCCTGGAAATTAGTGCAGTTTCATTTCTCTCCTGGCTCTATGGAATGAGTTCAGTTATTTGTCTGGAACAAGATTTTTAAAGAACTACTCTGTTCAGTGGTGTGAGAGAGAGAGGCAGAGAGAGACACACACTCACTCTTGAGATCTTCAGTGCCTGAGGGCATTTCCTATTTCTTGTAGCAGTGAACTTATCTGTGCTCCTTCAGAGGAGCAAAAAACAAGATGAAATAACTCCTACTTTATCACCAGCCTCTGAATGTTTCTGTGCTACCCTTTCCTGTCATCCAGTGAGGGCTGCATTCTCCTTCCCAGTCCCAGATGATTAAACACTATGATTTCTCTTAGACTCTGAGAAAGCTGCTTTTGGGTTAGGAGTATTAAAAGCTAATCACAAGGAACAGTCCTACATGAGAAATCTTCAGTGCTTTCCTGTCCTCATTATCAGCAGGATAATCAACTGAATTATAGAATCAGCTTTTTTCCAGACAATGACCTCTCTGAAGAAAACAAAACAAAGCAAAGGCTGTTCCCTTTCCTCAGTGATACTTCTGGGTCACCTGAAACAACGCATTAATAGTCCTAATTTTCCAAGAAGTCAGCACTCTCTCAAGTAACTTAAATGACCTGGCCATAATTTTCAGAAGTGATGGGATCTATCACCTTTCTTCATTTCCAGCTGTGCAGGGTGAGCTTTCTAACCCTGATCAAGAGAAGCCAGGCAGACTATGCCTCTAGGTCACATAGAAAACATGCATTTTGTGCATATATATCCATATATCTTTCTAAGCTGTTAAACTCTGTAACATTTGAGCTCTTCCTGTACCTCTGTGAAACAGGTTAGTATCATTCAACACTGTTCTACAAATAAGTTCTTTAAAAAATTTGCCGTCCTAATTCCCTAGTGACTCATTTCCCTAAGCAGTTTCAGACGCCATGTCCCACATCTGTGAGTGACCCGGGTACATTTAGCACACTAATTCTCACTGAAAATGAGTGGGATTTTGGCATCTGAATTCCTTATGAGCTTTTGCAAAATGTATCCCAAATAACTTGCTAAAAGTCACAGAGGGATTATTTAGTGAAATTAGGAGTATTGCTTTGATTTCCTGAGGTCCCATCCAGTATTCTTACTACCTCCACAACCTGTCTCAACAATTCTAACATTCCTCAGAAAACTGTATTTCTATTAATACGTTAGTATCAAACACAGCAGTTTCCTGATGTGGCTGTCTTTTTAGCACAAACCAAGAACCTGTCTTGCAGAGAACACACCCATTAATGAAAGTTTTGTCAACACAAAGACTTTTTTTTTTTTTTATAGTGAATGCAGTGTTTGGAACAGTAGAGTAGTGCACAGCAGAGAGAGACAGCTTGTGTTCATCTCAATTTTAGCAGGTGCATAATCCTCTCTGGATATGGTTTTGAAGGCCCTCACACAACTGACCACTCCCTCCATGCACTTCAATATATCCTATTTGTTTTACCATGTGATATGCTGGTTATTTATGAAATTATTCAGGATATGTAGAGTGTGTAATAACTGTATGTTTTGAAAGAATTCCAGAATTGTATTATTCTAAGGCCACATATGAGCCCAAAGAGCATTACAAATATACAATTTTTGGAGAGCTGAGGAAAGGGAGGGGAATTACATGTATAGCCACCAACTCCCAGGGAAGCTGGAAAGAGTCTTTTGAGCTTTTGACATGCTGCAGTGAACTTAAGAAGAGTCACTCAAAATTCTAGACAAGCTTTAATACTGATGAGATTGGCTTCTCTGACCTCACAGGTATGAGAAACACAGCTTAGGTAAAACCATCCAGTAGGAAAGATCATTTGGATTATAAATGAGTGTATTAGGGAGCATCCTGGGAGAGGGATGACTTGTAAAAATTGAAAATAGGAAGCATTTGCCCTGTAGCTAAATTCTTCATAAAATTTAGTCTGGCTCCTCAGAGAGTCTCCATTTAAGTTTTAGAAGAATATTTTTCATAAGATTGCATATAATAGTTTTTTCACTTGTCAGCTGAGGAATGAATATTCAAAATATACAAAGAAGGTTCGAAAGGTATAGAGGGTTTTTTCAGCTGTATTGTATATATGTAGATAAATCATACATAAAAATATGTGCATATATATAGATGCAAATAGTTATATACTATGTAATACTATCTCTTTAAATTATAAAGCTGACAAATTCAATGTGTTTGTTAAAAGGGATGACTATTACTCTGCAAGTAGACAGGATTAGAAGTCACAATTTCTTCAAAAAAACCCCACTAAACTTGAGAGTAAAATATTACATACTGCAGTAACTACAAATTATTTCTTCTATAGTTCAGATAATCCAGGTTCTTACTATCAGCTCTGCTTTTTATTTATGCTGGGAAGGGGGTGATTTCTACAACTACTGAAGCCAGTTGTAAAACTCCTGCTTATTTTAGTATGAGAAGAATTCAACTGAGATCATATTGATTAACCTCCATTGGTTAAACACTGAATTCCATCCACTACCTAAACATAAATTTGTCGATACCTAATGCATCTACTTGATTGTTAAATGTGACTTGATACTGCAAAACTAGCTGTATTTCAAAATGCAGTTTGTCTGTCTAGCCTCATCTTTAGATTTTGTGAAGTATTTTTCTTGGGATGCTTAAAAGTGACAAATTTTACACCTCAGGAGAAATTGTTAGCTGGTGGTTAAAGTTTCTGGACAGATTAAAAACTCCAGTTCCAGTTACCATTCAAGGAACACCTTCAGTTCTTCCCTTCCAAGAATTTTATTTTTGAGTAGTGCAGGACATAGACACACAGGTAAAGAGTCTAAGGTTTTACTTATCTTCTTGTTATTGTTAACTGTGATGAAGACATGTCTAATGCTTTTACAGAAGTTCCAGGCTACATGGTAATTGAGTGACCAAGCAACCAAGCAGCATGTAACATCCCCAGGGGCTGAGACTCAATAGATGCCTGACATGCAGCAGTTCTTTTTGTGAGGCCATGGTATGTCTATGCCACTACAAGGTAACACACCAGCACTTGGTTTGTTTGTCCTTCAGAAACCCTGCACATCTGATGACCTGATACCAGTTTCATGCAGGGGAGTACAAGTCATCAGTCCTTACAATCCTGTCTGTGCTCTTTAGGTTGTCTGTGCTTGGTGAATCAGGAGAAACCAAGCTGCACTTACAGCAGAGAGGTCAACCACCACACCTCTTTGAGCTGCAATATTGGCTGGGTCACTGGATGAAAAGGCAGATTCTGGGTGGATGGCTCAGTTACAAAAAGAGCTTGCTTTTTTAATATGCTTCATTCTCTTTTGCATACAGAACTTCTGTTACATCTCCTAGAAGCTGGATTTATTCACAGTGCATTTTAAATAGCCATCTTCTTTCACAGCAAATGATGAAGCCCTCTGTTGAACTGAATGCTAGAATTTAATTTCTGATACCATGTTTGCTGGGTTTCCTAACCAACTATATAATCTGATGAATACTTGTAATGAAACAAACTAGCCAGCTTTTTAACAGAATTCAAACAAAATAGAATCCTGCTTTCCCAAACTAGCACACATTTGGTTTGGGATTTTGTACTTTTCACTATAATACCACCACAAATCATCTTCAAGAAAGGAAGAAGACATAATTCTGGCCAATACTGCTACTCTTAAAGGTTTAAAAAAAAAAAAAATTATTTGAGGGCTTTCTTGATACCTGAGGAAGGACTATTTCAACCTTTATTTTGAGGAGCTGAAAAGAGATCAGAGCTGAAGACAGTCCTGTTCAAGTCAGAATCAGATGGTTTTACCACATTCAGTTTCCCTGGCATGGTAAACTATTTCCTTGTGGACTGATATTTCCCTTTTTGTTTTTTAATTTGTCTGGACTGTTTTTTGTGGCACTGGGATTGATTTTGTCTTTTATTTTCATTCCTGTGCCATCTGTAGTTTGACACTTTATTTGCCCTAGCATTATGCACATAAAACTCATTTGATCTCCAAGCTCCCCAAGAGCCTGACATCTTATTGAAATGTGAAGAAAGCAACAAGAAAAAGCTAAGGCTCAGCAAGAAGTTATTACAGAAAGAAGACACTAGTAGGGGCTCAGCTATCTTTCAGATGTAAGAGCTCTTTGAAGAGTGGGAGGAGACATTATTCCTAGCAGGGTAGCCTTACATTTCTGGATCTCCTGGAGTGCTCTCAGTGTTAGCACTTGTGTACATATACAAGAGGTGTATGCTCACACACATTCAAAGGCATTTAGGTTTCTAAGTCCTGCTGATTGGTAAATGGTAGAATTTCATGGGAGATCAGGTTAGTGATATACTAGGAAGCTCTCATTTTTCACTCCATAGAAGTCAGGTACCAGTTTTCCTTTGCTGGAAATCAGCCAGCAGTGGAAAATAACTTTTAGAGTTATTTTAAAATAGGACTAGATGATGAGTGCAGGGTGAAAATGATTGTGGAAAAACAGTTCTTTTGACTCAGGGAATATAAATAAGTCTGTCTGACCACCAGTATCTCATCTGATTTATAAGAGCCCAGAAGTCACAACTCCAGAGGGCAGTTAAAATATTTTATGTGACTGATAATGACCACACATTCACCTCCTGAGGTAGAAATGTCTCCTTTGTATTCATTAGATCAGAAGTGACTCTTTCCCACAACGTTGTCCTTTCACCACTGCACTCTTTACATCCTAAAGAAAAAGACTTTTTTGATTTTTTAAAAGAAAAAGTTTAATGTTTAGAAACAAGCCAACCCATACAAGAAAACAACTCAGATCTGACTATAGTCAGAGAAAACTGCAATAACAATGAATTGCAATAAGTCAGTTATAAGAGCTGTGAGTTCTTTCACCAAAGCCCCCTCAAACAGAACAGGCTGACCTAGGTAGACAGTTCCTGTATAGCACTATTTTCTGTAACTTTAAGATATGTAAAGTTGTTCTGAGTTAAAGCTGTAAGGGAAGATAAGTGGCTGTAGCTGGATTTCACTCTTCCCATCACTGCTAGTTATTTTATTGTTATAAAGTAATATTATAATTTTTTTCCATGCTCTACCAATTTTAAGCTCCATGGGTTTTGTACCAAAAGTCAATAGGAATAATTTTCCTAAAAAATTGTGAAGCTTTCAAAACTTGTGCACTACCAAACAGTTAAACCTATAAGGAACTGGATCCATATGATGTACAGCACATTCATGCAGCAATCCTGAAATTAAAAACTATACATTTTGACACCACTGCCATAGAATCAAAACACTGTACAGTAGGAAGAATAGAAGTTATGGAAAAACTACCAGGTGTTTGAATTCTGTTGCTAACTGCTTTGCCTAATTCTGCTGAAGGGTGAAAGAGAAAAGAATTCTTTTATGTGTAAACCATGTGCTAGGACCCAATCAAAAGTAACAAACAACCAGAAATTATGATTTCACAACATGTAGGGCAAACATTTAGTAAACAGAAGTGTCATAGTTTAACCCCAGCCAGCAACTAAGCACCACGCAGCCACTCACTCACTTCCCCCAGACCCAGTGGGATGGGGGAGAGAATTGGAAAAAAAAGGTAAAACTCATGGGCTGAGATAAGAACAGTTTAATAGAACAGAAAGGAAGAAACTAATAATGATAAGAATAACAATAATAAAATGACAATGATAATAATAAAAGGATTGGAATATACAAGTGATGCACAATGCAATTGCTCACCACTCGCCAACTGATGCCCAGTTAGTTCCCAAGCAACGATCCACACTTCCCAGCCAACTCCCCCCAGTTTATATACTGGGCATGACATCACATGGTATAGAATACCCCTTTGGCCAATTTGGGTCAGCTGTCCTGGCTGTGTCCCCTCCCAATGTCTTGTACCCCTCCAGCCTTCTTGCTGGCTGGGCATGAGAAGCTGAAAAATCCTTGACTTGGTCTAAACATTACTTAGCAACAACTGAAAACATCAGTGTGTTATCAACATTATTCTCATACTAAATCCAAAACATAACACTGTAACAGCTACTAGAAAGAAAATTAACTCTATCCCAGCTGAAAACAGGACAAGAAGTCACACAGCTTATGGATTACTGGTAAAGTGAACTGTAAACCTCAGGTCCTTTTTCACAATGGCTACCCTATGAAATAAAACAAAGCCCCAAACCCATCATCTGATGAAAGAAACATATAGCACTCTGTGTTTTCAAATGTGTGATTTTGAACTTGACTGCTTCAGCTCAGGATATTCTGAAGCCAGAATAATAAAGATGAGGAACGTGTAAGACTTCAACACGCTCTCAGATTTCCAGTAAGCATAAAAGCTGGTTTTATACAAAAGTTGTCATTGCACACTAGCAGTTTATTAAAAAAAAAAAAGACCTAAAAACTTGAACTCCTCTGACATGGTTTGAAATTCCCTGAACTTGATGTCATTTGGGAGCTAGGAATAGCTTTCCATTTGGAAAATGTCATGATATTACTATATAATAGTATGAGTAGATTTCTATTCTTACTTTATTCTCATTTCTTATTCTTCTCATTCTTAATTTACCTACCTGGAGATTGGTAGTTTGCAAACAGCACCTAACCTTTCAAGGTTCGACCTTTCAATCTGTTAACAAAGTCATTTTAATTAAAATGGTAATGCTTTCAATTGCCAGACTTCATTTTTAAGTTGAACACCATGCGCACATTTTAAAGAAATGAACAACTTCTTTGATATCATTTGATTTGTATTGATTTCATCTATGAACTTTAATGAAAAATCTCAAATGAGAATCAGTATATGATACAAAAGCTAAAAATAATCAAAACCAGGTGCAATTCACATAAGCTTCTCCACTAGGACAAGTTTTCTGACTGAAGCCTATGGGAAATTTTGTGTAGATAAGGTGGAAGATTAATAAAAGAGAGAACAGACTTCCCCAACTCTGAAATATTACGTGTTATAGACTGGATTTTAGAAGTCCTTAAAACTTTTTAGATCAAATCTTGTCATTGAAAAAGGCAAGTTTATCTTTCTATATGATGTATTATGTATTAGTATTTGGTGACAGCTATCTGGTGACCTCAGTTCTGTCAGAACACAACAGAGCACTTGCATTTTCTGCTAGCAAAATTTTGGGATTAATTACAAAAATAAGAGAAAACTGGTGCTCAAAACCACTGTCTGCAGCATTCCTTTCATATTTCATCCTTTTGCATAAGGTGCAGAAAAATACCTTGCATTTAGTTGTTGCTGTGTCTCAGTTAAAAAGATTAAAATCTGCAAAAACAAAACCAAAAATCCTAAAGAAGTATGCTTTCATTTGCTGACACAGGCATTGGTTGCTTGGCTTGAGATACATTGGCTTACCTCCCATATATAAAGTGTGTCTCATACATACATCCCCAAACAATGACATCCTTACTTAAAATCTGACTTTTGGTGTATATTGCTTCTCACAGTGTTTATGTCTACAATGCCTGCTAACACAATGACAAAGACACTCTTCTGCTTTTCTGCAAACCTTTCTCTGGAGCTCCTCAAAACATCCAAATACCGCAGAGCATATCATACTTATGCCTGTAGGGCCTCCTTCACCCCTGTTTCTATAAGGCACGACAATGTTCCACATTTTTTGCCATCACTTCCTGGTCCACATTTCCTACAACATTCAACCATCCTTGCCTACACTGCCTTCTGCAATATTGCTGGTCTCACACATTGAAAATTCTGGGTTGTTTCCCCTGAAAAGCACAGCGTTTGTGGATAATACTCCTGGGACTGTGGAATCACTTTTAGTTTCTGAAATTTTATACGGCATTTGAGTCACATTTCCAAGCTCTTACTTACATTCATTATATCTGGAAGTTTATCTTCTTGCTGAAGGTTCAACTGAGATCCCAGTGACTGCACGGATTAGTGCTCTGGGAAAATATTGTGAGTTGGTGCCATTATTTCTGTGACCATAGGTGCCTGCAGTGAGATTGCCAGGTGGAGTTGAAGGACACATAGTCACTTGACTTTAAGGTCTGAAAGTGGCTACTTGTAGGGTAAGTCCATGCTTCATTTTCTCTCATTCAGCAGGAGGACTAGATATTCTTCTTCATTTAATATGTGTGCAATATACAGCTTACTGACATAACTGACCAAAGCTTGCCAAAAAAAAAAACAACCCTTTCAGAAGAACAGCTTAAACCACTTTTACAAAATTTGAGAGCAGCTTTTGGCTGAAAAAAAGGGCTTGGGGGGTAATGAAAACCTCAAAATGCTTGATTCTACCATTTTCAAATAAAAATGGTTTAATTTCTTCTTTCAAGAGGAATTCAATTCCATGATTTCTTTTGATTTAACTAAAACACAGGGACAGAAAATAGAATGGGAAGTTTCATATTTGGTCAAATAACATATTTCCTCAATCAGAAATTATTAGGGGGGATTTGCAGTGTGCTATTCAATTTAATAACATTTATAAAGGAATTAACTTCAGGTTGTCTCAGAAAAATATCTGCCAATATTTGTGTTCATGCAACAACAATAAAAATAATTTATATGTTTAGCCCCATTTTAGTTCCCAGAACACTGATTTGGACGGCAGCTTGGACTGTGGATTTGCTTGATATATACTTAGTTTCATGTCACTTGTCTAAGACGGTGGATACTTCTTGCAAACCCCCAGATAATATTATACAAACAGTTGAGATTTTATCATCATTGTTGAACTTCCATTATAATAGCAAATAAAAATCAAGTGCTGGGTTAGAACAGTCACTTCCAAATTTAGTAAGGTTTTAAAGCAATCTACTATTGTATAATCATCACACTCCCATCTTAGACTCTTCCCACTCTTTGAAAAGATGGTTCAGGTGGCTAATCCTGAGCTGCTGAGCTGATGAAGGAGTCCATAACCTTTCCTCTCTGGGTAGCCTGGACTCATCCTGGATGTGCTTCCATACAACAATTCCTCCGAAGTCAGTGTATCATTAGTAACATGGGATGTGACAGGTTGGTGTAATATTGAGAAATAGACTTAGTTAACAGGAAAAGAGAAAAAAAAGGTCACCTAAAAGCTTTGTGTTCATACTATGCAGCCTGACCCCATCTTTTCTGAGCCTATTATGAGCAGAATAGATCCTTACTGAGACCCAGCTTTCTCTAGTTCTCAGAGTCAGGCTGGGTAGCAGAGGCCGTTTTCTCAGTTGTGAACTCAGAGATAACAATGCAGCCAGCCAAAAAAGGCAGCGCGTACCTTCCAGCCCCCTACCTACAAGCACATGCTTGCTATGGTTTTGCCACATTCTGTTCACACCAGATAGTTACATTATTGTTTTCAGGTGTGAGGTAATTTCCCACAGTTCTTTTGTTCAGAAGTTAATTGTATGTTATGATAAGACTAATATAAAATGTATGTAGGTAATCGATCAGATTGGCTTTGCTGATATTATTGTCGAAGTTAGTGATAAAAACACGTGGCCTAACCATTTGCATATATGCTAAAACATGTACTTTCTTGGGGTGACCGAAAAGTCTTGAGAATTGAAACCAGCCTTTGAAAGAACAGTCTCAAGGAAGATCACAGAACAGATGGAATCCCACAGAATTTGTACTTTTCTAATAAACACATCTAATACAAATGTAAATCAAAGAAAAGCCATTGTTGTTAAGAGCAAGTCTACTTTGAATAGAGAAACAAAATGAAAAATGAAACCAAGTATACAGTGAGCATTTTTTAAATATATAATTAAAATGCTTCTCCTCCTTCCTTCATAGTCCAAGATTGATGCTTAAATGTTGTTTCAAATAGTAAGGTCTCTTGTAGAATTGTGTAGCATGAGTTTTTAAAACATGGAAAAGTTATTAGGGAGACAGATGCCTCAACAAAATGACCCAGTTTTAATATAACTTCCATTGAATTCACTCAAAATGGATCAAGAGGTGTTTCATTTATTTTTCTGGTATTCTGTATGAGAAGGATTTTGTTAATACATTGTCTCGGTTGGCAGAAATCACATTCAGCAATATTGAACAATTTCATTGATACACTGTTATTTTCAAAACTTATGGAAAAGGTCACACGAGTTTACATTTGTTTTCTAAATCTCTTGGAAAAGTAAATCTATACCGGAAGCTATTAGTTTTCAAACATGAAGTTCTTCTTAAAATGAAAGGGAGTAAGGAAAAAAGGCTAGGCATTGTTTTCATGTCTGCTAAAAAATTCATACCTGCAAGAATATTTTAACCCTTCCAATACCTTATAATTTTGCTGACACTTTCAGAATTTCATTTTATTTATCTGATCTGTAAAAGTGCCAGAACATCAGAAATTAACCTTTGATTAATTGCAGTCATAATAGAAATCAATGCAGCACTTTTTGAGGAATAATGAGGCAAAAAAAGTGCCAAAGAACAACATTTTTTTTTCTTTTTTTTTTTTTTTAATTTATTCCACTATTTCAAACATTATTGCAAAGCAATGCTGTCAAGGGCAATCTATCATTCTTTACCATTCAGACTGTAACCATAGTAATTCATACGCTCCAAAACCCCCTTGCTTAAACAAGTAGATAGTAAGATAGTGATTGATCAGGAGTTCTAAAATAAGTGTTAGCTACATAAAGAAAAATATCTTCTGAGTTTGCTTACGTAAAAAATGGTGATCTGAATCGTATCTTTAATAATACAAGCCCCTTCAAAAAACTTTGGATGTCAGTTATGAGAGATAGGGCTAGAGAGCTAGAACTGGATCCTGTCTATTGTGGAACATTACTAAAATAGCCTAATTATATTCTAGATCTATAAAAACAGCACCTAACTCAGTGATGGGAACAAAGATGGCAATATTATTGGAAACATATTCTCAAGTAGTATATTACTAATATTAATTAATTAATTATTTTGAGGTAACATATGTTTATCCTAAATTTACAATACAGAAGCTGACACAGTGAATTGAAACTGAAAATTAACTAACAACTGCCCTCCAGTTCAAGATACTTCCATTTTCTGAAGCCCAGTAATGCAGTACTTGGCATGTGAATGATCAGCAGTATTCAAAGGTATTCAGTGCCAAGGACCTTATACTGACATCTGAATTGCTACATAAGAAACCTCTCTCCATTGCCCAGTTTGGATTTCAAATCTGAAATGGGCAGGTCAGAGCTGAAATGCCTTCGCAGTGTCCTTTTTCAGTACAGGTTGAGCTATTGGCACTCCCACTATGGAAGTTCTCACAATATCAGAATTTTTGAATATCTTTGTGAAATGTAAAGAATTCCAACAGCTTCTGAAGTTCCTCCATTATTGACTCCGCATTTTATCCTTCTCTGTTATGTGTGGGGGTTTGGGGTTTTGGGATTGGTTTTTGGTTTTGTTTGGGTTTTTTTTTTTCCTTTCTTGTTTCTTTTTATTGAAAGAGAGAGACTTTGGAGATTCTTTCACCAGACAGGCATGCCTGTGTATGAAGGAATGGGAGCTCATGAAAATACAACCCTGTGGTGTTCCTTTTGCCTAAGGGTTTAAGTGGCTATATTCATATCTTTTTAAAAAACACAGATGTTCACTTAATTTAGGAATTTGATTATGTCATAGACTATTTCCTTATAAAAGTGGAGTAGAATTGAAATTGTCATGGAAAGAAGTGCAGTTTTATTTTCATCTACATAATTTCAAATCCAAATCCAAATGAACACCTGTGGTTTTATTACAGAGTATAATCTGTCATTTTTACTGATACAATGCCTTCCATGTGACTGGTAAATAGCAGTCCTGTATATGGGTTTCTCCTTATTTTGGAGAAAAAACTTTGCTGCATAAATTACACTGTGGCAATGTTTTAAAACATTTAGACTGTTCTGGTTTTGAGTAAAAAAACCATCATGCAGTTCCTGCAAATAACATTAAACTACTGTTATTAAATACAACTCAATGCTGGCAGACTTTCATATTCATAAATATTGGATAAACAGCTTTGTAGAATATTCAGAGCAACAATTTCAAAACATATGATTTTAAAAATTAGGTTTCTGTCACACCAAGCAGAGATGAGATTAGCTGGACAAAGCATGTCCACCTATGGAAGAAATTAGACAAATGTTCTAGCAGTGTAATAGTAGCAGTTTAAGACTACAGATATGTTTACTCTTCACTTAACTCTGTCTTTAATCCAAAGATTAATCTAGATTATTACTGGTAGCATAGCTATCCTGAGTTCACATTTTCTCCAGCACCCTTCTGCGTATGAGTTCTTATCCAGGAGATTCATAATTTGTCCTCTGTTAAGCCCTTGCACAAAGTGTGTCTGGAGTCTGGTGGCTGGCTGAGAATGGGTATCTGAACCTCTAGTTCATCAGAGCATGATGACTTTTATATTAATTCTTAAAAATTTTTGCTAAAGTATTACAACAGAAGACATAAAGTTGGGATGATGTGGAATCTGTCTATAAATGCCATCAATATGTCTATAACTGTATCAATAGAAGGGCAACATCCTTTCAAACAAAAGTATCTTGAGAGGCTGGGATGGCTGAAGTATGCTATGCCAAACTATCTTCTTCCAGTTCCTTTGTAAAATATTGGAATTTACGTTCAAAATTTTAGAGTACTAGAAATTGCTTGTGAGCATGAAAAATTATCTAATATTCTTTAAAAACCCCAGGCTGTGACATTTTAGACTGGGGAATAAGAACTGGCTTTGAGGGTCGGACACAAGATGCTACAGTCCAGTTTTAAACAATGCTATGGGAGAATGCTGAAGAGACAAAAAAATGCAAAATGCTAGGTACTAGTCACACCAAGGAAGGCTTAAAGGTTAAACTAAGCAAGATGGTGAATATAAAGCTAGAGTGAGTTTCCCATACAACTTCTTATCCGTAATTGCAATCCAGAGGTAAATTCTCCCTGCAGAGGCAGTGCTGTCATAAGGCAATGGCGCAAATAGCTATTCCTGCTTCAAAGACAACCTTTCCTCTCCCAAACTTCCCTATATCTAGCTTATATAATAGCAATAACATATGAAACAGGGCTGAGCTTTACCACTTTTTTTAAAGATGCTAAAATTATAGTATTGCAAATTGAAAACTCCATTAGTTCTACATAGAGGTTGATAATTTCATTAAATAATTTTAAATATATGAAAAGTCTGTCACTAGACATGTACTAGACCAACTAATCATTCAATTGTCTAGCACCTACACTGTTAGTTATCAGCTTCTTATGCAATATCTTTTGCTTTATTGCCCAAACAATCCATTGATTTATCCAGTTAGGCACAATTTCCACATTAGTTCTTCCAGCAAATATAACTGTATACTTAGTGCTTACCTGATGTAAAGGAAATAAATCCCCCAAAAGGACAAACTCTATCTGTATAATTATTTCTGATGTTTATTATTACAGTACATTCCTAGTGCTTAAGAAAAACTTGGCAGGAGAAGAGATTTTCAAATTATAGAATGAGACACAGATGAGAAATTTACCATCATAATTTATAAAGCTACATTGCTTAAATATTGAAATGCTGATTTGACAACAGCTAAACTAGACTAACACAGTAAGTCAGAAATGACAACTTTTCAAAAAAGCTGACTCTCAGGGTGGGGACCACTGAGAGATTCTCTCATAAGAGTTTCTAGTTACATGACATTGAAATTTGGTTTGACACAGCAAACAGTAAAACACGTGTATATTTGGAATACTATTGCCCATAAGTTCCCTACTATACTATTTAAAAAAAACCCCAACCAACAAGCCCAAACCTCCATATATTTAAAACACCTAGGATTCAAATATGAGGTACCATGCATTAAGTGCACAGCACTAACAAATGCATTAAACACATTACTTGCTCCAGAAGACCCTCCTTTGGAAACTGGTTCATGCAGTCATCAGTGAGAATCCAAATATGTTACCCTATATTAGCATTCAGATAGCTTATCCATCCCGCTGAGCATGCTTGTCACTTACTGGAAGCAAATATCATTGGCTGGGGTTGGCTGCACATGGTGCAATGCGAAGGGAGAAGTGCCCTCTGATGTGTTGAGTACCCCTGGAAACACCTGGGAGACAGGTTGGTGAGAAACCTCTACAGTGACATCTTGTGTCTCTTGCTTATTGTACCATAGGATATCGGTCAGTAAAATGGACTGCATTAATTTTGGACAGATTATCTAGTGCTTCATTATAGCCTTTTCACATCACTTTTTCCTGTTCCACATTGGCCAAATATTTTAATGTTGTCCACAGTCAGCCACATTTTAAAACTTTTCCTCATGCTATGCGATAAGCAGAAATAAGCTGGCCTGTCTAGAAATAATTTCTAGCAAATTCAAAAGTTACTGTAAAAAGTGTTATCTGCAGCATGCTTATTTTTGTTCCTTGATGAGCTATGGATAGGTTTCTTAATTCAAGCTGAAGGGAAATGAGAAGGTGAAAGGAAAGGAAATAAAATGAGAAAAGGAGTCAATGAAATGCTGAAAAGTTTGGTTTAGGAACATGACTTTAAAGACATAAGATCCTCTGGAGTGATATTTCAGATGGTGGAGATAGATCATTCATGACAGATCTGGAGCAGGTGTATTACTGCAGTAGGAATACTATCTTTCATAATTGTTAGAAAGTCATCCTGCTGCCTGGCTTAATGAATAGAAATATGCTTTAAATATTGAACCGAAAGGCTGAAATCTTGACTCAGCTTCCTTTCACTCCTGAATACAGAAGGCATTCCCTGGCCTCAGAGCAGGGATACTGAGTTGAAAAATGAAATTTGGACTTCCAGGTTCAGCCTTTCAGTAGAATTAAAACTGCCCTGTACCAGATTACTCACCGATACTAAATGCCTTCATTTGTGTGAATGCCCAGGCTGAGATCTGGGGCTGGTTTATAGATATTCTGTCGTTTTGCTGCTTCAGTTAGCACCCAGAGTTGAAATGGGTGCCCAGTTCCTTGGAAAATCAAGACTGGGAAGTATCAACTGCCAGGAATTAATCAGGCCAAATTAATTAGCACTTCTGAAAATGTGTCCATTAATTTTTCTTGATGTGATTAGCATTTGGTCTCTGTTGGAAAAGAAAAATTGAACCCTGACATAAATATCAAAGCAGAGGAAGTAGGAGTGTAGTAAGACTGACAGATTAAAACAGATGCAACAAAAGTAACTTTTCATTTAGTCTCTATAAAGGTAGAGAGTTTCTGCTTTTGCTGGTGGGGGTTGTTGACCATACCTAGAATCCACTAGATTTACCTAGTTATGATTTATGAAAGCTTTCTAATAAACAAAGCAGCTAATGGAAATGACAGAAAAACTATTTTTAAACAGCCTATATTAATGTCAAGAACACTAAGGGGGTTTTTACGCTAAAATTTGATATGACTGGGAATACTGTATAAGCAACTCAGTGAATCAGATACTTCAGAAGAAAAAGCCATCACAAGAACAATTGCTTTTGATCTCTCAGAAGAGGGTTCTTAGAGAGTCAGGGTTTTCTCGGCTCACACCATAGGAACAGTCCCCATAGCTAGCAACCTTGGCCATGCAAGCAATAGAGCTATAGTAATGGGAATGGACACTTGAAAGAAGGAAACCTTTTCAAACTTTCCTACACATGCAGGCAGTATGCAGTCTGACCCTAACTGCTTTTTGAAAGGATTCCCATTTATCATGGGAAGAGATAGCTCAAAACCCTTGACAAAGGAGAAAAATTAAGCACATCTAAGAAAAAAAATAAAACTGAAGATCAAGCTCTTTATCAAACCCTGTGCTGGAGAAGAAAAATTAGCTTTGGTCCAGTTCTTCAGCTATAAATTTAGGAAGTTATCAGCTTCTTTATAGCACCTGAATTGTAATTAAAATTACCACTAGGACAAAATGAATGCATATACAGCTAGAAGAACAAATAGGCTTCATTTGACACAAGTGTTTTGACACAACTCTTACCGTGTTATTGAAAAAAAAAGAACTGCAGTGTTTTTTAAATCGCCGTCCTCTACTATTAATGACCTTTACTTTTAGTCTAGAAATCCTACTCCAATTCTTTGGGGGAAAAAAGAATGGAAGAGATAAGTAGAGCTACATATGTGCAAAGAGCCAGAGATGATCATCGAGTTCTACTCCTAATTTCAGGATCTCTCTGATCATGATTTCAGGAGGCAAAGTGTTCTAATCTTCTAGCAGAGCGGTGGACTGTTTGCAGTGCACTTGAGAAGCAGAGGAAGTGAGTATTTGAACAGTTTACATATATTATGTGTATATACAAATGTGGAACACATCCTATCTATAAAAGACTAAAATGAACTTATATTTTCCTTTTCTGTACATTATGCTATTTGTAGTGAGATCTATTTTGTTTTGGCGCACAGGCAGGTGTCTTTCTCCATACTAGTAACATGAGAATCAGTTTATATAATCAAAATTTCACATCATATAAAGTTAAAAAGAAATCAGAGATGGAAATTTTGTGTCTTTAAGGCACTGTCTTATTTTTTGTGTGTTACCTCTTCCAACACCTGGGTTTAGCTTTCCATCAGTTTCTTCTAGCCCAACAGAGCTGATCATCTCAAATTGGACATTTCAGACCTATTGCTGATAGTATTTTCTAGACTGTCTTACCTAAGTCCATTATGCAACTATTACTTTTGTTTGCAGTAATGTGATCTCGTTTTTCCAGGATTTCCATAATATATTTCATATTTATCATGTTATTCCTTCCTACCCCGTTTTTTAATTCTGCGGAGGTCCTTCCATATTAGCATCCAACCAAGTGCCTATCAGCTCACTACTGTCTTTGACAGTCATAGACTCGAAACCTATGCTAGCCAAAGAGGTGGCAGACAAATCTTTCTTTCAGGAATTTTGTGAACATTATACACATTGGGAACACCCATGATCTCTGAGCTATACCACCAACCCTTGCTAAAACCATTAGTGAGAGGTGGGAGATGACTGCCAAGGATGAACAGGAGTGGGCTCCCCAACAAGGGCAGTGAGCTGGGGGCAGCAGGTGAGGTTGAGGTGCAGGGAATGTCCCCCAGCAGGACCTGGCTCCCAGTGTCCAGCCAGGGCGAGAAGAACAGGGCTGCTGAGAGGGACTGGGGTCATCCACGGCCATCACTGGGCACCAGGCTGGGACATGGAGCCAGGAGAGTCAGGGTGAGGTCCTGCAGGGCTGGGACCAGGCGCCAAGGCAGGGCCCAAGCCTACATGCAGCTCCCAAGCCCAGAGGTAGAGACCCCAGACAGGGTTTCTTGCACCTCTTCTTCACTATCTCTTTTGCATGGCTAAGCTGATTATAGTAAATCTAGTGGAGGTGGACACAGGGAATATATATCCTATATGAAAGTATTCATGCTTTTATTAATCAGAAAAAAGCTAATAATGTAAAAAAAATAAATTTTAAATTACCCTTCTTAGAGCAGCTTCCTTTTCAAACAAAAATCCTGTTCCATACCAAAACCTGCACCTAGGTTCTGCTTAAAGAAAGGTGATAGAAACACATCTGCAGTATTGTGAAAACGTCAGCTCTCCACGTAACAGATACAGAAGTGGATGAAAAACTGCACTCTATGCAGAAGCTTGCTATTTATTTTTTTATTTTGGTGTGCATCAGCATTACTATTCAACTTTATCATAAAGCACTCAATTCTTCCAGTACTAAGATTCATCCCTGTCAGCTGCTGTAGAAATGTTTCATTCAAAATAACTTTGGCCATGGCTGACAAGCTGCTAGAAAGCTGAAATGCGTGCATTTATTCACTGACACATACTTTTTGAGGTATAAGCGTTGCAGTCTACCGTTATCCTTAATCTGCTGTGCTAATTGAGAATTTTTTTTTCTGGGACTAATTTTATGAGACTAAAAGCAACTCTTCCATAGAATCTTATTGGTATGGAGAAGATACATATTTTACTTAGTTCAGGGTGAAGGTGAGATATAGTGGCCTAAAGTAAAGGTAGGTCTACAGTATGGCTACGGAAAGGTAGCTTGAGTATGGCTCATGCTTTTGGGCTGGGTCAGAACTCTAAAAAGTTATTCTCTCTCAATAGAGCAGTTCTGTGTCTGCATGAAAACAAAACTGTTCTCTGTACTGGCCCTATGTTGGACTTCAGAGGATGTGGGAAAGAAAAGCAGCCAAGTAATCCAGAAAGGCATTGATTCAAAGCTTTTAACTCCTGCCACTCATCCCACAGGTCACTGACAGACCGTTATAGCTCAGAAGTTTGATGAGCAGCCATGGGGAGCCAAGTCACCCTTATCATGGAGCTGAGGAGAGATTTTGCCTCTCTGAGCTAGCCTCCTCCCACATGTTAGCTAGGCAAGATCTGGTTACACATGCTCTCTGAAGGTGAAATCAGTCATCCTCTAAAGGAATCCTGAGCAGAGAGCTTTCAAACATCATCTCTTCCGGCTCTTCAAATGCTGCCATTTCAGAAAGATGTTATGAGAGACAGGTGGTTTTTATTTTGTTCAAAAGAAATCAACAATGTGCTAATTGGTATGCTGGAATGAGAATCCCTGCTTACTGCAATGTAATGGATGATGCAGAAATTGAAACATGCTGATACTGGTGGGGCTGCTAGTTATGCAAGGGTGACTTTTTTAAAAGGAGCATGCAACTCTGAGACTCTGTAATGGCACTGCTAGCACTGTTTGAAAGTGAGAGCAAACTTTTTTTTCCTGGAAAATGATACCTCACTGAAACCATACTAGCATCAGTATGGTTTCAGTTTCTGTCCCCCTACTTCCTCAAGCAGAACAGCTCAGCTTCTGCAAAATGTAACCCATGTAACACACCTTATCAAATAAAGTATTTTATCAGCTGAAATATCTTCTTGAATGTGACTCGGTGATATGAGGCAGTGGCTGTTATTGAAACTTTATTACCTACTGGTATTTAAAACTAAATTGGTCCAATAGATAAAAGCTTGTTGTGCATGATGGAATGGAGCAATATCTTGTATCCTAGCTGTGCGCTCTTCTAAGCCACTGTAAATATTGGAACAGACGTATTCTGAACTTGAAAATATTAAAGAAATTACATGAAAAAAATACTTTTTTCATAGTGGCTTTGAACAAATTATGCAGGCAAGAAAAAAGAGATATCGTTCCTCTCAGTTCCTGGATCAGAAACCTGAAAAAGTCTATGACTTATAGCTGGCAGTTTTGGTTGTTGTTTTTTCTTTAAAACAAAATTCAGTCTGGGTATAACAGAATGATCACTATGCAGAGTATGCTCTTAACCACTGCTATTCACCACCAATAACACAGATGGATCTGACGATTTAAGTTGTGAAACATATGGCTTTAGTAAGGAAGAAATGACAGCTGAGCTAAGTATCTTTGACAGAGTAACTCTAGAAAAAGAATAAAAAGTTAGTTGCTTTGAAAATTGCCTTGCTTTCTTCAAAGCCCACACTCTTCACTTCACCCTCTGTCATCTTAATATCCATGAGTTCTGTTTCATGTAAGAAGTTTTTCATGTCTTTGTACCTTTCAAAATTATAAGAGATACATGGCCAGGAGCAACTGCCAGGATTAGCATTACTGAGCACAGAACATGCTATTTCTTTCAAGTCAGAGAAACCAATTGCTTTTATTACATTAAAAACTCACCATGGATTATATCTCTTCTTCCATTACATTTAGCCTTTCTTTTAAAACTATTAGTAGTGTATAATTTCATTAAGGTCCAACTTGTCTCCTTAATAGAAAGCTTTCAACTGCTTCTGATTTTAAAATTTTAAAAAAGGCATAGCTAGGACTAATTATACTTAGTTTCACCAGTTGCTGAAACTATAGTTCTGGAGAAATATTTCTGACACATAAATATAGACCTTTTAGATTTCCTAGTTAGTTTTGATAGTCCTCAGCTGGAAAATTAAGAAGAGGTGCCATATAACTCTAGCTTTATTCTTTTCATGCAATAAAGAGATCAGAAATTTTATACAAATTATTTTCATTTAGGTTAATTGATACAGAGCAGATACTGTAGTTTTTCCTGTTGCCACCGAGACTGACATATGCTTTGTTTCAATGCTACACTCAGCTAGGCAGTCATGGTTCGCACTGTTGCTTATACAATAGTAGCAATTAGGGTTGCAAACTGTAAAAATAGGAAAGAGCTGTGCTATTGGATATCAGCTATATATGAGGCTTTAAAACTGAATGATGATTCTGGAACATGAAAACACTAAGACATCATTTGTAGCAGAATGTTCCCTAATGGGAGAAAACGTATAAGGACTTCTGAGAAAGTTCAGTGGCTAAAATAACACAAACATCTGGTTCTGTTTTCACACTCTCTTTTGTACAAGTTCTTTACACAAATCCTGCACTTCTAGCATGTTGTATGTGCTTCAGGTATATGATGGTTTCTGCTGTAATGTGAGGGATAAAAAGGCCTCTTTAAGCAATATTACAAAACTCAAGAACTCAGTCAAATTAATTTTGTCTAATCCAGTACATCTATGGATTTCAAATACAGCTATCATCTAGATGTCTATGACTAAATATAGTAGCTATTAGAAATATTATTATAACCTGATTACAGTGGGGGACAACTAGCATTTTATTTTTCATTGGATCAGTCTTTTACACTGTTTTGGATAGGATATAGACGTGTATCTTAGCATCCTCTTTTAAAGAAGAGACATTTATTTTTAAGGTTCACAAAAAGCTTGTACTCAGGCCATAGAAGTTTGAGTCTCAGCCAGCTATTAATTTGATGGAACTATTCTTCTAGAAAGCCATTATAGTTTTGTCCTGGCTTCCCTAGATAAAGGGTTGCTCATGGTATTCACAGTGAATTATGGGGGTCCCAGAGGTATTTCAGCTCTAAATAAAGTCGTTCAAGACAAGGAACACAGAAAGGCACTCGGTGAAACTTCTATGTCTAGTTTAGGAGTGTGAAAATTGTTGCTTCTGGTTTGGTACTAAAATCTGGACAAGAACCTAGACGGAAACTTCATGATTTCTTAAAGACTTTCCTACTAGAAGTAGGGGTTTTGGCTTATCTCACAGGTAAGGCAACGTGATGCTAGTATGGCAGCTGTATGAGTACATTAAAGCTGACATTGAGGAAAAACTGTGATCTGTTTGGATGATATTTTTTGCCCTTCATTCCAGTTTCTTATTCATGAAGGAATAACAACTTTAAACTTCCCAAGAGCTTCTATTTGAACATCAAACCAATGAACAACATTGAAAAACCTACCTGTTTTGAGGAGGAATATTTGTCTAGGTCACTAATGATTAATACCTGCCACCACAATGGCTACATTAATAAAGCTGTACCTCAGTGAAATAAAAATGCTGCAGTTAGGTTTTCAATATTCGTGCAAAGAAATACTGTGGTATATCACACTAACAACTCATGTCCAGTGTTGGCCACTAATAAAATTCTAGCATCAGAGGATCTAATGTCAGGAAGAAGGGAACATATTACACCAAATTGTTCTCTATTTCCTTTAAATTTTTAGATTTTGTTTACTCTCAACTGAATTAAAACTGTTATCAATTTTTTTTTTTGCTGTCTTGTCCATAAGTTGGGGTTTTTTGCAGTTGTGATTTTCATATATCACATTGGTCTGTTGCCATATAATTGGCATTGGCATAAATAAAATGTATTGCATCTTTAGTATAGCAATTTAAGACATTATCCATCATTGACACAAATAATCTATTTTCAGAAAAAATGGATTCCCTGTTTCATACATAGTATCATAGTTCTCACTGTTACGAGTGAATGCATCAGGTGAAATGAAATGCAGTGATGTGACCAGAACATTTTCTTCTGAAGATGTAGCTCATTGCAGCATTTTCAGTCTTAACTGCTTATTATTTACTGAGGTCTCTACATACAGAATGTTTTTTTTTTTTTTAGATGCTACAACATATTCTATGTAGATTTTTGAGGAAAGTAAAACTCAAAATAACAAAAGTAGACTTATTTCAGAAACTACTGGAATTTACTGGCCATTTCCAGAGCTTTAAAAGCAAACCTAAGTTTCATACATAAGTATAAGCCTATTTGCTTAGCACTTGTGGGAAGAACTATGCTTCTCAGTATAGCAAAAAATATTGTACACTAAGGAGAAGCAATTTTGCCAAGGACATATATCATAAATATGTGTACATAGTTGTCTGTGTGTACAATTGTTACACACGTTTTTCACTTAGCTGTATCACATGATTTTAAATATTTATTATAAAACCTTATGTGAGTTAAAAACCAGTTTAACATGACTAATAAAACCAAAGAGTCAAGGCTGGAGAACTAACACAGATAAAACTTATAAAATCGTAGAAACACAAACAGTAACAGTTAAATTGCATAACTAAATGACAATAGACTAGCCGTATGATATTCAGTACATGCAATTCAAACTAAAAGAAGGAGTGCAACTGGATTTTAACAATAAAAAGAAAGAACTGAAAACTTGGAAATTCAATTATTTGGCAGACAAGAAACATTCTTCATATGCTGGTCATTGTATGGGGTCCAATCTGCATCATGTAAAACCAGATCCAAACCACAGCTCCAGAGCGAATAGTCGAAACTAGGTAGAGCGTTAGAGCAGTAACTGATAAAAGTAGAGCTGAAGGAAGACATTTTGGATCCTGGCACATGCCACACTCTTTTCCCTATGTCTTGTCCAGCTTTTCCTATATTAATTTCTTTCCCCTTTGTCGTGGACGTGGCAATTCCTCATCCAAGATCACAGCAGCTGATGGCAGTTAGTCCTATATGCTTCTTCTTCCTATCCCTCTCACATAAACTTGCTATATTTTTGTTTCAAGATTTCGCATGGAATGGTGGACATTATTTAACAATATTTAAGAATTGCTTACAAGATTCATGTTTAAGGTCACAGTAATCTCTAGAAAATAATTTACACTGTGGAAATCAAGCATGAAAACTCTCATTAATTTTTAGCCTTAAACTTGCTAAGGTCTTCTGAAACTTACCTTTCCCCTAAATCTATAACAGATAGATAGCCATTCTCAATGTATAGTTAATACTGCAGATGTGGCTGTCTCTATAAACACTTTTTGCAAGATACGTCTTTTAGCAGCTTTTATTTGACAGACAGTAAAAGTGAATGTTCCACAAAGGACAAATAATCAGGTTGTACAGACCATCTAATAGAGTTAATGCCAGAAGGAAAAAAACATAAAGTAGCACTTCGGCACAAAACTGTAGACTCTTGAGAGCTTGATTATATGTTTAGTGACACTACAAAAATGCCTTTATTCATTATTGTAATGTTCCTGAACACGTGTCATTTGAGACCTACAATAAGTATTTCATGTGTTTGTGAAAATTGAGCTGTAAATCTGAGGAAACAGCTGCCATTAAAACCAAGATGGCTGTATTATAAGCCACCAAGACTTAAAAGGATTACATTTAGAAGGTTAAATTCAATGTCATTCTTTTTTCAGTCATGAATCGTAAAATCCATTCTGTTGGCTAGAAGCCAGAAGCAATTCAAAGCTAGAATGAAATATGTATTAAAGGGGGAGGAGGGGAGGACGACAATTAATTTTGGAAACAAGAATGTAATTTCTGATTGCAGCAGTAAAGGTCCATGAAAGCTGTCCTTGGCTATTAAATAAAGCCAACAGTTGTGCATTGTTATCGCAGTACCACTTTATTTCTGAGATACCACCTATTCTGAAAATTGCAGTGCTCTGCTAACTGTCAGAGACTGTGAATGTAAGGAACAACTTGAATATTGCTGAAATCTGCTCTATGGCTTGTGAATTTTTCTGGTGGGGGTCACAGAGAGTCAATATTGAGAAATATTTGCTTCTAGGTTGAGTAATAAATGCAGCACAACTTTTAACATGGAAGGCTAAAATAGCATGGCTTGTTTTAGTCAAGCAAATGCAGGCTATGGAGGATAACTGTCTATAAATAAATCAGAGAGAAAACCATAGGGAGGGAGGTGAAAAAACCTCAAGCTAAAGGACAAGTGTTGACACAAGAAGTGGGTGTAAAGTGGTTCTGAACACATTAAGATTATAAATTGGAAAATTCCTAGTCAGAGTAACAGGAGCATAACCTAATTGCTTTTAAAATGGGTCACTTCATGAAGGAGTAATATGGGAACAGCAAGGGGGCTATTCTGAATGCTCAGCAGGTTGTTCAAATGATTTCCATGCCCTCACCCCCTGGTCCCGTTTTTCTACATTTCTACTGATCTCAGTAGTTTTTGTGTTATGACCATTTTGTAAGGATTTAAAAAACAATTTAGAAGTATAGAGTACTCTGACTCTCAACCATTCCTAAAAGATGTAACATATAACTTGTGCTTAAAATTTAAGCAGGTATCTAAGCACATTGCTAAGATGGAACTAATTGTATTTAATCAACCATATTCCCCTCTTGGGATAAAATAAAATGCTTTTGTGGAAAAAATCTTCAGTGTATCCAACCATTATCTACACCACTGTTTCTATCTCACAGTAAAATAATTGTTTCATGATCTGTTCTCTGCCGCTCTACTAAATGCTTACTATTTGCTGCAATAACACCTGATTTTTGAAGCAGGCATAAGGCATACAGAGACTTGACTGATCACAATTACTCACATATTGATACAGTTTACATTAAACTACTATAGGACAAAAACCTTAAGAATCCTGAAAGCAGGGACCAGAATCCAGGACCGTCCCATCACAACAGAGTGCTGTCATCCTTACCATCAAGGTTTCTGTAGGCACCTATATTCCTGCCTGCAGAGGTGAGGAAAGGCTCAGACGCGCAAAGATTGCAGCCATTGTGGCTGTAACGTCCTGCCCCATCACTCAGGGCAGTAGAGATTTCTGACTCTGAGTCCCAGTTTCACAACTATCCCTCACTGCTGCCTTTGGTTAGACACCACAGACCAAGAAAGGAGTGAGATTTCCATCTCTCTATCTTTTTCTAGAAGTTGACTTAAGCATCCTTCTCTCAATTCTGTGATTAACCTGAATCCCATTCCTAGGGTCTGGTTGAAATTTTGCATCTACTTTTTAGGCAACCTGAAGATGGCTTTTACAGTCTGGTCCCTAGTGACTGATTGGTTATATTCAGGTCAAAATCTGTTTTGCATAGCTTCTTTTCCATTTAGTGAAGTGGTTCAAAATTTGGGGAGAAACTTCCCCAAACATTTCTGCAAATATTTCTCAAAGAGAGAGATTGTACAAGTATTTCAACACGATGAACAAAAAGTGTTGTTTGATTGTGAATAGAGTTTAAAACATAGGTAGGAAGCATTTTAAACACCTTAGCACTATAAGCAAATAAGGGAATACATGGACAGTGTCCACAAAGAACTGAACCACTAACAGCAAGACAAGCCAGGAGTTAAAAAAACCAAGGTCAGATTCTTCTTTTCACTCATCTATATTTCAGGAATTATAGCTGTGTTTAAATCCGTGTTAAAGGTGACACCTGGAAAGCTGATGATTCTGAAAACAAATCTGTCATGGTATTGGACTGATAGGAATGACCAGAATTTTGAATGGGTCTTGAATCCATGACATCATACGAAAAGGTTATATCTTTATAGGATAGACATCAAAATGGAATAGTTTAATAACATCTGGATCTCATTGCATGCCATAGAAGTGGAGAAGAAAAGTCAGTTGTATGTGCTTAGCATAAGTAAAGAAGCGATATATGCTTGGGATATTATATTCAAGCAGAGGGACTGGAGCAGAGCAGAATGTACTGATATATTAAAGAGTTACATTTCTATTGGACTGTAAATGGCATTGGTTGTTTCCCAAATATAATTTTGGAAAAGGCTTATATCACATTTTCTTTTGTTTCAGTCGCTAGGGCATTAAAATGTGACAGTATGTAAGCTCAGGCAGCAATGGTTTTATGAGCAGACTAGCATACATTAAAAATGCTGATATATACAATATTACCTCAGGTTGCAGTGTCAACAGAATATAGATTTATTCCAGGAAAAAAATCATAGAATCATAGAATCATAGAATCATTTTGGTTGGAAAAGACCTTCAAGATCATCAAGTCCAAACATTAACCATGCCCCCTAAACCAGTATATTTTCAGACAAGCTTGCTTATGTATCAAGCAATCTTGTAAATTAGTCTAGTGCTCATGAAAAATACCAAGCTGGAAGACAGGAAGGCTGGAGCCATTTTTTAACCCCAAGTAAGGTACAGCCTGGGCAGTAGTGCAGCCTCCTCCAGGCTGGCCTACCAACTTCTTTCACTTGTGGCTGAGTAGCCCAAATTGTACTAGAAAGGAATAGCGGGCAATGCTAGCCAGGACATCAAAGCTGGTTGTGTTGCAAGCATGTTAGTTTGCACCCTAAGCCACAGTTCTTTGTTGAAGCACAGATCAAAGGTCATTTGTCTTCCAGATCTTTTCAGAAAGTACTGTGCAGACTGAAACTTAAACCTGTCGTGTTTAAAGTAAGAACTTGAAGGGGTTTACGTACCTTTATCTCACTGAACTCTGCCTCTGTTCCTTCCCTGAAGTGACATATCCAACATTTAAATTAAGTAGTTAATATTTAAATACAGTTTCCGTAGGCTTCATAGTGTCTTTACAAAAATCTCTGTTCTAACTATTGCCCTAAACCCATAGAACACACCATCATAAACCACACATGTGATTGACAAAGTTTTCTCAAGAAAATAATGGCCGAATTTCTTATGTCTGTAATCTGAAGTAACACTGGTATAAGATCTCGTTAACATTCTCTTGTTGGTGGTTCTTTTTCTATTAGTACTAATTTTCTTCTGTGGTTGGATGTGATGGCAAGGGCTGATTAAGCCTTTCTACAATAGGATTTTCTTCATGTTCTGATCAATGCACTTCCACAGTTTTCTAAACCCATCCTCATTCTCCGATGTTGTGTTTTGACTAAGATCCATGTCTTAAAAAAGGTAGAAGAAGGGATGCAATCAGAAGAGACTCAGACAGTGTTAGGATAGATGGTTCACATAGCAGATGCACAAATTTTGGTCCTGCCCCTTCTTTCACATTTTTATCCCATTAAATGCTAAATCATTAGCAGTGAAAGCAAGGAATAAAGGAAAACAAAAAGGACAAAAGATGGTCAACATTACAACAGGCAAATAGTGGCTGTACTGATACCATTTACAATATGTTCGTATATACTCCTTGCTTTCCGCAGGAAGAAGACATTAATATCAAATGTTATTTTTTAGATCATTATTAAAAAAAGGGGGGAAAAAAAGTAAGCTCTTGCTAGCATTTCCAAGAATAGATACAACAGAACAACGAGCAACCTAAGCTACAGGGTTTACCTTTGTGAACACAACATTCTTCAGTGAAAATAAATTGATGCATTAAAATTGTCTCCTTTTTAAAAAGGAGACTGTAGTAGGATTCTGCTAGGGTTGGCAGTAGTAGGGCTAGAAAAAAACCTCAATCCTAACATATTTGTCTTTGCTTAAATATTTATATTAGCTAAGCTAAAATGTCTATTTTACATATGATGTGCTTGTTCCTTTCATTTATTGTGCTGGAAAAATGGGTGTAGATGATTAGATCAAATTATTCTTAGAGTTCTGTTTTAATGGTACCTTGGCATAATAGTAATGAAAAAAGTCTCAGAAGCACAATTACTATATTGCAGCATGAGAAGAAAAATATTTTGAAGTGTTGATGCAGAGAAGTATTGAATCTTGTTATAATAATTTTTCTGAAAGCAGATACTTTGCCCTTATTTTAAAAATAGAAATTTGGTATAGTACTATAATTATAATCCTAGAGATTTAGTACTGTTTTAATAAAAATGAAAATCTCAAATACAAAAAAAGCACGCATAAGAAGCAGCTAAAGCTCAGAGGAGGAAGTTGGAGAGTTGCCAGTGTTGTGATCATATGAATATTCAACAGAAAACTTAAATTCAGCACATCGGCAATGATGAGGTAATTTTAAAGTCTGAGATTTCACTGATGTATTTTTTACTTTTATTTACTATAATTACTAGACCATGCTTTGCATTTGGGATGTATAAGTAACATGTAAAAAATCAGTGGGTGAATCAGAGACATTTTAAGAATGAGACAGAAATTTTCATATGTTTTAGATACCTTTAAGAACATTGATAGAAAGAGCTAGCAGTGGTAATAAGCTATGGTTTAAACTAATGTATTTACCTTTTAGTTTCTATGGGAAGCAATGATAAATAATAAGCATTTATTAATAATATAATAATGTATTTCAAGTTTCTAACTATTTCTATATTTACATTCACTTACATTAATGAATACATGGCCTAGAAAATTTTCACTTATTTCAGGTCAAAAGAGTGCACAGGATGTTCCAAACTACAAAAGGGAGGCATTTCTGAGGTACCTCTGGGTGAGATGTTCACTACACATACATGCTCCTCAATGAAACAAGCCGTGTGCCCTTACCAGCTCTGAAATCAGGCTATGAAGTACTGCTCATCCAATATCAGAGCCATTGACAGGAATGGCAAAAGTGCTACTGATTTCAAAAGAGTGGCATCTCATGCTTAGTTTTCATTGCACACATCTGGAAATGCAGTGTTTGACTTTGCTGGGAAAAGGTGTAAAAATATCCCACTGTACAGAATTAAAGTAACATTCTATTTTCTAGTCAGTCTAGTCAGGGTGAGTTACTTTTGTAATTTACCAGTGAAAAAACAGTAGCAGTTCCATGTTCTAGGAACTGAAGCTAACAGCAGCTTCCTTACTGGAAATTCATTCTTGCATCTATTTTAAGATGAATTGTACATGTGAAATATATTAGCCTAATAACCTGAAATCTGATATCAAAAGCCAACACCAAAGAAATGTTACTGTTTTATTCCAGCTGGACTGCACCCTCCATTCCAGGGACTGTATTTAGATACAGAAAAGTTTATCTGTAGGATTTATATTCAGGCTTAAGAATGTTAATTTGCCTTTATACTAGACTTACCACAGCAGTGTTTGCATTGTGGACTAATTTAAATTGACACCAAAAAAGCGTCTTTGTATATCATCCTCCCACCTCCCTACTTTCTGTAAGGAAACGGGCACATCAGGCTTGCTTTTTTCTTTGCATCTGCAAAGCATGTAGACTGTTTGATTCTCACATTTCTTGTTCCATACTTGACAGTGTTTCATGTTTTAAACTCTGAATATTGAGCAAGTCATTTGTGTGCCTGCAGCTTTGTAAATTCAATCCCTTACATGCTAAACTCATTGCTCTATTAAAGTTAATTAGAAACTGAATTAATCAGTTGATCATCTATTAAAATGCTTATGCCTGCAATGTTTGTTTCATGACTCAGTTATTTCTTTTTAATGTAACATGCAGTTTTGATGCAAGGAATGAGTATAGTCTAGAAAAAAGAGATGGGATGTGGGATGGTGCTGGATGCTACAGCGTGGCATGAATGTTTGGTTGACATCACTTTGGGAAGGCCATGTAGAGGAAGAAAGCAGGAGCAAGTCCTTACCCTGTAACCACTTCTGAGACAAATTTCTGCCATCATCATATGTAATGTCCTCCTGGCAGTTACATAGTGTGGTAAATAGTAATACAGTAGTTGAATCTGCTAATAAAGGTGAAGACAGAAACCAAAAGTAAACTTGCAGAAAGCTGTATGAAAAAGCAAACCCCCAAAGAAGGACCTGTGCTCAGCACAGCTGCCTGAGCAGCCGAGCAGCAGCAGATCCATCAGCCAAGCAGAGAAGCAGGTGCTGTCCCTCAGTCCTAGACTTCTGATCTTCCATCTACCCCATGAATTCAGCTATAACCCTATGTCCTTGAAAAAGCAAATATTGCCATTTTGCTACATATAAAAAGAATAGCTCTGGTAAACACTTAAATTGAAGTAGGAGTCTTCGGCTGTATGAGGTGTCATACAATTTGTACTGCACTACTGATTACAGTCATAATGATAAAAAGTGGAATAGTGGCCTATTTAGGCCACTTTCTTAATTAAGGAGTTGACCATTGGGAACTTACCTTTAATTAAGCACACTGAATACCACATTAACCTCATTATATACTGCAGTAAAGTGCAAATGAATATGTTGAAGGTGGGATTCACTTGGCCAGACTTTGCTGTTCTTAAGCAAAGTACACTCATCGCTTGTGAGGGTGCTATGGATATTATGTCTCATATTTGCTGCTAATTCAACCTTGATTATGCATGAATTCATGTTCAATTTTCTAATAAACTCTAATGAAGAAATTACTTCAAGACTTTCCTCAGCTCCTGCTTGGAAACTCTTGTATTTTGTATCACTAATGAATTAGTTCTTAACTTTATTATTACATTTCTTGAACAGAGTTTCTGGTTCATGAATCACATCATTATTATTTTATTATGATTTTATTTTATGTGGTACACTGCAGTTCTGAATTATAGATAGACTTTGTTTTCATTCTGTTGCCTACGAAGAGGAATGCACTGCATTTTTTCCCCATTGTCACAACTGCAAACCCTTAGAGTAGTATGTGGAAGAGTCTACTTTCCCAGGGAAAAAAAAAAAAAAAAGTGGTAATATATAGAAAAGCCTCAAATATTTCCTGCGAAAAAGTAGTTTGTTTCCATATTTATGTGTAGAAGCTCACAGGATATAGACTGGCACACTGCCATTTAATTTCATAGAACTATGGAAAGCTAAATGTATTTAATCCTGCTGAGATTCCAGCCTTTTTTGCTTCCTGCAACAAATCAAAATTATTAAAAACTAGGTACACTCAAAGTTTCCATAACTGGCAAGTTGTTTAATATACTCCAGACCAGAAAGAAACACAGGTAAGATATCTAAAGTTATTAAAACTTGATCAGTGCAGATTGATAGAAGCAACACCGTAAGATAGGGTGCCCAATGTGGAAATTGAGAGGGAACAATCAGATAAAAAAAATCTGTTTCAGAGGACTGTAATGGATAATGTAACAGGGCATATCTTTTATCTGAAAAATTATAACAAAACTTGTAGAAAAGTTTAGACCAGGAAAGATAGTGATATGACTGATGGCAAGTAACATCACAGTGGTTTTAAAATGATCATCTTATCTTAAAATATAAAGAGCATATGACACAAATTTCTACATGTTGGAAGAATTGTAAAAGCATATGCACTTAAGTTGTTCATGTCATTGTGGAATTTTTACCTTTTTGCCTAAGTTCAAGTTACTGGGTTTTTTTCCCAGTTTTATTAATATATCTTTTCATTTTAGTGAGGAAATACATGGTAGCCTAGAAGTAGTAGAAAAAGATACTATTAATTGTCTAGCAAAGTGATTTTACTTTTTTTATCATTGTTGTAACCTGTTTGATATCTGCATTATTTCATATGCTGTCTATCAACCAAGGTCCTCCTTGGAACTAGTAATATTTCTCATTTTTCTTGGTCTGAGCAGTTGACAAAAATTTGAGGAGGTGAGGTAACTCTTGGCCTGAACACCACATCATCTATTTCAGACAGAATTTTCAAAGGATGTCTTCTATAGTTTTTATTTTCATGACTGGAGAAACAACAAAACCAAAGCTACACAGAGCAGTGATTCTGCTGAGTATCTGTGGACTGCACACTGAATGAGGGTGGGCTTTTTCAGCAGACACCCATGTCTACCCTCCCATCTCTCTTTACCAGTGGACACTCATTCTTTCCTGTACCTTGTTCAGTCTCAGAAGAGTGCAAAGGTGGCACATGAATTGCCTCACATATTAGAATGGCATTTTATATCTAGCTTGCATATGCTTCTTGCTCATTAGAAAAAGGCTAGGCAAGGTGCAAGGTAACACAGGATGAGACCTCTGATATTTGACATAATAGAAGTGATTCTTGTCCGTGATTACTTATGATTTATTCTTCATCTATTTGGCCCAGTTAATTTATCCTGTACAGGATATTTGTCAAATCTTTGCACATTAAATAGTTTGAAAAAAATTTGTCCATAAAAAGTCTCAATTTGCCTTCCCTCTCTCTATTTCCTTTTCTTTACTCTGTTATAGCTTTTCTGTAAGTTTCAATTTTTTCCTATACTGTTTCTTTTTTGAAAGCTGGAAGGTTTGGTATTTTCTAGTCACTGACACCTAAATATATATTTTCTGTTAGAATATTATCACAAATTAACTGTCTTGTTCTGACCCCTCAGTCTCAATATAGGCAAACTATAAATTTAGCCATCCTATAAATTCTATACTGCTTCTTAACATTACCTTATCAGGCAATACACGCTTATGCTTTGACTTCATTTTCACACTTCATTCCAAATCCTTTTGATAACTCCTAGAGCAAACATACAGGCCAGGCAGGAGAGAAGAAGATTAACCCTTCAGTCCCAAATGTAAAGACACTTTGTCTGGATTAGTGGAGAAAAATGTTAGTAGGGAGGGAGACAGAGGCCACCATCATTTGAGTAATGGTGACGAAGTAAGCACACAAGACAAATGCTACATAAACACTATATATTTACTGCTAGCTTGGTAATGGAACATATACGTTCCTTTGTATAATAGTCTGTAATTTATATCAAGAATCTGTATGCCTGAAAATTGCTTAATATGTTAGGAGTACTGGCAGTAAAAGAAGTACAGAAAAACTTAGCATCTAGTATCGCTTGTCTGGAGGACAGAAGAGATGAGAGAGGCAAGTTTCTCTGCTTTGTAATCTGATTTAACTATGGGAATTGGCAGGAAAATTAAGTCATCTGAGAAGATTACTGTGCCTGGACTACATTTAGCATCTTCAACTTCTCTGTGTGGGTAAGTCCTCAGGATGGGCATTTAATACTTGACAGTCTTCCTGCATCTGTCCAGGTCTGTCTCCTGGGGCATGGCCAGAGGCAATTTATTGTGAAGGATAGATTAAGAAGTGGAAAGGGTTTTGACTGTTGGCCAATCTCTTAATCAGTGACACATCTCCCTTGCAGGAAAGGTTGGATGCTACACATGAACTCGAATGTTAATTCCAAAACACATGGGGTCACTGGATATGATGGTTCCAACAGAACAATTTTTGCTTATTGGATTAGGGGATAAAAATTATCTTAGCAGCGTTAAGTACCTATGGGTAAGTTTACAATGAGAAAACACTGTAAAGTACCAGCAAAAACAGTAATCAGTCACCCTTGCTGGTGACTGACAAGCCTTCAAGATGCTAAGATGTTGGATGGAATTTGAAAACCAGTGCTGGAAGCATCAAAAGCATTGTTACAACTGGTTGAGTTTGAACTAAAGCAACCATCCTCTTGAATATACAAACACACAGTGGGAGGTCAAAGAATGTACATCATCTGAGGACAGGGGAAAGCCATCTCATACAAGAAGTTAGTAATATTTCGCATACTGTAGCCTTTTTCATTTCAGAGACTTGAAGCTTCATTACAGTGCTACAGATAAGGAGTATTTGGAGGAGTTAAGGAATTCAAAAAACTTGATTTTCTGTGAAAATCCAAAAGCAATTGAACACATTCAGGAATAAAATGGAGTGGGAGGTAGCAAGATTTCTTTCAACAGTTTTACGATTAGAAGCTGGTTTATAGTTCTGTAGTGCCAAAAGAGTAACTAAGAATTGAGCTAGATGTTGTTCAGTCACGGAATAGTTGGTGGTCCCTGTCCAAAGACACAAAACAGGTCAACAGAGACATTTGGCTGGGCATAAGGAGCAAAAATACAAGACTGAATGAAAATAAGAATGGAAACAGTAGTGGTAGCAAACCAGCATGTAACTCCCACAGTTTTTAAGGTTAGATAAATGGAAGGAAAAATGAAAGAAGGTGAGACAGAAAGACAGAAAAAAGGAGAGAAAGGAAGACACGGAGTTGTAATGAACCTGAGAAGAAAAGAAATTAAATCAGAGCCCTCAAAGTCCCAAAGCTTCTGCAGCCTCTTCTGCTACCTGAAGCATGTTTTCCTCTACAGTCTAGTGGAATTGGACTTCTTACTGTGAGTGTCCCCATTATAATTCTGGTTTGAGAGCAGAGGTGAGCCCAATTCACCTTCTTTCACAGTGGGACAGTAACAAGCTATTCTAGCTATTCTATTATCTGGATTTTTTAGCCTACCCCCCTCTGTTTTTATACACTCAAAAATTATAAAAGGCTTCTATAATAATCTAATTTAACTTTTTGAGCACCACAGACAGTAGGCTTCCATAGACAGTCTCCTTTAATTTTGAGCTACATACTTTTTTTCCATATGTATAATGTTTCATTTGGCTATACTAAAGCACGTATTGTTTGCTCATACTCTGTGACCTATCATACCCATTTTTTATCATTCTCTCAACCTTTATGTTATCTGCCAACTTTGTTAGTACTGATCTTTTGCTTTTTTTCCATTACTTAAAATGCTAAACAGAATGAGACCAAGAATCAATCTTTGTGAGACCCAACTGGAATCGACCCCCTCAGTGACAATTACCATTATGTTTTGACTGCTGGTTAGTCAGCTTCAATCTAGTCAATGCGTGTCATGTTAACTTTGTATCATTCTACTTTCTTAATCAAAATGTCATGCAGAAACAAGACAAATGCCTTACTGATAATTACTTTTTATCAATTGGCTTATAATCTTATAGGGAAAAAAAAGGAATACCAGATTAGCCTGACAGTATGTATTTTCCAAAAATCCATTTCATTATCTTTAACTACATTACCTGCCTCTAATTTTCTATTAGTCAAGTACCATATTAGCTCTTCTATTACTTGCCCAGGATTGACACCCAGGCTGTACAGCTTATAATTACATTGGACACTCTCTTTACCTTTCAGATATTGAAACAACACTAGTTTTAATTGTTATTTGAGCATATAGTTTTTAAGAAATTTTTGGTATTTTTTAGCTAATTTATAGTTTTATAGTATCAGTGGAAACTGTCACTTAGCACTATTCCTTCCTCTGCAACTAAGTTCTATTTACAGGGACTTCTTGACAGAAGAAAATAAAAGACTTTCATTTTTATCAAATAACAGATTATTGTATTTTGCTTAAAAAATAAACAACTATTCGCATCCCATGTTAATTCAAAATAGTTTATATGGGTTAGGAGGAGTCCAACCAATCATTATTATGTAAACTAATATGATAACAAAAAGAAACCAAGCCAATATTTTGTAGGGGGCACTAGCCCCTTACAAAAGATGGACATTAGAAATATACTTACTATCTAGGGAAAGTCAGTGACAATTTGGAATAACACACCAAACATTCCTGCTTTTGTTTTGGTAGAAGACATGTAGTATTCTCCTTTCAACCATAATGTGGAATTTATTACATGTGGAAAGAACAGACTGAGCTACTCAGCTGAAGTTTTTTCTCTAGTATAGTCTGCTCATATAACGTCACATGACCTTTCTTCCAGTTTGGCCCAGGTGAACCTGTTTTCTGGCTATGTTGTTAAACTGTTAAGGCTCAAACCATTATTCATTGTTTGATTCTGATCATGAAGAAGCATCCACTAGACACTTGCAATGGTTATGTGAGTAAGCTCAAACATCCACTAGGTATTTGCAGCCATTACATGACTAAGCTCCGTACTTATTACTACTATGTCCTGGTTTCGGCTGGAGAGAGTTAATTGTCTTCCTAGTAGCTGGTATAGTGCTATGTTTTCGGTTCAGTATGACAAGAATGTTGATAACACACTGATGTTTGCAGTTGTTGCTCAGTAGTGTTTAGACTAAAAGTCAAGGGGTTTTCAGCTTCTCATGCCCAGCCAGCAAGAAGGATAGAGGGGCACAAGAAGTTGGGAGGGGACACAGCCAGGGCAGCTGACCCAAACTGGTCAAAGGGAAATTCCATACCATGTAATGCCATGTCCAGTATATAAACTGGGGTGAGTGGAGCTGGGAGGGATTGCTGCTCAAGGACTAACTGGGCGTCGGTCAGCAGGTGGTGAGCAATTGCATTGTGCATCACTTGTATATTCCAATCCTTTTATTATATATCATTGTCATTTTATTATTGTTATTCTTGTCATTATTATTTTCTTCCTTTCTGTTCTATTAAACTGTTCTTATATCAACCAATGAGTTTTACTTTTTTTTCTGATTCTCTTCCCCAACTCACTGTGGGGGGTGGGAAGTGAGGGAGCAACTGCATGGTGCCTAGTTGCTGGCTGGAGTTAAACCACGACATACTATCATAGCTATTTATTGTTCTCTTGTTTCTCTTTTTTAAAAAAAATATTTTTTTAAGATAGCATCCCTGGACAAAATTCATGCTCCAATATGGTAGGCCATAGGCAAGTACACAGCAAGTGTTGTGCCTTCATTCAAGAGGTCACAGTTTAATATGCACATGCTTTTTGCAGCTCACAAAAAGATAGAAACACAGTGTAGTTAACAATAGCAATTATACAACTTTTTTATTCTTTCCACCTTTTATTTACAGACACTTCAATCCACAGATGAAAACAGTCTCTGTTCTGACCTGGTGAAAAATAAGTTCATGAAGTTATAGTCTCCCTGGTTTCATTATAGTGACCATAATCTAGTTTTTAAATTGTACTTAGGGGGAACATGTTACATGGTAGAGACAGTCAGCACTCATAGAACAGTGCTGGTTACCAATTTAAAGAATGGTACCTTAACACTGCACTTGAAATAGCAGACTTTGGAGTTAAAAAGATAGTCAACAAAGCAGGTTTCCTTTAGCGTAACTGTGCATCTAACAGCAAATGTGAAAAAAAAAAAAAGAGAACAGGACCAAAATAACCATGTGAAAAATTTAACCATATGAGTCCTTTCTTTGCCTCTTTCATTCCTTCTCTTCATGGTAGCTGTTTGCAGATTTCTCAGTGAAACTTGAAGATTTTTAAAAGATAGTTAAACATTCAGACTTGTGCTTAGTGATTTTTTTTTTTAAGTCTATCCATAAAGCATACTGATTTCCAATGCCTCAACTTCCATTTGCTACCGTGTATTCCTAAATACACACAAAATGTGGATATCGCCTTTCTAAAATCTATGGGATTTTCAAAAATATACATTCAGCTCCTAAAATACAAGGACACATTTGAAAAATGTATCTTAAAAAAACCCTCTTTTAAACAGTGCACTGAGAGAGTGTGGATACAGTAGTACGCAAAAAATTTAACAGTTCAAATTTTTACAGAGGGAATAATTACACCATATCTTTTAGGCTGCCAGTTATAAGGTTTCAAAATAACTATTTTAGAAGTAACTGAAAGAGCTCTCCCATAAAGCACAGACACTTTGACAACACAATCACAAGTGAAATACAATGTATTTTTGTTGTTTTACTATTTCTTTCTATAGTAAACAATGGAATAAACTAAAGAAAGCAAAAGGCAAGTAGCGCTTTTATATTTATATTTTTTGTGTCAAATTTTTCAAAGGAAATTCCATTTTACACAGTTTACAGATTCCCATTCAGCATTTGAATACCTGTAATAAGGACAGAAGTAAACTCCAAAGGAAGAGAAGAGAAACTGAGATCAAACTATATTTCTCACAAAATACTTTCTATCTTGTTTATATAGTCTGTGAATTAACTAGTTCAGGGTTACTCCTTTATATATTCCTTTAATGCATTTAATGCCCTTTCTGTCCAAATTCCTTTAAAAACTACAGGTCAGATTTGTCCTTAGAAGGTCATTCTGTGTCTAACCGAGACCCAGACTCAACCCTTGAGTTGTTTGACTTCAGCAGATTTACATCTGAAATGAGTCTAAGCAATCAAGGCCTTTGAAAGTCCACTGGGAATATTTTGGTTGGCAAGGACTAAGTATACAGTCTATAAAATAGTTCCAGGAATTAAAGGAGAGGCCATGCTGAGATAAAAGATACTGATAGCTTTCCCCTGAATTATTCATTTTAGATTTTTATTTAGTGCTTCTTCCTGTGCCATATAATATTTGGCTGTATAATCTATGTGGAATCCTCACTGAAGCTTGTGGTGCTATGCTGCAGACAAACATGTCTCGTTTGACTTCACAAAGCTTTGATTTAGCAAAATCCCCAAAATATATTTGGCTTTGATTATATGGTTAAAATCACTTCATCCAAACCATGTGCTCAAGTTCAAGGGTGAAAATGACATAAATTAAGTATTCAAAAATTATGTGCTGTCTAAACCAGACATCTAGGTTGTCTTTACAATAGTTAGACTATAATATGCCTCCACAGACTGATTAATTCCCTCCAAAGATGGAGCCTAATACAGGTGGTGTTAATTGTCCTCCAGAGATGCTTATTTTTCTCCGTTAATTATTGAGGGATCCTAGACAACAAGCTAGGGCAAAGAAATTAAAATGCCTTTCCAGAAGAAAGTAGGCCCAAATGTCATCAGTGGGATTTAAATAATGATTCTATCCTGCTCTCCTTAACAGTAATGGCAACATTTCTACAGGCTTACGCAGAAGATGAGGCAGGTTAATCACAACTTTCTGACTCAGGAGTATTGCTGTATTGCTGTTTTTAACATAAATTTATTTTATTTAACTAGTTTTGGTATAATATCAGTACAATGTCCCAACCCAAAGTATCATTACCTAAAGTAAAATTTTTTTCTATACTCCCTTGTTCCTGAGACTGAAATCGATATAATTTTCAGGGATCATAACATACTCAGAGCTCATGGCAGCTAATCTCATTTTTAGTTTTTACCATTTGTTTTAATGGATATCTTGTCCCGAGAGCACTTGAGCTTTCTTTTAGTTTCCAGTGACACTACCAACAGAAACCAACAATCCTTCCAACCTATTTTATGTATTCTTTTTTTGCCCATTATGCCTCCACTGGGCCTTTTCCACCACAATTTTTCTTTACAGAAATGCTACTATTCACTCTTTGCTTTGTTCCAAGCTATCACCATGGACATTTGCTACTGGGTATATAATTTTATGCTTGAGGCTCCACCTATCAAAAATTGCTGCATCAACATCTTGTCCTCTGATCATAACATAATTATCACTTTCAGAGATGATGAACCTCATCAAGGTCTTCTCTTCTCATTTTCATTTATGAACAAGTTTGGCTACTGCCAGGAGCTAATGAAACTAAAAAGAGAAAGAGAGGAGGCAACACTGTCAGACTGATATAACATTGCTGAGAGAGTGACAGGATGGATTTTAAAAGAAGATCACTGATGCAAGTTGCCTGCCAAATATTCAGCTGAACCTTGAATGGGACCAGGTGTCCTGCTTTAAGATTAACAGAATTTTATGGGATACTTAAAAGCATGTTAGATGCTATAATTAATGACTAAAAAGTTTTCTGAGTTCAGTAAGAAATCAGTTTGACTATGCATTGAAAAATTCAGCAATTTTCTAGTAAAATGGATATTTTCAAATATTCCATGACAGGGAACATAATCATTGCTACATCTAACAAAATCTAGCAATTCATACGTTTCAATGTTATCTTTTTGACAATAGTTGGCACCAAGTGTTGGAGAGAAAGAGGGAAGGAACATTGTAGTGAATAATTATAGCAAGAATTTCTCCAAAATCCATTGTCAACTTATACAATGATGAAGGTGGACCTCTACTCATTTCAATTTTTTTCCTAAACCCCAAATCAAACCAATAACATTTTCTTTAATGTAACTAAGAATAACCACATTCCTTGATGGTTCATATTCATATAAACATTCTTTCTATACAGAATCAAAGACGACTAATATATGATTTAGTACTATAATATGTGTAATGGATAATACATGTCTTTCAATATATGTGATGAATGGTTACCTAAACTCTATAGTAATAATGACTTCTGACCTTCAGATCAAAGTATATGTTTTTATTTACTGTATTTTAAACCATATGTACATTATCACTTTTATAAAAGAACTTTTTAATACAATAGTTAGCTTTTGTAGAGCTGCTACTTAATATTGTTCTCTCTGTAGGTGAATGTGAAGAATTAGACTTCTTTATGCTATTTTGATGTTAGGAATTAGCTTTTTCACAGTAGGAATGGACCAACACAATATTTCTTTCTACTGTGTCATGTGCTTCTGTGGTATGAGACACAGTTATTTCCAGAAAAACAATGATCTTTCTGATGTTGTGGTTCCTATTATTTAATGGATCAATTCTACAACCAAGAATCTAGTGGACTACTTAGAATTAATGGGGAGACTGACAAAGACCAACACTGAGAACTTGATACTTAGTGAAATTAATAGAATAGGCACTTAAGTTCTTTTCAGAATCTAAGCTGATATTCTTATCCTATTGTTATCATTATATTATCCTAGTCAAAAAAATTTTGATTCACAATAAGCTCATTTTTATAAGCTTGTCTGACCTGGGACCTTTTTCACACAACTGTAATTCCGACATCTGGTAAGAGTAGTTTACAATTTATACTCCTTATAGCCAGGCTATAATATAAAATGTAGGGGAAAGCAATATCAAACAAAACTGAAACCCAAAGGAACAATAAGAACTCAAGGAAAAGGCAAAACCACAGAAATATAAAAAGAAGACTCATGTTTATTTAATGAGTGCCCCTGGTGGGGAAGAGAGCCAAAATAACCACTGACATTTTTGTGATTTTGACTTTTTAATTGCTTGTTTGTTCCTCTGGGAAGCTTGCTCAGGCATCCGTTAGATTTTTGCTAGCTAAATAAAGTGGTTGTTCATGTACTTCAGATTGCATTTGTAACTACCTTCTTTTGTTATTTGTTTTTGAATTCACTTTGAGGTGCATTCTGATTTGAGCTATATTGCAAAACCCTGAAGTAATTGTACATTAGAACTTGCATATTTAATTAGACTACACAGAAACATAGAAGCAAACTAAATGCCATACTGGATTAGCCTAGTGGTCATTTTATACAGTAATTTATGTTTAGAAAGAGCAGGACCAAGGAGCTTGAGGGACTGAGTTAAGCAATCTGCAGCTGGCATATGTATGGCATAATCTGCCCCCTTCCATAGGTCACCTGCTGCTTTCTAATTTTTAGAGACTGATTTAAGCATAAAAGCCATAAAAGGCAGAATTTAACTTCTGAAGTTTTATTTGTCATTAATTTGGAGGACTCTGACCTGATCATCATATAAATACTCAGTTCCGCTTTGAATCTCATTAAATTTAACCTAAATAAATTCTTGAAAGCAGCAGTGTCACAGTTTAACTACATCTTATATGAAAAAGTACAGATAGTCTTTCAGGTTTCAGCCTTTGAACTAAATTGAATGTCCCCATGTTCCTATGTTACAAAACAAGGAGATAAGTATGCTGACTCCACCTTGTCTGTCATTGATTATATTGTAGGTTTTCTTAATGTTCTCTCTTACTCATCTCTTTTCTCAAGCAAATAAACCTAACCTTTTCAGCCTCCTTTCATATGGCATTTTTCCCTATGCTTCATTATTTTCACCCTTCCTGAGCTTCTTTCATTTTGAAGCATCTTTTAAAAGCAAAGTAACCAAAAGCCCAGATAAGACTGCAATATTGACTTGTAGACTGTTTCCAATTTGATATTCCTAACTCTTTGGTTTGTTTATGACTGGCATTTTTGAGAAAAAATATTCGCATTTCTTTTTCTTATGGACTCCACCTTGCTTTTGGTAATATCACATTTTGTCTGCTTGTCATGTTGCCCATTGTCCTGATTGGTTACAGCGTTCTGGAGCTCTTCACAGCTCTTTCTGGTCCTGATTAGCCTAAATAATTTAGTATCATTTGCAGATTTATTGTCTCATTGCTCACTTGCTTTCCAGGGACAGTTCTTGTATGAAACACAACTATTAATCATTTCTCACAATGCAACTTTTCTTCCTGTTGGTCCTCTAGCTAGATTTTTATCCATAACAATACTTGGCCTTTCCATTCACGTTTAACTTCATTTCTCAGACTCCTGATTGGAGTCTTGTCAAGTCTTTGACAAGACTGTAAAAGTCTGCCTAAATCACACTCACAGGATCTCACTAAACTTGTATATTCAAAGAATTCTGAAACATTCAACCATGTGTGCTTTTTTTTTTTAGCCCGTTTTTCCCAGAAAATTAACATTCTCAGCCTTGTATGGTGTGTATGGTTTGTGTAACTATAGGCCTGTTAGTCCCTCCTAATAACTTTTGAACCCAGAGGTAAATTGCCAACAAATCTGATGAGCTTCAGAGATGTTAAATTACTACAAATTTCATAAATGTAAGACATCAAGCATAGACTTGAGGCTAGAGGCTTTATTAGTACATCCACTGCAGGAGAAAATGCGGTGTGATGAGCTCAACCCTTATGGTACATCATACCACACAGGGGAGATCTGTTGTCAATGTTTGAATCACTGGAGAAACTCCTGACAGCTTACGCCTTATTGGATATTTGAAAATCTACCTCTTGGTGAAAACATCTGTCCTGTGTGGATTCTTTAATGTCTGGTATAGCACAGACTTCAGTTGGTCTAATTAGCTGAGATGAAAAATCTTACATTCAGGGGAAAAAAATCTGGAAATCAGGCTTGATAGGCTCTGGTGATCCTCAGGCTACCTCTTATCCAATCGTGTCCAGCTACCAGGTACATATCTTTCAGGCTTTACTCACTATTTCTTTTTCAGTGTTTGTTTTTATAATGACATTGGAGTCAATATTCAGATATTTTTCTTAGTCTTTTCATTAGCTATACAAGCTTTTTTTGATGTGGCACTCCACAGGTTTGTAAAATGTGCCACTTTGTTCAGTAGTAATTTGCCCCCAGGTTATTACTGCTTAGATTCTGCTTTGTTCTGAAAGTTTCTTTCTGTCAATTTGTATATTCCTTGGCTCTGAGTAACTTTGATCAACTTTAAAAAAAAAAAATTCTCTTCCTCCAATATCCCATTTCTCTTTGCATGATAGCAAGCCCGAAAGGGAGTGCAAAGGACAGAAAAGAATTGACTGCAGTGAATAACAGTGGAATAGTGACAGTAAGGAAATATTGAAGGAGTCTTTTCCTGGCTGACAAGGAAAATCTCTTGTTCAGCTTTTATGGCTATTTAGGATTAAGTTTCTAGTGGAAGCACTTCACCAGGATGCTATGGTAGAGGTCTGTAATCTGTGTTTCACATTGACAAATATCCCAGTTGTTGTTGGGAGTCTTTTGTTGAAAACTTGAAGGTTTTTTTTCTTTGCAACTAAAAGCTGTGATTCACAATCAGGTAACAGGAAATTCAATATCAGGTTTTAGTTTTACAATGAAATACAATTTTTCCTGAATTTTCAGTGTGGAATTAGAAAAGGTTCCAGAAACTGAGATGATATAGTAACGATTTCTTTTTTAACAGCCTTCTGTTAAGCCTGTGACTATTGTTTTCATAAATGAAACAGATGTTCTGCCTTTCTAGCATGTAGCCACCAGTTAAAGTTTACAACAGCTTTCAGAAAAGGGATGGTGGATTTCAAGATATACATATTTTTTCCAACATTAATAATATAGTGCATCATTTTCCCAGTATATTTTACTTACAGTGTAAGAGGGGTTTATTTAGGCATCCCAAGCAGTTATGAAATTTTGCCTGTAGTTTTACTGAGTTTTTAACCTCTGATTCTGAACTGAATACAGTGAAATACACGCGGTACAGGTCTTGTGTTCATAAAACTTAAAACTGAGGCACTCTCAATGAAGTATCTAAGAGAAACTGGATGTTTTCATAGAGTAGTGTTCAGCATAGCAGCAAGTGAAGGAAATAAAGGGGTCTATTTCCCACACTTGACTGATGCCAAAGAGCCTTGAACAGCCCCTGAGGAACTGTTGGGAAGCATGGTTTGAGCATGCATTTCCATCTCCAAGGGAGAGAACAGATCTTGAGAAGATCTTGAGAAATGGAGGAAAATAGAAATTCGGGGTGCAGCTGACTCCCCAGTACTAGTACTAGTTATGTGAAAGAAACTATCGAATTAATAACAAGAGATGATGGTCAGAAAAAATAGAAGAACATCCAGCCACAAGGAATTATACAAGAATCTCAAACATGAAGGACAGAAAGGATTGGGTTACAACAAACTCTCCAAATAAGGAATAAATTCTGATTTAAACGATTTCAAAACCAGAATTTTTCTGAAGTCAGAAAAGATGATAGAGTTGATGCTCTACTGAGGGTGGAGAAAAGCTAGTGAAATTAGAATCAAAATCTGAAAATTCAGACAGCTCCCCTTTACTAGTAACGAATTGGGCAATTGGATAAATGTGGTTAAATAAACTGTAAGTGTGAAAGAGGAGATACCTCAGAGGCTTACTGCATCGCTATCCAGCAGGCATCCATATATCAAACTTTTGTTTTGTATAGTAGCAAAGACAGTATGCCAGAGATATATCAACTTCTAAATATTGAATTGAATATGATCTAACCAAAATCCTGCTAATTAAACAACATTTGGGTGGTTCAGAGAGTTTGAAAGAACCTTTTTTTTATATGCTACAGTCTAACACTTGGATTCCACAGTTGGATTGCACAGTTGTGCAATATTAATGCAGAATATATTAGAAATGAAGCTAGGGCACTGTTATCAGGTTTTTCTTTTTTTTTTTTTTGCCCTTAGGGTGTGATTGTGTCACCCCTTGTAGCCTGCTGAATTAGAAGCAGATAGTAGAACTCTCTTGTTACAGAAAACAAAATTATTTTTTTTTTAATCACTGGTTTTAGCTGTTTAACAATGTTGTACAACACAGCCTGAAAGGTTCTGAGCTAGTCACTTTTACTTACAAGCAGAAGACTGTCATCAGAATATGACTATTATCATCAGAAGACTAAGATGAAGTTTGATCATAATTATTTGGCAGGTTGTTGTGCAGGGGCAGGAGAGGAGGACAAGCATTTTTTTTTCTTTCTAAAAGGGAGCTGGGTCTTTGAGTAAGATGTCAGCTAGACTTCTGCTGTAGCTTTCACAAGGTACAGTGTAAAGTTATTTTAGTACTTAGTTTGTCAAAGAATTTAGGCAATTTCTAGCTAGAACTCTTGAAAACCAAATACCTGTTTACTAGTAACTCAGGTGTAAATACAAAAAATGTTGAAGGTCTCTTTTTCAATGACATATATTAGAAGTTTTACGTACTCTAGTTGAAATGTTGAGGATGTAACAATTGTAACCTGATAATCTCTTTATAGCTTCTCCTAAATTTTCTAAATAAATTGATTACAAATATTATCTACCCTTGTAAGTCTGCATGTATAAATACTTACCCTTGTATTTAAGAAATCTTAGCCTCCTTGGAGAACTTGTATATATGAGTCTTAAGGGCTTTTAAGAAGGAACTGGTATTGTGTCCAAGGGGAGATCTGCAATCAACTGAATTTGCTAAAGATTTCAGCACAAATGATACTGTGGAGTCCTTTTCTCATATCTTTGAATTTCTGAGTAATTTAAGTAGTAAATGTAAGGGTGCAGTAGTATATGAGGTGGGGAGATTTACAGGATTCTAAAAATACTGAAAGTTAGAAACACCACACATTCAAATGTAGATCCTCCACTGACTATTCCAAACAAAGATATTTATAGATATTGATGAAATTTAAATATAAGAAAGTGTTAGCTATTTATTTATTTTATTTTTTAAAAAAGCTTTCTTATTCTGATTTCCAAAGTTGTTACCACTGAAATTAGCCAAAACAACCTTTATATAACAATAAAAATAACAGCTCCACTTAGTTTTACACACATTATGTAACCATTACCAAGAGCATAAAGAATTGAGCAGCTATTGATACTGGTTTCTACAGAGTTTTACTAATTTACTTTGGGGTTTTTTAACAGTTTGGCAAGCATTAACTGGTATTGCATATAATAACATTAGAAGATATTTTCTTGAAGTTTATGGCACGGGGGATGTTCTAACAATGTAACCTATCAATTATATTAGTGAAAAGAGTCATATTGGACAGGCGAGGGTTATAAACATTTCCCTCATTAAATACTAAGAAGTTCATTTTCATAACTCTTCTAATTTCATTGTTACCTACATTTTTCTCTGCTCGTTAACTATAATCCTAATAATCACAGATCCGCTCATAGAAGCTTGTCTTTCCTAATTCACCCATCACTGCCTTACACATTCCCTTGCTATCTGCAGCTTTCCTTAGTTTGTCAAACCTGTCAGCCCAATGTAGAGCAAAGAATTAGTAGTGAAGAGAGAAAGAAGCTGTGTTCCAGAGAGAAAACTAAACAGTATTAAGCAAACAGCAATGAGTTCTGAATTTAGATAGGCAAATTTAGGATTCTGCAGATTTCCAGTATTGCTCAAAAATTCTGGCTGAAGATTTGTGCATGAAATGGACAATGAAGGGGAATTACACTAGGCATGAAGATTTATGAGACCAAAGTATCTGAAAAGTTCAAAAGAAAACATATGGGAACTGTAGTAAAGAAAGAATGAGGGAATTAATACAAAAGATGAGGAGTGATTACAGTTTCTTTCTTCAAAAAAGTTTTAAAGTATCCAAGTGAAAATGGGTGTCATCATCATAATAGTATGGTTACTGACCCTATTAGTCTGTTTAAATGTTTCCTTTCTAAATAGAGATGCACCTAATAAATAATAATTAGAGTCATGACAAGAAATTAAAAAGAAAAATATGGCAAATTCCACACAAAAAAACTAGCCACTGAGCCTCTCAAAGTCAAATGGCAGAAAAATGGAAAAGTAACTGAAGAACATGCAAACTTTGAGGTGTACCACAGGGACGAGAAAAACCATAGAGAAGCACTGATCTTAATAATGAGCAGCAGATATTTTGTGTTTGACAAAGCAAGTGATAGAGTACAGGTGATCAGCAGTAGTAGTCAAAACAGGAACAAACTGAAAAGCTGAAAAAGAGTTAAATGGCAGGGCAAAAAAGAGCTCTGTTTTGAGAGAATAAAGCCTTATAATGTGTACTGCAAATAAAGATACTGGTTGTCATGGTGCCTTCTGATTACTGGAATAGATACAAGTTCCAGATTTCCTTGGTAGTATATGAAATCCAGCCAGTAGATGATAGTCCTTGGAAGAGCAGGTAAGAGTGAAATTAGCTTTCCTTGAGGAGACTGGTGAAATCTCTTAGACCTTTCAAACACTAAACAGAAATGTGAGAAGTAGAGAAGCATTACTAAAGATTATGCATCATATGTGCCATAATGTGTAGAAGGGAGGGCTTGGAATTGTTTGCAATAGTGAGGGATTAGAGAGACTTTGAATTAGATGACCTCCAAACCAGAAAAGAAGAAATACTCGTATGTAGTTTTGAAGATGGGGGGGCTGGGCTAACTTCTTAATTAATGCATGCGGTACAATGTTCTAATGCATGAGGATGAGCTGATGTGAAATATAAGTAGTAAGACTTAGTATATTAGTACATTTGCATAAATGCAAGAAAAGATAGATAGAAAATGTCAGACGTCATTCCCTAGTGATTCTGGTAGAATTCTTAAAACCTGCTCTTGCACAAAGTAAAAAGCTTAGCAGACTTTCAGTATGATAAAGTCTGAAGCCTGCAGTATCAGCATTTACAACATTATCACATTACTTTTTGATTAGATGGGAAGGCAATTGTTGATATTCTGTAAATAAGGTCACAAAACATAAAAAAATTGGCTGGGGAACTGTTGTAGTCTTGCCATGTTAGGAGAAGAATTGAAGCAAATATTTCCAAGACCATCCCATAATGTAATCTAAATCAGAGAATATTGCACGTAACTCTCTAAGTGTTTTCTGTGGAAAAAATAGATCTAAAACAACTTATGAAGGTTGTTTTGAAGTTTTAATTTTAAGATAAACACTGGAATCTAGGAGTTACTTGATTTATTTCTAGTTTGTAACATGCCATCTCTTCACCATTTCTTTTGATAAACTAATATGCAGTCATGTCATGATGGCTATGATGCAGCTTCCATGCACCTGCACTTTCTGCCTGTTCAAAGATCCAGCCAGCAGCTGTATTCACAGGGCTTCCTCCAACCCACCAACCCGCAACAGGTAACTGAACAGTTGCAATAGTTAAGAGAAAACTTCTTCTGCAAGTGAAAACTTTCCCTTGTAAGAAGAATGTAATTTGCAAGCATTTGAAAGAATGTGTTGGATGTCCACTCAAACATGTCTCTATGTATTGACAATGAACATCAAGAAAACAGTGAACATATCAGGTCCTCCCAAAGCACGTGACAGACCTTACTCCAAAGGTTGAATAGAGCCGGAGGGTCAGATTACAGAGGAGCTCCTCCTTCCTGCTTTGGGAAACACTGAAAAAAATTTCTTCGCAAGTGCAGGAGTCCCCTATCTATTACTGTAATGAGTAATTACAATACTCAACAGCAAAGTGACAAATTTTCCTTTAAAACTGATGAACTTCCATTCCATTTTCTCTTCTGATTCATTTTATCATGCATGGCCTACATTTTTTTTGTGAGTAGCAGCTCTTTTATTTGTTTGTTCACACCTTATACATTTATGTTTCTATCTCAGGATTAATTTGGGAAGCAAAAAGGCTTCAGTTTGTCATGTCCTGGTTGCTGCATTCTTTGTCAAACAACTTTCTAGAAGAAGGGGGAAGAGATTGACTCCTTTGTGGGAGCAGATGGAAATATTCAGGGGATAATGTTTCAGAGTGCAAGTTGAGGTAGGCAGAGGTGTCTCTGCAGAACATCTGCGCTTGGGACGCTGCTGAGCAGAGACTAAATCCAAAGTTATCCCTCCAGGGTGACAGAGAGACTGTGTAGGGTTAGTTTGTTACAGCCCAAGAAGGCAGGAAGGGTTGCTGGACGAAAACAATGCTAAATGAAAGGTCCTGCTCCTCAAGGACGTGGCTGGCAAAGGGAGTTAGATTTGTTTCCAAGTCTCCTCTTTTGCCTATTCACATTCAATTTTTTCCCTCTTTTTAAAAAAAGGCTTTCTCTTGCCAGTTAAAGTTCTAATAAAAACAGGTCTATAAAAGCTGTTTGGTTTTGTTGGAAAGCTCAGGTGAAAGAAAAGACATAGGCAGAACTGCCTTAAAGCTCTGGCTGGTTTGGGGAGTTATGCAAGTACCTCAGTGGTTATTCACCTGCTAGTTAACATTAAAAAGAGAAGTTATCACTCTTCATTAAATATATTCATGTGTTAAACTCTTATCTCTGTATCTCATTTTGAACTGTATTACTCACTTGGAGCAGAACCACCCTGGGAGGATGCAGGATAAAGTTTCTAAGATGTCAATAGCTGGAGGCACCATACCCTTATAATGCAAGAGTTCTCTCGCTCCATTTTCCCTGACATATCCCTTAAGTGCAATTATTCCATTGGATGCCTCCATTTGTGCAAAAGGAGAGAGTTAGTTATGGGCCAGCCAAATTCTAACACATACAAATCTAAAATCCTTTCTGGACAAGTTGCAGTGCTGTCAGTGTGTGCACGATTCCCTCTTTTTCCCCTTAGGTACTGCAGACGCTGCAGGATGGAATTCAGATGATGTGCAACTGAAGAGCTTAAGCCAAAGCTTGCTTGAGAGGACTGGGGACAGTGCTCTCCCACAAGTATCCTCCATAAACAGGGTTCCTGCATTTGTTCCTTTCCCATCCCACCCCTACTACTGCATATGCTGAAAGCAATAACCTTTGTTAGATTCAGTCATTTGCTGACAGGAGCATTGCAAGTGCTGCTGTCTAGTCTGTGACACTCCTCCCTTACTGTGATTGATGAGGCAGAAAACAGTGTGTATCTGGAATGCAGTTTAGGATTTAAGTGACCTAATATTGTCCCAGAATTCAACTAGATATAATTTAATTTTCTATGTTGCAGTCTGAGTAATCTTTTTTTAATTAAATGTATCTTGGATTTAGTTTCATGCTCTTTGCACAAATATGTCCAGTGTATCTTGTGCTATAGTTACTATACAGGGACAAGTATTACTTTTCATTTACATTTTATAGTAAATTTTGGCAACAAATAAACAATGCAATGAATCAAATTAATGGAGAAGAAATAGTTGTTGTTCCATATTCTTTCTGTAGAAGTTTGGCTCCACGAGGCTGCTGTATTTAAGAGCTGATTTAATTAATACAGTATTTTTCACGGATAAAAGCCATCTGCGGCTACTGGACATACATACCACAGCGGTAACTGCAAAAAGGTAACAGTTGTGCCTATTAAGTGGTCTGAGAATTATGACTAACAAATTATTCACACTAATTCAAAAAATAAAAAAGGAATAATGAAAATAATACAGAGCTGACAACAGCAACAACAGCAAAGTTTAAAAACATTCGAGGAACGTTTGTATTTTTCACTACCTACCACTTATATTTTTCAGCCAAAAGGGACTTGCAGACTGTTAATGCTGTAAGGATTAGCTATTTTAATAACTAAGTTTCCCAGAATTATGTGTACCTAAGTTTTTTTTTAAAAAAGCTAGTTTTCTGATCAATAAGTTTTATTTTTGGGTTTTTTTTCATTAAACATTTGAGTTCCTTAATATGAACGCGTCTTAATCTGCTTGAGTTGAAACATCAACATTTTCCTTAGTACGGCTTGAAGATGTGAGGGTAAGAATATTAAACTATCCCTATGGGGATTAAATGCATTCAAGGAAAAGGTAGTTTGAAAAGTTTTGTCTAGGTATTTAGAAGTTTGAGACAGTCTCTCTGTGAAGCAGAAAAGCTGGGATGCCTGCTGCAGTCTGATGAGGTATTTGATGAAGCACGAAGGCAGAGTAAGTCCCAGATGGAGTATTACTGCCTTATATATGCAAAAATTTAAAGTTTTCGTGTACCCTCTCCATCTGTTACTTCTCTAACTCATATGCCGTAGTCAGCAGCCACATCCTCTGACCAGATGAATTAAAATATATTGTCAAAAAGTTCATTGGCAAAGGTTTTACAGCAAGAAGGAGCTTGACTTGCTTGACTGCATGTTTCCATCTCCAACCATGGAAACTATAAGCACCTTCCTTAATTAAGAGTTTTGAAGCCTTATGCATTGTACTCACTGTATTCACAGACCTACAGTTTAAGAGTGTGGTCAAGCTACAGCATCTTACCCTTACCTGCCCTATGCAAACGCTTTTTATGTTTTACCTCTCTTCCTCAAAAACAAAAGAGGGCAAGTAGACTATAGCCAGGTGCAAATTTCTCCCAAAGAAAATATACATTGTTCAGTGCCTTCATTCTTTTGCAGAGAGTTCATTAAGGAGAAATAGGAAACTCTCCACTAAGTGAAGACACTTAGTCAGGGAGCTAAGTCTATGGATTTCAAAGTCCTGAAGACTCGTCAGCCTCCATATAGTCAATGTAGCAGTGCCCTCCAAACTGAAAAATAATTCTCCTTCCACTGTGTCCTAAACTATATTACAGCCAGGAAAGTGGAAAGCATACACATGCATGGAAGTCTGAAATATCATCAGATGAAATAACCTGCCCTGCCAGGCTCAGGCTTTTTCTTTTAGAAAAATCATCTAGAAGTGATACCCCTCCTCATCTGCCCCCTCTCCCTCATTTTAAAGGGATTGAAATGAAAAAAACTAACTGTGAAAATGCACCATGTTCAAGGATAATGGGTGAATGGATTCCACTTTGTTATAGTGGCAAACGCTGTAGTCAGCAATTACACTTCCATCAATACAACTGGAGCAATAAATAGTTGTTTTGGGGTATCCTCTCCGCTTCAGAAATGCGAGAAAAGCTCCTCTTTAAGAAGCAGCTTATCACAGTGTACAATGGTGCAGATTCAAAAAGCATGAATACTTCAGCTAAACTTCATAGACTGACAGACCTGAGGGGCTCAAGGGGCAATCTGATTATTTACTTGGATCACTTCCCATAGGTCGTTATATTTCATCCAATTGCCCCTGAACTGAGTTTGGTAACTTGCATTTCAGCTAAAACGTATCTTCCAGGAGAGAATCCAATTTTTATCTGAAAAGAAGGCAAATTTAATAATTCCCTTCAAAAAAGAATGAGAACTTGGTAGATGAATTGTAACAATTTGAAGTTTCTCGATCAGTAATGTATTACTAGCCAACAGTGGGTCAGTGACCTGTATGAAATACAATAATGATCTCAAGATGCATCACAAAATCTATCTTAACTCCAACTAATTGGCATCCCTGTCGGCACTTTCAGAAGAAATTACAAGAACTGAATGAGCACTGAAAATGAGTTACTCTTTCATTCCTACAAGGGAGTCTTTTCAGCTTAAAGTTGAAGGTGTTTTGGAAGATACATATAAAAATGTGCAGTACTAGTGGCTCTGCAGTATCTGTTCTCTTGGGAAATACAGAACTTCTGTTTCCAGAATTTTTAGTGAAACCATTCTGTGTGTCCCAGTTATTTCTATTAATAAATGAGAAAAATCTGGGAAGTGTGGAATAAACCAATTCATTATACAAACATACAAGCACAACTTTGTTGTACCTCCATGGCTGGACATAAGAGATGGCAGAACAGTTTTTCCTTCTTCATATCTTCACTTAGATACAGTGTATTTAAAACAAGTTCTTCACCTACTGTTCTGATTCCTTTAGGGAATACTAAACAGGCATGCCAGTCTTTTTACTGATTGTTGTCAACTCCACTTAGTGCTTTGTTATATTAGTATACATTAATTTGTGATTTTATTATTGCTGCAGGGCCTATACACATCATTATGTTTCAGGGCAGTGGCTCATCATTATGGTGATTATTCAAGAATGACGTGTTGATGGCTTTAATGGGCCAATAATCCAGTAATGAAGGCTCTGTAATGGAATTCAGTACTGTTGTGAAATTATTCAGTACTCCATAGTGATATGATTTGCAGAGCTGTAAAGCTGTGCAAGTAGAATAACCTGTTAATACATCTTTTTGCAGGTTTTCAGGGTTGTTATCTATGTGTTTGTTTAGGAATGCTGGCTTTCACACCTGTGATATTTCCTTGAGCTATTGGGGACTTTTTTGATAATATGGCAATTTGTGTATTATTTTACTAGTTGTCTGCAACCAGATTTTTAGAAAACTTCATTGGTTTAGGTAACAGTCATGAAACTAGAAAAATTATGGGAAGAAAGTAGAATTTCCGTAATGAAAATAATTTGTTATACTTTGCAAAAGTACTTATGAAATGGGCATTCCTTGTATCTTTATGAAAATGAGGACAAATATAATGGAAGGATAAAAAATTAATATTTCTTTTATTACTTTAAATGTTTCCTAAATGGTAAGACATCAGGTGAGTGTGAAGCTTATAACAGCAAGTTGTTTCAGTCATATTTTCCTCATTTGCATAGATACATGGTTTTGAGTGTATAAAATACATATTTCACTAAATCTGAAAATTTTCTCACAGTAAAGAATATCATTGTACAAGATTATTATATATATGTGTATATGTACGTGTGTGTATATTTATGTAGCTCACATGCATGCATATATTTTGGTATTACTCTCTGATGATATAAAAACATAAAAGTTTAATTTATCTGTTCAATTGTAATGTGATTTTCTGTGAGCCACGCAAATATAAACTTTCTTTTCTCTGCATCTCATTTTGAGAAAAAACAATACAGTAGGAAATGGTGTCATTTGCAACCATGTGCTCCTGAGAATATTCTGAGGTAGGAACAAAGAAGTCTCTAGTGTGGATGATTTTTGTTAAGAAATCATTGGCATCACAGACATGAAACAAAACAAAGGAAATCTACTTGCAACCACAAGTCCAATAAAAATAAACCACTTTAGAGATAATCTGTGGTGCTACACAAGGATGAATGCTGCAGGAATAGAAGATAACAACATGGACTAGTTAAGTACATACAAAATGTTTTTCCAATGAACTGTCTAAAGAATTGCTGCTGACAAAGAAATGGAAAGACAGTTATCACAATGTCTTTACTGCCTTTACACACAACTCTCATTACTTTCTTTACACTTAGCTGCACAAGATTGTAAGCAATCACAGGCTGATCTCACTGTGTAATATTTCTCATATTCATGTCCCTTCTCTGACTTAGAAAATATTTTCTTGATGCTAACTTTGATCTGTGAGTACAAATACAAACCAATACTTTCTTTTGCAATCGGCATGGGCTAGACATAGTGTATGTAAGTTGTCATAGCTGAGGCCTCCTTGTTTAAGTTAGTATACAACAATAATACCCAGTTTCTTTGCTCTTTGGCAATATTATTCAGGGGTTTTGCTATAATTTTTGGATATGCAAACCTGAGAAAACCTGAGATAATCTAGTGCCCAAATATAACCTTTAACTTTTCTTAAGATTCATTCACTGTTTTGTAACTTTCTTTGTTCAGCAAAGAAATTTACAGTTTTTGTTTAGAAGCTACAAGTTTGATGCATCATCTGTAATCATATTTAACTAAGAACTTAGCAGCTGTTTTTAAATCATATATGATTCAGGTTGTATTGCCTTCAGTGGGTACTAAATTTCAAAACTTTGATTTAATATTTTGGGAAGCTCACATAAAACCTGAATACAAGGTGATAACAAGTGACGGTCATGATATTATCTCAGTGGAGTAAATTAAAGACATTCCAGAATCAATCTGATAACATGGGAAACAATTTCAGTTTACAAACTGGCTTGGCAGCACTGGAAAAACTTTGTGTGAGGTGATCTGAAAGAACAGTACAAAAATAATCACAGAATTATTAGTTTGAATAAAAGCTGCAAGTTTGCTTTGATGTTATTCATGACCCTTTTTAATTTTCAGTGCTAAGTTAGCGCAACAAAATAATTTAAAGTTCGATGGTCCCCAATACACCAGGACACTAGTCTGCAGTTATTTGGTGATTTCATGGCTACCTCTTGATAGTTTTTCTTCATATGCTTCAAAGAGAAAATGACATCAATGAGGAAAAACCTGTCACATTAAATCTCGAATCAGCAATGCTGGAACTTGCCTTGTTTCATGATAAACGGAGAAGAAAATGATTTAAAAATGAGCTAGATAATGTAAATTGTGACAACCTGCTAATGGAAAAAGATGGTATAGATCAAATTTTTGTGTACCATATTGTTTACATGCTGGAGTTGGAAGGTATGTAAAGGGATTTTTTTGTTTGTTTTTACTACTGTTGTTAATTCCTGGAGCACAGTATATGCTATGCAATATGCACATCATACCAAATTGAATACTGACTACAAATGATTACAAGGCTGGAGGAAGCACATCTGCAAAGTTTTGGGGTTTTTTTCAGACAGAACAGAGAGAGCATTGAAAAAGAGAAAAGCTGTACACCAAGGTCATATAATACTTTTTACTTCATGGAGGTAGGTGACTATAACAAAAGAGTAGGAAATAAATCATTCAAGTAGACTGGCTGAAGATATGATCTGGCCACTATCATCATTTAGGATGAATTATGTAAAAATTATATGCACTCAGAAAAAGGATGTTGATTGTGTGGTACACAACCATATAGCATTGATTTAAAAAAAAAAAAAAAAAACCCAAAAAAACCAAAAACAAACAGAAGAAGGTATAAACAGAAAAACATTCAAAATGTTCCAGAAACTGGAGCATACAGGACAGAGAAAGACAGCAGATATATTCCTGTGTGAATGAACACCATCTGTATAAGACGAAGTGGAAGAGTCCCCCAGTCTCTAGGAAGATGGGTTTTCTTATTGTTTCTTCTTTATGTGCATCAAGTAGAAATGTCTCTGATGAGGCCGAGCCTGCATCTCTAACTCCCACACATCAGCCATCTTTGTACAAGGCAAACTTGGCCAATCTGATTGTTCAGATTCTAGTAGAAGGCACACATCCTGAAATTAATTCAAAAGACAACGAACCTGAGAGATTTAGGAAGCTCTGTGCTTGGTAGAATGTAGGGTATCTTCAGGATCCACCTTTAGATATAGTCATGGAACTTCGATTAAACAGGAGATTTTAACTCCAAATAGTACTATATAGTGAATTATCTTGTATGGCAGTACTGATTTAAAAAGGGTTATCTGTAAAAGAAGTTTCTTTCCTTCTTTTTTCTTGCTATATTTTGCGAACTTGTGGTTGACATGTGCTTTTATTGATTAAAAAATGAACAAAATAAACAACGTTTACAAGAGAAGGTGAGCAATCAATGGGCAGAAGACAAGCTTTCTCTGAATAAACATACATTTCTATACTAAAAGGCCAGCAAAAAAACAACTGAGTTACTGTTTGTTTAATCTATAATTCCTTTTGATGAAGCATCGTACCAGAATACTCACTTGATCTTTTGGAAGCTGTAAGGAAGTTTCTCTATATAGGTAATTCAAAGAGATCAATCACTAATCTCTTGTTCAGTCTGTCAGAACAGAAAGGAATCCTACAAATGTTCAATATGTAGCATTCATCTGACACTGAAAGAAAGGAAATAGATGTTTGTACTTTGTGTTCACAGAATAACTTTCTGTACATCTGTGTGAATATTTTTAAATGCAATTTAAGTTTTTATTTCTGTCAATTTCACGTCTCCAATGCATGAACTTACAGAAAGGTGTTGCAGAATGGATATTGGACTAGGAACAGGAACAATCTATTTATTGTCTTCAAGTGCTGGTCCACATGTGTACAAAATTTACAGACTGGGTCAAAACTACTAAAACCTAAAATCTCTGTCAGCAAATACCCATGTCAGCTGACATGACATCCATAGCTAATAAAAATACTTCTAAAATCAGGGCCAGATTGGCTACCAGTAGGCTTACATGTCCCCAGGTTTTCTGCAAGACCAAAAAGAGTGGCTTGGGTAGCCTGAGAAACAGCTCGGCAAGTAGGGCTGTTGAAGAGTTGCAGCCATAGATTACACCAAATCCTCAACATTAGGATGTTATATCAACATCCTGCAGCTGTCATTACATTGTTGTATCAGGTGGTTAGTTAATTTTTATTCTCGCCCCACCATCAGGATTGAATTCTGTGGCAAGATTGCAAGCCCTTAACAGACCTTAGCTGCATATGCAAAATTTTCTTCTGGAGTATCCTTTGTTGTCAAGTATTTCAGCCATTGCATTCAAATTTCCAGCAACATGATTCATATTGTTCCTGGGTTTGGTGCTGCATAAGGCTGCCCTTCCCCTTCTGACTGGTGGTGTATTCTCTCCTATTCTTCACCTTCACAGAAAGAGTAGTCACGGTTCTGGGTGGCAAGTGAGCTTCCTTTTCATGGCTTTGTCAGATTCTTGCTAAGAGACATAGCAAAACATTGATCTGCTCCATCGGCTATTTGGGCATTGGAGAAAAACAGTCCTGCCAAAAGCAATTCTTTATGCATTTTCTGAAACAATGAAAAAACCACTTGATTAAAATAGGTAGAAAATACTTCCAACCTTGAAATAATCATAAATAGTGCCGGTGTGCCTTTTAGTCCGGCTCTGCATTGTGCAAAATCCTCAGATAATATGTCACAGATGTAAGCACTGGTACAGGGTAGTACAGGGGGAGGGGGAGGCTGTTGTAAAGGACAGTCTCATTCAGATGCAGCTCACGCTGTGTTGTGTAAGAACGCATCAGAGTCTTTATGACTTTCTGGGGTAGTAAATTTTCATCCTGCTGACAACAGGAGTAATTGCTGTGTGCAGAATAAAATTGCCTGTTTAAAAGTTTAAGTTCTATTTTTATGAGCTGTGCTTCCTTATTTCTTAGTTTAACTTATCAAAAATCATCATTACTGTTATTACTACTCATGATAGTTATGTTTGTGGAGAAAGTAGAGAAAATTTTCCAATTAATGTGTTACTATGGAGGACAGAGAAGTGATATCCTTTCCTCGGTACTAAAAGTTGTATATTCCACATTATCCTTTGTATTGATTGCTGGTGATTTAAAACTCTTTTAGCATTTTGGAGGTGTCTATATTGAAATTTCTGCAAAGGGGTTCAGAGTTCTCTTGTGAAAAGATGTTATACTAGCTCTCCATTTCAGTAAAAGTATACAGAAGAAGGGAATGCCATCATTAATAAACAAAGTCTGTATAGGTACCAGACTAAGGTTATCTTGTCACAGACGCCTCTGCTTGTGCTAAAATTGTGGTTGAAAAATAGTATCATACACAAATTGAGTAAGAAAAAGATTAAAAAGTGAGAAAATGTTAATATACTCTAAGTCGTGTTCCACAAAAAAAAAAAAAAAATTTCCAGGATTGTGTTCTGTAAGCAGTGGCTCAAGCAGAGCTGACAAAAGCCTTTTTTCTCCTTTAGAGCCACTGAAAATTGTGTATACTTGCTCAATTGTTGGTTTTTTTCATATCAGAGCATATATCAAAGCCTCTGTATCAGCTCAAACTTTCCTTGAATTTCATAATCCACTGTAAGTTTTGATTTTTAAACTCTGTTTTCCATGGACAAGAAAAGAATCATCAGTTGTGGTAGGTCTTACGACAGTTATCTGTAATTAATGTGCTACTCAACATATCCAAAGTGCTCATAAACACATCATAAATAAAAAGTCTAACAGGCTAAATACTATGCCAGAAATTCATAACTCATAAAAATCGAGTTCTGCTAGGTAGTTTCCTGCTATTAGTAGGAAAGAAGCATTCTTGCTATTTCCATAAGGAATATGATGGTTTCCCATAAAGAAAGGTTTCATCCATTGCAAAGACATTAAGTAAGAATATCAACTGAATTGTTAATATCTCTCAAATTTTAAAAATATTAATGATGTGATGCTGTGCCTTTTTCACAGAGAATATCAAATACTTGCAGTGAGCTATTTCAAATCTGCATCATAAAATCACTTGAAATTCAAATTTTTTGGTCTTGAAGTAGAGTATATTGGAATTTAAATATTTTATTGCCCTCACACATAGTTTCACAAAAAGTTACAGGTCTCAAATATGCTGGGGAACGTTTTTTTTCAGTAAATCATGTGTCTTTTTAGAAGAATCCAGCTGAAAATAATGGTACTTCTTTATTTATTTAGAAGATTGTCCAAATTGTTTGGAGTATATAAATGGATTGTTTTGAAATTTCAAAGCTCAGAAGTGCTTCATCTGACTTATTTCTTTCTTGCATATGTGTTCTTTCCTTCTTTCACATTTCCCACTTTTTAGATGGGCTTATTCCTCTCCCACAATCCACATGATACTTTCTACTTTGAAAGAAACAGAACTGTGGTCAGTTCTTTCACATATTGACAGGATTTATACTTCTGGTTTTAACAATGCCTTTAGCATCCTCTGTTCTGATAAAAATCTATTGTACCCCAGGCTAAGAGACGCACGTGGCTCTGTCTCTTTCTCAGAGTGTTCATTCCACAACTGAACAGCTTTCTTCTGCCTACTGCTGCTTGAAATTGGTTAAATATCCCCTTCTGAAGGCAATTAATCTATATGACTTGTAAAAGAAAAAATCAAGCACAGTACCTATTTGAACATTATGTTTCATTTTGTCCTGATAAAATTAAAAGCGATTGTGCTGAGACTGTTTTTATATTTCTTGTGTCTAGTTATGAATATACAGAAGACTATAGTAATCCAATCCTGCTTTTCTGCATTATTAATATTTTTGTTTCTACATATATTAGGGTACATATCTTACAGGAAACATAGGTCATTTTTCAAAAATGCCTCCCTTTCTGTGTTTGGGTATACACACATTACCACTTGGAACCTGAAAAATAATGTCATATGAGTATTTCAAGCAGTTACAAATAATAGAGTAATTTCATTGGATCAAAATATAGCCTCAATTGTCTGCGAAGAGGCAAAATCCTGAATCAACATTCTTTGCAGTGCTGAGTTAGCATCCAAGCAAACTTTTTAATATTTGCACAGAGGTATGCCTTAATTGGTAAAACCAGGTAATAGAGTCAGAACTGAGTTTTTCTTTGGCTTTTCCTTTGGCTTCCTTTCTGACATTAGACAAATAAATTACCTGTTTCTGGCAAAAAGATGTTGTGTAATACCCTTTTCAGATGAAATACTATGTTCAGTCTGAGATTAGGAGTGGGAACACTAAGACTCTTGAAGAAATATGAAAAGTGCTCTTACCAGATATTATTATCACCACGACTTTGCAGAAAACATTTTCAAAAATCTGTTTTGTCAGCATACAGTGTTCATAATAAATAGACTTTTATTATTTGTTAGTCCATATGCTTCATTTATGCTTTGGACATTAGTTCTGTTCCAAAACTTAAATTATTTAGTTGCTTAAGACACAGGTGTTTTTAGGACACTGAAAAAAAAAAATCTAAACCTGAAGTCTGGAAATGGAGAGTTATTCCATTTATGTTGTGTTCCATTTCCGAACTAAGTAGTCATCACCTGGAGATCCTGTGGGTGAGTCTTCTGTTTTATTGCATATTAAACAAGACCATGAGTTTTTAAACTGGGGAGGACGGCTTTTACCAGGTACCGATGAAGGTAATAAGAGATCTAGTGACACACATAATGATTGCAGCACCTAAACTGTGTCCATTCATCTCCCTCAGTTTCTTCTGTAAAGGAAAATTCAGTCTCTCCACTTGGATTACTGGACCAAAGAGTTTTATCTTCTATAAAATGAAGGAAAGTTTCTTAAAAGTGAAAACCCATCTAAAATACAAAGGTTAACTCTTGACAGAATGGATACGTGTTTCTGTGCCCACCATATGTCCAAGTGTATTACCAGGAAAATGAGAAGAGGGAGCAAGAAGGAAAAGCCTGTTGCATAGCTAGGGACAGCCCAGTGCACAGCAGCTTTCACCCCACTACAGGGTAGGGATGTGGCTATGTAAGTACTCAGACCCAAGAACTACCATAAAGTGTTGTAACCACTCTGTATAGAGCTAATACATGAATAATATTTTTAAATGCACAGATATGCAAGCACGATGCCATGGAAAAATATGTGCACTTCGTGTGCAATGTGCAGAGTATCTTGGGAATTGTGCTGATACAAACACCTATTTGAGTAGACACTTGACAGCTTCTTTGTTAAGGCTAATTCACGTACTCACATCTTTGTGTCTATTTCTGAAAAAAATAGTTTTTTTCGAAGACTCCACCTAGCTCAACTTACATTAATAGTAAGATTTATACTGAATTTGGTGCCTTTTTGTTCAAGTCATTGTTAAAGACATCTGTTTCACTGTTGGATAAATTATTGGCAAACTTTCCTCAAGAACAGCTCAGAAGAATTCAGATTGTTTGCTGATCTATGATCATTTTTATTATAAAGTGAAAATGTTATGCTTAGGTTATGCTTATGCTTTTTTTACTGCTTCTACAAAACACAAATTTCAGAACTATTGTTTCCATAAAGGCTGAACTCAGCAATATGTTCTTAAATAATTGCTGAGAAGCCTTACACTGCTTTATTCAAGTCAGATGAATTTTCCAGAAACAGAACGACTGAAAGGCTTAGTTGCAACAGATAGAGAAAGGAGATAGAAAAAGGAGATAGTGTATATTGTGGCTTTTTTTTTTTTTCCTTTGGTGGCTTGACTTACTCCAGAAAGAAAAAGGTTTTGTGTATTATACAAGCAATACATGTTTACTATCAGAAAAATCACATGTAGCTGGATAAAGTAAAAAAACTGTGATCTGCCATTCCTGCTGTTGCTGATAACATCAGTTATTATTTTGTCTTGTCCTTTCCTCCATGTCTTTGTCAGATAGATTGCCATAACATATCTGGAAAGGGCATGTGTGAAACATATGACATGATTCATTTCATCAAAGGTCAAAATGAGATGGAGCTGCTTTGCCTGACCCTACAAGAACAAGTCACCCACCATAATTACAACATTTTCTACTGAGAAAATAAGACAGTCAACAGACACTGAAGGAGAAAACAGAAACCTGTGTGGAGGTAATCCAAAGTTCATGACTGTCTCACCCATGCAATGTGATGGTGTAAGGGCAAAGACAATAGCTGAGGGGGGAAGTTTAAATATATTTCTATGAGGCTACTACACAAACCTGGGAGCAGATGCAAGGGAAATCAGGTTTGTCTACTTTCCCTCAGCAGCTGCATACAGCAGCTGTTTTAAGCAGCAAAGCCACCCTTCTTCACATAAATTCCCTCAGAGACTTTGAAGCTCAAAGGAAAATGACAATTTCCCATTACCACATTTATAGTTAGGTGACTATGTACAGATTCTCACTCCTTAATAATTCCATAGAAGTTCAACCTTTTCCCACTCCTATTCCTACTCCTCCCTGCTTCATTATTTCTGTATTGACAATGGACTTTCTGGGAAGTTATTCTTCCAGCATTAAGCTCCTGATTAGTACACAAAGACCTCTAGGAAAATCTCTCCAGGGGCTGAGAGTCTTTTTCATCACCTTTTTATTCTTCCCAGTTAGCAGTCAGGATAAACAATTTCTTCTACAGGACAGCAAGCACCATTACTACCAGACTCTTCTCTTCAAACTAAGGTAAACTGGGCAAAAGAAAACAGGTCAGCAAGCAAAAACTAAACCAGTATTGGCTGGCCCAACAGCATCACAGACCACTGTTTGAATGGGATGGTCTGATTGTCAGGGAGGGAATAGGTTCCTCATGAACTAGGAAGGCAAGCAAAAATACCTGAGTGATGCATCTTGGGCATTCCTGCATCTCTGGAAGAAACAACAAAACCAACCCCCTCTCTTTGGTGCCAGAGATTACTGCCTTTCATCTTATCCTCCTCTAGATAACTGGAACAAATGAGAAATTTTTAAGTTTCATCTCTAAAAAGAAAACTTCATATCTAGATGACAGTTTACACAAACACCTCTATCCCAAAACTGAGCTCAAATGTTGATAAGGAAAAGTCTGGATACTCTGCTTGGTAGACAGTTCACCTGAAGAATAATAAAAGGAACTAACTAGTCATAGAGCATTAACCTATGTAAATACTTGGTTCACCTGTACTCAGGGTGAATCATAGAGAGCAATGACCCCACATGTTTTTCCAAAGGATAGGTATGCAGTACGTTGTCATTACAGAGCTTTCAGTGCTTTGTCTGCATTGTAATATATCTCAATAAAAAGGCAGCAAGCTGGGAATGAAGTTCAGAGCTTGAGATCTCCTCTTCAGATTCTGTGTACTCCTTGAATTCCTCAGTAACCAAGTCAGAAAAATTTATGTGTCCTGGAGCATGCTGGATTTTCCAGCAACATCATTTGGTCTAATAAATATTGTCCTTTGTGTCACTCGTATTCCTAGGTAATCCTGCCTATATTAATATGACTACACCACAGCTGTACTGCTATAGTCAGGAGTTGGTATTTCCTGCTTCTTTTGCTTTTTGCTCTCCTAAATTAGGATTTCGGTTTGCATTTGGTCTAATTTCTTCTCTCTCAGGCAAGGCAGCATGATGATGTGTTTAGCATGAAGTATTTAGCTTCAGGCTAAGAATTGGGCCATTCTTCATTTTGTGAGCATTTAGCTTCATTTACACAGATTCCAGTGTTGAATGGGATGGGGCATTTGGCAGGCAGGCATAGTAATCAGCTTACTTTTTGTCACAGGGCTATTCCTGGGAGTTAGAGCAAATAGATATTGCTAACAGCAGCTTAACATTACTCCTGCTATACAGTTTACCACTTCCCTCACTTCCCTAAAATGTATTCACTCTTAAATATATCCATATTTAGCTGTATCCTTTTAACTAAAAAGATCATTGCAAGTTTTATGCTCTGGTTAGATGTACTGTATACGACGCAAAGATACCATTTGAAGTTATATTTCTCACTTGAATGATATGAATGTTCTTCTCCCGCCTATAAATGTCTTGATGTGTTTCTTTATTTGAAAACAGCTGCAGTGTTTTCGAAAACTATTGTCCTTTACTAGTCTTTCCAGCTAGGAGGAGTGACATTGTCATTCTTTTATGCTGCATGAAAGCTTTTAACTTGCAAACACAGTCTCTCTCGCTCACATAGTATCTGATTTATGTACTCTGAAAAAAAGAATAAATGGCAGCAACATTTGCTTTTTAATAACATACAGAAAAAATACTTCAAAGTCAGCCATGCATGAAGGAAACATACAGGAAGGGACCTTAAATACAAGCTGCTGACAGATCATGAACCAAAACTGCCTTTTATGTATCCTGAAGAGAAAACTTTGTAATCATCTATGCCATCAGTAGTGACAGTATACTCACTGAAATCATTATACCAAAGTGTTGTAAATCTTGGGATTATCTGATAGAGTAGGGAATGTTCATTTATTCATGAAGTAGAACTAAAAAGCTTCTGCATCGTGTTGGGCCACTCTTTAATTAGAAAGTCAGGGAAGTAAAGCATTAGTTAAAATTTGCCTGAATAGTAAGTTAATTATTCAAAAGAACAGAAGAAAGCAGAATATTTCTCTAGGAAGAACAAATAGGTTAATCTCAGGTATTTATTCTTCAAAGGTTGTCAGGAATCATTGTGCTACACTTAAATGCAGTGGGAAGACATTTGTTAAGCAGATAAAACATAAAGGATGTTGGATTCACTGTAACAGTGAGAATAGGCGAACAAATGACTACTCAAATTTATTTTTTTTCTAAAGCCCCGTAGATAAGTATTCCTAATCTCAAGCAGAGGTAGAACAGGTGGAGGAAGCAAAAGACTTGACAGTATGTGTGTCTTTCACAGACTCAGCTTAGAAGGACCAGCCTCTAGAACAGAGATGAACAGTTTCTTAACAACCAGTCTTTGATTCAGAACTAGTTTAAAAAAAAAAAAAAATTTAAAAAAAAAATCCTGTGAGATGTCCTGCAGACATCTTCTGAATATGCCTCTAAATCACTCTTCACCAAAGGTAGTTTTCGGTAGATCTAAAACATCATTAAAAAATCTTAACTCTTCCCTTCCAGTGAGGGATTTATCTGTCATCATAAAAACGTTTGGGCAGATTTTACCCATGGAAAGGCTGCTGTCCATTTGTGCTGGTTTTGGCTGGGTTAGAGTCAATTTTCTTCATAATAGCTAGTATGGGGCTATGTTTTGGATTTGTGCTGAAAACACTGTTTGTAACACAGGGCTGTTTTCATTACTGCTGAGCAGTGCTTACACAGAGCCAAGGCCTTTTCTGCTTCTCCCACCACCCCACCAGCGAGGAGGCTGGGGGGGCACAAGAAGTTGGGAGGGGACACAGCTGGGACAGCTGACCCCAACTGACCAAAGGGATATTCCAGACCATATGATGTCATGCTCAGCATATGAAGCTGGGGGAAGAAGAAGGAAGGGGGGACATTCGGAGTGATGGTGTTTGTCTTCCCAAGCAACCATTACGCATGATGGAGCCCTGCTTTCCTGGAGATGGCTGAACACCTGCCTGCCAATGGGAAGCAGTGAATGAATTCCTTGTTTTGCTTTGCTTGCATGTGTGGCTTTTGCCTTACCTATTAAACTGCCTTTATCTCAGCCCCCGAATTTTCTCATTTTTACCCTTCTGATTGTCTCCCCCATCCCACGGAGTGGGGGAGTGAGCGAGCGGCTGGGTGGGGCTTAGTTGCCAGCTGGGGTTAAACCGTGACACCATTAGTAGTAACTTTTATTTATATCTTTGTTTTGCATTGATGGCTAATTCACAAAACACCAGAGAATGCTGTAGTTTAACATTCTTTATGAAAATAATTTTATTAAATTTTATTGAAAATATAAGTTTTTCTAAACCTGAAGACATCTAAAGACTCAAAGGTTGATACTGTAATTGTATATGCACTACCTTAATTTCTAATTGGTAGCTGACTTATTTTTGTGTTATAACCCTAGAAGAAATATGTATTTCTGAGGTTGTCACAATTGTCACAAAATATAAGCTCAGAGTACATTAGACTTTTTCTGAAATACTTCTATTTGTAATAAACGTAAGGAAATTTTGAAAATCAACAGCAATATAAAAAAAAACCCACTCTACTTGCACTTAGACTTGTGACAATATCCAAGGAAGTCTGTATTCTGGCAGGCTCTATTAAAAAATTTCACACTCCAGAGAGCATTATCACATGCTGCCTCAACAACAAAAGTGAGCACTGTGTACGCTTACCTGAAACTTCCTTACAGCAGTTTCTATTTCTTTCATACAGAAGCCATAGGATTATCAAATATAATGCATGTTAGAATGGAGAGGAGAGGAATGGGAGCACATCTATCAATTTAATTTAATTTTTAAGGAAGACAACTTTATGCTATATCTCTTTCACAAGAGAACTTTAAATGTCATAAAAATATTTGCAATCCTTGACAGGTTCTAGAATCCCTTAGGGAACATCCAGTGTAACTTGTGACCATGACAAGCAAATTGTTGGTAATTACAACCAAATCAGAGCTGAACTGAGGCTTCAATTCTCCTTACTTTGTTGTCTTGCTTCTATCTCTTAGAGTAAAGAAAATCAGCACTGCTGGGATAACTTCAGCTAACAAAAATCTGTTACCTAGGGAAAGCAATTGTGACCTTCAGAAAGCAGTTAAGACTGTTTAAAATTCCTCAAAAATCTTGAAGTAATTCTATCATATTTTGATGTTAACTGTAGCATTAATGTCAACAATAATCAATACTGAAGATTTGTCATTCAGAGTGTTTTAGAATAACATGAGCATTTGTGAATGATGCTGAGTATAATCAAAATGACAAATACAATTCTTGTAAAGAATTAGGTTTCAAGGAAATTCTGAGGGAAAAAATTAGGTCTACATTAACACAGTCAAAACCAATTTTGACAGTCTAACAGATGTTTTGATGTAAAGCCTGAACCTGTTCTTACTGAAAAAAACTGAAGCATTCATTATTATATGTATTGCTCTATCCTTAGAGGTCCAAAACATATTTAGGACCTTGATCTTCCATTTGCTTCATAAAAGTTACCATTTTATGATGTAGGATACTCTTCTAAATCATACTCTCCAAATGTTTGGTACTATAGATGCTGTGGTCATTGCAGGATGAATTCCAAGATCAACTTTGAAAGTGAGAAAAAAGCCTTTACTGACAAACTTTAAAGTGGTAGAAGATATAAAAGATAGGTGCAACAGACAATGGAAGGAATGACTGAAGAATGACAATATAGGGTCAGCACAGGATTTCTCTAGACAAGTATCTTTTCTTTAATGACACCAATAATGGTTGTCAATCATAACTGACAACCAATCATTCCCATAGCAAATAATATTCTCCTTGATATTTCCATTTCCCTTCCAATCTCCACTTCAGGAACTTCCTGTTCCAGAGGTTGTATCTAAGGCTTTTGTGTTTATAGTTGCCAAAGGATCTATTTTTCATGAATTTGACAAATCCATTTCTGAACTTGTTTGTAGTTTTGCTTTTTGCAATTCCTCTTACAATCAGATTCCCAGTTTAATTATGTGTTGTCGTTGTACGGGAAAGTAATTCCTTTTGTTTATTTTAAGCCCACTGCTCATTATTTCCTTTGAAGCCCATTGTGCTATTAGAAAAGTCAAATCATCATTCCCTAGTCATCTTTGTCATACCTTTTAGGAAGCATAGATTATTCTTCAATTGATTATCTCTTTCCTGAATGAAACATTATTTAAAATCTTCTTGAACAAAAGCTAATTAAGTTATATAAGATACTCCTTGTCTTTCTAACCATCCTTTCCTGAACTTATTCCAATTTTACTGTATTCATTTGAGGTAGGATGACAAGAATTTCACTGTTGTATAATTTGGATCAGTTAAGCATTTTATGTTTGATTTAGAACTACCTTCTTTTAAGCCAATGAAAAAATCCATTATATATTCATAAATAAAATTTTCTAAAATATATATTTGCTGTTTTAAGTATAAACAGAACAGCAGATAAATTCACAAATAAATTCAAGATGCATCTTAGTCTTCAGTCTTGTCAGCATGGTCCTCTCTATATTCATGCAACTATATGAATTAGTCCACTATTGCAAAAGTTGCAAGTCACATTATCACATTACATCAAGTAATGCTTGATACATGTAGGCAAAAGGATTTAAATAATTCTTTCATATCAGGAAAAAAATTGCTTTAACATTTTAGTAACCATGGGATATGACATACTTTTCTTAGTCCTTTGAAGTGCACAATTGCCTTCTAAATGAAAGAATTGCACATTCGAATCTGCACTTTGGTGTACAGTCTGTGAATGTACCAACACATTCTACTTACTTCTTGGAGCAATGTAATCCCTGGGGTGGTCAGAAGTGAACTTTCTAGAAGAAGTGTTACCAGAGAGATTTTACAGGGAAAGCCATTTAGGCTATAAAGAGATGTCAAAGAGAAAGAGGTAAAAAACATAGAGTAAAAATGCATTTGTCAGCTCTGGTTCATCTGTGTATTTTTGTTATAATGTCTTCTATGGAATGAGATGTCATTACTAAGTTGTGTATTGCTCCAATGTAGCCATCCATTACAGTAAAGCAGAAATAGCACATTCCATTAATCACAGACACAAGGTTAAAGAAAGATGTAAGCATATTGTGAAATCAAGGCTTCAAGTATACGTCACCTTGATAGATCAAGCAAATGTCTTAGAAAGGGTTACAGGCCTGAGAGAATATTAAGCAGAGCCATATTAGCCACACTTAACTCAGTAATACACATTTATATTGCTGTAAAGAAATTGATTATTTGGGTTGTCTGCCATAGAGTAAGCAACATATGGTACATAACAGCTGAAATCAGAGGGAATTTACTGAAAAAAAATGAGGACTTCGGATTGACTCAATCCATTTGGTTTGATAAATATTCCTTTCAATTCTATTTTTTTCTTACACGTTACTAAGCTGCTCCTTGTACATTACAGAGATGAATGCACACAGAATCCCTGGTCAATTCATTCTCATGTCAGTGGTCATTCCAGCACTCTGTGCTTTGATAAATAAAGACCACAATATGAGCCAGGATAACTTTGTGGGATGTTATACTATGGATGGCTGACTTCTATATATTAAGAAAGGCTGTTGGGACAATAGCCCTTCCCATTTTGCTCCATTCTGGTTTTCCTATCTTTTTCCTTACTTTTCCATTTATCAATTCTGTTTCTTCTGCTTCTTTCTTTTGAACTGTTCTTTCTCCCATTTTACATCCTTCCTGTTCAGCATCCCATTCACATTTTCTCTGCAGCATGGTTCAAAAAGTATCATTGCTCTCAGCAACTACGGACATTTATGGTGCTCTGCAAGAGTAAAATATATCAGATAAATAACAAAGTCCCTGCCAAAACCAGCTTGCAGTCTAATGGATCAGAAATATAGTCATTGATACTTAACTACATTTCTTGCTTGCATGACAGGTTTGAACTGGTGGCTAAATTTGGACATGGGACAAAACTTTTCCTTAATAATATCAAGAATTATTCCTCCTGCATGGGGCTAATTCATCTCCTGGTTCAATTTGGACACTTCATCATCAAATTACTTTTTGTCATAAGTATCTGCCATTAGTCCTTGAGATACTTTCATTGACAAACATCCTACCCAAGTGTCCTAAAAGCTTGACATTGTTTGTTTTTTTTCTATCAATCAGCTGCAATTATAGCTAATATAGACAGTAGTTAACGTGTATTGAATTATCCCAGTATTTTAATGTGAGTCAAAAGAACTGAAATGCTTTTTCCTCACAATATTTACAACCTACAGCCTTACAGTTGTATCTGAGATACAGCAGTTATTTTATTTTTACACTTTACTGCAATACACCTTCTTAGAATCATAGAATCATAGAATCATTTAGGTTGGAAAAGACCTTCAAGATCATCGAGTCCAATCATCAACCATGCCCACTAAACCATGTCCTGAAGTACCCCGTCCACTAGCTTTTTGAATACCTCCAGGGATGGTGACTCAACCACTTCCCTGGGCAGCCTATTCCAATGTCTGACAACCCTCTCAGTAAAGAAATTTTTTCTAATATCCAGCCTAAACCTCCCCTGCCACAACTTGAGGCCATTTCCTCTCATCCTATCTCCAGCCACCTGACAGAAGAGACCAGCACCCACCTCACTACAACCTCCTGCCAGGTAGTTGTAGAGAGCGATAAGGTCTCCCCTCAGCCTCTTCTTCTCCAGACTAAACAGCCCCAGCTCCCTCAGCCGCTCCTCATAAGACTTGTGCTCCAGGCCCCTCACCAACTTGGTTGCCCTTCTCTGGACACGCTCCAGCAACTCAATGTCTTTCCTGTAGTGAGGGGCCCAAAACTGAACACAGTACTTGAGGTGCGGCCTCACCAGTGCCGAGTACAGGGGAACAGTCACCTCCCTGTTCCTGCTGGCCACACTACTTCTGTTACAGGCCAGGATGCCGTTGGCCTTCTTGGCCACCTGGGCACACTGCTGGCTTATATACAGCCAGCTGTCAACCAGTACCCCCAGGTCTTTCTCTGCCGGGCAGCTTTCCAGCCACTCTTCCCCAAGCCTGTAGCGCTGCATAGGGTTGCTGTGACCGAAGTGCAGGACCCGGCACTTGGCCTTGTTGAACTTCATACGATTGGCCTCAGCCCATCGATCCAGCCTGTCCAGATCTCTCTGTAGAGCCTCCCTACCCTCAAGCAGATCGACCCTGCCTCCCAACTTGGTGTCGTCTGCAAACTTGCTGAGGGTGCACTCAATCCCCTCATCCAAATCATCAATAAAGATATTAAACAGAACAGGGCCCAACACCGAGCCCTGAGGAACACCACTTGTGACCTGCCGCCAGCTGGATTTCACCCCATTCACCACAACCCTCCGGGCTCATCCATCCAGCCAGTTTTTCACCCAGCGAAGAGTACACTTGTCCAAGCCATGAGACGCCAGTTTCTCAAGGAGTATGCCATGACAGTGTCAAAGGCCTTGCTGAAGTCAAGGAAGATAACATCCACAGCCTTTCCCTCATCCACTAGGCAGGTCACCTGGTCATAGGAGGAGATCAGGTTGGTCAAGCAGGACCTGCCTTTCGTAAACCCATGCTGACTGGGCCTGATCCCCCTCTTATTCTGGACGTGCCATGTGAGTGCTCTCAAGACAAACTGTTCCATAATCTTCCCCGGTACCGAGGTCAGGCTGACAGGCCTGTAGTTCTCCAGATCCTCCCTCTGACCCTTCTTATAAATGGGCATCACATTGGCAAGCCTCCAGTCCTCTGGGACCTCCCCTGTTGACCAGGATCGCTGATAGATGATAGAGAGTGGCTTGGCAAGGACCTCTGCCAGTTCCCTCAGTACTCTTGGATGGATCCCATCAGGTCCCATAGATTTGTGAGTGTCCAGACGGCGTAGTAGGTCACTAACTATTTCCTCCTGGATTAAGGGGGGTATATTCTGCTCTTCGTCCTTGCCTTCCAGCTCAGGGGGTGGAGCACCCTGAGGATAACTGGTCTCCCTGTTAAAGACTGAGGCAAAGAAGGCATTAAGTACCTCGGCATTTTCCTCATCTCTCGTTGCTACGTTCCCTGCTGTATCCATTAAAGGACAGATATTCTCCTTGGGATTCTTTTTACTGTTAACATACTTGTAAAAACATTTTTTGTTGTCCCTTACGGTAGTGGCCAGATTTAGTTCTAGCTGAGCTTTTGCCTTTCTAATTTTCTCTCTGTATGATCTTCCCAATGCTATGAGCTTTACTAGGGCAACAATTCTGACACTGAAGTAAGTGATCTCAAAGTGGTGTGCAGTGTCCTTTCTGATTGTGCTTTTCACGTTTCTGAAATGCTCAGCAATTTTGGTGGTGCCATGCTTTTTGTCTTTTGTGTGATATCGCTATGTCACTATCCTCTTCTTTACCGATCATTATTTTTTCCAGTGATTTTTATTTCTCTGACTTTCATATTCTGAACAAGTGACTGACCCTTCACTCACTAGGAACTATATCTTGCTATTTTCCACTTCTGAAGCAACCTAAGAGTTTTTCTAGACAATACTGGAAGAGCACTTATGATCCCAGATGCCATCCATTTCATAACACACCATGCATAACGAGTGAAACCATCATACTTCCAGGAAAATTTTACATCAGGTTCATATTTTCAGCCATCTGTAGGATTGTTTGAAGAGGTTTAGTATCACAAGCCATCACATATCTTAGCAAAATTTTAGAAAACACAGACTACCATCCCACATGTTAACCTCAATCACTTTTATTGTTGCATGTGCATTTTAATATTTTATCCTGCATTCTCCCTTCAGATATAAACTCTGTGGGTTCTTAAGAAAGAATATCCCATGCTGTGGGGGCAAAGTGATGAACAACAATACCTTTTTGGACTTTCCTATAATAAAATTAGGTAGTTATTTTCACACACAGAAAAAAAAAAGCTTGACTTTCCACTTTGATAAATAATGATCATCTAGAACTGTCTACATCCATATCTATTCTCCTACCTCAGATCACACAACTTTTAATTAACTCTCATTTTATTACATATTCTTATGCTCTTATTTTTATATTCTTATTGGTATGTTCACTCTATCTCTCAATTACCTGCTGGTATGTTTCCCTACAAAAACTACAGAGTAGGAGTGAACTGTCAGTCTGAGGGTTAGGAACTTATTATGATTAGTCATATTTTGAAGGTCATAAACTGATGAATCCATCACGTTGGAATCATTTCTGACCATCAGACAAAATCTATGTGCTTACTTACCTTCCCACTTTAGCTTATTTCATCACTGTCTGTGAAGACTATACCCAATACTGTTGGATTAACACTAACCAGCCTTAATCCTCATACACTTTATAGCAATGGGAATTAATCCATTTTTTATGTTATAACCATTGCATAGGCTAATGAGGAACCTTGTTGGAATGATGTAATTTATTTCCAGTCTACTAATTCTTTATAAATAGACTGTGAACATACATTAAAAACACCCATTGTTTTGGGGGAAACGGGAACCAGTTGTTTCTGCTTTGTCACTTCATTACTGCTGAGTGCACGCTGCCAGCAAGGGAAGGTCACCTGCCTACCACTTCTGCAGCTTGACCCAGCAATTTTTTTTTTTCTGGGAGCTTTGCCTGCCAAAGCTATAGAGTCATAACTGCCCTGTATGTGAGGACACCACACCTAATCTGGGTGAGAACTGATGGTCTTTGGAAGGCAGGAGGTTATAATGCTGAGCTGATAAGCTACCTGGCCTTGAACTATAGGAAACAATGAAGTTTGGTTAGGTACGAACCTAACAGTGGGGTTCAAGAGTACCTCCTGGACACTTCTGAAAGACATTTACTCTTTAACATTTTTACCTGCTAAGGAATTCTAAAGTGTAATAAGTATAATGATTTCAGGAATAAAATATTTGTTTCTGATATTATATATTACAGCCCTATTTTACTTTGTAATAGTTGTTTCATAACTGTTCAGTATAGACAGGTAGGAGATCACTGTGGGCATGACATTTATTTAAGAGAGGTGGAAAACACTTAAGGCTTTTCTGTCTATTTTAAAGCATTTTATCCAACATGCTTTCTGACAAGGCTACAGAAAAACACCAATGTTTCAATATTTATAGATCACCTGAGATAACTTACAGAAAGACAACACACATTTTTCTTTAAATGTTTCTGGCTTGCTCAATTGTGTAGTCATTCCTCCTAACCCAAATTATTAGTGGTGCTATGCTACTAAGGTATATGGTGGCATGGAATGGGGTAGCACGGTATAAAAGGGGTAAGTGGCTAAGTTCTGTTCGGCAAAGGCAACTGAATTTAACTTTTCAAATTACAGGTGCCTAGAATTGCACATTTAATTTTTTTCTGTGCTACACGAACACTGCAAATTCATTGGACTTAGGGGATTAACTGTTTCACAATTTGTATGCATATTTACTATATACCTAAAGAATTAGAATTTTCATTGTTAGTCCGTTTTTTAAATCTTGGCCTGAAGTTGTATTTTCAATTTTTTGACTGTACCCAATGCCTGCAGACTGGATAAGGTGATGTTTTTGTTCTCCTTTTCAGTCTGCCCAGACTCTTACCCCTCAAATAGAGTTGGGAAAACAGCCTAAAGTAAAAGGATTACTTAGCTGGTTGATTCTAGTCTGCTATAATTGAAAATAATCAAACATCAGTAGGCATATTAAAATACTTCTAGCAATTTTTACAGTAACTTCAAAATATTCCATTCCTTCATTAATTTGGAAACATTCAATAGTAATTTTAATTGCTGTGACTTTATTTTAAATAAAGCACTAAATAAATAATTTCACAAAATTTAGAGATGTGAAGGGCCGTCTTGCAAACAAAAACATGGAAAATATTTTTAGAATAAGAGTATAGGAAAACTAACTCTATCTGAGAATGGCAATACTCTCTGAATGTCTAATTCTGTCTTTGCCTCATGAAGGCAATTCTCCTCTATTATTTTCTTTAGTGTAAAATCTAGCAGCATTTTGATTAGACTATATTTTTAATATGTTGCAGTTGACAGAGTTATTTGACATTGAAAAAATATGTCTGGGAAATTTAAGATTACAAATGTGCAAGAACCCCTGTGCATTTTTCTTTTCCTTTAAATAGTCATCACCTAGGAGGACTCGTTTTCTATAACAGTGTGTTGTTATTTGTTATGATGGAAAATACTTTGCTAGGAAAATAGCTCATATATCTGTCATAAACCCTTAATCAAGGGTACAAGAAGTTTTTTGACACTTCAATTTCAATGGCACTTTGTGGTGAGTTTGTGTATAACTGTTACCAAAAAAAAGCGTAAAATTGTGAAAAAACTGCAAAAAGTGTACAGGAATAATTTTGAGGTTTCTAACAGATATACTCATCTTCTTATGGTTTTATTATTTCTTACAGAAAGCCACATTGGACTTTTCTGTAATATTTACTTTGTTGCACTGAACACTGCAAGATCGGTTTCCTAGTCTGCTAAGCCAATACTGGGGAAGGAGGAAATGCGTCTAGGCTTATGTATTTTCTTCAGTCTGTATGAAAATACAGGGGACTGGTATTGATATTGTTCTCACATTTTACCTTTACTTGACTTATACTCTAAAATTAAGACTCTACTCTCCATACAAAATTGAATTACGTCGTAACCCTATAAATCCACATTCCAAAATTATATTAATCTTGCGTCATTCATTAAATACGCTGAAAGATGCAGGAATATATAAAAAAAAAGTTTGATCTTGAACTTTAACTTTTTGAATACCTAACAAAAGATTAATGAAACACAGGAAGTACCAGTAGTAAATCTTCTGCAAGTAGGTAATTTGAGTGAAGCAAATGGAGCAGTATGTTTTTACTGGGTGTAACCTGGCTTAAATAATGTTATTAGTGTTAAATAATTTCAGCAATATAATAAGGTGATCTGACAGTTCTCAGTAAAAAGCTCTTTCCCAGTTACATTAAATTACTTAGCTATAACTTCATCATGAAGAATTTTGTGGAATAATTCAGCCAAAATAGATTAGTCATTTCCAAGAACGGACTAATGGAAAGCATAAGAATATTAAAAAAGGAAATGGAGGTGTTCTAGTATCCTACCACTACGGACCAAGGAAAGTTCATTAACTTTGTGATGTTCCGTTTGTCAGAGCTATGAAAATCTTAAAATAATGCACAGGAATTGATCAAGTTCTAAGTTTGAAAAAAATCTCAGTATGTGCATGAGCAGCCACAACTTAGAATGGAGCATTTTTCAGTTTTTTGTGTCTCTATTTGCAAAAATTAACACCATCTGTCTCCTAGGTTTGACCTGCTTGCTTCTGCTCCACACATACAAAGCTGCTTCGCATCGACTCGTACAGACTGAAAGTTGCTTCAACTTGAGGATCTACACATGTAGGCTTAGAAAAAGATAAGACTTGTTTATCTGTTCAAAGATACTTGTCTTCCAGCCACAAAACTTTGTCTCCAAATCAGATTTCTTATTTCCTTCTCATTAACTAGAAGCCTATATATGAAAGAGGATCCTATGTGTTTAGCTTCCCTCCATGTCTCAAGGTTATCTTAGCCACTAAATTGGAAGAACATGTGTTGACACAAAAATTTGCACTGAGGGTTTCTGACAAGGAACAGAACTGATTTCCTTTCAAGGGTTTTCTTTGGAAACTTTTTCAGCTACTACGCAGAGATCATAGGTCTCTGGGAAGGCAGAAAAGAAAATTCACACTATTTAATTAATTGTTCCCTACAATATTATTAGTCAGTTTTCAGTTCTTTCTTAAATTTTATAGTAGCCAGATGGTATCACAGAGTGCTAAGTGTCTGTATTTTATTTGACTTATGAAATGGCTTGAAACTCGTTTCCTGAGTTTGGGCATTTTTAAAGGCCATAAAACGTTCTCTTATGACTACGTATGGCCTGAAGTGAACAGTTCAGGTCAGCATTTAAAAATTTTTGTGTATAACTGAGACACAGAGAAAACTTAACCTGTTGGATATTTAGCCAGAACTGATTAATCTGTCTGCATTGGTTGTGAACCCTACCACCAAGCAGGATAAGCAATATAATCCTAGGCACAGACATTTAAATCTGCTGAGAAAATGTTGCATTGCTATTGATCTATGTGATTTTACAGATCTTGACACAATGGATCCAGATGCTATAAAATAGCAGAAATGATGATAACAGAAATTGTTATCATCATCATCATCATCATCTAGATTACCCCTGCTGAAAATTTACCCTGTGCAATTGACTATTGTGGGAGCTATCTTGTGGAGGAGATGAGGGAACACATCTCCCTCTCCCTACCGGGCACTGATGTGAATGGTTTTCTTATGCAGGCTCCCGAGGTCCTTGTTCACCCTTATGTGAGATGTTCAATACTAGTAATTAATACTGGTGGTATATTATGGGTATTGTGGAATCTGGTCTCGTCCTGGTATAAGAGAAGACAAGTTTCGGGTGAGGCAGTACTGAAATGTGCCCTCAAGCGACCGGTCCCTGGGTGGCAGGGTATATGGAAGGATTTGGGCAGATTCCTAGGATGGTTATCACCTCCCATAATCTGGGACTTTACACCTGAACAGGCAAGTAACCCTGGCAAACTGACGCGCCACCTGATAGAAGGGTGCCTTGCCTATCCCAATGAAAACCAGCAGCTTCTCGCACTGTACTGGGGCCTGGCCTATGCCTACTGAGCCATAGTTCAACACTCTCAGAGGACCACGGTTGAGGCAGGGACCCAGACTGCATCTGAGGACACCATGCTTGAGATAGGGACCCAAACAACAACAACAACTACAGTAATTGCCCCAAGAGTGAAAAAGAAACAGTGGACAAGGAGGTCAACAGGTCCATACCATCGATTAGTGAGGGAAGAAGAAGAGGAAAGGCTTAATCTAGAAGCTGGTCCTTCGATAAAGAAATTGGAGGAAGGAGTGAGGGAACTTAAACAGGAAGCGGAAACTACCCGGTCCCTGATGTCCTCAGAACTTCGGGACTTGCAGAAAGACTACAGCTGCCAGCCAGGTGAGCGGATTGCTGCCTGGCTGCTCCCATGCTGGGATAACGGGACCGACAGTCAGCAACTGGAAGGCAAGGAAGCCCAACAGCTGGGATCCCTTGCTAGAAACTGGGGAATTGAAAGAGGAATTGGAAAAGAGGCAGCAATTTGCAGTCTCTGGAGCTGGCTCCTCTCAAGTGTGAGGGCAAGATATCCATTCAAGGAAGATCTTGTGAATTCCTCAGAAAAATGGACTACCGCAGATGAAAGCATCCAGTACCTGAGAGAGTTAGCAGTGGTGGAAGTCATCAACAGTGATCTAGATGATGAGAAAGTCTCAAAAGATCCAGAGGATGTCCTGTGCACATGGGCCATGTGGAGAAAGGTGATTCAAGGTGCCCCAGCGTCATATTCTAACAGCTTGGCAGCAATGTATTGCACAGATATGGAAACACCAACTGTGGAGAAAGTGTTGTCTTGGCTCCAAAACTTTGAAGAAAATCTCTGTGTCTCCTCATCCCTACAGGACAGTGCCTTGGCTCTTAGGGACGCTCCAAGAAATCAGTCCTCTCCTGCCCCGGTCAGAGGGAAAGGGAGCCCAAGGCGTATGCCACGTGGTACACTCTGGTTCTTCCTGCGTGACCAAGGGGAGGACATGAGGAAGTGGGACGGTGAACCCACCTTTAAGCTGGAAGCCCGCGTACATGAACTGAGAGGGAAGACAGCTGTTAAGAAGGGGTCACCCAAGAAGAAGGCTGTCAGTGTCGTTGCTGTAGAGGCCCAAGAAAGCAATCAGCGATCCTCCAGGCATAGAAGAACTGAAACGACCTCCCTTGATTCTGGTGAGGGGACTTCTGGTCTGGCACCGCAAGGGTCAGACAGTGAATACTCTGATGAGGAACAGCAATAGAGGGTCCCTGCCTTCGGCCAGGAGGAGGAAAGGGATGACCGGATATACTGGACTGTGTGGATTCGATGGCCTGGCACATCAGACCCACAGAAGTATAAGGCTTTGGTAGACACTGGTGCACAGTGTACGCTGGTGCCATCAGTGTACAGGGGCACAGAACCCATCTGGATCTCTGGAGTGACAGGGGGATGCCAAGAATTGACTATATTGGAGGCTGAAGTGAGCTTGACAGGGGACAAGTGGGAAAAGCACCCCATTGTGACTGGCCCAGAGGCCCCTTGTATCCTTGGCATAGACTACCTCAAGAGAGGGTACTTCAAGGACCCAAAGGGGTACCGATGGGTTTTTGGTGTAGCCACTGTAAACGCAGAGAAGATCAAACAGCTATCTACCCTGCCTGGCCTCTCGGAAGATTCCTTCCTTGTGGGATTGCTGCAAGTTGAAGAACAGCAGGTACCAATCGCTACCAGGACGGTGCACTGCTGGCAATATCGGACAAACCGGGACTCCCTGGCTCCCATCCATGAGCTGATTCATCAACTAGAGAGCCAAGGAGTCATCAGCAAGACTCATTCACCTTTTAATAGTCCTATATGGCCAGTGCAAAAGTCTGATGGAGGGGTGGAGGGAAGGTGTTCTGAGATTTGGTTTTATTTCTCATTACCCTGCTCTGGTTGATTTGTAATAAATTGAGTTAATTTTCCCCAAGCTGAGTCTGTTTTGCCCGTGACGGTAATTGGTGAGTGATCTCTCCTGTCCTTATCTCGACTCACAAGCTCTTTGTTATATTTTCTCTCCCCTGTCCAGCTGAGGAGGAGGGGGAGTGATAGAACGGCTTTGGTGGGCACCTGGCGTCCAGCCAGGGTTAACCCATCACAACTATGGACTAAAAACTTAGGATCTGTTCTGTTAAGGTGCTTATGCTTCCACAGATAGTAACTCCTTTGAGATTTCAAAAAGCACTGAGGCTTTTAATTCCCATGGTCTGGTCCCCAAAGATTTTTTCTTCCATGCAACCTTCTATATTTAGTTATGAAAGGCAGTGTGAGACTGCTTCAGCTACTAGAGACAAAAGCCAAGGCAGAGGTGAGGAAGTCCCTTTACAGAGTCTGGGCTTCTTTCTGATATTACAGCATCTACAAAGTTTGTTATAAAACTACATGGCTCATTCATCAGCAGGAAAACACTGCTTGCTGAAAGATCAGCTCAGAAAGATCAGTTTTGTCCATCCCATTCCACTTTCCCACTGAGCCTGTCCCAAGTGGGGTTATCTCAAAGCTCATTGCCAAACTGCAAGGATGTTCTTGAAAATGTTTCACATTTAATCCGAACAGTTCCCTTTTCATCCATCATTGTGGATGATGTTTTCAGCTAGTTTTGGATGATGAAAGCCATGTTAGATTCAAAGGAATGCTTTTTGTAAATGGTTATCTTGAATCTATTCTACTGTGTCTGGAATTGCTAAGAATGGTGAATAAAATTGGTATACAGGCTCACAGGAATGAGACGCATTTTTAAAGATATATCCATTAACATATTCTGACATTTCTGTTTCCCAGAGGTTTTCATAACAGCTTTCAGATCCCTTGAATTATTTTCCTCTGTCAACATGAAGAGGATATTTTGTGCTCCTTCAGTAAAAAAACTACAGGCACATCTCTACAATCAATCTCTGCCTTAAGTTTATTGCATATACAAAATTCAAAGTCATTAAAGGTCAGATTCTGGTTTTCAGCCTGAAACAAATTCAGGCAGAGTATTATATCTAGTGGGCACTAATCTTGGTGATACATCAAATTTGGAAAGTGAATAAATAATCTTAACATGATTGTGAAGGAAAAAAAGTAAAGACTTATAAGAGCTTTTGTAAGAAGAATTAAATTGAATTCAGTTTGCCTATATAACTGAGAAAGCGGTGTGTTATTGTTCATTTTCATCTCTGTACCTTGTAGGAAACTGTCATGTTTGTATTTTGTACAAATCCTCGAGCTGTGCTTATTGCCTGTTCCCCAATACTGTCTGAGCAGAGCTGGTATTTCAGTTACCACAGAATCAAACTTCTGAAGAGAAGAAAAGTTATGAAACAGTTTTTCAATATGTTCTGCTGTCCCAAAGAAAAGTAACAAAGACAATACTTTGCATCTTAAAATCATATTGCCATGAAATATTTTGACCAGGCATGTGAAGAGTTACTGCCTTGCTTTCTGCCTATATTCTCCAAAGGTTCACTGTTGTTGGAACTTTAATGCTAATTTACTAAATCCCCATTATATTGGACAAGACGAGTAAATGACAGACCATAGCTGATCTGGTACTGGGGCTTGTTTAAGAGCCAACAAGATCAGCATTTTTAACCTACTTGATTATCTCACACAGTCACTCATTCAGTCACTTCCCCTCTCTAGCTCTACATTACCCAACCCTCAAAAGTGTTATCAGTCCCTGCTCTGCCACTGCACCCAGTTACCCATCCTGGGCATCACCAGCCAGGGTCCTGGGGCATCCCCTGGCATTCATCTTCATGCATCTCCCTGATCTCCAGGATCTGCACACACTTCTGAGATCTTTCCTCCAACCTGTCTTTCCAAGACTGCTTCTTCTTTTCAGGATCTCTTCTTTTGGTGCCAGCTCCTCTTTCCAGCACAAAAAGTCCCCAGATTTCCCAATCTAAGCAGCCTATGTGCAGAAGCACACTGTATAATTAGCCTCCTAACTGGTTCTGCCTCATGACTCTGGAGGAAATAGGATGTGCCACTTTTGTTTAGCCCAGGCACTTTCAAAATTTACAACGAGCCCATACAAGTTGCATCTAGCAAGAAGCAGGCTTCAGATTGAAAGTTCAAAAGCTCAGTATCGGAATTCACATACACCCCAAAAATTCTCTACTGCCTGTTAGCATTCACAGCTTAAACTATATTTTCACCACCAACAGTGTGATATTATCTGAAATAAGATTGTCAAACTGTAAAGTCATTCCATATTACTGTAGAAGAGCAGGGGTAAATGCCCTCTGCACAGTTTGGGATGACTCCTAACCTTCCTTAAGGACTGCTAACATTTTCCTACAAGAGTGATCATATATGCTTTGACCATGGGAAGTGCTGTGTGAGGTATATTTTTGAAGGTGCTTTTAATTAGATTTCACTTTCTACTTAAACTTGAGTAATTGATAAGGGAAAGTTGAAGGCAGAATTGAGAGAAGCTGTGAGAAAGAATAAATTCAATGATTCAAACTACAAGGTTTGCAACTGGGTACAGTTTCTTAAATCTTCACATTAAATATAGTGTAAAAGAAGCGCAGCTCAGAATTTTCCTGCACAAGTGCCTATGTTTATAAAAAACAGAGTTTGCTAGAATATCTGGCAATTAACATGTTATTATTTGACTTCCATTTAAATGGTTAGTTCTTTCCCAAAATGATTGTTTTATGTGTAAAAAACTCTGTTTTTCAAACTTTTTGTTTGTTTGTTTATTGGTCTAGCCAATACCTAGCACTGATTTTTACCTCCTGCCAGGTAACACAAACTAAAAATATCTCTATGGTGTTCCCACAAATCCTCCTATTTTTCTTCATGCTTCTCCCATTCTTATGGAGCTTTTTAATCTCATAATACCCTACTTGCTCCTCAGCCCTTCTAATATACCTTTTTTAGTCTTTACTTTCATCCACCTTATAACACTTCACATCCTCTCAGCTAAGCCATTCCTGAAATCGTTTTTCTGACATGTCTGCCTGCTCCCATCTGTCCCCATCTTTCATTTCTGTTTGGTACCACCACCCCCCTTTATTAGTTTTGTGTGTTCCTATTACTAAAGGAATTCACATTTGGGAACAGCTTGTAATGACATAAATCGACATCATCATTTTTTATTTGGCTGTTGAGTTAGTATCATCACTGTCTTTTCCATTACAATAATGAAAGAAAAAAAACCCAACACACAGGTCAGTAGGTAATTAGAAGAAATTAGACAGAAAAAGGAGGTGGAAAAAATCCTAAAAAATTACCTAATCATTTTCTTGTCTCATATGCTTTTTCTCTTTAGGAAATTGAATGTATCAGCAAAAGATTTAACAGAAAATTCAGAGGAATGGAGAACAGCAATCTTTCAGCTGTATCTCTTCCCACAGTGCTTGAGAAAAGAGAGCCAAGTTTCATTTACCTAACTGAAAGCAGAGTGTTGATCTTTGCCACTTGGTGTGTAGTAGTTTGCTTCTTGTGTTGTGTTCTTAGGTGCTCAGGACAGGATTTGGATGATGTATGAGTCAGTCTCCAGTGTAGTTGAACTACCTGTGGTATATAGTTACCCAGGGCTGTCCTGTGGTCCATCTCGACTCATGTTGGAGGAGATTGCAGGCAACTTTTGCCAATTTGGAGTCCACTCAATAACTTGGGAATCATGAATGCTCCAGTCACAGATCACACAGACCATGGCACAGAGGGGTTTTTTGTTAACAGCTCCCATTGTATGGCAAATCCCCACTGGCTTCCTTTAAGTGGCTGATAGACCCCTTAGTGCTATTAACAGGGATTTAATATGAACCATTTGTGGACCACAAATTATAATGAGTGACGAAAGAAGGGGACATCACATGGAAAGGAGGTGGATGTCACAGCTCACAGTTACTAATTCAGGAAGAAGCAAAACATCCTGTTATTCTAAACAAACAACTTTAAAGCAGGTTTCATACCTATTCAGTTTACAGTTTATAATTAGGGCAAGGGATGGGATATTCTGAGAGCCCTTCACACATGGCAAACAGTTCAGGGGAGTGTCAAGCCCTACCGAAGATCTAATTCCAGTGTCTCACTTAACTTTACAATCTCTATCGCAGTAAGAGGGAAAGATTCAGCTCTGCTTCTGGGGCTCTACTAAATCTGAAGTCTGTGTCACTTTTAGAGCAAGAACTTTTTTTCTCTCCAGCCTGTAATGATAATGCAGTGGCAGCCACCATCAGTTACTGAAGCAGTGTTCAAGCCTTCCTGTTGCTTCCACTGATTTTGGTTGTGGAAAGAGAGGCAACAGCTGGGGCAAAGTAAATCTGAAATCTGCAGCACTGGCAAAGAAGCAACTGCTGTACAAAACATCTTTGCTCATTGCCTTGCAGAGTGCTGGCACAGGCCAGGGTGACAACATCTTCACCAGCGTTGCATCTCGAGAGAAAAAGGAATAACCCACTGTCCTGGTTTCAGCTGGGATAGAGTTAACTGTCTTCCTAGTAGCTGGTACAGTGCTATGTTTTGAGTTCAGTATGTGAAGAATGTTGATAACACTGATGTTTTCAGTTGTTGCTCACTAGTGTTTAGACTAAAGTCAAGGATTTTTCAGCTTCTCATGCCCAGCCAGCGAGAAAGCTGGAGGGGCACAAGAAGTTAGCACAGGACACAGCCAGGGCACCTGACCCAAACTGGCCAACGGGGTATTCCATACCATGTGACGTCCCATCTAGTATAGGAACTGGGAAGGGGGGGCGGGGAATCGCCGCTCGGGGACTGGCTGGGTGTCGGTCGGCGGGTGGTGAGCAATTGCACTGCGCATCATTTGTACATTCCAATCCTTTCATTATTGCTGTTGTCATTTTATTAGTGTTATCATTATCATTAATAGTTTCTTCTTTTCTGTTCTATTAAACCGTTCTTATCTCAACCCACGGGTTTTGCTTCTTTTCCCAATTTTCTCCCCCATCCCACTGGGTGGGGGGGGAGTGAGTGAGCGGCTGCGTTGTGTTTAGTTGCTGGCTGGGGTTAAACCACGACACCCACCAAGCAACGGCTGAAGCGCAAATTTTCTTTACCATTTTGGCAGCAATGAAGACAACAAGGACTGTGAGTTTGACGTAGTACTTCCCAACAGTGTCAGAATGTCTCCATTATCAAATCTGGATAATCCAGGACATCCAACTACCCACAGATATCTATACTCTAGCACACTGAAGAGTTAAGTGTTTGTTGTATTCTGACTCAGACTGTTATCAGCCTCACTAATACCGTCTTTTCTACACTGAAAAACAAAGCAGGCATATCTATTTGTTTCTTTTTTCCCCATGTTAAAAAAGTCAGTAATTTGAAAAAATACTAGGAAAAGGATAACAGAGAGTTAAGGACAATGATGCAGTGTGGTATTTCAGAACTGGGGGTTAACCATCACCAACAGGGTCAGCACTGCCTTCAGCAGGTGTGACTCTCAGCGACCATCCCTCAGGAGCCATACATGTCATGCCAGTTGATTTTGGCAGTTCATTCCTCTGGGATTTTCAGGTGATGGGAAGAGTGTATAAATTCCTATTGAGTGAGTTAGTGGTGTAAATCTGTCTCCCATTCTCTGTGTTAGGAAATGATGTTATCTCCTTAAATGTGGCTGCAAGTTAGCTTTAGTTTCTCCACTTCATTCTTATTTTAGTCAGCTCTGAATTTTGCTTGGGCCGTTGGTTTGAGTGTGGATATTTGTTCATTTTCTGAAGGAGGTTGGTCTCATTTCTTTAAACAAACTATTATTCTGAATAATACCTATCGGTAGTTATATGTTAGCCTTTGCTATGAAATCTTGTACTAATGGTGAATTTCTGAAGCCTCAAAAGTAAATGGGAATGAGAAATTTATCTGATTAAATTAAAACAGCTTGAATAAAGAATGTTATTTAAGCAAAAGACAGCAAAGATTTTTTTTTTTAGCAGGGAAAAGAAGCATTTCTGAAAAGGTTATTTAACTGATGTCACAAGGTTATTAATAGATGATTAATAAATATGTTTAGGACAGGTTTATACTAACATAGCCCAGAAAAAAGGTGAAAAAAAATGCATAGTAGGATGAACCTTAATGTTTCATTTAGCTTCATTGCGGAGTGCTTAAAGACACAAGGCAGATGAAAGGTTGATGAAAGGATTCTTTTTCCCATCAAAATGCAACCTGTTTTGTCATTTTCATCTCCATTTGTTTTGTTTCATGTTCATAGAGAGAAAACCAAGCGCCAAGAGGTTACACTTGGTATTGCAGCCATGTTTAATTGCTTTTTAAGACCTCTACAATGCCCTTACCAATTATCCTCCTCCTTCAAAATTGCCTCATCATCATTCTTTTGCTACTTTACCTACAGCACAAATTTCCTTTCTGCCTCTCTGGCATTGTCCCTTCACAGGTTTTTGAGTTATTGCCCTCTTCTCCGTTGACCCCCATGCCTGAAACTCATGGCACTTTATAGGTTCAGTTATTGCAGGACTGGATCAGGTCCCTACAGACCTGTGTACCAACTATCTCTTTTATATTATCTAGCTCATCAATCTCCCTCAAATCACTCCTTAAAGTATTTCCCCCCCTACAAAGCCTTTCAAATGTAACCTCTGTAAAGATTCCAAAATTTCCTCACCACCTTGGGTGTGTGCTGTCAGTCAGTTTTTAATGTGCCTAAGCTGTTTTGCTTGTGTCTGACCTACATTACCAGGTCCTTAGGGTAAGCTCTGTGTCATCTTACTTGTTTGTACAATGCTAAGAACACATTCACCAGTCAGTCAATAATACAGTACACAATAAAATACTCTCTATTTTATCACCACAGCTGTTAGCTTGAACTTCGGGGGAGGGGAGGATGTAAAAAGACAATTTGGTGTTTGGGAAATTGCTGAATTTACAGCCTGAGGGTGGAAGAAATCCTGTTTTCCCAAGACAAGTGCTTCTTTTTCCTGCTTGTATCTCAATTACACACAGTATGTTTCTATGTAATGCATTTGGACTTACCCTCCAGTCTCATGTAGATGTTGAGGCAGCTACCTTTCATATTCTTTCAAACTTATTTCTACTCACATTAAAAAATAATTTGGCCCAGTAGCTTCAGAGCTGTATTGAAGCCTTACAATTAACCCTGAAACTGGATGAATTAACTTTATGTTTTATTATAACCTTACACTCAAACTCCATTTACTCAGCTTCATTATTTTCCCATCTCTGTTTCTTGAGAAGCCAGAAAACTTCCCATCAAGATTATTAAGGACAATTTTATGTTAATGAAAAGATTTGTCCTCTACACAACTTCAAACCAAAATGACCCTGAATGTTGCTGGGCTGTTCACTCCTCCATTCTAACCTTGCACCAGAGATGTAAGGTTTTGTCCAGTGTTAACATGGTAACAATACCTCCTTGGAACAGATCTTCTTCAAAGAAGTTTTGACTTTAAGAGCAGATGCTTCACCATAGAGATTCCTTGTATGAAGTTTTAGGAACCAGGTTATTTCTTTTTTACACAGGCATAACCCAGACATGTTACTCTGCAATCAAAGTATTTACTCCAAAGTAAAATGACGCTCTACAGAACTGAAATTCACCCTCATAGAATGAAAGCCTGCCAGGCTCCTGGAAGAGAAAATGACAGAGCAGCACCTGGTGTAAATCAGGGAGGAGAAGAGAGGATGACTCTTCAGTGCAAGAGTATCAGCTGCAGACTGAAAGGTGCCCCAGCTCTGAAGCCCTCAGCACAGGAAAGATACGGGCCTGTTGGAGCAGGTCCAGAGGAGGGCCACAGAAATGATCAAAGGGATGGAACACTTCTATGAGGACAGGCTGAGAGAGTTGGGGCTGTTCAGCCTGCAGAAGAGAAGGCTCCTGGGACACCTTATTGCAGCCTTTCAGTACTTAAAGGGGGCTTATAAGAAAGATGGGGAGAGACTTTTTAGCAGGGCCCATTGCTATAGGACAAGGGGTAATGGTTTTAAACTAAAAGAGGGTATATTTAGCCTAGATGTAAGGAAGAAATTTTTTACAATGAGGATGAAACACTGGAACAGGTTGCCCAGAGAGGTGGTAGATGCCCCATCCCTGGAAACATTCAAGGTCAGGTTGGATGGGTCTCTGAGCAACCTGATCTAGTTGAAGATATCCCTGCTCATTGCAGGGGGGCTGGGCTAGATGACCTTTAAAGGTCCCTTCCAACCCAAACTATTCTATGATTCTATGATTCTATGTCTTTCATACTTGTACTTCATCCACTTAAGACTTAGTTTCCCTAAGATCAGGCATTGGCTACGTAAAGAAATCCAAGTCAACAAAAAAGAGTTTCGTATTATAGCATCTTACTTCAGGCTTCTGAATTACAGTCTGCTCACTAAACATGAATACACCCAGGCTGATCCAGCACCTGTTAGTCTGGGCTGGTAGAATCATTCCAGTCATGTAATTCTCCTTAATTCTTCCTCTTTAATTTTCCAATATTTCTTGCAGATGTCTGATTCTCCCTTCTTTACTTCCCTATTAATTTTTTCTATGAATGCTAACTTATTAGCAGAAATGAGTAAATCCATCATTGTAGTGTTGTAGAGAGACTTTGAGTTAATTTTATTAGGCAAACAACCTCTCCTGTGTATTTCCTATTGCTATCTAAGGCTGTTGCATACTCAGCATAGTGGTTTTTTTCTGACTTGTTGAACCTTCTTCCTGTATCATTCTGAGATCCTAAGCTCCTGATTTCTGATCATAGGTTCTCTGACATACAAGAGTGACTAAGAGTGAAAAAATGTGTCTAAGAGTTAAAAAGAGTGCTGCAAAGCCAAAGGGTCAAGATGAAGCGGACTTTAGGGGCATGGAACCAGATGCAGGTTTAATTTAGATTTCTGCAATCCAGAAATCACAGTCCCAAACCCACCTGAGAATAGGACTTGAGACTTACCAAGAGATTGCTATCAGAATCAAATTACAGAGGCTGTCTCTGCCTTGAATATCCCATAGTTTGCTTGTTAGGGCAGTTTCCTGAAAGCAGAAGATCATGAATACCTCTTTCTTTGGGCTTGAAATCTTGCATTTTGAATTCTACTCCAAAGACATGGGAACTAAAATGCTCTAGACACTTAAATGCTTATATCCTGTACTTGATGTACTGCCAAATACTTGTGTGAACATAATTATTAAAAAAAAAACCTTTGCTGTCCTATGCCCATATAAAAATTTCTTGCCTGAACGAGAAATAAAACTTTTACAAATTTTTTTTCTGTTTAATCTTGGCATCAACCTGTACATGAAAATCAACATCTTCACTGTGAGCTCAGTGATGCTCCAGTCCTCACAACTATATTTTTCAACTAAGCTTTCAAATCCAAAATAGAGAACTTCATGTACCACTATGGGACATATACCTGTAATGGGAGGACAAATTTTGCATATATGTGATTACGTTTCAAAAATATAACATAATGAGAAATTGAATGTTTAGGATTTCTTATTTGAAATACCTAGGATTATATAATGGCAAAGTACAATGCATGGTAACAATTTCCTTTTTTAAAGAAATGATTGGTTGCACAAATTTTTAATATGGTTTATTAAACTTTGTAAAGGCATCCCCTGTCCTCTGGAACCAAACTGAGCTGACAGTTCCAAAATCAAAGCATCTGCATGTATGTCCCTTGATCAGAGACTATTTCTACACTTAGAAGGCTTGCTTTACTTTATCCTGATGCAGAATCAATATCCTATTTTTGCTATTGCTACATAGCCATTCTTTAGGAAATAATAATAATACAGAAAATACGTACAAATTAATTCATCATGAACTAATGTGCATTTCCCTTGTCCAACCGATACACCTATGTGACCACTGGATTCTGCACATTATCTCAGACTGTTACAGACTTAGTTATTGCAGATACTGCCCCACTATCTGTTATGAAAAAATTCTGCTCATTTGTCATGAGCAGCCTATTCTCCTACGTGAAAAATTCTGAAATTTGGAGCTGTTAAAATTTAAAATTTTTCTAATAATAAATTGTTACTGAAATGGAAAACCTTAATGGTGACACTGTTCCTTTTGTTGTGTGCAAACAGGTGAGAGGTGAATGCAAGGTAACAGTTTGAAACTTAAAGAACAGAGAAACTAAGTCAGAAGTTGTAGCTTCTATTCTTTACACTGTTAACGAGACTTATTATATGACATTGAGAAACACACTTAGCTTCTCCATTTCCAAATCTGCAAATTAGATTAGTACTTGCCTACCTCATTCATTTGTCAGATGGCAAAGTCAATGATCCATGTGAACTGTTCAGCAATTTTTAGAGGAAAATCTTCTTATGCAAGTGTACAGCATAATCTGATATGAAGCCATAAACTTGCAGATAATCTTTCCACCAGAGATTTGATTTTGCTAGTTAATTTGATTACAGTAATTTGTATAAAATACCAAGACCACACTTGCTTCAATGTTTATGAATTATTACCTGCAATGGATGATGTTCAGGTGTTCATTCACATATATGTATCAGTGACTCCAGATGATAGTGCCATATAAGATTTTGTTTGTTTCTCATGGATGTTAGTTGGTTTTGTTCCTTCCTTTCAATCTTTTCTCAGATGCTAAGGTTAAGAAATAACTTTTTTTCTGCCCTCTGTGTGCCACATCAAAATGTTTCTTGCCCCATCCCACTGAAACTAGTTACCTGAAACTAGTAAAAAGGTTTTTATAAGAAACCTAGAGGCCATAGATTTCTAATGTCCTGTTGACAGCCAGCTCATTCCCTTTGTTGTGACAAGCATTCCTATTCAAAGACCTTAACGCAGGTAGCAGAGATAGGTACATAACACTCAGTTCAGATAAAACAATAATGAAACCTGTTGGTCAGAGGAAAAAGAAGATGGGGTAGGGTTATTTCTACTCCTCTACATACATAATTTAGAGGTCTGATTAGATCCAGAAATGCTATTAATGATCAGATACCAGCTAACATAACCTTCCCTTTTCATTTCCACATTTCCTTGTGTCTTTTTTGAATGTTAACCAATAATTTTTTCCTGAAGATACTGTTATTCCACTTCATTCTGTTTAAGTTTCCTCTTCAATTCCACCTGCAGGTGGGAGATTAGGAAAGATAACAAGAATTGCTTTTCACATTTTTAGAGCAATACCAACACTTGGAAGGTTTGGCTTCCTATCACCTTGTAATGAGGCTTGCTTGGTCTTGAAATTACATCTCTTCTGGTATGACATGACTTCAGACTAGGGTTTAATTACAAGGTATGCAATTGTTATTCATTAAAGTTAGGCTAAATATTTCCACAGAAGAGTGAGGAATTCTGAAGACCTATTTTCAAGTCCCTAACCCCTTTGATTGCTTTCTGTATACAAAAATGACAAAAAAAGGATATATATTTCCATATATTCCCTTGAAACCAAGGCAAGTCTTCTTGAAGATCATTTATCTGTATCATGAAGATAGGTAATTAACCCCATCTGAAACAGTTATTATTTTACTAGGCAACATTGTACCCTGCTCACCCTTTTTATCATCTATTAAGGAGAAGTGCTGTCAGCATGGTTCATCTCATACTCGTTCTATTCATAAGTGATAGAAGCTTGAACTCTGCAAATCAGTTCAGCTCATAAAAATGAGAGGCTGATAATAGGCAGGCATACAGCAAACATCACTGCATAAGCTTTTTGTGATATCCCTTGTCAAAGTTGTTCAGTGAAACACATTCATGGCAATTCAGTACATCTGCTTTATTTAAGCCCAAATATGTGTAGCCTTTCAGCTCCTGAAGTTCAGTCACAGGATTGTGTTCTTTCCTTTTTTCTATGTATTCTCTGTCCCTACAACATCACTAACGTCAGGAGACTTACAGATTTTTGTACAGTACATTAGGTAGAAAAAGAGCAAACCTTCCTAACTGCTTTCCCTGCACAGTTCCTATGTCTGGCATCAAATGACATGGTATCTAAAAAGTTTTGATTACTGTGCTAGTCAATTTATATTGTGGATGCTACTGTACATCTTCATTTTGTGAAGAAGCTTGGCTGGAAAAAACATCTCACTTTTAGTACTTGCTCTGGTTTTCCTTTGTAGTGTTCAAGATATGGAGAATTATCCAGGTAGTCTATATTTTAAAAGAGTAGGTTGGTGGTTTTGTTTGCATCACAGTTTTGGAAAGACTTTTTCTAAAGATTCCATAGGTTGTTTTGAGCTTGAACATCAAAATCTGTGCTAGATGTAATACAGCAGTTAATGGATGCCTTTGCCTTACCAACTGGTGCAGAGCAAAGAATGAGAGATCATGGTTTAATTTGCTGCTGTAATGGTTCCAGGACCATGACCCACCTCATGTCTTAACCAGCTGTGACACATATATATTGCCACTTGCCAACCGAAGGCACTGTGCATGTGTAGAGAAGTTCTGGAGGACCTTTCATCCTCGTTTCAAGTGGGCACCTCTAGCTAGAGCCCTGTTAGGTGGCTTCAGTCTTTGTTCCACCAGGAGGGAAATCACTTCGATGTCACCAGATATGTGCTCAAGTGAATATTGCACAATATTCACAATATTGCATGTATAAGTGCAAGGCAAATCTACAACTAGAAGACAACATCTAGCACCCTAAATAGCTAATGTAAGTGTACCAATTCTGCATCTTGGCTACTAATCTCCTGTGTAATAAAGGCATTTAAAAATATAAGAAACAAAACTCCTGGAAAATTGTCTTTTTTCATTACAGCAAACCCTCCAGAATGCTGCCAGACATCATAAATACATCCAGCTCTGCGCAAGGATCAAAAATATTCCAGAAGAAATTTACTGTTTCTAGACAAAGAGTAAAGATGGGATAAAAATATATTTAGCATTGTTTATATGAAAGTTAGATCACCAATAAAAGTGGTAGATTGAGCAATCCAGTACTATACCAACCTGAATATTGATAAGATTTTCAAACACTAAGTGAGCGCTAATAGTCCTACAAACCATAAGGTGTACTAAGCATTCACTGACCTTATCACAGATTATTTTTACTGCTGCAGTGGAAGAAACAACACCACTTTCCCCTCCTCTTTAGGCCTCCTTCCAGCTAAATCTGTAATATTTTCAGCATTGCCTATGTTTGGGACCAGGTGGACTAATGACAGATTTTAATTATGTCTCAGTGTTAAAGATATATATTCTTGTCGTGGTTTAACCCCAGCCAGCAACTAAGCACCACGCAGCCGCTCACTCACTCCCCCCCCACCCAGTGGGATGGGGTAGAAAATCGGGAAAAAGAAGAAAAACCTGAGATAAGAATGGTTTAATAGAACAGAAAGAAGAAACTAATAATGATAATCATAACACTAATAAAATGACAACAGCAATAATGAAAGGATTGGAATGTACAAATGATGCACAGTGCAATTGCTCACCACCCGCCGACCGACACCCAGCTAGTCCCCGAGCAGCGATTCCCCCCCCCCCTTCCCAGTTCCTACACTAGATGGGACGTCCCATGGTATGGAATACACCATTGGCCAGTTTGGGTCAGGTGCCCTGGCTGTGTCCTGTGCCAACTTCTTGTGCCCCTCCAGCTTTCTCGCTGGCTGGGCATGAGAAGCTGAAAAATCCTTGACTTTAGTCTAAACACTAGTGAGCAACAACTGAAAACATCAGTGTTATCAACATTCTTCACTTACTGAACTCAAAACATAGCACTGTACCAGCTACTAGGAAGACAGTTAACTCTATCCCAGCTGAAACTAGGACAATTCTCCAAATGAAATTCCTTTTCCATTGTTCCCTTTCCACTAGGAGACTCTCCTCATACCATATTAAAATTGAAATAAGAAGTAAAAAATGGAGGGTTGATTACCTCTTATTTTTTTGTCATGTCATAGTCCATTCTGTTAACTCTGAGAAAATAAAGAAAAAAAAATTAGCTTTAATCATACTGGCAGTCAACAGCTACATTTTCTAATGCTTTAATCTCTACTGGTTCATTCCTTCATTAAGTATAGCATTAAGGCACAGTACCTCTACTGTTATAGTGACATAATTCCATAGATTAATGTCATAGTATAGGAGAAAGGAAGAGATCTTAATAAAAACTTTCATAAAGTTTCCAAAAGAGGGAGGTTGCTGAAGACTTCATCACATTACAAGTTAAAAATCTCTACATGTATGACCAACCACAGATCAAGGCAGGCACTATGATTAGATATTTTGAAACTTTCAAATTGCAGATTCTAGGCAAGTGACAAAAGTCAAACATTAAACTCCAGCATATTAGAAAAGGCAAGAAAATTAATCATCTAGATTGAAAAAACATTGAAAGAGAAGAAGGTGATGAAGTTATTTCACCTTTGTGCAATAACCCCTTGCTTAGTATGCACATCTACAGTAGGAGTAATTGTTTCAGACGATGTGAATGCATAGTTTTCATTTCCCTAAAAAAATGGTAGTTTGGTAATTCAAAGGTGGGATTTTGTTCAGCTCCACCCCCCACTCCTTTTCCATCCTGTTGACATCATTGTTCTATTCTATGTAAAAAATTTACATAGTCATTAAAATAGAAAAGTAGTTTCTTTGTCCTACTGGATCAAGTGTTCATCTGGAAGTTTAAACACATGGATCACCATCTGCCACTCAACCAGGCAGACAGACTCAGAAAACCTTGGTGGTTGAGGTACTGTCTGGGTAGGTAGAAGGCTTGTGTATTTATGTACCTACCATCTGGGAAGGAAAATAAATGTGTTTCTCTGCTGAGCAACTTAACTGAGGTGTGGGATAAAAGGGGAATGTCTTTCTCCTGTTGAGTTTAAGACTTGCCCTCTCCTCCAATCAGAAAGGTGGATAATTTCACCAGTACTGTTTTGTAGACTCAAAAATCTAAGATGTTACACATGTAAAAAAACTTTTTTTGAGTGCTTATGTAGATTCTGTTGCTGATCTATGTCATGTGACCACTGAAAGATGATCTGTTGCATAAATATATTAATTTAATTTACACAGATCACCAAGAAAGAAATGAGCAGGATGGCTAAGTGTCCTGGTTTAACCCCAGACGGCAACTGAGCACCACCCAGCCATTCGCTCACTCCCCCACTCCATGGGATGGAGGAGAGAATCAGAAGGGTAAAAGTGAGAAAACTCATGGGCTGAGATAAAGACAGTTTAATAGGTAAAGTAAAAACTGCGCATGCAAGCAAAGCAAACCAAGGAATTCATTCACCACTTCGCATCAGCAGGCAGGTGTTCAGCCATCTCCAGGAAAGCACGGCTCCATCATGTGTTTCCCCTTACTTGCGAAGACAAATGACATCATTCCGAACATCCCCCCTTCCTTCTTCTTCCCCCAGCTTTGTATGCTGAGCATGTCGTCATATGGTCTGGAATGTCCCTTTGGTCAGTTGGGGTCAGCTGTCCTGGCTATTCTTCCCACCAATTTCTTGTGCACTGCTTGCTGGCAGAGTGTGGGAAACTGAAAAATCCTTAACTTAGGATAAGCATTACTTAGCAACAACTAAAACATCAGTGTGTTATCAACATTGTTCTCATACTAAATCCAAACCACAACACTATACCAGCTACTAGGAAGAAATTGACTCTGTCCCAGCCGAAACCAGGACACTAAGGAAAATCCACCTCTTCACAGATACCCGAGAGTTGTAAAAAACAATGTCAGCTCAGATAAAAAGTGTAAAAATATAAGAACTGACTTGTCATGTGATGCTTTTGGTTACAGATTTTCCATGATTCACCAAAACCTGCTGCATAAAAATGCAATTGGCCATGTTGGATAAGGGTGAGTGATATAACAAGATACAGTAAGTAGCCCAAGGCCTGACTGTTGGTGTATTTACTGAAACATTTTGCAGCATGACAGACAAAGCTGAACTAACTGTGATTTAGCAAGCTCAAAGTAACCCCAACAGCAAGACTTGGTGATATGACTAAAGCATATGTTATAAAAGCCTGCCAGAGACACTGCGTGTCAGTATGGGCCAAACATTATGCCACTGCGGTCTGCACTACTGAGGGGAAAACTAGCGCAAATATGTTTACTGGAGTGAGAAATTCCACCATGGGATGATGAAACACAAAAGGCTTAGTATCTGCAAGTTGGGGTAAGGGGAATGACAGGTGCTTTTAGGAAATTGAAAGGAAGGTGGAACTAGGCCATAACCATAGCACTTCACAGCACAAACAGGTTCCTATCCATGGGGGGTGTGATCACAGTAGAGCCGATACAGTCACCTCTAAAACTATCTGACATGGATCCTGTCAAAAAAGCAGTATTTGAGAGAAGAGAATATGGAAAGAAAATTGTGCTGGACTCTGGTTATCCCTGACTGACAGCACAGTTCATCATGCTTTCCACACAGCTGTGAGAAAAGGTATCCTTGATATGGTTCTGATTTATGCCAGTGGACAAAAAAGCTGCCTACAGATGCACAACTAGAGGAATGCAGAATTACCTTTTTACCAGCGCTGGCCCTGCTGGCCATGTAGCAGGACTGGCCAGATACACGGACAAGGGTTCAGTGCAGAAGGCTCACTGCCACATGGCCTAAAGAAGAAATGAAAATACATCTAGCAAATCTGCAGCAAGGAAATATTGGCCCTTGAAACCAAAAAAAAAAAATTCTATAGGAGATAGCGGGTTAAAATTTCCTGTAGACAGTGTAAAGAAATTGTCTTCTGTACAGTTATCAGTTGTCAGGGGCTAGTCGCAGAGCTTTATTATTAATCTTAGGTATTGGCTATTTTCTTTCCAAAGGTATCAGTGTGGATAAACACAACAATGAAAGTGTCTTTCTGCTTGAGAGGCAATTCTTTTAGAAATAGGTAGATGGATGGGTGACACAGGTGTCTTATACCTCCACAAGCTTATATTTAGAGCTAACATAATACTGAGAGAGTGCAGATGCTAAAAGTATTCCAGCTCTTGACTCCCAGTTGTTGAAAGAGGAATAGGAGGCAGACATCAGTATTTGAATGTAAAGCATCTCCAAACAAATTCAATTCTATCTGAGTAATTTTCCTTCAGAATTTTTTAACTATTAATATCACATTGGTAAACACAACTAGGTTTCACAAATGACTAATAACATGAAGGGGCAGAATAGCATTAAGTGAAATGGTCTTTAATGACAAATCTATTATTATTCTGGGACCTATCTCACCAATTGTTATTAATATTTCACCACCTCTATTTAGCAATGAAAGAGCAGAAAATGGATTAGAGCTCCTGACCAAAATAAAGTTAAGCTGATGTAAAAAAAAACTGTCAGAAGAAAAAATTTGAAAACCCAGTATTAATTCCCACGGAAGAACTGCCAAAGGCATATTTCAAATTCTCAAACACAGGTGGAAAATACACTGCACGTTTTCAGTTTTGGCAATATGAAAATCCCACAGAAATAGATTGATTATTTCAATATGAAACAATATCTTCAGGCTTCCTTCTTATCTACTCTTCTGCAGCAGCTACCACAGCATTCAATGAGAAGAGAAACACTGTGATTTTCTTTTTCTAACTTCATCAATTTTAATATTTTCTCTTATTATTATGTCTATTAGACCTTTCTGTCAATGCTCAAAGTTGGCTTTCACACTCTTGTTCACAAAGCTCTGAGTGAAAGCATTGTGCTGTTCAAAACCTTTTAGATCTACTGCCATCAGCTTCAACACTGAGCTTCAGTATTCCAAGGAGATGTCCTTGTAGACAACTATATCTCTAATACCACATCACACTGTGTTATAGTTCTTGACATTTTTTGCTCCAGAGAGGATGCAGATCAGATTAATGGAGTCACTGAAAGTGACGGCTGGAAGACACTGCCAGGTGTAATTGAAGAAGGACCACGTATATTGTCCATATTAAGCCAGCAACAGTTTTTTACCCAAGAACCTCTGCCAAGTTAAAACATAGGTGACAGTCAGGAAAAAAACATATCTGAAATTTTAAATATTGTTGCTATTGTTCTCTGCAAACTGCTGTAAGACTGTGATGGTCTCCCTTCAGCTTTAGCTCTAAGAAAATGAGTCAGCTGTGAGCACTGAGAAAACAAAAAAAATATATAAATCATGGTGCTTAGCTGCAGAAGAATGCCAGTAGCATCAAGGAAGAAAGGTAAGTCATGTCTCTTCCCCATGAAAACTTTTACAGCAGCAGTGATATTAAGGAGGGTTTATCCTATGAAGCTAGTTTCTGCATCACACAGTCTTAAGGAGACCCCCTGTGACAATGTGGCTTTTGAGCATCATGGGTTAGCTCCCTCCAGGTGCTTGCAGCTGAAGGCAGTCTGAGCATCCCAGGGGTTCAGGGGATGCAGTCTCCCAGGCTGCATGGGTTTAGCAACTGTTACCTACCAGTTCCTAGAAAATACTCCAAGACCCCTATCAGGCACTAGCTGCAGACATCATGCAACAATATCATGTCAAATGCACTTCCTTATACTTCTCAGCATTTCCCATTGGTTACCAGCAAATACTCCTGTTAAATGTGATTACACAATTTTCCTTCATCCACTGTGGCTAGACTGTGTAGCAGCAAAACAAGCTGTTGACACAGAACTAGAAGTCCTCTTTTTGGATTGTCCTTTTCCTTCTGATCTGTATTTCAAAATGTCTATCGCCCAGACTTAAGGCAGCAATGAATGATGCATACTACTTACCACATAAGACTGCCAAAACCTGGCTCCATGTACAAGCAATCATGAGCAGCAGCCACTTCTGAAGAGCAATGCAAAGACCTTTAGTAAGGCTTACCTCTCTCTCTGCCAATTGTTTAGGAGTCTGGTGGCCCCGTACAGTAGGCACCCACCCCTGCTGCTCCTAGCAATGTCTGAGCTGTGGCAGGTTTTCAGGCTCCTTTATCAAATTTGAAAAGGAGGGAAGGAGATTATGAAAAATAAATTCCATACTGTCCTAGGCTTAGGTCAACATGTCAGAGAGGACAGGCTGCCAAGTTTCAAAGAAGCTGGGTCATTCCTTAGAGATGACCACATTGTCTGAACTCACTTCTTCCTGGGTTGTACATTGAAGATGTACCTCTTGGAGACCCTGGTGTAGATAGTTATGTCACAAGAACATAACCCTTACCTTTTGCTTGAATTTCAAATGTAAAAGCACTGTTTCCTCCTTAGGAGATCACATTTCCAAGAAACACATACCAATTTGCCATGTATCTCATCTGCACCATCAAAAATGGATTTCAGACAAACATAGACTGTACTACTGTAAATGCCATGCTGTTACAAAGCTGTTGCCAACAGTTGTACCATTAAACTGCATTATATTGTTGAAAATGAAAAAGCTATAAATAAAAATGAAGGAAAGGTATACACATTTACTTCCATCTAAAAAAAAGCAACAGCTAATTTTTATAGTGGTCTCAGGGAAAATAAAAGAGCTGTAGGGAAAGGCAGCGATCACATTCAGCTTGTTACTTGATAGTCTGAAGACCCAAACTATACATGTCAGAACAATTTCAAATCTTGTGTTGCATCATTAGTGGAAAACAGTAACAGTATGACTGATTTTCTTGAGCCACAAACAAATAAGCCGTTTCCATTATATACAACGTGTTAGGTAATGGGGCACCTATTGGTGAATATTGGTGTGAAAAGTGCATTCAGATACTTCTGTAGCAAAATTTCTCTCTCTAGTGCCTATAAATGTGTAGTGACATTGACCACATTTCCTCTGGAACTGCAGTAAAAATGGCTGAGAATATAAAACTTTGTGTGTGGGTCATAGTAACATTATTTATTCTTTTGCCTTACTTTGATGCTAACTGGATGTCTTATATTCAGAAAAGTTGACCACCCAATAGTCTTCCCAGTTGCCTCAGCCCTGGGTTACATCTATGAAGACGCATTATCAATGTTGTCCATAGGAAGCAGAATGTCTTCTAGCAATGGTACCTGATATGCAAACAGCTGGCACTTAGGGACACGGTTTAGTGGTGGACTTGGCAGTGGTAGGTTTACAGTAGGACTCAGATGATCTTAAAGGTCTTTTCCAATCTAAATGATTCTATGACTCTATGAATTGTGGTTATCTACGAATAAGCTATGATTAAACAAAGAGGACAACTATAAAAGTAAAGAAAAACAAGATCTGACTCTCTGTCCTTGTGTGTTTCCTTTCTTTTTTTCTCCCTCTTCCTTATCACTTTCTTTCTAACTTTCCTTGTCTTTTCCTTATTTTTCTTTAATGTCCTTTTCGTTCACCTTGCAGTTTTTCATGTCTTAGATGAAGTGATTTCTTTGCTGGGTAATGGAAGTGGTATGTCTTTTGTCAGAATCATTATATATAATTAATATAATTAAATGTAGTGACATGTCATATATATTGTTGAACTAAATAACAATTAATAGCTGGAGGAAAACTTTGAAAACCATCTCATATGAAAAGTTTCTGGGATTATTTCTTTGAAGGGATTTTCATGAACCATCAGTTACTTTTAGTGCAAAGTTACAGAGTTAATGGTACAATTAAGTCATTTGAAGCCATGGAGTAGAATGTGAAATGTCTCGCTCAAATTTTATTATAGAGAATATACATAACAGGCTGTATTGGCAGTCCTGCTGAATTTACTTTGTTCTTTCATTCAGCATTAATAGCAAAAATATCTCTCTGCTTTCTTCATCCAATGTATGTAACTTTGCCCCAAAATGACTTGCAGTTGCTTTTGAAAGCATGGCTTCTCGCTTCTTTGAAAGCCCTTTTTTTGGAAAGTTCGTTTCACTAGTGCAGACATGAATGAAAATTGAGCATTTTATAATTTGGCTTTTTAGCTGACATTGAGCTCCAATAAGTAGACATTCTCAGCACCATTAAAGAATATGCAGTGTCAAATTCAAAGATGCAAATATTGTGCTGTACCGTGGATTTCCTTGTACTCTGAGTTGCTTGTATTGTACTGTAGTGTAATGCTATTGTATTGTATGGACTTTCTTAACCCTGCCTTCCCTCAGTATGTGTCTGACTGTGGTGTTATAAGTACATACTAAAACATCATAAGGAGGCAAAAGTTAAATTAAATAGGGGATGTATACACTTTATACCTAAGAGGAAGTTGATCAAAGAGGAGGAATTAAAAGCCATCAAATTACAGATCAAGAGAACGTTGGCAGTAGAGGAAACAGGACCAATACAGACTGTTTTGACTTATCAGACTAATAGGCAATGCCAAGTGTAGAAAGAGGAGGAGATGAGACTTCAAAACTCTAGGGAAAACACCTGAAGAATTGGTAGGAAAAATGCCAAAACATTGCAAGTCAGCTGTCACAAAAGCACTTTAGAGAAAGACGAAATTTAAAGAAAATCAGAAGTAGCCCTACAGAGGATAAAACATGCATGCCAGAAAGTTCCCATCTCTGCTGCTGTGGAATAAAAAGTGGGTACACACCCACTTCTATGCATGCCAAGCTCACATTTTATGTAGGATAAAATGCGAGCTTGGCATTCATAGAAGTGGTCTAAGTAACTCCTGACTTATGCCCAACGATCATAGTCTGCCAAAACACGCTACAGTGGCAGCTACTGGTCTTTGTAGCCACATCCTTCTTGCAACACCTACATACAGGTTAGAAAGAGCCTGGTGGCAGGCTGTCCATGACAGAAGGCAATTAACTGGATTTTCATATCAATTTAGATGACCAGAATGAAGCAAAGCCAACAGATTAAAAATTACCCCCTTGATATTTCTGTTTGCATCATTTTATAATCAACTAAAGCAAGGGAAAACAATCCCCCTTCTACTCAGCAACAGGGTTGTATAAATTGTGGGTGTGGTAGAGGTGAGTTTCTCAAGTTATTATTCAGGATTGACTTTATCAGGGAATTCTCTCAGACTATTAACAACTTGTCCTTCCTTAGAAACAAGAAGGACAAGTACCTTGGTTGAGCACTGTCTGTATTTCTTTTAATTGCTTGCTATGGGCATTATTTCTTGAACTGCCTTTAATATCTATTGGCTGGGTTTTCAAGGAGAACAATGACGTCCAACATACCCTTAAGGTATAAATGAAACCTATTAAAACCAAAGAAATGGGTCACTGTAAGTTTCTTCAGTATGAGCCAAATTCCCTGCCGGTGCAAATGGGCATCTGTTCCATTCGCCAGTTGGATTAAAGGACCTTTAGTTTTCATAATTTTGTACTCCATGAAAAATATTGTTGATTCACAAAAAAAACTCTTCTTCAAATAAAAATGTGTCTAGTTCCATTTGCAACTTGATTTCATGGCTTTAGGTGTAAGATGAATGTGTAAATTACTATGTCTGGCTTAAACAATAATGTCTACGTGCATCTACATTTTAGGAAGCTAACTAATATTGCTGACCAAAAGTAAGTTTATTGGCACATGAGGGATCTAAGCAGTCAGACAGAAATTTTGTGGATCAGTCTGAAGAGCTGAGATGCCTAAGTTGCACTGGAGTTATAGTTTAGCTGATTAAATGCTGATTTGGCTCTAGGCTCTGACTCCTAATGTCACAGTGGCAAGCCAATTTCCTGACTGCTCTACATCACCATAGCTCCATTAAAATCGATGTATGAAGTTAATAGACTTTAACTTAGTACTGACCTAGGCCAACATTTTTATAAGAACTGGTTTGAGTGAAGGACATCCTAATTAATTATACACAGATATGAGCTGTTTTTACATTGTTAATGAATGCAACCCTGATTCTGTTCCATATTTCAAAATATATTACCTCTTTTTCTTCCTTAGACGAGTCCATTTTTCACAAACAGCTGATACAACTTCTTTTCACCATTAGGGAGTAATCCATCAGCACCTATGGCAAGCTAAACAGTGGGCTAAATACAAGTATAAATCTTTGCAGTACTGGAGTTTTCACACTGTGTATCACATAAATGTATTTAAAACCACAGACTGCCCTTGATCTGCGGGCAGTTTCCCATCAACTTCCCTGGGAGCCTCACATGTAAATCATTCTATCTCTGCTATTACTACCACAATCATTTAACAGTATAACATGGCTGTGAAATCCAGGATATTGAGTTCCCAAGCCTTGAGTTAAAATGCCATGAATGTTTAGTCATCATTTTTTTTTAAATAAAAATAATTTTTTTATTTCAGCTGTACCTGTACTCTCCTAAAACACTAAGCAAAATACATAGGAGCATGCGTTGAATTGAAACAGATGTATTCCAATATGCTAAACTGCAAAAGAAAGAGAAATAAACAGTAATAAAAACTCTGTCTGAAATTCATTTCACAGGTCTGCAAAATCAATATACATACAAAATATTGGAACTAGCATATTGGTTGTTTGTTTGTTTGTGGGGGGAATTTTTGAATGCAATGCAGCGTTGGATACATCCAAGAAACCAGAACTCAATACAGAGCACACTTGTTGTATCAGTTATTATAAAGCAGTTGGGCAGAGTGTTCTGAAAAGGATCTAGATCGAATGCTGATACCAAAGTAAATAAATTTTTTTACAGCAGAGTTTTTACTTCATCAAGAAAATTTTGTCTGGCCTTGCAAGATATTCTACAGGTGACTTGAACAACTAATAAATACACTCCATCACCTATACAATTCATTATCTGACAACTTACCCCTGGGTCCTTGAACTCCTGTTATCTGTTGGTATCCTTCTACGTATTTATCTCTTCTCTCTCTACTAAGATGACCTTAGGAGAATTCAACAACAGGCTTTGCATATATTTTAAAAGAAAGGTATGATAATATTTTCATTTATGTAATTAAATTATAAGTTTATTTTCTTTTTTCATTTGCGTTGTTCAGAAGAGGGTTAATCTTTCAAGTTGATAACTAAAACTTTCAACACAGAGAGAGATGCAATTACACAGAAGTGATAGAAAATAAAATCTACTTTTGTTTGGAAATCTTAATCAAAAACAGAGGACTTCTAATTTCCAAACCTCACTGACTATCCTAAACCTACATCAGGGCTTTGTTTTGGTGGAATAAAGAGGAAAGGAACTAAAGATAAGTGGTTATGAAAGTGCAGCAATACTGCGTGGAAGAGAATGAGGAACAGCACTGTCACAAAACAATGCTCAAAGCAAAACCTTAGAAAGCATCCTGCATAGAAAGATGCCTAAGAAGTTCAGCACAGAGTATTATAAACAGAAAAGGAATTCTATTTAAATAAATATATGCATTTCTTTCTAGAATTATAAAGTGTGCAGGTGTCAAATGCTAGGAAGAGACAAAACAATGTTATGCTAGCCTTTTCTAGAATGAAAGAAAAAAATAGCAGTGCCTAGATTTGTTAGAAAATATCTACTGCCTTTCTTCTGGAGTTTATAGTCTTGTTCACTGAAGTCTTACTCAGTTATTACAGCAGACTTGCAGAGTTCCAGGGCTACCATACACCAAGGTTTCCACGCAGTTTAGCCTTTCTTCCTGGCAAAAAGAAAGAGTATACATTTGTCTGGGCGTTCAGAACAGGTTACTGGCATCTTTAAATCCTAAAGAAATGGAGACAAGACATGCACAATAGAGCTGACATGTCCTGGCTATGTCTGATTCTCTTGGTATATACTATCGCATACTTGCTTATATATTACTTTCTTGGAATCCTTTGTTAAATATGACAGCTGAGTCAAACTCACACTACAATAACATTGTGATTTTAATTATTTATTTTTTCAACAACTTATTTATGAGTTAAAGCACAAGACAGACAAGAAGGAGGAAAAATGGTCAACTGCTGAATTTCTTTGATGCAAGAATTATTAGGAATATAAAGGAAGAGTTTATTCTCCAAAAAGATTATGATTTAACTGTCATTCCAAAATATTGGTGCAATAGTATGTAAGACTGAAAGGTAAAGTTTCTTTAAGAAGGACAGGGAGGGTTCAAAAAAAATTAGCTGAAATGAAGAGGGAATTGGACCTAAGTATTAAATTATTTGGGTAATAATAAAAAGGAAATAGAAAAGATACACTAGCGGGAATCTAAAACAGAAAACCAGGAGTAACTGACATATTGCTCATGACACAATAGGATATTTTAACTGTTTAGATATCTCAAACACAGCAGATGCAGATCAAAGTCTGTCCATAAAGTTTCTGGAAGAATTCTGAAACAGAAGGTAGGCAAAAAAGTTACAGAGAAGGTTCTACTTTATCACTATATCTGATATCCAAAAGCTGAAGTTTTTATCATAAGTATGAGTTAGCATCTGAAGATGGATTGCAAATTCTGTAAAGGTGACCATGAAGTGATAGAGTTCACGATTCTTAGGAAAAGAGGGAAGGTAAATAGGAAAATAGAAAACATAAAGCTTCAAGATGTCATATCAAAATAAACTCAAAAATTGTTGTGTAAACTTCATGGGAGGCATGGAAAGGATAATTCAGGAGAAGTGGTTACTCTCTAAGAAATGAGTCTAAGGCCATAAATTACAGTTACCTCAAAGATGAGGAAGGATAAGTGTAGCAAGAACAAAATTGTGAACTCTTCATTGACTTCATACACAAGAAGGAAGCACATAACAAACTGTCGTGGTTTAACCCCAGCCAGCAACTAAACACCACGCAGCCGCTCACTCACTCCCCCCCACCCAGTGGGATGGGGGAGAAAATCAGGAAAAGAAGCAAAACCCGTGGGTTGAGATAAGAACGGTTTAATAGAACAGAAAAAGAAGAAACTAATAATGATAATGATAACACTAATAAAATGACAACAGCAATAATGAAAGGATTGGAATGTACAAATGATGCGCAGTGCAATTGCTCACCACCCGCCGACCGACACCCAGCCAGTCCCCGAGCGGCGAATCCCTGCCCCCACTTCCCAGTTCCTATACTAGATGGGACGTCACATGGTATGGAATACCCCGTTGGCCAGTTTGGGTCAGGTGCCCTGGCTGTGTCCTGTGCCAACTTCTTGTGCCCCTCCAGCTTTCTCACTGGCTGGGCATGAGAAGCTGAAAAATCCTTGACATTAGTCTAAACACTACTGAGCAACAACTGAAAACATCAGTGTTATCAACATTCTTCGCATACTGAACTCAAAACATAGCACTGTACCGGCTACTAGGAAGACAGTTAACTCTATCCCAGCTGAAACCAGGACACAAACAAAAACAAATTTTTGTTATTCAAACAGGTAGCACAAAAACATACAGGGTTGCAAAGGCCAAGTCAAAAAGGTCAAATGTCATTAAGCAAGCTGAAATCTACGAGAACATGTTAATGACAACAGGGAAGAACTCTCTATGTACGTAGAACCAAAAAATTGAAGTCTTATCATATTTAAAAAGGGAAAGTTACTAAGAAATAAGGGTCAGAAAGTTGAAATGTGTTTTGGTTTTCAACATTAGTTTGCACTAAGAAGATATTTATGAACAAGTGGCAAACACAATAAAATATGAAAGTAGTATCATAGATTGTAGGAGAAAGCCCCCACATTTTAAGAATCTGGGAGATGACAAATATATAAGCTACAGCCAACACAGATATGTGGAGAACAAATCATGTCAAATCAGCCTAATTACATCCTGTATCACAGGGAAGAGGCACTGGCAATCAAAACAGTTCTGACATATTTATTAAAAGGTTTAACACAAAGAAAAAAACATTAAGACCATGTGCAATGAATACTCTCGAGAGCTGAATTGCAGAAATGCAGACTGAAGGACAACTTCTTGAGCAGTAGCTCCTAAAAAGAAAGTCTAGGGATTATATAAACTGTTGAAAGTGTTAACAATTTCAAGAAATGACAACATCATCCTATGAGGATAGCCCAAAAGATATGTGAAATAATCCCTCTCGCTGTTCAGAACTGGAAGAGCCTTCACTGTAGCATTTTGCCAAGCTTTGAGCTGTCACCTAAGAAAAAAATATGAATCTCTTCAGGGAAGTTCAGAAGAGAGCAATAAGAGTAATCAGACACCATAACTCAAAAGAGAGCTCGACTGGATAAAGCCTGTCCGGCTTTGAGAGAAAAGGTAGAACAATCAATGTTCTCAAAGCATGTAGTAGAAATCAAAGAGAAAATGAAATAGTATTTTCTCCTTTCCAACATAGAAAAAGAAGTATAACGTAGCAAGTTCAAGGTTAGATTTCAGGGCAGACTGCATAAAGAAAGAAAAGGACAGCAAAGCATAGAATAAACTGTCTGGAAGTCTTCGTCTTTACAGGTTTCCAGCAATAGGCCAGATGAATATCTGCCAGAAAGAAAATAAGTACAGCTAGAGAAGTGGACTAACAGTCCCCTTCTATTTCATTTTCCTTCGACTTTGTTCTACTGAATCTGAACCTCAGCCTCCTACACCTGGTCTGGTAATGAAACAATTTTAAAAACACCTGAGGTTCTACCACTGCTCTACCTCTAGTTGCAGAGCACAGCTGTGGACAGAGCACATCATTCTCTGGGAACATTGCTTAACAGTAAGCTGGTTTGTTCACATTCGCAATAATTAGAATAAGAATTTGGATTTCATTCTACTAAAATGTAGAAACTATTTATCTGCTTTCAGTGTTTATGAGGAACATAACCAAATAGCTGAAAAACATTCACCTTTTCTTCTTGAAGTCTAGTTAAGTTTTCATCTAGCTCCTGCTGTCTGTCTTCTCCAGGTTTCCACATTTGCTACATTGTCAACACTAACAACAAGAACAATAACCCTTAACATAGTAAGAGTATCACGTGTCTACAGTCGAGTTTGTGTTTATAATTGATTTTCAATATATGTACATCACTATATAACTTTTAATTTTTCAACTTTAACACTCTGACAGAAATAGGACTTTATGAAGGTAGAATGGAAAAACACCTGGACAGTTTTATACTTCTGTTTCTGCTTTTAGAAGGATGAGCATACATTTCCACTGACACCAGAAATCTGTGATTGGAAATGACACTGGAAATCATGAATGACCAGAATCATCACCTGTTCCCAAAGTGAAGCTTGGCTTCCTAGACATCTAACCCTTTGGTGAAACTCTATTGAAATCAGCAGAGCTATCCTTCCTAAAGCTGGACTAACACCATAGAGTCAGAATGATTAACAAAAAAGGATTTACCACTAAACAGCAATGCCTTAAACAGCTTTAGTATTAGCAATTCTGACGATTCAGTATTCCTCAGCCAGGGTTGTGTAGGATAAGGACAATCATATCTGCATGATATATTATTGCACCATTAAGTAGATGTGAAGCATCCATCACTGGCCATCACTAGAACAGGATATGGAAATCACTGAACCATTATTCTGTTCTGGAACAACATTTCTTACGTGCCCAAGCTCTCGAGCACCTGACCTTCAGCAAACAGTTGCATAAACAATAAACTCATGAGTAAATGTTTGCAGAAGTGGCACAGAAGAAAATTGACAGTTTTGGTGACAAATTTCCACTCTTTACTAACGTATAAACATGTTTATAAACATAACAAACTGAAGCTTCAGTACAAGCTGCTATTATAAAGCCTGTCTTCCTGAGGACTTTAAAATAGTTTTTGCTTATTAACATAAACCAAAAGAAGTGAACACTATGTTGCTGTAATGTGTTGTAACACATTGCAGAATAATATGTTATTGCGCAATGCTACAGGGTGATCTCGGATTCTTAATGTGAAATTGCTACTGATGTTATTGAAAAACTTAATTTCCCCATCTTAATTCCAGCTCTAGAATGATTTGTGTTCTTCTGTGGTCACAACACACACTGATGTGTTGTGGAAATGATCTCACACTTTTGTAATGTCCTTTCAAGAATCATAGTAGTACCATAAGATACATCATTCCTAATGGTCAGTGCCTGACAACAAGAATAGACCTTATTCATTAGATAGGCTCTATTAGTGGATTTTTATTGTTTGGGGTATCAGCTGTGAGTAGTAGAAGTGAGAAGAGAACATTTTCATAGTAAAACAGTTATTCCAAAAAAGGAAAATTTATTCCCCCAAGCAAAGCTTTGCAATATCATTACCTCATTTTAAGCTTTTATAATTCATTTTGAGTCAAGTAATTATTTACATGAGTTCAGATTTCACATAGAACTATAGAGTTGTTCTTCAGTTGTCAGGGACATTTTTAGGCGTTTTCCCCCTTTCAATTTTCTCAAAGTTTGAGTAGCCTGCCTCAGAACCTTTACAATAAGATAAAGAGGGAAGAAAATAACCAGCACAGAACAGGTGAAATTTTTGAAAGTAGTCCCTGTTGGGTTTACTCAGCTCACACAGATGAGTTATCCCAAAATGCCTTGGAAAATCAGGACTTCCTTGAACTTCAACAATGTCTTTTACTTATAGGTTAGTCATTCACTGACAGCAGAAGCATTTACCCTCTCAACGTATCCTGACTATTCTTGACTGATGGAAGAAGATTTTAAATTTTGCTGGGAGTTAGATAAATCTCCTGGGATCTCCTGAATCAAAGGGAAAGCAAATGTGCTCTCCATTTAGTCCATAGGTTCACTGAACGTGTTTTGCTAAAGCTAAGGATTTTGCCAAATGAGTGAAACTTAACTGTAAGTGCCACTACCAACCTAACATGGCTGCAATTAGTTCCTACTTTCAGAGGGATATTCATAGCATTGGCTCTCTACATTGGTGCAAGAGAAATACAGACTGGCTAGATAGTTCAATATTTATTTAATTTTGTCATGCAAAAACTGTGGGCCCGTGGCACGTATAACCTGCACTTACAGAAAGAGAAGCTGTTCCTCTGGGCTTTTAAAAATTACTCCAGAAATCAAAGCCAGTCTTGCTTCTTTTGTTGTTAATGAATCTTAGCAACTACTTAAATCTTGTGGTGAAGTAAATGCAATTTGCTACCTTGCTGTTGCATGTTCTGTCCTGTACGTATTAGCATTACTGACTTCTGAAGCAGAACAAAAGATAGTTAGACAACATCACATAGAGGAACTTAATTTTGCTTCCCATCTTTCACTCGCCTCTGGCCGTGGATTGCTGAAACTGTAGCTTAAAATCAGTATCAGAAAGCTTTTGTTCAATTTTCATATTTAGATTTTATAAATGTTCTGAAATGATTACCAAATTGATTTAAGTTTCCACGCGATCTCTGATTACTTTCCTAAGCTCCTTTCCCACAGGAATTGAAGATGAAAGTAATAGATGAGGTACTCTTCAAATTGAATTCCACTTTCCAAAAAAGTTTTCAGTGAATAAGTTCCAAATGAAAATACAGTGTTACTATTAAATCCTTGGCTTTTGCTGACATATATGCTTCTAAAGAAATGAAATCAATGGGACAAGTATCAAGACCTTATAATTTTGTCCTCCATTTCCATTGTATTGTTAGGTTATCAGTCATCTGTTTACTAGTCAGACACAAGTAAAATAAAATAAATAAAATTAAAGTAAAAATAAATAAATAATTAAAAAATAAATAAAATAAAAAGTAATCTTGAAACTAGAAGAAGCACAATGCTACCTATCTGAGGATGATTTTTTTTTCAGCATATTTCTCTTTTCTTAGCCTCATTTTTTCCCATTACTGATCCTAAATATTTTCAAATTTGATTCATGGATTTCCACATGGGAAGGCATTTGGGCTTGTATAAAGCCTCATTAAAGTCAATAGATGTCCCTGGGCATACTAGATTCTGTCTACATCAAGCTCCTTTTTGGATTAGTTTCTTGGAGCAAATATCAGTGTTTTCAACTTTGTATGCCTAAAGCAAGTCATTTATATAAAAGTGGCACAATTTCCAGGACTGACAACGAAACACATCCAGGAAAGCTGATGTTAACAGCAAATGATTTTGAAAAAGGTGGGCGTTATGTATCTGCATGATCACCAGTGAAAACAAAATTGAGTACTGCAGCTCATTCTGATGTCTGCACTTTAGAAGGGAGATTGAGAGACTGAAGAGAAATCACAGAACCCCAAATATTAATTGAGGTACAAATTCAAAGAGATGAGACAATTAAGGAGCCAAGTCCATTTACTTAATAAAAAAAGAAGCCTGAGATTATTTAATTAAAGTATTGGAATACTTCCAAGAAAATACAATACCAAACTTTTTTAATAATAGAAAAATAGTACTTTAATAGAAAAAAAAAAAAACCTGCTTTAAAACTCTGGATACTAAATCCACACAAATTTATATTAAAAATAAAGTCACACATATGTCATTTGGAGAGTGGTTAGTGAGTCAACCTTCAAAATAAATTACTGAGGTAAAGAACAGTTCTCTATTTCTTGACAACTTCATTTCAAGACTGATTGCCTTTCTTTAAAATGTATTTTAGCCAAACAGAAATGTGGCAGTTTAACACATGTCTAACTGGAGGAATCTGTGTGGTGTATGGTTCTATCATCAGATCAGATGGACACTTCTACCTTTTAAAGTGTACAAATCTGTGACAAGCTCTCAGTAGAAAATCACAGGTGTTATATCCCCACTTTTGAAAATTTGCTCTTTAGGTAGAATAATGAGTGATAAGGTATAAATCTAGTGCACATTTCCTAAGAAAAAAGTGCAATGACATTTGGGATACTAAAAAATAAATAAATTTAAGCGATAATTGAAGTATGTAATTTTTGTTTAGGTACCTAAATAGAGCTCTTTTTGTTAATGATTTCTTTTTTTCATTTGAAATATATTTTGAAGGAAAAAAACATGATGAAGATTTGCTACATGAACTGAATGCCCTGAAAGGTTTTGTGGTGACAACAGTGGAGAGGAAGTTTGACATTTACTCCTCCATTGCATGTGTAGTCACATTAAACCTCCCTGTAAATCAGCTAGCCTCAGGGCTACTTGATAGGGACCACCCCCATCAGAGAAAGCCTGCTTCAGTATAGGAGGCAAGGTCTGTGGAGGGAGGTAATACTTTTATTAGACCAGCTTAGGCTTGAAGTGAATTCAATCTTCCGTGGAGACTGCCAACGAGGGAGTCAATTAATGCCTGCTGTGATGATGGTTTCTGTGGAGTGGACGACCAACAGATTGCTACTGTGCACCTCTCAGGTCTCCTTCCCCTCCCGTCCTCCTTTTCCCAGCGGTAAACTTCAGGGTGATTAAATTAATGGTCATGCAGCTTAAGTGCCTTCTGTGATGCACGATGGGGCAAGGTTAAATCCCCTGTGGACTGCAGGCAATCAAATTCCCAGAATAATTCTCTGGATAGAAACAGCTATATTTTCAGCTTCTATTTGTTTAGAAACTATACAGCAGTTTCAGGGTTTAATTGTAGATGCAAATAACCTGACAGATGCTTATTATTCATGCCAGAGAGACACAGTGGGTTCTGTATTGCTAGTGAAATGGGTGCTAATATAAACAGGAAGAAAACCAGACATTTTTAGGAGTTTGTCAGAGTTAATAGTCAGCCATTACAGTTCATATGAAATGAAACATTTTCTGATCAATCAGTGTCGGCATTAAAAGTAGCTTGTTTGCTCTTACTTGCTACTGCATGGAGTATTTTCTTGTGTTTCTTTTAAAAGATTTTATTTTATTGAAGGCATTATTTTGATTTCATAAGCAACACAGAAAGGAGAAAGTCCTAATTATCAGGGGCTTGTTGAAGTCATTCTGTCTAAGCGTGTAAAAGCAGCTTAACCAAACTTTTGCTGGTGTAAGTCCACTGACATCAGCAGGGCTTACACCAAGAGTTAATCCTGCCTGATGAATGTGCACAGCACATGTGAACTAGAAAACAGTATCTTAGCTGAAAAAAAATGGCTGTGAGGCCATGTCAGGTAGAATATGCTAACTGGTCCCTTGTTATCCTGCTCCTAGGCACCGCTGAGAAAGAAACTTCCCTATAAGCCCATGAAAGGGAAGTAACTATTTTGCCAGCTTGTAAAAGGGCTTTTTCCCAGATTTATTGTACTGTACTGTGCATTCACAAACCATGCAAGAAGAAGGACCAATGAGTTTTCTGCTGTTCAGCGGAACTAGGTTGTTTCTTGTGCTTGTGCTCTTCTAGCTGTGAGGAAATATTGCCTCTAGACATGGGTACTGCACACATCTGACACCCACGGGCAGAGAGCAGCCAGAGCCCCATCTGCTTCATTTCACAAAGGCTTTGGAAAGTCAAGATGGCAGGTGTTGCTAAAAGGGGGTATGAAATATGTGGAGCAATAGCTTGGTGGGTCTGCTGACTTATGATAAAACACTTTAGAAGATGTACAATATCCAAGAGCAATAATTTTCATCCAGAAGTTTACAGGCAAAGACATAGCTACCCTTTCCTATCTTTATCCCTGGCAAAAGAAAAGATATGAATTCATCTCTCTTAGCTTCCTCCATGTATTTCTAATCCTCTTCATTCATTCCCCTCCACCCCAGAGAATTTAAAAGAGGCTCATGACTTCTGAACACTTAATTGACTGTTCCTACATTACTGAGAAACCTGCAGCCAAAAGGGTTGGTGAATAAATGGGCTGAAATGAATGAGATACTTTTGCATCCCTTCCAGAGGTCCTGGGAGAAGATGGACCAGAGAGAAAGAGAAGGAAATATTTCATAGAATTAAGTACAGGATAGGCAGAAGGTTACCGGAATGAAGTATGTTTTATTAAGCATAATATTGCACCATTGCTATTAGACCTGGTTCAGAAATGCAAAGCTAAATATTTTCCACTGTGAGGGAGACCGGTGGTGTAGTTTGCTCTGGGGATCGTATTCCACAAAGAATGGTGAAATAATATGTTTTCCTGGAGGCCAGGATATTTTCTAACCCACTGATGCTGCTTTAGTACATTCAGGAATTCCCATCAGACTTTTGTCATTGCTTCACTTCTCCCATGGGACACACTCTCTGACAGGTTGATCCCCTCTCTATAAAAGTCATCCCTATGAATGCTACCTTCACACTTCTCTGAATTCTCTCCAGAAGGAGAAGAATAAAACCCACCTTTGCTGTTGCCTCAGGTCATATCATGTTAGGAGAAAAATATCAATACAGAATGCAATTCAGAATTTCATTTTTTCCAGACACTTCCATGCTCTTTAAAGATGTAAAAAGAAATAACATTAGTCATGATCATAAAAAAAGTTCCACGTTTTAAAAAAAACAGGTGTCATAGAGCAGGCTTTTTTCTATAGCAAAATAAGTCTGAATGCTTCTTTGAACTCAAAATTTAATTAAAATCTACACTATGATATTTTAGTTTTTAATTGCTTCAGATTAAAGAATGTGCCCTGTATCAACATCACAGAAGTCAGTAAAAGTCCCTTTCCTTTCCTTAAGTCTCATGCCACACATCCACGGTTTTGGATATTGACACTTTGCAAAGCTCTATTCAAACCAGACACTGAGTTTCTTTGACACATTGAAAAAACTTTGTTTAATCTCATGTGGGAAAAATGTCATTTTCTTTCTCCTAGCAGTAGTTCTTGAGGTTGAGAAGAAGCACGGCGTGGGTGGCTCACTGAGGCACAGAGCTCTCCGCTGTCCTCAGCAGCTTTGTGCCATAGGTAGCAGCCACCCATCGGATGTCAGCTCAGGTACCAACAGGACATTGCTATTCTGCTCTGAAGAGAAGAGCACAGAGGGGCTTGCAGAGCTCCCTGGGAGCAGCGACACAGACGGGTGGGTAACAACCACAGCTGGGTCTCAGATATTACAATGACAATGAGCTCCAGCATCATCCTAAACTGCATCATACTGCACGTTTCATATTCATAACTCACCCTTTAACTCTTCAGATCTGTAAAAATGATCTGTGGTATAAACATGACCTAGTAAGTCTATTGTTTAAGATTATCCATCACAGATGGCTTCTTTTTTAAAAAAATGAACAGCAAGTTTTGCTTACTTGCCTAGTGACTGCAATAATGGCAGCCAAAACAAGCAAAGAGGCAATGAAGGTAACCATAAGTATCCACAGTCCTTCCTGAGTGACTCTTTTTGAAGCTCAAAACAAGCAGAGATGAAGGGAAATTCTACTGCTCCTTCTGGTTTTGGAAATAAAGAGTATTTTGCCCAAGTCATGACTAGAGAAATCCAGAATATAACTGACTACTTATTACATTCATTGATATGGACATACTGAAGAGCTAATTGAATATTGAAAATACTTTCTGCAAACAGCCAAGATAATTAAACCAGCAAGGATTTAAACAATTAAAAAGTAGTGCCAATTCTCATAGAAGGACCAGCACTAACTAAGCTCACTAGGAAGGATGGATTTTCAATTTCCTTCTGCTATAGATATTTTATAGATTATGTGCTTCACCGTTTCCATTAGAAATTTGTTCTCCCTGTATTTGAGCCCTTCCCCACTTGGACGCTGTTTGAGAGGACAGTTTTCTCCCTCAGTGGACTAGCAGAAGACAGAAAAATTCCATTCTGGTGAGGAATTAACTTGCTCCTTTGGGAAAAAATCGGCTCAGGAGAACCAAAATAACAAGTTAGTTATATGGCAGCTTCTGCTGAGAAGACTGGGGGAAATCACTTAGGACTCACGCTGGTCAAGAGTAAAATACTCTGTGTGTCATTAAGCCTGAAAATACTACAGGTACCCACAACACCATGGGCCAGATTTGAGAGAGGATCTTTTTAAAGGGATAAAACCAGAATCCTTAATTAAACAGTTCAGAACTCAGCAAGAAGATCATTAGTGCAATTTCTTAATTAAGTGGTCCTCGTCCAGAGAATTGGGAATATATTGTCTCTCTGGGGATACTAAGGATTCAAGATAAAGAAACTATTGTAAAAATCACACAAAAATTCAGAGATACTGTAATTGTCCCAAGAAACTTTATTCTAAAACCACATTCACAAATAAGTAAGCTAAAATAATTGCCTCCAATTATTCCTTATTTATAAGCTGCACTTGGTAGAAAAAGGCTTTTTAATAGATGTATGACATAAAGCAGCATGATTATTTATAATTTTAGTTGAATTATATTTTATATATATATAAGCATATCTGTACAGTTAAAAGTCCTTTTAGAACAACTATTAGTCATTTTAAAACTTAATAAAGTTTGCACAATTTTAAGAACATCAATCAGTTCTTCTTTAGAAATTCAATTCATATTAATGGTGTGTATTTTACTGACTAAAAGGAGCTATTGCTATAGATCCCAGATTCTGGACAGTTTGACTGAAAAATGGCTTTAAGATGTACCTAAATGAACAGCCAAAAACTGTCTACTGTGAAAAAAATGCAAAACAGGCTTTCATTTTTTCTATTACTTTTCAGAGGCAAGTAGCGTTCAAAGGAATTCCCAGAATTTGCTGGTGGTGCAGTCCCACTGGTCCTTTGGTCTGGCAGGAGGCCTCCGGCAAAAGGACCTATCAAAACTTTTCCATGGGCCAGCATGACTCCTGCAAGCCTTCCAGCTGGATTAATGACCTTGGTCACAGCGTGCTGGTGGCTGAGGTCAGCTCTGCCCTTACAGGCATCACTGCCCAGCCAAAACAGACAGATGGTCATGTGGGGTCAGGTAGTGCAGATGAATTTCACTGTCAGTGCCAAACACAGTCAATGCTAAATAAGAGATATATCTTATCTAAAAGAAGAAGTGATTCAGGAAAAAGTCAGTTATCTTCTCCTGAAAACTGCTAAACAGTACATTTCATGCTCTTGGTTTTATTCTTCCGTTTTGTGAAATTAACAAAATATTATCCTTTTTACTGGAAATCAGTTGCATGGTGGATGCAATGCTTTCCCAGACAGGGCAAAAAAACTTGACAGAGTCAGAATGTTTATCCAGACATAATTGTGTATGAAAGCTCCTCCTCACAACTTGCCATCTTTTGAATTCCCAAATTTATACAAGAAAGAACATGTGCCTTAAGGCTTTCAATCTCAACATCTTTATAAATACTGATATAATCAAAGATTAATTAATGATGAAGAGCCTGAGTGGCTTATCTCTCTTAGTGTGCAATGTCAGAGAGAGAAACCACCTCACACTGGCAGAAAGGTAACACGGAAAAGCACGTACATGAACAATAGCCATACTGTAGCTAATATACCAAAACATGTTATGTCAAAGTCCTGTGACAACTTAGAATTTATTAAATGAGTTATATTTTCAGAAAGCAAATGCTTCATACTTTCTAGAAGGCCTAAAAACTCACTAGGTATCTTTGAAAATCTTAGTAATTTTGTGTATTCCAGACTTCTGTGTAACAATTTGTAACATGCAGAGTATTCACCTCTACAGACCTACAGTAATCTCCTGCAGCTTGTCTTCCAATAACATTAGAGACAGAGATGAGGTATTCACTACCTGCTCCTTCTCCTCTTTCCTCAGGTAAATACAATTTTTTCCACCAGTAAGTAAACCTTCTCCAACAATTTTATAAACACACACGTATTTTTTCCTTTCATACACAAACAGGAAAAAAAAAAATCATTCTATAAGCACAACTTTCTCTCCCACTTGCCTGGAGAGTGAATTTTGACAAAGTCTTAGTTATTGACAGCTCAGCATCTACAACAATACCAGCTTAGACAGAGAATTGTAGAAAAAATGCTTGCATTCTCTGTTAAGTCAGAAGCTGCATTTCTTGCTGTTACTCATTTTTTCAATACGACGCACTTCACAGGGCAGCTCCTTCTTGCCATAAAGTATCTTTCTCTCTTAAGAAGATACCTTGATTATTTTTTAAGTTCTGGATCATTTTCACTTTTGCAAATGCTTTTTTAATGACAAACCACTGAAAGAGTCGATAAATATTATCACCCTTGTTTTACAAATAGAAAACTGTTACACCACAATATTGCACAGCTAATCAAAGGTCTTGCACCACAGCTGAGAACCCCCATATCCTCATTTCCAGGGTAGTGTTTGAACATCTCTCCCTCACCCCACTGCCTCTGTTTCAAGAGCAGCTTAAATCAGAGATTGCACTTATACGTCAGTTGATATGAAAGCAGGATTATATATTAAATGTTTTTTTAAGGCAATGTTTAAATGTTTACGGCAAAATTCTTTCCTCTCCCAAAAATTTGAAGTGTAGATAAAAAAAGGAAGGAGATTTATCAGACATCCTGAAACTCCTATTCCATGTAGCCCAGAATCCAGCCTGCAGTCGATGGCCAAAGGTTCCCTTCTCTGCATCCCACCTCAGGCTCCCAACACACTCCCTGCCATTACATGATGAGAGGAAGCATACCATAAGTTTCAATGGCATACATCTCACATTTTGAACTTGATAGTGATTCCATATCAGAATTATCTCTTGCATAGGCTGTTACTACTCTTTAATATTAATCTTTCTTGAGAAAAGCAGTGCATCATACAATTTTTAAAAAAAAGCTTAATAATTTAAAATGTTTCCTTTTAAAAATAGAGAATTGTATTAAGCTCTTAAATAAAAGTTCAATATTTGAACAGTCTTTGGTCATTTTTATTTTGACTGTATACCAGGTGGGTTCTAATCACAGTCTTTAGAGGCTATGATAGATCCTGGCGTCTGGTATTTAATGCAAATTGACTATGTTCCTTCTAGAGGAACTACTCCTATCTAAAAAAATATGCTACATTATGTCAATGCTTAAATACGAAATCACATAGTAATCTTAAAATAAAATGGCACATGGGTTTACTTTCCTAGATCATGCAGTAATTCAACTGTACTTAAATATTCCATTTCAAAATTTGATCCTCAAATGCTAATTAAATAGTACAAGCAGTTACAAGATAGATCAAATATGAAAGGTTTCAATTGAGATTACTATCATCTCCACTGTGACAACTGACTTAGCGGGGAATTTCTGATTAGAGGTAAAGCATTTCGGTGACTGCTGAGTGTGCCTAATCTGTAAAAAAAAAAAACCCCACAACAAAACAAGCCCCCTCCTAGCAGAAGTGAAGTATATAAAAAAATTAATCCATTTATGAGTAGAAATTCAATAGAAAATGAGATTAACAGTATTAAAAATCAAAAAAATATTGCAAAATATGAACTTTAGCTTGTTGGGAATAAGTAGATCTTTTTGAAAGACCTGCAGTGTCCTTTGTGGAAAATATTCACTGACATCCGACTTCAGTGTCAAATGTCAGTTGAAGTATTACGGATTCATAGGTTAATAGGCAATTTTTAGGTTTGTCAGCAGGAGATGTTTGCACTAAACAGAATTTCTCTCTTCATCTTTTGTGAGAATGGGGTAAGAGAAGAAGATTACCGCTAAGAGCGTTTGCAAGGCAACAAAAAAAGTAGCAGGACTGAAAGCTTTGGTGAGTGTTGCAAGCATAAGGCTTCACTAAAATACTTATTTAATTATTTGCACCTTGAATATCGGACAGTTTTTATTTTCTTTCAGATCCATCCGCAAAAGCCAGAGCTATTTGTTGAGAGCACTATATGGACAGAATGAACGAGAAGGGGAAGCAAACCATGGTCAGTGAGATACCACTGTCTGCTGGTGCTCCAAACCCGGGAACTGCTGGTGCTCCGTACATCCCAATAACCACCAAGGGTTAGCAGTGCTGCCTTGGGCAGCAATGGCTGCCGGCACTTGAGCCTTGCCGCGCTCTCGCCCGCTCTCTGGGTGCGGGAGTTGCAGAGCAGCCCTCTGATTCATTACAATAGAAATGCCTGGCAATCTACCCAGTGTGCCACAATTTATTCTTTGTGAAATATGGCCTCGAGTACAAAGTAACACATTCTGTTCAGAGTGAATATGCTTTCACATAACTAATGGAGACTTGCAAGATTTATTAGAAGGCAGAAAACTGTTCCTTTCTGTGCTGATCTCACTGGATATTAAACTTTCTGTGAGTCCTATATCATGTATAACATTTTTCTATTAGCTAAAGAAGCAGCTTGGCTGTAATAGAGATGGATTTTTAACAGTGCTGCGAGAAAGGTAGGTTCAGGGATTTTGAAATAATGAAACAATGTGAATTAACATATTAATTGTATTAAAAATTCAGTAACATCTTTTTGCATTTGGTGTTCTCTTAGTGTTGCATCTTCAGGATTAGGAGAAAAATGCTTTTGAATCCCACAGTAACTGTTTAATCACCCCATCTTTTGATGCGGTGTGCTGACAGAAAATACGCGCTCTGTGGACAAGAGCAGAAAGAAATGCAATAAAAGAAATAAGCACACACATTTTGCTGGGAAGGATTGAAACAAAAATAATAGGGGTGGATCTGGCAACAGGCACCGATCAAGGAAGAGAGAAATAATATAGCAAGAGGTTCTGGCCAAAACCAGTTGCTATGGATAGGAGCTTTTGTATCGTTTTCAGTGGGTTTTGTATCTTTTCCATGTTTGGAAATGCTGTATTTTAGAAAGGAAAGGGACTACACCAGATAAGAGGCATGAAGCCAATTTTCCTTCTATTCCCTCAGAATAAATCCAGGCTAACTCATGAAAGATTTACAGTGGTAGGCTGGCGAGCAACATTTGATCCACAAATTAGAAGATATAAACCTGAGATGAAGAAAGGAGGAAGACAAGACACACAGCTAGAGTGTGTCTTAAAGGACAAAAACTAGTGTCTCAGGTAAAAGAAAAAAGAAAACTGTCAACTTTCAATGAAAAATAAATATTAACTATCTCTAAATAGAAGGAGCAAACCACGCAGTACAATTTTGTAAAGTTTCCCAACACAGAGTAACAGGTTATGAGAATATTTCTAAAGGGCTAAGACAAACAAAAAAGAAGAGCTTAAAAATGAATAATTTAGGAGTAGCACTGAAGAAAATAGGTATGTTACTTTACACTTCTTTTGCTAGTGAACCTTTCTTGATCTCTTTCTTCATTTGCACTGGCACCCTAATTTTCTTCTCTCTCTCTCAAAGGGAAAAAAAAAGAGGGGTAAATAACATTATAGGTGATAATTGATTAATTATGTAGACTGTACAGCAATTCTATCATTCTATCCCAGCAGAAAGTATTCAATAGCACATTTAAGACATACAGGTGAAAATGCCTGTGCTTATTTCCTAGCAAAAGATACAGAGCCAGGGTGCTGAGTAGCCCCAAACATAAATTAAGGTATAAGGTATATGCAGAAAGTTCACTTTTGCACTTTCTAAAATATTGTACTGTTTTGCCTCTGGCTATTACCCAGCTATAAATTATAGTAGTCTATATAGCTGTTCTAAAAAAAAAATGGCCACATATAATCTATACTGGATTAGCAGAAGTGACAAGCCCTTTAATGAGAGAGGCAGACAGTTACAGAAAAATATCTACTCTGCCCTTTGAACCAGGGACATTTTCTTGGTAAGAGATATCTCCATGTCATACCATAGTTTCTTGAGAGTTCAATATTCAGTTATATTCATCAGATTAAGGAAATATTTAACATTATCAGAAACTCTTATTGACCTTTCCTTATTATGAAAGAAGAAAGGGTCACTCATGCTGTAAAATGCTGATGAGGTTTATTTAAATGTTGCTGCTACATAAAAAAGGACATGGAAAGGCAAAAAGGTCCTGGGGGCACTGCACTTTAAGCTGACTTACATTTGTTCATTGAATCTTTGTATTTTCCTGACTGTCTTTATACATGCGTTGTCTTGATTATATACTTAGTTTCTAAAGGTTTGGTACTTGTAGAAAAATTAGAACAGTAGGGGTCTGGTCTGCAGCTGAGCTTTTGGTAATACAGATGTGAGTTATAATAACAACAATAACACTATCTTACATGATTATGTCAGTGGTGCTGCTTTTAGTCATAAACAGATTGTTGTAAATAAATATGTAAATGATATAAATAATCAGATAAACTCTTTGGCTGCTTTCAATTAGCCTGGCAAAATCACCTTTGCTATCTTAATAAAATGGTGATATAAAATCATTAGTACAGGGTCTGAAAAAATCAGTAGACTAAATGAAAATAACTTGGTTTCTCTTGAGGTCATAGTATGATTCTTCATCTACCCAGAAATAACAAAAAAAAGAAATCTTAACATCTCAGTGACTGTGGATTTTATGTTCATTTTCTATGAGTAGCACAATATTAATTATCTATGAATATTTAGATCCAAAATGGGTCACCATCAGATGTTTTGATAAGATGTTTTGACATCTGGACATGTTTTGAGAAATGGCTCTGGCTCCCCTGCTAAGTGGCTATCCTAGCGCATCCGGAGACAAACTGACACGAGACTCCAGTAGCCTTGGGGAAACTAGCAAATGATTTTGCAACAAAATGAAGATTTGTACAGACTGATTCTTTTCCTACATAGGTTTTCTGTTGTGTATGAGGTTTTCCTGATGCACACTGTAGTTGAGGCACTACAAGTAAGAGCTTGGATTTTGGTGAAGCCCTTTTGAAAGAGGATGACATAGTGATGACATACCAACAATGTTTAAAAATAATGACAGTCTGGATATTGTCTTTGTGCGTATGCCATCTTTCTAAGTATTCATATGGACTAACTTTTTAAACTGTTCTGGAAATATAAACACAAAAATCCCACTATTCATGCTACCAAGTATTATATAACTCTGCTTAACCAACTTGAGCTATGAATTTTTCACATTACTGAAGCCATAAATATTCAAAAATTAAAAGGCCCCAATCTCATGAAATAGTTTTCAAAATGTCCAGAAGTTTTCTTCTTTCTATACTTCACTGCAGCCATGAAAGCTCACTTTTTCAAGCTTTTGTCTCTAACTTGAAGAACTAAATCTTCCTTGGGACAGGGGGGGAAGAAAAAATGAACAAAGCGAGGCTCACAGCTTGGCCATCTGATTTTAAAAGCTGGATCTCAAAGTAAAGCATAAAATACTACTGTTAAAATCAAACAGGTTGATACAATAGACTTCTTTCATAACAGCTATTCTTCCCAATTATTAAATTAATTCACTTTTGTGTGTTAAATCAAACTGTAAACTCCTCAGGGCATGGCACAATTCTTTTTCAATACAAAGCTGAATAGAGAAGAGGCTCATTCCTAATTGGAATTCTTCAGCTCTTCTGTAATATAAATAAAAACCATAATTAGAAATGTACTAAGATAAAAAGAAACAAAAGGTCCTGTAAATACCACTGAATATTTCTATTATCCTGTGGCAGTAAAAGTTCACTGCTCATTTTGTTACAGAGCAATTAAAGGCAGGTACCTTTCAAGGCTCAAAGGAAAAGGACTGAAGATTTCAGTATGTACATTCTCTTTCATGAAGCCAAGGACAAAACCAGATACAAGACCTGAACCGAAATCAAGAAGAACACATTAAAATCAGTCTGAAGGGTTGTCTTGAAGTATTGTGAAACTTCACAGAATGTAAAGGCAAATGAAATATTAGTCATATAGTGTGTTAATTTTATTGAGGGAAATAAGTCATATGAAAACAGCATCTCAATTGTCAAAGACCAGTGCTTAACCAGTTAATGCCTGAGGAGGCAGGCATCTGTCAGACAGAAATGCTGGGATTAATCTTTACAGACTGGAAGACAGAATCACATATTAGCTACTTCCCCATGACAAGTGAATAAATAAAGCCTTTTGCATACTATAATCACTACAAATAAGACAAATCCATCCATCAGAGGGTAGATACATTGAACATGGCTCTCAGCTCTTTTCCTCTAACATAGCTCTGAAATTCATGCTACAGGCAACAGAAGGCATTTATTTATCTTCCAAACATAAGGCTATAAAAATGACAGTTTAGAAGCAGAAAAAACTATGCAAAGAAATTTTCTATCTGGCTAATGTTAATGCATAACCAGCATTTGCTTTACATACATAATGCAGTGAGAAATAAACTAAATGACAGATGGCTTCTCCCTCCCGCCTTGTATGTTGTAGCATGACTAGACAAACAATCTAAATCACTGGCAGATATGTGCTATGGAAACACTGTGCAGAGGTAGTTAGTTACTCCTGTCAGAGAACAAAAATGCAATTGCATTATTTATTTTGCAATTACAAACATGGTAAACTGTGAAATAATCATTACTAACATAAAGGTAATTCCATGTTCATCTCTGGGAGTAGTCAATAAATCCATGATTCAGTAACTGACTTCTCTTTGTAAGTGAAAAAGAAGTGTCTAAGTGAAAAATATTTATAGAAGGTATATGAATGCTGCTGACATGAACCAAACAACATTAATAATTATCTTCTATTTAACTAGACCATTATGGAGGTATACAGAATACAAAATGTATTCTCTTTTGCAACAAAAGAGGGAAGCAAGTTAAAAACTTCAGAGGCAATCCAAGCATCAATAAATGACATCTCTCAAGTTTTGGGGGGTAGTTACATGTACAGATTGGCCTTTCTTATAGTCTATGTTTTGCTACACCTCTCTTGGAGAGAATTGTCACTTACTACAATTAATGTATCTGTTTCCTAGTCATAAAAGGAAAAAAAACACCTTCAGAACTGAGTTTAAAAAAAAATATCTTATGCTGACTTCTGGTTGATTTTCTAGTTCAGTACTAATTCTTCTCCTTTGCCGGAGGAGTAGGTGCTGTTGGAGCCACGTGTATTTAAATCATAGAATCATAGAATCATTTAGGTTGGAAAAGACCTTCAAGATCATCGAGTCCAATCATCAACCATGCCCACTAAACCATGTCCTGAAGTACCGCGTCCACTAGCTTTTTGAATACCTCCAGGGATGGTGACTCAACCACTTCCCTGGGCAGCCTATTCCAATGTCTGACAACACTCTCAGTAAAAAAAATTTTTCCTACTATCTAGCCTAAATCTCCCCTGCCTCAACTTGAGGCCATTTCCTCTTGTCCTATCTCCAGCCACCTGACAGAAGAGACCAGCACCCACCTCACTACAACCCCCCTTCAGGTAGTTGTAGAGAGCGATAAGGTCTCCCCTCAGCCTCCTCTTCTCCAGACTAAACAGCCCCAGCTCCCTCAGCCGCTCCTCATAAGACTTGTGCTCCAGGCCCCTCACCAACTTGGTTGCCCTTCTCTGGACACGCTCCAGCAACTCAATGTCTTTCTTGCAGTGAGGGGCCCAAACCTGAACACAGTACTCGAGGTGCGGCCTCACCAGTGCCGAGTACAGGGGAACAGTCACCTCCCTGCTCCTGCTGGCCACACTACTTCTGATACAGGCCAGGATGCCGTTGGCCTTCTTGGCCACCTGGGCACACTGCTGGCTCATATTCAGCTGGCTGTCAACCAGCACCCCCAGGTCTTTCTCTGCCGGGCAGCTTTCCAGCCACTCTTCCCCAAGCCTGTAGCGCTGCATGGGGTTGCTGTGACCGAAGTGCAGGACCCGGCACTTGGCCTTGTTGAACTTCATACGATTGGCCTCAGCCCATCGATCCAGCCTGTCCAGATCTCTCTGTAGAGCCTCCCTACCCTCAAGCAGATCGACCCTGCCTCCCAACTTGGTGTCGTCTGCAAACTTGCTGAGGGTGCACTCAATCCCCTCATCCAAATCATCAATAAAGATATTAAACAGAACAGGGCCCAACACCGAGCCCTGAGGAACACCACTTGTGACCTGCCGCCAGCTGGATTTCACCCCATTCACCACAACCCTCCGGGCTCATCCATCCAGCCAGTTTTTCACCCAGCGAAGAGTACACTTGTCCAAGCCATGAGACGCCAGTTTCTCAAGGAGTATGCCGTGAGAGACAGTGTCAAAGGCCTTGCTGAAGTCAAGGAAGATAACATCCACAGCCTTTCCTTCATCCACTAGGTGGGTCACCTGGTCATAGGAGGAGATCAGGTTGGTCAAGCAGGACCTGCCTTTCGTAAACCCATGCTGACTGGGCCTGATCCCCCTCTTATCCTGGACGTGCCATGTGAGTGCTCTCAAGACAAACTGTTCCATGATCTTCCCCGGTACCGAGGTCAGGCTGACAGGCCTGTAGTTCTCCAGATCCTCCCTCCGACCCTTCTTATAAATGGGCATCATATTGGCAAGCCTCCAGTCCTCTGGGACCTCCCCTGTTGACCAGGATCGCTGATAGATGATAGAGAGTGGCTTGGCAAGGACCTCTGCCAGTTCCCTCAGTACTCTTGGATGGATCCCATCAGGTCCCATAGATTTGTGAGTGTCCAGATGGCGTAGTAGGTCACTAACTATTTCCTCCTGGATTAAGGGGTGTATATTCTGCTCTTCGTCCTTGCCTTCCAGCTCAAGGGGTGGAGTACCCTGAGGATAACTGGACTCACTATTAAAGACTGAGGCAAAGAAGGCATTAAGTACCTCAGCATTTTCCTCATCTCTGGTTGCTACGTTCCCTGCTGTATCCATTAAAGGACAGATATTCTCCTTGGGATTCCTTTTACTGTTAACATATTTGTAAAAACATTTTTTGTTGTCCCTTACGATAGTGGCCAGATTTAGTTCTAGCTGAGCTTTTGCCTTTCTAATTTTCTCTCTGTATGATCTAACAAGATCCCTGTACTCCTCCCAAGTTGCCCGCCCTTTCCTCCAGAGATTATAAACTCTCGTTTTTTTCTTGACTCCTAGCAAAAGCTCCCCTTTCAGCCAGGCCGGTCGTTTTCCTCGGCGGTTCAACTTGCGGCACATGGGAATAGCCTGGTCCTGAGCCATTAAGATTTCCTTCTTAAAGAATGTCCAACCCTCCTGGACCCCTTTGCCCTTCAGGACCGTCTCCCAAGGGACTCTCTCAACCAGTGCCTTGAAGAGGCCAAAGTTTGCCCTCCGGAAGTCCATAGTGGTGGTTTTGCTGACCACCTTCCTTGCCTCACCAAGAATTGAAAATTCTATCATTTCATGGTCACTAAGCCCAAGACGGCCTCCGACCATCACACCTCCCACCAGTCCTTCCCTGTTCGTAAACAACAGGTCTAGCAAGGCTCCTCCCCTAGTTGGCTCACCCACCAGCTGTGTCAGGAAGTTATCTTCCACACACTCCAGGAACCTCCTAGATTGTTTACTCACTGCTGTGTTGTATTTCCAGCAGATGTCTGGAAAGTTAAAGTCCCCCACGAGGACAAGGGCACACGATTCTGAGACTACTGCCAGCCGCTTGTAGAATGATTCATCCGTCTCTTCAACCTGGTCGGGTGGTCTATAACAGACTCCCAGCACAATATCTGCCTTATTGGCTTTCCCTCTCATCCTCACCCATAAGCACTCCACCTTGTCATCAGAATCGTGTAGCTCTGCACAGTCAAAACATTCCCTAACATAGAGAACCACCCCACCACCTCTTCTACCTTGCCTATCCCTTCTGAAGAGCTTGTAGCCATCCATTGCAGCACTCCAGTCATGGGAGTCGTCCCACCATGTTTCCGTGATGGCGACTAAGTCATATCTATCCTGCTGCACAATGGCTTCCAGCTTCTTCTGTTTATTGCCCATGCTGCGTGCGTTGGCATAGATGCATTTGAGCTGGGTCATCGAATCCACCCCTAACATCGGCACACTGCCCCCAGGCTCATCTCTGGTGCACCTAGTTTTATGCCTTACCCCCTTTGAACGTCATTTAAAGCCCTCTCTATGAGCCCTGCCATCTCATGAGCAAGGATTCTTTTACCCCTTTGAGATAGCTGGAAACTATCTGTCCCTAGCAAGCCTGGTGCCGTGTAAACCTCCCCATGATCAAAAAACCCAAAATTCCACCGATGGCACTAGCCTCTGAGCCACATATTAACCAGGTGTGTTTTCCTGTTCCTTTCAGTGTATTTCCCTGCCACTGAAGGGATTGAGGAAAACACTACCTGTGCTCCCAATCCTTCCACTAATCATCCCAGTGCCCTGAAGTCCCTTTTGATTGCCTTTGGATTTCTCTCTGCAATCTCATCACTGCCAACCTGCACAACCAGCAATGGGTAATAATCAGAGGTCCGAACCAGACCAGGGAGTTTCCTGGTAATGTTTTTTACCCGGGCCCCATGGAGGCAGCAGACTTCCCTGTGGGATGGGTCAGGTCTGCATATTGGGCCCTCTGTCCCCCTCAGAGAGGAGTCGCCTATGACAATTACCCTCCTTTTTCTTTTTTCAGAGGATGTGAGAATGCGTGGGGCTGCCCGACTGGGCCTAGGCACCTCCCTAGATAAGACTTCATCTACACCCTGATCTTCACTGCCCTGGTCCTCAAGTTCCAGAGCCCCATACCTGTTGCGTAGGGGCAACTGGGAAGGTGAGGGAGACCGGGAGGGGATTCGCCTGCCTCCCCGAGCAGGGACCTGTATCCATTCCCCTCCATCTCTTATGTCCCCTCCTGCCTGGTGGCAGGAGGGCAGGGGAACCGCCGCTTCTTGCGGAGCCTCCATCTGCTGCCTCTGCCTCAGAGATGGTAGGGTGTGGGCCCACCAATCTATCTCTCTCTCACACTCCCTGATACTCCTCAACCTTTCCACTTCCTCCTTCAGCTCTACCACCAGGCTGAGCAGATCATCCACCTGGTCACACCTCACACAAGAGGTGTCCCTGCTGCCCTCCGTCATTAGTGAGAGACTCAGGCACTCCCTGCAGCCAGACACCTGGACAGCTGCATGTTTACATGGCACCTCTGTCTGCATTGACACATTTTTCCTAACAATGGCTTTCACCCAAGTGGCAACCATACCTGGGTCTCCCTCCGGGCTGACGCCCACCGCTTGAGTAGCCTTCTCAAGCTTGGAAGAGGAAGACTGCGGCTGCGCCCTGCCTGCGCAAACTGCCACGCAAACTGCCGCACCACGCCCTGTTTGCCTGCCCTGGTCGCCATGCTCCTGGTTGCTGGCACGCCTCAGGGCCGTTCAAATCTCCCGTGGTTGCCCCTGGCAACGGCCATGCCGTGTCAGCCTCTCTCCTGAGAGCCGCCGGCTCTGGCCGGGTCCCTCCGCTCTTCCCTGGCACTCCTAGGCCTCAGGAACCTCCCAGTCCGCCTCAATCTAGCGCTTAGCCACCGACTTACTGTTGCCTTTGCTGGCCTCGCCGCTGACTGAATGCTGCTGACCGTTATGCCGCGTTCAAATCTCATTGAAGACAATGATGGACCTACCAGAGGATATCCTCCTTTCCCCCATGATATTCAGGTGACATGACTTGCTGGGAGACTTGGTACAGACCCCAGTTGGGATGGAAGAGGAGGGAGGGATGCATAAAGTTTTTTAACATCTAAGGAAACTCACACTCTGATAAAAATGCAGAGAGAGAGGGCAGCAAAAAGCATTTTGCCAATTATGCTACCTATTGGTCACTCTTTTAAGTCAAGCTGTCTATGGTATACATTAAAGTCTGTGTCATTCCTTACTGCCAGAACTCTGCTCGACGTACAGTAATGGACAAGAAAAGAACCAGTCTCTTTATTTTCTGTACAAGTATTTTCATAAAGATAAAAGTGAATGTTGGAAATTGAAACAGAAATGGTGAAGAAATACATGGTGAATGTATATTGCTTTTAGAGTCTTACTTGCCAACCATTTCTGCATAAATGTACCCTACAGCATATGTTTTCACCAAACAGGATAAGAATATGTTTCTACAATGGAGTGAATAGTATTCTATTAGATATTTTTATGATTACATCAGTGGGAGCTTTCAAATTGAGAAAAAGGGTATATCAAAGGTAGATAGACTTTACACGTTGCTATTAGTGCATAATGCAAATTATATTAGTGTCAGCTACTATGGTTTTAAAAGCCAGAGGATCGGGGAAGAAATTCTTTAGTAAGTAATTTACCTCAGCTTGGTCAGACAACCGTTCATCAACAGACACTGCTGTATGTAAAGCAGAGGCAAGAATGATGATAAACAGAAGCTATGAATCATTCCTGGAGCACGTTCTGCATTTTGCTCACTGGAAAGAATTACTGTCTCCATACATGCAGACTCCTAATACATAGGCTTACGCAGTCTGGGACTCCTTGCCACCCAAAGAAATGCACATTTTGGTTTATATAGTGACAGAAACAGGACACTATTGACAGGAATCATCACCTCTCTTAACTCCACTGTACTAGCTACATCTGTAATTCAAACTCCCTGTCCTGTAGTGAAAGCCTTCCAATGAATTATCTCAAGATACTAAAGCAACTGTCTCTATAAGTACAACAATTATGTTCCCCTGGGCCAATGAAACTGCTGACTATTGGGGGAATTTGAAAAATAGTATTAAACTCAAAATAACAGATTTATTTAATTTTAGTTTGTTTTGGTATTGTGAGGAGTTGCATGGAGGAGAGATCTATGTGGACATGATGGTGATTCCTCTCCTTAAACACACTTAAAAAGTAACTGCACTTTGAATAGTCATGATTTTTCAGGTAGTGTGCATTTACTAGCAATTAATTAATTTATTCTGGTAATCAGAATGTGGTTATTATTTTATGCTTGTTAAAAAATGAGGGGGCTTTTCACCTTTGGTAATGGCCCACTTGAGAATAATTTATTCATCTTTAGAAAGCTGCAACAGAAACCCTGCCACATTTGTGATTATAAGAATACTTAGAACGGAGATAATGATGAAGAATTGGGTATCCATACAGATTTTACAGAATCCTGCAGCTCTCAGTAGGGCAAATATATCATCCAAAATGCACCCCACCAAGAAAAAAAAAAACATGATAATGAGAAAGAAAAGAAACAACCATTTTTCATTTGTAGTCCAAGTGTTAACCTTAGTCTCTGAACAGGACAACACAAGGTGGTAAATTGTTAGTGTTGTTATATTAAAAAACACAATGGAACAAAATGAAAGTAAAAAGAGTTCGTAAGATTTTAAGAAGGAAAGTACCATAATCTCATTGCAATTTAATGAGAACTGGTCTTTAACTGTTGTCTTAGAAAAAATCTCTGAAGAACAAACATCTAAGAACTAAATGTGTTGAGAGAGCAAGGGAGAATTGCAAATATATACAACATTCCAATGATACAATATTTGTATAATATTAAGCTTGAAACTGTGTCTAATATTCAGTTTCATTATACCACAAAATCAATTTTCTTGGGATTGGTCACAGTCTGCTGTTACTCTTTCATATAAAAAACTAATTCTCACTAAATGAAATTTTGTGTTATTGTCTTAGCTATTTGATACCTTTTAATAAAAGTGCTGGTATACCTTCATGGACTCACTAGCTGGCCTATCTTCATTTCCTATATGTCTATATTCAAAGGAAGCCAATCCCTTAAAAATACCCCAACCAACAAATCCAGATCCAAAATAGGCTAATTAATCCCTGCACATCTAACTAACAGTTAGTATAAAGCTTGTTCTTGCTTTTCTATAATGCTAAATTCATTCTTCCTGCAAAATATTTTCATTACCTCAACAAAAAATATGCCTCTATATCAATATAAGCATATTTGTAAAAAGGTTTGGAGGAATGCTTTTCCTTTACATACTTCCACACCAATAGTTGCCAGGATTACAGTTTTTCTAGCAGAATTATAGGCTTGACGTAAGCAGGCTTCCAAGATCATCCTTTAGAAGACTCAGGGTCGGGTTGGTAACTACTGGGGTAAAGACGTGGCATGGACTGAATCTGGAAATCAGTATTGTTTATGTTTAGATATTTTCCTTAATATGTTTTAGAGGTGAACTACTGAACAAGACTACGTTGGGCAGAAAGAGTGTTTAAGTGAGATTCCATTAAGCACAGTATGCAAATAACATACATTTCCTTGTGCAAAAAGGATGGAGGTAGGGTCTCCTGCAGCCAGCCAGCTGTGGGAATGCTCAGTCCCATGCGAGCTGTCTGATGGGAGCTGCTCTTGCAGCCCTGCATGCTGAGCAAAAAGAAGATACAGGCATGTGCTTGAGTGCTTATACCTGGCTGGGGAGTTCTGAGTGCCTCCTTCTACAGTGCTCTCAAGATTTGATGGTTCCCTGAGAACTGTGTCAGAAAAATGGGGAAAGAAACATTGCAAGTGAGTTGGGGGGGATTTGACTTAGTCTTGTCTTCCCTCCCCACCCCTCTCCCCCAATAAAAAAAATACAAATACAAGCTCATGGACATTAAGATGTAATCAACAAGCTTAGAAAAAGCTTCTCTTCCCTCCCCCCCCCCAAAAAAAAAAAGGTGAGGATTTAAGAGAGAGATATCATGGAAAGCTTTTTCTAAAGTTTACTTGCAGCTCACTGCAGTCCAGAGAGTAGAACTAAACAAAATGATAACTGACTAAGACTAAAGTCCCAACATTTCAATTCTCTGAAATGTTTTTTTAAGATCTAATTTCAAGGAACATGGCTTATTGTAGCTACTGTAAATAAGTTTTCTGACTATGGTTATGAAATAAGTCAGAATGTATGTAAGCTCCTTCACAGAGCCTATCTGTACCCATGTTGGAGAATAATGTATTCTACTAGAAATCCTGGGTATTGCATGTATACTGCCTGTGCACGAGAAAAAAAGAAAGCACATCTGAGAGTTTGGAAGCACTTTTTAATACAGAATATAAGAATGAACTAAAGAGTGACTTGATAATCTAAAAAAAGCAAAGGAAAGTAAATACAATACATAAGGGTAATAGGAACAGAATTCTTTCATACAGAAGATAATAAACATACAGAATAAACTGTCAAAATTGAAAGTCTGGATTTTGCCAGAAGATAGATGAATTTCACACACTAAGCAGTTAAGCTTTGAAGGGAATGTATCAGAAAATTGGAAAGGGTGGATACAGCAGTTCAAAAAAATATATGAGCCCTATCGAGAAAAACTTCAACTCAAGGCTAAAAAAAAAAGAAAACCAAAAAATAACTGCCTGTAATGCTGGTATTGCTGTTCTGTGCTGGAAGGGAAAGGCCTGGGGAATTTCACATTTGAAAATGAGCAAATGAACAAAATCTGTGTTTTGATCATAGTGTTTGAAGTCTGAGTCCTAAGAAAAAATATCAACTCAAAATCCATATGTTCAAAAAAGGAAGCAGATGATATATTTTATTAATTTACAAGAGAACTTCGATGATACTCAAAAATCTATGAATATGAACATTTTGACGATCTTAGAATTCATGAAAGAATTTAAGAATTGTTCACAAATATTGCATTTAAGAGAAGAAGAAGATCTCTTGTTATATGTAAGTGCATAAAAAAACCTTTATGAAGCTTACCACGAATAAACGAAGCAACGAAAATTAAGACCAGTCAGGAAAGAAGACTACATGTGAGAACCCAATACTTAGGAGGTTACCATGAACACTGAAACAAACAAGACAATTCTTCAGACATATCATTAAATAGAGAGGAATAAGGAAAAAAGATAACTACATCGTAAGGTTGGTTAGAGACCTAAGATTCCAAAAATTAAATTAAAACTGTGATTTTGATAGTTCAGTGATTTCCACAGTGTGGAGCCACTGTCCACACATGTCAGACTCATTATTTAATGCACTAGCGGAAGTATTTGAAGTATATAGCAGTAAGTGTTTGTCCCAGTTTCAGCTGGGATAGAGTTAATGGTCTTCCTAGTAACTGGTATAGTGCTATGTTTTTGAGTTAGGTATGAGAAGAATGTTGATAACACACTGATGTTTTCAGTTGTTGCTAAGTAGCGTTTAGTCTAAAGTCAAGGATTTTTCAGCTTCTCATGCCCAGCCAGTGAGAAAGCTGGAGGGGCACAAGAAGCTGGCACAGGACACAGCCACGGCACCTGACCCAAACTGGCCAACAGGGTATTCCATACCATGGGACATCACATCTAGTATATAAACTGGGGGGGGACGGGGACGGGGGGATCACCGCTCGGGGACTAGCTGGGTGTTGATCGGTGGGTGGTGAGCAATTGCACTGTGCATCATTTGTATATTCCAATCCTTTTATCATTACTGCTGTCACTTTATTAGTGTTATCATTATCATTATTAGTTTCTTCTTTTTATATTCTATTAAACCGTTCTTATCTCAACCCACGAGTTTTATTTCTTTTCCCGATTTTCTCCCCCATCCTACTGGCAGGGGGCAGGGAGTGAGTGAGCAGCTGCGTGGTGCTTAGTTGCTGGCTGGGGTTAAACCATGACAGTGCTACACAACATCCCTAATTAAATATCAATAGAACACTACTTGAGACTTATTATATACAATATTAAGCATATACTAACCCTCACAACATACATCTCATTAACTGGAATAGCTGGCAAGACTTACAGTTTGAAGATTTGGTTGCCTACAAATGGAAGTTGGGTCATTAAAAACACCTCCTTTATAAACACTGTAAATTACTTCCCAGTTATATTCAGGAGTTAGATTTTGAAAGAGTAACTATTATTTCATGGAAAATAATTAGCAGTGCTGCTAAGAATGGCACGCTGACGCTCAGCACTGGCTCCTGAAGAGTGAGTTGTACTGACAGCTCCTGCAGCTGTACTGCACCGCTGCCCGGGGCCAGGAGGGGCTGACCGCCTGGGGCAACCTGCCACAGCTCCGCAGCCCTCAGCCAGCTTGCAGGGATCTCCAAAGCCCACGACTAGCCCCTCGCTTCCACATCCAAATGTAGAAGTTCACAGATAAAGACATGGCGGTGGCAGGTCACTGGAGTAGCAGAACAGGAAAATAAAAGAGGGTAGACACCTGACCTAGAACCTGGATGGAGTCTTGCCAGTTTAGGAAGACTAGCAGAGTCCCAGAAAGGAGGCTTATATTTTTTGCTGTCAGCATTGCATTTTTTTTGCTGTAGAAAACTAAAGGATTTCAATTCCCCTGGAAATTCACTGGGAAAGGTGAGAGGATGTAGGATGGAATGCAGTACAGAGATGTGCACTATGAGATGCTCAGAAACTGAATTTAAATGCAAGTGTTACAAAGATTAATGTGATAATGGGCAATATAAAGTGTATAGAGGGATAAATAAGAAGTCTGACCATAGGGACCATTTTGTGAAAGTATATAGCAGCAAATAAATAAATGAGAACAGAGCATTTAGTAGCTGGGAGAATGAAAATGAGGGACTTCCTCTTACGACTGCAAAGCAGGGAAATTTGCATGATTTCTGGCATACTAATCTAGTGCTTGCAGAAAATATAGATAAGTTCAAAACAGTCACAGGGCACAATATTGTCTTCTGAAGAAAAAAATTTTAAAGCAATTCAGAACAAAACAGAAGTAACCTGTGAACTAAGAAATTATGGCCTTTCATTTTGTGTTTCACTAGCACATACCAAACTCTTGCATACTAGAGGTGCCAATGCTTTCTTCCTTGAATCCATCCTTTATTATCTTGATGTTTCCTTCTGTCTCTCCCTCTTCTAGCCATTTCCTGATTTTGAAAATTGGGAAGGACAGGTTAGTTGCTATTCAGTGAGGGTTTGTAATTGTATAGTTACACAAATAAAATGCTTTTCATGGTTGCATGGTTTTAACACAGCAGTAGAACATAAAATCAGTAAGAACTAAAGCACTACAATCATTGTGGCCCCAAATCTGGTGTGAGGAACATATTTGTGCCCCCACTCCTTCTTATAACATAGAACATAATCAGGATGAGCTATTATCAGAGGAGAATAACTGGTTTGTAAAAATTAAAATGGATGCATGAATTTCTCTTCATTTTACAAAAGTTATGCCTATCAGAGGCACAAGCATTTTTGTTTTTATGAATATAACCCATAACATTTTATGAAAAAATAAGATCAGATGTCACCCTTGTCATGACTGTAGCCTGTTAGCAACCTCCAGAATAGTATTACCTTTATGGTATACCCATGTCCTACCACTCATCTTCTTGGGACACAGACAGAAGGGCAGACAAGGAATAAGCAAATGTGGAAGAAAGAGACCAATAATATGCACAAGAAACATTTACCAAATGGCAGAAAGTACATATTCAATTCAGCCACAGCACCTACATTAAAGGTAATGTTCCAAAAACACACTCCAGACATAACAAAATATTGAATCATATTTTCTAGAACTTTACATCATACTGTAAATATCTTACTACTTGAAAGTCACACGTCTCTATGTTTTTGGTTCATGAACTCAATATTATCAATCTGATGCAGTAAACCTTTTTTTTTTGAAATTGCACTCATACAGTTAAATGGTACACTAGAAACCCCTTGCTGTTACACAAGATAAGAACAATTATCATTTTCAAGAAACTGGTATAAGGACACAAAAACTTTCACGCTAACACTCCACTCTTCCACACACTGCATTTCTAAAACATAGTCTAATGTTGTGGCTGGTGACACTTTCAAAGCCAATGTTTTGAAAACCCTTCATGTCATCTAAAGTACATAAACTGCAATTCCAGTACAATGTTTGAAGACTATTGTAATTTTTATTCTAGAAGGTATGAATGTCAACAAAACTGGAAGGCTGACATGATGTACCTGCGAAATATATCTGTGGTAACTGAATGCAAATTGATTCTCAGGTGTTATAGGAATGTAAAAAACCTGGATTTGCCATGAGAAGATTACCTTTTTTCTTTTATGGATTGCTCTTCCCTGTTATATCTTCTTCTAAGAACCTAGCTTACCCATAGAAGAATTTCTCCTTTAGGTCCCACTTGGTATTTATTGAAGTCGTTTGAATACTGCCATTAATTTCCATGGCATTTAGACTAGCTGAATTAATTGATTTATTTGCAAAGAATTGCACACTCATGTTTACAAAATCACTTGCCTAGAAATTCTAAAATTTAACAGCAAGCAACTTGCTTTCAAAATGTATTTAAGCCTTTGCAGAAACTAGTTCAAACGTCGGCTTGTGTAGCATTTGTAATTTCAGATAAGTCCTATGTCAGAAAGTGGGCTGGGAAGAGGCAGCAAAAGATCAAAGGATTGGTGCCTTCCTACCACACACTTTTATTCTCAGTATAGATACCGTATGAGTACCATGTGGCATCCTGAAGTCCCCAGTCTAGAGCTTGTAAGCTATGGGTACATGAAAATAAGAGCTGCGTCTTCTAATATTTTGTATCATATATTTCTTAAACATTGTTACACACAGACCCCAAAATGACAGTAATAGTGGGTTCACTCTTCATAGCTTACAGAGAATATATCTCCTTCCTGTTCTTAAAACTCATAGAGAATGAAGTACCTGCCTTAATCCCCAACTTGTTTTTCACGAATCAGATAAAGCACAAAAACAGAAAGGCAAAATTTGTCCCATTCTCCAGTACGAAGTTATGTCAGGGGTAAACTGGGTCCATTGTCTACCTGCAACACAGATTTATTGGTCACGCTCTGATGGTTTTTTAGATATGGCTTTCCCGCAGTATCAGCTAGTGAGCTGTTCAGTGCGGCCGCTGTGCTCTTGCCAAAAAGGCTGATTTGGAAATCCAGTTCCCAAACTGAAATAGACAAAAAATGATCCTTTCTTCAATGATATGTGAATGTCTTTGATCCCCGTAGAAGTCTTTCTTTAGTCTTTTAACTAATCATTTAGCCTAAAATAATCTGATATTTTTACATTAAATGTAGCCAAGGTTTCTTTGATACAGGCTGTAATAAAATTTAATTCTGAAAAATTAATTTTCATAATAAAAATAGAGAGGAAATTATATTAAAAAGTTTAGATAATGGTATGAGCAGATAAAAGGCAATGGGCTGAAACAAAAACAAATAGGAATGGCAGCTTAACTTCTTACCAACAGAACAGCCTCTCCTAGATTTCTCCTGGGGGTTTTGTTGTTGTTCTTTTTAACAAGATTCTTTCTATAGTGTATTCCTGATTAAATGATACATATTGCACTTGAATGCTAAAAAGAAATCTTAGCCAACCAAATATAAGCAACAAAACAAAGTCACAATCTGTATCAGAAATTAATTTTCCAGTTGCTCCACTGGAACATATGTCTGACAGTTTATTGACAAAATATGCTTCCCAGTTATCCCAGTTTCCCATCTTCCCAGATTTGTAAAAGATCTGCCTGAAATGTAATGTTTTCTTGATCAAATCATCAAAGGATACTAAATATCAACTTACCTCCACTTGAAACCTTTCTTTTTTTGGCTTTTAACATTCTATGATGAATTAACAATTGCATTGCTAGAATCAGTGTGGAAGATAATCCAGAATGCTATTTTCAGGCATGCACTAAAAGTGCTCTAAGAAAACTCTCTTCTTTAACATACATACATATGTAATAACTTTTTTGTTGTTTTATTAGACAGTTCAGAAAAAGCAAAACCAGAAAAAGTACATGTGACTTTCAGTGAGGAAAAGAAGAGCGAGAGAGAATGTTGCATTCCGGTGCTATTACAGGATGAATTGTTGCCAAGTGCTTTCCGTAAGAACTGGTAGGAGTGGCAAGAGAGATCATGTAAAAAGTTATGGTTCATAGTCTCCTTAAATTTCCTGAAAGCAGGGGACACTGAAATGCGTAAAGTAAAGCACATATGCAAGTTCATTAGTGACTTTCCTTTAGCAACAGGAAGTATAAATTTATGTATCTTATATGTTTAAGGTTAAAAGTTTCCTTACCCAAAGAAAAAATCACCTTTGAGCTTAAGGAATCCAAATGTTACACCAGCAATAAAATGAAACAGAAATAGTAAGAGAAATTTTGAATACAATAGCTCTTGCATTTACTATCTTCAGCAAAAAAAAAAAAAAAAAAAAAAAACGACATTAGTATTCATAAAAGATTGCTGAAGATCAAAGAGGATCAGAGAGGAAAATCAATGTTTATTATTTTAGTCTTTCAGACTCTTTCTGTCTTCCATCTCCTGCTTTTCTTTTCAATTTTTATGTTGTGTGAATTATTGATACATGTGTCTTTATCATTTTATGACTTTCAGTAATCCAAAGGATTGAATCGGATGGTTAGAATTGAAATAAAATCCTTGTTAGCTATGACCTGAAAATCAGCAACAGGAGTAAATACACAAATATGTATATTCTAACACAGCTTTTGTATTGCATTGTAATAACACTCTGCTCTTCCACTTCATTACCTAGTACCAGCAATGGTAGCTCCGTGTAATTGATACTGCTGACTGCTTGATCTGGAGTAAGAGTCAATTTTTTCCATGTTTAGTTTGAGTATTTTTCATGTCTCCATTTTATGGTCCATTCTGCAAACTCTAGAATAGGAGTTACAGAAACCCAGATAAATGGGTTTGGCATGCCACATGACACTGAAGAGATGGGGTGGTCACAGACATGACTGGTTGTGTCAGATAGAGGGGGAAGAAGTCGAGAAATATTTTGAATGGCTTGAAACTAAAAATTTCCTGAAAGGTGAGTGAGTTTCTAACAATGTGGGTTTTTTCTTCCATCTCTAGGGATTTAGACATGCTTGTAGGTTCCTTAATATTTCATGCAAGGGCAAACAAAATTCTGTTTTAGGACAGGTGAAGCACAGCCTTTTTTTCATCCATTACATTATGTATTTATCTTCAACATTTTGCAGAAATGACAGAGTGTCTAGAAGCTTTTAAATACATTACACTGAAAAAGCATTTAACAGTGATACTAGAATTAAAAATAATAATAAAAGAAAATTTAAAAGAAAGACTGAGAAACTCCCAGTATAACTCACTGGCCCAAACCAGGAATTATTCTGGAAACAGAAACAAATAAGCTTTTTTTAACATGCAGATATTTTGCCTCAACTTTCTGCAGTTGCTGCTAAGATAAAATGAAAGGTGTTTAAATTTATGTAATCCAAAAATGCATAGAGACCACAACCTCAGCTGCAGATACAAGTTCTGTGCATTTTAAGAAAGGGAGTGGAAGACTAGCTTTAATCTGATTTTCCAGTTTTCTAATGCTTGCTATGACAGAAGCCATTAAAAAACGAAGCATAATTCAAAACCCCCTAGAAGGTGCTTTAAAATTAAATTTGTTTCAGAAATCTCACAGAGCCCTGTGCCAGCTGGGAACAGGATGGCCATGACCTCCAAATATGTAGCTTTGAGGAAAAAACATGATTCCTAGAGAACGACACTGTTAGGAGAAAGCTCTGTTTATGAAGAGCGTAAAACTCTTCATAAAACTCTAAAGCTCGACAAAACCCAGCCTGCCAGCTGTCAGTCTGCAATTTGGGTATCACACATTCATTTGGATACTGGAATAGTTATGGAGCACATGGAAACTCTCATGGTGTGAACAGCTGTAACTGAGACAACGGTTAGCACAGGTCTTCACCACAGGATCTGAACATTTCGATTGCTAAGGACCATTAGTGCAAACTTATCTCCGGACTCTCTGCCACCACCTGAAGTTTTGGTACATGGACAGGGAAATATTCATGCACAGCTCAGCCTTTTGCCCAGATCTTAGGGCACCGGGAGACAGAAATAAAGGGGAGAAAAGAAGAAATACTTTGATTTTTGGTTACATTGCAATTCTGTTTCTGTGTATGTCTGAATAATATACTTCCCATAGTATAATAACCCCCTAGCCTGTTTTTAGCAGTCTGCCTACAATAGAGAATGAGTAACAAGATTAGAAACATCTTTATTACAATTTTATTCCCTCTCTGTGCCATTTTTCTCAGCACTTTACTGCTTTCCCACTTCTGTCCAGAATAATAAAAGAATGGGATACCTCTCCTCTTACCCAACTATTCAGCTGATATTGATAGGATAATAAAAGAATGATTCAATGTCCATTTGGAAAATCAATCAAAGTGAATTTTGATCTATTCTCAAAGGTCTACAAATCAGCTGAAAAAAATCGTTACATAAATCCAGATTCACAGTCCCTTTCAATAATATGGATAGATGCAAGTATACATGACGAGATTTTAAGGGAATTTACAGCTCTTAACAACAGCAATCAAATGAGATTTTCAAAGGTACCTAAGTAGCTAATTCTCGTCGGTGCTTATCTGCATCTTCATAAGCCTAAGTACTATAAAAAATCCATCCTTTGATCATCATCAAGTGCGTAAGGAAACTCTCAAAAGCATGTAAATAGCTGACATTCATTCAGAGGAACAGAGGTAGGAGGGAACAGATAGAACAGAATAAGTAATTCAAAAGAATGGGTCATTTCATAAATAATCTACATTCTCTTTGTGTGTCAGGAACAAATGGCTCAAGTAAGAGGTTATATTATTTTCATTCCCCCCAAAAGTCTTTAGTCTTAGTCTGATTTAGGCATAGTCCTCAAAGCACAGTCTATTGTAGCTTATATTTTCCAGTCTCACTTATCCTAAAGAAGAAAACAGAAAAAACATATTTCTGATTCTATTCACTCTTTTCCAGGAAATTTAGGCTACTGCTGTTTAGGATGTAAGCATCTGCCCAATCCTTTAAGAGCGCCAATTATTTCCTTTACAGGTCCTGCTCCTTTATGTTATATTTTTGAGAACATGTTTATCTCATTCTGCTTTTCCACAGCAGAAATGTTATTTCTTCTCATCAGAGAAGAAATTGTTCTGCCAAAAATTCAAATAACTTACTTTCTGCCAAGAATTCAGCTAACTTTGTTTAAACTCCATTTCTTCTGGAAGATGGAAGTGTATCTGTCTTCCAGATACCATTTGATAATTACAAGCAAATTCTTGCATATTCCTTAAATTTGCAGAAATGAAATCGTGTTTGCCACTGAAAGCATTCAGAAGAAAAATGGGAAGAAAGTTGCTTTTAGGTCAAAAAAAAAAGTTTGAATTTTCTTGAATCTGTATTGTGCAATCATGAAACATTTCTTTCTCAGGACTCACCACGTCTGTTGTGTCTGTTTTATTGCCGCGGCCTGTAAGAAAAAAGGCTATATTCCTTTTCTCTCTCAGTGAGGTTTTACATTTGTTCTTTCTTCTTGGCTTCTGAAAGTTATTCCTATATAAAAATAGAGATGCTTTTGTCTAGTCTCTATGTAGACAAACAAATAAGCACGTCCACCAGAAGTGCAGTTTCTGCATTTCCTGTGCTCTAAGGAAAACAGGGACTATTCACCCTTGTTATCTTCAGGAAAAAGCATGAATGACAGGCTTTTTTTATTATTATCTGATAGAGTATAAATGCGACAGTGACATGTCTGTCACACAAGCTGGTATGACTACAGAACTCTGTTCCACAGAGTTCATTTACAAAAGGCATTTCCATCGCTCAAGGTTTTGAATGATATATAGGGAGTACAAGCTACCTCTAAATGTTTATCTACATTGCTTATTTAGAATAACTTGCTAATAACTGATCAATACCTCCAGCTTCCTCACTAGTGAAGTCAAATTCAACGGTATTTCTATCATCTACTAAAAAATTCAACATAAACAACTGATGCAAATGAGCATGTTTTCTCAATTCAGCAGGTGATAAACTGTAGGGAAAATGCTGTTTTTACCAAAATTCAGTATCATTTAAGGCAAACCAAAACTAAATTCATGGCAGTGTGCTAGAAAAGGGAAGAAAATAAGAACTGTGTTTGATAGTTTGCATCAACAAAGTTCCTATTTAATCTGCATTCTTATCATGCAACTCTAATGCTTTGTTTTATGACACCTGGATGCTGATTTTGCTTGGCTAACAAATTTTCTGGCTGTGTAAGTGAAAGAAATGACTTTTTTTCAGTTAGTGTGCAGAAATTATGGTTATGGTGGTAGACAACAGAAAATAAAGAGAGGAAATGTCTGAACTCATCACTGAGGGGATATAGAAGCCTTTTAATTACTCAAATTCACAATATAGCTATCATCATGGATTCCAGACATCAGCTTCCTGGCGCATAAATCAAAACCAAAGCTGGATTCCATTGCTCACCTATAAGCACCTTGTGCCACATGGGACATGCTGAAACATCAGCATGAGGTTGGCAGATACAGTGCAGGACCTGTGGGAAACTCCCTCCCTCCCGGAGGAGTAGCTGCAGACCCAGCAGCAGACCCCAGGACACCTCAGAGAGCACTAGGCAGCTGTGCTCAGGCAACTGAACAAAGTCTCAGGAGCCTTCAATGCTGGCAAATGCTACAAACTTTTCCTTCTGACAGGAAACTACAGCAGTGCATTCAACTTGGGATAAAACCTGAAAGTCACGCCAAAGCTTTAATGATGTCAGAGGAGGCAGAAGAAACTTATACATGGGTAGGATTTTTCTGAAACTAAATGAAAACTTCTAAAAACTGACCCAAAATAAAGAATTTTTAATGAAATGTTGAAATGTTTCTGATGATAGCATCTATAGCAACTTAGAGAATCAGTTTTGGTTTTGTAAACAAGTCAGGAAAGATAGAAAAAAAGACTGAGAATAAAATAACCCTCAGATAAATAAGGTTAGCCTTAAAGACTGAATAAAATACTTTTCTTGGGTAGACAGCAGAACAGAAATTCTACATTTCCTATATTTAATTCTATGATGAGAAATGCAACATTTTGCATAAAAAGAAAATCAATAATAAAATATGGAATATTCAGCTTCATCTCTGAACTGTCTCTTTTTTTAAAAAAAGTCTTTTTTTTTTGAGGTCATCCAGGCCCGATCTAAATGCCTAAGCTTAGTCATTGATGGCAAAGACACAAAACCGTTTGTTCCTTGTGCTTATAATGGGATGATACATTCCATTGTTATAGGATTAGTAGAATTAGTGATGGATTAGTAATAGTAGAATTAGTAATGAATCTGTAATTGAAGAATGTTTTTAAAACATTTGTTGCCATATTTAAATAACTGATTCTCTGAAGATACTGTCTCTGACACCAACTATGTAAAGCTTGTGCTCAGGCTACGAGAGACAAATAGAAAGCCATGTTTTTCTATCATTGTACATAAAGCTTCTTCAGTATCTACTTTACTCTGTATGTTTTGCAATCCAAATTTAGCATTTTCTCCCATCTTTTACTCTTTAACAATGCATTATTACAAAATACAATGAAATTATTATTTTCCACCTTTTTTTTCAACCAAATATATTACTTGAGATTACTATTATGGTGCGAAATACTAGTCTAAACAGCAGCGAAAACAAATTAAAGCTAACCTTCCATCTAAATCATCATCATTACAGACTTATTTTCAAGAATATAAAATGGTGTCTACATTAAACTTTCAAAACTTTGAACTGGAAAATAATTTACTACAAACTGATAAAAAATCTGGGGAGGAAAAATATGTCTAGATGTGCACTGCCACCAGAGGATAAAGGACAGAATCTGCATTAATTTTAAAAACAGCAGGGCAAAGGAATCAGAAAAAAATTCCAGAATACATGACACTTTGCACCAGTAGTATACCTAAATTAATTGGACAGATAAGATAAGTTTTATCAGCACTGGCATAAATTATCTGACTTTTTTTTTTTTTTTTCTTACAGATGAACTAAAGAAGATGCTAACAAACCAAAATAGCTCAGCTAAATTGACATTCTGGGGCGAATTAATTCATGAGGTGTCTTTAAATAGAAAATATATTTATTTAAGTGACCAAAAAAACCTTCTTTCCAGTGCTCGTGGTACCTAGCCAACCTTTTCTGCTTCAACTGCTTTTAATGTCTGACTAATTGATAGTCAGGGGCAAAATGAGGGAGTCTCACACTCTGCCTTGCCAATTCAAGGCATACATAAAATGTTGATTCCAACAGAATAAACCACCCCATTTTACATTAGAGTGATGTCACAGTCCTAGGCCATTTCTAATAAATAACTCCAGCATTTACAGTGAAAGGGGAACAAAGGCACAATAACAATTTGTCTGGCATGAGTCTGTTCAAAATTCCTTTGAAGGCGCGTTGAGAGGGAAGTCTGCAGCGCAGTCCCCCAGGAGGCATTGGCATGTTTCATTGTGACAGACCTTGGCAGCTCATCAGTTCTACTCAGGAAGTGATCGGCCCCTTCCAGCAACCAAGCTAATTTGTCTCTTATTCCAGCTTTTAGATTCTCCACCCTCTGGCCTTGTTCTTTTCTCTCCAAAGCAACCAAAGCAAGCAATCCCATTCCGACTAGGCTCTGGGCTATCCAGACCAACCTGAAGCGAAGGGCAGAGGTGTGCCATGCCCAGCATCACCTACTGTGCTGCTGTCTACCCAAGGACATGAAGGGAAGAAGGATGGTAACCACTTTTCCCTGGTGATTAAAGATTTTTCACTAAACTGCATAAACATCTATTAAATGGTTTTAGAGGAAAGCATGCTTGACAAATATTTTTTAAGGTTGTTCTCTTTTAATGAAATCTGTCTCTCATTAAATTCATTCAGATCACTTTCCAGCCTTTCAGTGCAATGAGCTTTGAGTTGCCTTCAGAACAGTGTTTCATGAATGAAGGGCCCTGATATCTTTCTTCATTTAAATTTTGATCAGTCTGAATATCATTTCTGTGATGCTTCCTTAGCTGCTGTTCTGAATTAAATTACATTGATTTGTTTCTACTTGGTATTATGTATGCAGGTGCAATTAAGCCATAACACTCTAAGTTTCCATACTGAAATAAGAAACTTTACAGCAGTAATCCTTCACTGGCCTTGCCACAATGGAAACTGCCTGCTTTCAGCTGAACAAAAACCCTGAGAATGCCCCCTGAGAACTGTTTGAAAGTCAAAACATTCCTGTCAAAAAGGACAGGAATCCTGTCAAGTCCTGTTTTCCTTAGTTAGTAGAATATAAGAGCTTAGTACCTGGGATAACCCATTCATGGCAAAATCCCCGTTCCAGAAAAATCAGTAGCAAATGCCTGTCCCAAAGACTAGAATTTTATTCCAGCTATTTGTATGTTCTCTTTTTCTTCTGATTAATTCTCATGGATTATTTTTAAAATAGCTATTTATACCCAAATATTATAGATATAACTATGAGAAATGCTACAGTTATAGTTCATGCAAGAATACTGGTCACTATTAGTAATTGTTGTTGGAAGTAGCTAATGGGCTCAATGAAGGTGATGGAGACTGTACAATAGATCACATCTCATTTCTGTGATCTGGGAATGAAAGCTTTTGTGTCCCTACTGAACCTTTCTATCATTTTAACACATTAGGGTTTATATGTTGTTTGATTGCATCTTTTATAACTGCATTAAATATATTCACTGATAAATGTCTGGACTGTGTCAAGAAGAGAATTGGACAAAGAAACCATTAAAATTCACAATCACGTAGTGTTTAATTTTAATCTATCAGTGCAATTGTAGCCATCTGCACAATTAACTTGTCTGACCAAAGAGAGGAGGAGGAGGTTTAGCTTGAATCCAGGCTTGAGAAAGGAATGTGATTCTGCACATGGGTGAAGGATTTTCTGCCAAAATAAGATCAACTAAAATGGCGATCCCAGGACTACCTTTCTCTTGGCATCCTGATGATCAAGGAAGCAGACACAACTGGTAGATAGCTGCCATAATGACTGAAAAATGAAACAGAAGCATATGATCTACCATGTCTGGTCAAGAATTCAGCAGCACTTCACCCAGTCCCCAAAAAACTCCTCTTAAAGGTGATTTTGGATGACATGGATTTTAAAAACCTCAGCTAAACTGTAGAACCTACCAAGCCTTATCATCAATGATTTTATTTTTCTTTTTTCTCCCTAAATATCAGGCTTATTGATACAGGTTTCTGAAACTGAGAGCTGCCCAAGTCCGCGTGAATGCCACAATCATTAATCATGAACATGACAGCAAAGTTCATTGGAGCATGGCTTGTACCTTCCTCTGTATGCAACGCAGACATTCAATGAATAATAGACAGTATCACAAGTCCTAAGTCTTTTGACTTCACTATATAATTGTTCCAGGTACAAATGTTGCCTAATAATCATCAAACCATCACTTAATTTTTTTTTTTTTTTTTTTTTTTTAATTTGTGCAGATGTACTTTTACCTTCCCTTATAGGGTCTTTCTGGCTGGAATTTTTTAAGGAATTCAGGAAATGAGACACTTAGGTCTCTGAACTTTGAAATCTCAGCTGAAATAAAACTTGTAATCATTTACAGAAAATATTTTTCACCAGCAGTTCATTTCTTTCTCTGCTAGCATCCTTCTACTCTGTTCTCAATGCAGCAACAGCTTGCTTTGACACAGGAAACACTCAAAAGGAAAAGATATGTCAGAAACAGAAATGGCAGCAGCAGCTTAGCTCACACAAAGCTGCATGCTTTGGGATAAATGCTTTTATTGCTCATAGGCGGGTGCTGTGAACTGCACACTACCCTCCACCCTCACTATGGTAGTGCCATCCTTAACTATTAGAACACCATCATTAGGAGTCCTGGTCTTTGCATCCTCTTCTAAAGATCATATCTTTTTAAAGAAATTTTCCTAATTTAACCAGCTTTCCTAATATTTGATGCTTCATTTTAAGTTCAAATAATGTATTTAAATGTCTAAACAAATGCATCAGGATTCAAAATACTGGCCTGTGTTTCTAAACAGTACAACCGTCTCCAACTTTTCTCTTCTTTGATAAATGTGACAAACCTTAACATGATGAGAGGAAGCGAGACAGAATATAATAACATGATCCAAGCAGTGACAGGAAAGTAATAGTGTTGTGTAGTTACTATCAGTGACCCGATTTCAAGGGAAAGTTCTCATTAAATGTATGAATCCAGTTAGAGCGTATTGGCAGAAAGAGGAGATTCCACAGAAAAGAAAACCTCAGAGACTTGTGATTATAGACAGAGCATCAAAACTCTGAAAAACAGAAAAGAAATAATAAATCTTACTTATTCACAGGTATGTAGAATCTCCATATGCAGACAGTTGTCAAGATAGGATTTACATATTGGGTTATATCACATTCTTTCAGATCTCAGTTCTTTAGAAAAAAATTCTATAGCTGTCCTTGTGATTCATGTAGATTCGGTTATATAAACTGATCTCCAGTCATCTGTTTTCTATAGCAAGTTTCTACATTATAATAACTAAAATAAATGCTACTCTTGCAAAAAATATAAAGCTATAAAATATGCAGTAATCTCTTTGTACCTTGCTCAAATCTTGATCAAAACACACTATGTACCACATCCCAAATCTCATCAAATATCCAACCTTGTTAAACCTCAAACTGGAGAGACAGAAACAGCAGTACTCCAAGAGATCTGAGGTTTTTTCACAGGGTATTCTGGCAGCTTAGCTGAGGGGACAATGGCTGTCTACTGCCATGGAACCAAATGCAGCTAAGCAAAATTTCACTCTGCATTAGCACTTTCTTCATTTATTGTCATAAAGACTGAAAGCAATTTAAAAAGTTTCAAATTTTATTTAGCATGGTATCAATCCAGCCTTTCTTTTGAAATAATTGCTTCTTTATTTCTGTGTTGAAAATGAATTCTGAATGAAAATAGCAACAATCATTGAACATATTGTCAAACATTTAGGACTCCAGAATGAGGAAAAGGTCTATAGCTCTTCTCAGATTTTGGGATCACTTTCCACCTCTCTCACAAACTTTCCCATGACAGTTTTGACTAGTCATTTAGGTCTCTATTCACTGCATCCTTATGTGATTTTTTTAATCAGGGCCATTACCTTTACTTGTCCTCACTTAACCAACATAAAATGTAGGTAACAAAATATCCTTTCTACCTCAGATGCATTTTCTGACTGTCTGGAATGTTATCAGGGAAAGCATCTCCTGTGATGCTACATTATTACAGTGCACCATACTCATCCAAAAAGTCAACAGGGGAGATTCACCTGATGTGTCAACAGTCTCCAGCTGTGTTGTTCCAAACTCTATGACTATTGTGCAAAGCACTGGATCATATAAAATCTTATTGGATCTCTAATTAAAATGTTATCATAAAGCTTTTGAAAATGCTTAGATTAAGGAATTTGTATTAAAACAAACTTCCATGCATTGTCAATAGCTTTGCATCATCATGAAAAATAAACTACTATCTCAATGTGATTACAACACCATCATTGAAACCTTTTCTGGTTTTCAACTTAACTCCTTCATCAGTCTAGCTCCGTCCAGTCATCACCTCCCATGACCTCCCAGTACCCAGGCCTGCAACCTGTGAGTTATAAATTCCTCCAACAAACAAGCTGTAATAACAATCTGATTTTTGCTTTTTCATTGCTTCTTTCTCCTAGGTTACAGTGGAGTAAATGCCCAAACCTTGACAAATAGCTCCCCGTCATATCAACACTTCATTTCAGTGACACGCATCTTGTTCTCACTGAGGTCACTCAAAAAAATATTTTTAATCTTCCTGCTTTGGTCAAACCATCCTCTGCTTTAATTCTCCCACTGGTAACAGCCTTGTAAAGTTGATACAGTTGCCTCATTTTTAGGATCTTGAATATTTTAAGACTTGCCTACATTTCCACCCTTGTCTCCTCTTCACCTATTTTACCTTTCTTTCTATAATATCACAGCATCCAAACCCCCCTCTCTTTGGCACTTGATCCATGCCATCACTCTTGTTTTCTTAAAAAATTCTCAGCACTAACTTCTATAGAAAATCTTATAAAAAGGAAGCAATAGTAACATTATACATATAGGCACAATTTTTAATCTGCATACATGTACACAAAAATTAATCCAATGACGATAAAATCTTACTTAATTCCTTTCCATGCACCCAATCCTCATTTTAATTCTTTTTCTTGTACCAAATCTAAATTAGATTTTGCGGTTCTTTTAACGAAAGAATCACATCTAAATAGCTGCCTTATGGACTTTGAAAAAAGCAAGCTGTTTGCAAAATACAGCTAATCGTATTCAGATTAGAAATAATGCACACACTTTAAGAAAGTGATTAGTATATGGAACAGATATCTGGGAAAAGAACACTTTCCATGTCTAGAAATCTTCAGATCAATTTTGGTACTCTTCTATAAGCAAACATTTCAATCTGCAGTTCATATGTTGCAAGTTAGACAAGGAATTACACTACCTAATAATTGATTGTGTCTTTTACTTAAAAAAATTCTAGTGTGTATTTCCTCTCAAAATGTAAACAGTATGCCAGTCTGCATATAGCAGCTACAGTCATGAACAATTCAAGGAAACAATGAACTAGCAATTGATTAAAAGTAATAGGTTCAATGGAGCTCACCATGCATAAGATACATAGAACTTCTTTGAACCTGATAGAAAGACTATTTCTGTTTTTGGATAAGAACATCAAATGCTTATTAATACCACAGCTATTTAAAATGTGTGAATTCAATGGGGTTTTCATTATAAACAGTTCTTGCAGGGTAAAGTCTTTAACTGCTGCTGGCAGTAGAATATTCACAGAAGTTTCAGCAACAAAACCAGCTGGTCATATCTAGGGGAGAGAGTTCTCAAAGTAGGTGGCTTCAGGACTAAGCTCAGACATAATTCTGTAAATTTTATTCTGTTTGAAGCTTCAGTCTCTCCTTTCCATTGGTAAAATAAATGGAAGCATAAATCAAACTTGTACTAAATATCTCTCTCATTATTCTTGAATCTAATATCTAGAGAAAAGGCAAACTATAGATTTCTGAAGGTTATTTAAAACTTGTTTGTGAGCTCTGAGCTGGTTTTTTTTAGTTTCCAAGCTAAGTTCTATTGTACAGTTACAATGTGGATAATGTGGATAACTGATAACCATTTCTTTCTTCTGATACAAAAATAACCTTTCCCTCCCTCCTGTGTGATATTTCCAATTTATCAAAACAAATAACAGACTTCTATAAAATTTATTTTGCAGCATGTTTTTTCCAGTGCCATAAACTACCAAATCAGAGAAAATATAAATGCTGTACACATCTTTTAATGTCTTTCAAGAACAATAACAATTATATTTTGTGTCAGCTTTGCAAGGTGGCTTTCACCAGGCCCAGTGTTCCAGCATGTAGTTATGTCATTCAGTTTTCAGTTTTGTTTTCTTTTTCTTTAAAGCACTTGCAAAAGCAACACCTAGGGAATTTCACAGCTGCTGAAGTCTTGGCCCTAAGATGGTGAATCACAGAACCCCCACTGATTTCAGCTGGGCTCAGAATTAATGCCTTTCAAAAACTACTATCCTATTAAATTAAATATAAAAAGGTACATTTAATTAATAGTGTTTTTCCAAAATCTTCAGAGAAGCACAGCTCCTGACTTTCATTTCTCAAAGGCTCAGAAAGACAGGTCCTAGAACTACTCAGATCAATGGCAGAATCCATATTACCTCCCCTGCCTTTGGGGAGAAATGGCAATATTTTATGTAATAATAGGCCTAAAACTGTTATTTCATTCAAGATTGTGCAAATAGTTCATTTTAAAAGAAAAGAAAATATTCAAGAAGCTATCAAAGAATATTTCTTTTCTTTTTCACTTCTATAAATAACGAACTTGATGGTACAAACAGCTTGGCCCCTGAAAAGTCAAAATAGTGTTAAATTCATTTGTAGTTCTTGGCAAAAAGTACTGAGTATATTAAGCTAAACTTTTTTCCTGAAAAATCAGACTATATGTATTCTCCCTTAGATTCATACCTTAAGCACCTGAGACCTCAGCTGCTGAAATTTAGACTCCCACCTTACAGATAAAATCCCAGAGAATCAGCCACTGTATTTTCTATTGTATTTATCACAGACAGATTGTCCATGTAAGAAATCTTTTCTCCTGTTATTTCTTTCCTAAAAATCAAGAACAGTCTAAGTACTAAGGGGAAGCATTTATGGAGTGTATCATCAGTAAAGCACAGTGTAGTTAGCACCACAATAAAACAAAAAAAAATCAGCTGGAGGTCTAAAATAAACTCATGTGTCTAAATCCTACCCTGTGCATAGGTGCACTGAGGACCGGTGATGTTATGCAGAGGCTTTCCCCTCTAGTCCACCCATATAAAGTAGCTGCAAGGCAAATTTCCTATATGCCCCGAAGCACGCAAGCCCACAAGAGACTAGTGAGAGGAAAGCTTAGCTTCTCATGTCAGTCAAGGAAATCATCTTGCTACTGCCTAGGAAACATAACTATCCCACTCCTAGCATGTTCCCTACCCTGTGAAGCAAATATTTGCTTCTTTTTTCGCTAAAGAAGAAATTACTTTGGTCTTACGCACCTTCGTTCCTCCATCACTTATATTTTCTTACTCTGAGTCCTTCTGTCCATAAAGAAAAGGAAGACTCCTGGTCACAGTGTGAGCCACTGCTCCTCACTGCCACCTGCTCTTCAGCTCATTAACTCTATGTGCAAAGCATATCTCGCATATGAAGGCTGGGTTTCCTCTCCCTCATGCTCATGTTCCTGCTAAAATCCTCCACTGTATAAGTGATCCTCAGCTTAGTCAGCACCTACATATGGAGGAGGATTCCTTCTCTTTTCTAGTGCCCAGCCACTCATCTGGCCTGTGGCACTGCTCCTTTCAAGGTACAGTAACCATAAAGCAAAATTAACTTTTCCTGACTCTAAATTTGGGGTGCTGTTCTCATCCAGCTCTGATTTTTAACCATTTGTAGAGGCAATTATTAAAACTTATCACTGAAATAATATAATTACATAAAATAAGACATATAATAAAACTAACACAAGAAACCATGCATTTCTCTCAGACGTTTTGCTGATGGATACCAAAAAACTATCCAAATACACTTTCTAATTAAATATTGTCAACCTATGTGTAGCTGTTAATTGTTAATATCTTTATATAGGTGATGAGACACTTAGTACGTAAGACCATTAAATACTTGCTCAAGTAAATTGCTTGGACAGAGATAAAACCCAGGCATTCGAGAGTAGCAGGCTTTGTCTAACTACTGCTCAAACATTTTCTCAATGAAGTAGAAGAGTACCTTGGAGGAACACAGTAAATAATTTGTGGTGCCAAAGCAAACCTCTCTACACTTTCCTGCTGAACTCTGCCTTTAGTTGTGGAGCAACAAAACATATGCTTTGCTAAAAAGAAACTTTGCAGTATCTGCTTTTCAGGTCATGAACTATTTATCTGATATGTTGTTGTTGCCATTGATTCATTAATTCTGTGGAGCTGCATGCAGTTTTGCATTCGTTATTTTACCTGTTCTGAACTAGAATAGGTTACAAGGGTCAAAAGCTTTTTTTTTTTTTTTTTTTAAGAAAAAGTCTCCTAAAAACAGCCTATGAGATAAGGCTGTACACAACAGCATTTGATGTATTACATCTCACTGGTATCTGACAACCCTTACTCCCTGGTGATGTAATTCTTTTCTAATAATTTAGTCTGAGTCTATTAAAAGACAATTACAGATAATGCATCCAGGCAAGTGGTAAAGGATGTCCAGAACAGTACTTGCAGAAAGGTTATCAAAACACAATTCTCAAAAAAGAAGTGTGCTATTGATTTTTTAATCATTTCAGACAGAGACTGTTATATAGATTTTCTAAAGGATTGAATATAACTAGAAGAAGCTGGAAATGGATTTCCCCTTTGCTACTTCATATGTCATAACAACAGATTTTTTTTATTCATTTACCACTAAGTAAAGAACATAGCTAGCCGTTCAGAAGTCATCTTATGATATCTAGACACTTGATAGACTTTCAAATCTGTTGCTATTTTGAATGTTACCAGATTCCATATTCCACACAACTACAGATGAACAATTATTTCCATATTATGCATAAATTAATACAAAATCAGAAGTAGTATTGGAGTTTTTCTTCTGTGCTGCTGCTATCATTTAGGCTTTCAGTTATAAGCTGGCCACAGAGTAAAATAGAACCTTTAATAGCATTCTGCTTCAGAAAACATTTCTGATGAAGTGGGTTAGGTTGCCATTCAGAATCTAGAAATCAGCAAAACTTAGAGCATGCTTACCTTTTTATTTGGATAAGGATGGATTTTAAAAGTGTTTTGCCTAATTAAGATACACGGTTTCTGAGAGTATTTTACAAACTGTTAAATAGAAACCATTTACTAGGACATCTGGTGTAATAACTGTCTGCCTATCTATATGGTCCCCATGACAACAATGCAAGATGCAGGGGGCAAGTACTTCACAAGATGTATCAACTGAACACACACAACACTGGAACTTAGCAAAATAAAGCATTAAAGCAGGCATTGTACTTCAAAAATTTTACTTTCAACATTTCCATGTAGGGAATGAAGGGAAATGGGATCAGGAACAGGGAAACCCTGAGGTTGTCCCTAACATTTCCAAAAATGATTTGACATTTTCAACATTCTCTTGCAAATCTGCTCATTGTAGACTATCGCTAGTTTTCAGGCTTAGAATAGTAGAACATACCAATAGTTTTCATTTCTTCTCTTCTGTACTGTAAGTTCAATAGCCCTTTTACCTGATGCCACAGTCAAGATGGCAGTATGAGATAATTCAAGATCGGATGACTGGAAATTACTTAATACACATTAGCTTTGTTAGGAATCATGGCTGTCACTGCAATGAGAATTTGAAGTACACATCAAAGGATAAGAAAGCAAGCCCTGCTGAGTAAATCTCAGAGGTGACAAAGGTACCGCCACCCCTTTGTCTTTAACCACATTGGTCACCTTCTCTGTCAGGCCCCAAATGGGTCTTTTTCAAAAGGGAAGCTGCTCTGATGTGTGATATGATCTGTATATAAAAGCTTTGCACAGTCAGCTGGATCTTCTTGCCCAACATGTTGGCATATCACTGGAGAAGCAGCCAGTGGTTTGGGCCTGGGTGGCAAACACCCGTAATTGCCATAAGCCAGGCGTGCTTCAGGAAGCAAGGAGTCCGCATGCATGGCCCATTGCCTGTTGCTATCTACTACCTACTGGACAAAGCAATGATTTTAAATCAGTGGATTGTAGTCTCTGAAATGTATTGAAAAACTTTTAAAGCAGTACCATCAAGCTTGATGCAGAGGTAAATCTAAACGTGAATGCATGTCTGAGCAGGAATTGGTCAGGAAGCTATATAACTGCACATATAATTATATACAAAGGAGCTCACAGACTTTTACTGTACTTTTCTATCCTAGTCCTGTAGTCCTATTATGGATTATCAAATCACTGGTATGGCAGTGTGTCTTATAAGAAGCCTTAGGTTTCAGGGAATCTGCCTCTTTCTTGGATTTTCTTCAGGTGGGCAGAGGAAAGGAGACCAGGACGATGTGTGTATGAACAGTGACAGCATCTCCACCACAGTCTTCAGAGCTTAAGAGAAGACTCCAAGAACACCGAATTCCAGGTTTCTGCATTTCAAGAGGGTTAAACAGGACATTTCTTCGTGGTGCTCAGCCTCTATGCTGAGCCCTAGAGGTTACCCTTCCCTTACTCTGAATTTAAAGTGTTGATCTTAAAACTGGAATATGCTATAAAGTCTTTACAAATTAACATATTCCTGGATATTCTGTTGACCTATAAAATATAGTAAATAGCATTTAGTTTTCTTACAGTATGACTGCCCTGCCTATACAGCATAGCTAAAAGCTCTTCATTTCAAAAGCATTTCTTAGCACACACATTCATAATGAAAAAAAAAAAAAAAAAATAGAAGTGTGTGATTTAAAGCACAGCCATGACCACACTAATAAATAATGAAGTCAGTTCCACATCTGAGTTATGGAAATGGTATCAAATGTACCACTTAAACATTCACCACTGTAACAGTACACTAATGATGTCTAGGACTGCTGTGAACATCAGATGTTTACAGTGTCCTGACAAGGTTGTCTGAACACTGTCCCAGTGCTTCCTGCTAGGTTACAACATGTTGGCCACAGGTGACCTAGCAACCATTAGTTTGGCGAAGAACTGCATTATAAATCTCACATAAACATTAAGTTTATTGTTAATGACTATGATTCTGCAGTATACAGTTTAAGTGTATATGCTGATGGCTCCCTCTTCTGGATAATCCACACAGAAAATAAGAACTACCCGTTTAGAAGTGAAGAAAAATACTAAAAAGAATGATAATAAAGAAGGGCATGGAAGGAGCAAAATGGAAAAAAAAGACATTTTAAATTAATGTATTCTTTAGGAAAATAGATTCATTTTCCTTCTCAATCTTTTTCCAAATTTTTTTACATTTCATTACTATTTTAACTTGAAAGTATAATTTCAGCCACAAAAATGTTTTGAAGAAAGATGTCATATACATTGTTGTCAGAAATCTACAGTCTTTTAAGTCTTTTTAATTAATCTCTTACTAAAATGCATAGCAGTGGTATCAAATAATCTGTAAGAAACTAAACAAAAACGAGGACAGAACAGGTTGGAGCTACAATAGAAAATGTATGAGTGGATTAAAGAAACCAAATATTGACATAAAGTAACTCAGATGAGTAGAGAGGTGCTTGCCATTGTTAATAACAGAATACATAAGACAGGAATGTGGCCCATATTCATAGGGCCTGGGCAATTAAACAATGGTCGAGCCCACAAGAGCAGGCCAAAAACATCAACTGAAACCAAAAATAAACTTAGAAACATTTCTCCTGAATAAAATACCATATTTATGACATTTTAGTAAACAATGAATGAAAAGCTTTTACAAGAAGCCAAAAAAATAAGTGGTTTTATTTTTTCAAGTCAGACAGAAAAGTTTCTTTTGAACAAAGTTTGTTTAGTTTAAACAGTTTGATCAAAATATTCCAAAATACATTTTTATTGAAAAATTTAAGTACAAAATAACTGTTTGTAGTCTGTATATCTGAGGAGGGATACAATCAACAGGATAAGGCTTAGAACAATCTCATTTAAAGGCAACACCTTTACATTCTTAACTTTGAATATGAGGAGCTGAAGAGGTAAACAGAACTAAAAAAAAACCAAATCACCCATTTAAGTGGTTTAAATGAAAGGAGGTATTAAATGGATATTTCATAACAGATAAATAAAAATCATTTACTAGTGGAATAAGAATAAAGGGGATAAAATCCATCTCCCTGATCCAGCTTAGGAAGATAAATTAGTAATATAAATTAGCTTCAACTGCAACACTGCATTCTCATTAGGAACATAATTTCTTAAGAGTGTTAATAGCTGAAGGATTTAAGCAGATGGACCAGAATTTCCACCTCATATAAGCCCTGAGAAATAGGATATTTCTTTTGTGCTTTTGATTGGCTAAGCCAATGTAATTTATCAGGCGAGGAAACCCTGCTCATCAGTACTGTCTACACATAGTTTTCACAGAAGAAAAGAAAGAGCTTTGAGCACAGATTTAAAGGCCTATCTTTAGGCCTCAGGTTTCTTTTTAATTTAGATCTTTGGATTTTCAGATTTCCGTAAGTTACTTTATTTTTCTTTCATAGATCTAAGTTCTCCTTATTAGAATGTAATGCTACACATTAAGTTAAGGAGAGAAAGGCAGCTAGTTAGAAAGGAGATTGAATATGAGATTAAATCTTTGAATTTCCTTATTTCATTCCTTACTTTAATTACAACAATAATATAGACATTCCTTTTCTTCTTCACAGAAAATATGAAAAAAAGAAAAAAGTAATCCAGTCTTTCTCAAAGAGAAGTGGTGTCAAGTAATTCACAGTGAAACTAAGCCACATTCATTAACTTTTTAAGGGCTGCTGTGCAGACTTAGACAAAAACTAATAAAAATACAGAACTTAAAAAGCGTAATTTAACAGTGAAATACAACTCTTTAGAAAAGCTGAAAATGAAATGAGAACTGCTCCATAAGCAACATCAAAATATTGCATGATGATGGATAAAGATGACATTTACAAGGTTTGGTAATGCAAAATGGTGAAGTTTACAGGAAATTAATCTAATACGGTAGACATATCATTTCTCAAAGAGGCTGGATCATAATTCAGCTGTCTTCACCTGACAAGGTCAAAAATTACCACAGTGTACACTAGACAACTATAAGTTGAAGAGGTTTCATCACATCTTAAATCAGTTTCTGCATAATTTCAGACATAAAAATCTAATTCTGTGACAACCAGAGGATCCATTCCTGCTATATTAAAAGGAAACTCTCCAAAACTTTTGATTAAAATATAATGAAGAAAAAAAAAAAACGTATCTACTTAAAAAGCCTGTTCATAATTAATTTGAATTATCAGCAAGCAAGCGAATATACAGTTTCCTAGGAAAGATAACACACAAAACAAAACCATTCATTTCTTTCAGCATATCAGTTTTGTTGCAGACTCAAGTTTCATTCTGATTAAGGTGAAAACAATATGATCAATTTAATAAATACAGACGTGCTCTTTAGGGTATAGATTTCAAAATCAACGTATGCTGTGTATATTAAACCATAACTACAAATTCAGTTCCTGTCTATTCTTATGGATTCTTCTGAAAGCACGATGCAAAATAAATCAGATTCAAGACTAATTTTGTATTGTATTCAAGTAGAAAACATCATTATTCTTGGTAAGGGCCCAATCTTAAGACCAGTGAAGAGACTTTTCTGAATCAACATTAATGACCTCCAAGGTCCTAAAGCATAGCTGTAACTTTTGGCATTGACCTATTCAGTAAACTACTCACACATATTTAATGGGACCAAGTATTGAAGGACTAGATAATTGTAGAAAATATTATTTTTTTTATGTATGACTCAGGTCAGTTTATTATGATTTTATAGGAAATTACTGGCATTCCAGAAACCAGACCAACTGCTTTCAGTTTTAGGGGGATTCTTCATTTTTTTATAGACACATTATTATTGACTACTCCAAAGTCTGCTTCTCCCACCAGCAAGGGCCCAGGTTGACAAAATTAACCATGGAGTTGATTCAGGACCTAATGCAGCAGTTAGGTTTCTTTGGTACTCAAGCAGTATGGCAGGCACCTAGCAAAACACTACATAGTGGAGATCACAGTGGGATATGACAGTCCAGTTGTCAAACTCCTAAAGGATCCAAAAAAATCCAACTGTCATACCCAACTCTCGAGGAACTAAAGCACAGCTGCCTTCTGTGTACTTTTAATTAGTTCTTCAGACATTGTTTTATGCATTTTTACCAATTAGTATTTTTCTATCATGTATCTATTGAGCATTTTAATCAGCAGGTATACTTTTCCCAGGTACTACACACACCTAGAAGTACTGAACCTTATCATCAGATAGCATAGCCTATGTGCGATGTACCTGGGAAAATCAGAGTCTGCACAGATTTCCAAACTGATTCATGCAGATTTTCATTAGTCCTTTTGTGGACTACACACATGTATTTGTTCTTCATTCTGCATATCTAGAGCTGCTGTCAAACCTATTTCTTCAGTTCCAGACCTGTAAGTAGACTTCAGGCCCACATATCACTGCTTTAACATATGTAACACACACAACATATAGTAAAATTTCATCACCACGCACAGTATATAGTACCAGTTCAAGAAAAAATTAGATACTTCCTTTACTGAAGCAAAACAGCATGCAAGATCAAAACCTGTGGTATTTTTAAGAAAGTTGTAGTTTTTTGTTAAAGTAATCCAGTAAAGCTTAACAGAAAACTGCATAGCAATGCATAGCATTGAATTCAGAAGTAGTCATGATTTTCCATTATCTGAGGTTCTTATAGAGTAATTATTAAATGTGCATAATCATATTACATAGGCATAACACTGTACAGATTCATCCTCATTAAATGCTATAGGATTTCTTCATTAAGGAGATAGTAAGTTGACTTCTTACAAACCTGGGTAGGTACCTCTAATTAATTTAAATTGAACTAATAGATTTTAAGGTCTGGAGGAATCATCACAGCCATCAATTCTGACTTGCAGCATAAGAAATGCCATGTTATTTAATAAAGAAATTCCTGCATCAAGCTCATCATTTCTGAACTAGTTTGGACCCAACTTGCTAACTGTCTATATTGCCTTGTCTGTATTTCACTCTCAGTAATTTCTGCTGTGTGAAAAATAACAACATAACCTGCCTTGAACTCCATGTTATTTTTCCCTCTTTTGATCTGCCATTTTGTTAAGAGAAACATGGACCCTGAACAGAATGGCAAAGTTCCTCTATCTATTTTAGGAAAAAAGACCCATGACTGATTTCATCTCTGGAACTTCAGCAAAGCCTCCAAGCTGCCATGGAGCAGTGATAATTAGACAATCAAGGCGAAGCAAGTGCTGCAGACACTCCATGAAAATCACCAAATCCTTTGAAGCATTCACTGAAGCAGGATGAAATCTCATATCAGGGTTTGTGATGATGAGCTGTTCAACAGATTCCTCGTCACATCAGCACTACACCACAGTGGCTTCTTTACCAATTTTCTGAATTCAGAGAGGCACACTGCTGGAATCATGTGCCATGCTTACTCGAATTTCCAAATAAAAATTAAAACAAGGTAAATTTTGACAGGGGGACACTGGTTCTCATGCTCTAGAAGGCTTCAGGGCCAAAAACTTGAATTACCTGATAGCCAAAAAGTTTGGTGTGTAAGGAAATCTTTGATTTATCAGTCATCATTCAGTATCCAAGCATATCTAGCCTCACAAAGTTATTATTCTAGGTAATAGAAAAGCAGTCAGCTAATCACAGTATAGCAGATAACAGATACATATACACCCCTGCTCAAATCATATCAGCTGTCCTTTCTGCTGGGAACATAAACAAAAGAAAGAGGTACTCATTTACAGCTCTGCAAGGAGTAACAAATCAGCGAATGCTCATCTTAATGAGAGGAGGAATGTTTTTCCTGTGCTTTTCATCTCGTAGGACAGAAAAGAGTAATGACGTGAAGGGGTATGGACTGGTTGACTCCCAACAGTATGTTTAGTAGGCAGAGAAAGTAGGTAGACATGGAAGAGCATTTCCCATTGCTGTTGCTGCATATCATATTACAGATATTTGTAAAGCAACAGGGAAAATGCCACTAGCAGGAAAGTAGAACGAAATGAAAAACCTGTTCACTAGCTCAAGCAGCAAGAGAGTGAGACAATTACCAGAAACCCACCAAGGTACAACTGAAGCAGGCCTTCAAAAAATGCAATGCGGGCTTGGGCTTAAAGGAGAGATTCCTTTTCAAAGTTAACTTCTCTCTTTCTTGATGTTATGACAGAATATTTTAACATATGTTTTTATCTGTAAATAAATGTCTCAGAATAAGTCACACCTTTTTGTTTTTTTAATATTCCAAGATAAACACAGCATGCTTCATATATTGAAATAATCTATCACAGCCTATTGTCTCTCTGTGTAACAGAGGATGACCTTGGTATATTGTCATTACACAGCTTATTAGATATCATTCTTTTTACTACAAGACCAACCTTCATTTCCTCAAATGTAACAGTGTGGCTACCATAATATCAACAGCACTTTTTACTACCTTACTCAATTAATTTTAGTTTTGCTAATACTCCTTGAGTCTACACAGTCTGCACATTCCTTGCATAGCCTGCAAGGAAAAAGTAAACCTTGGTAAAAGTCATTCTTTGGGCTACTTTTTAGGAGTAGTCCATAGCAGAGCAGGTTAGGTTAATTCATTGTTGTTTCAGCTTTTGAAGCTCAAGACTGAAGCATGACAATGAAATACAATGAGGGGATATGCTGTGTGAATGTTAAGAGATGGTGCCTTTGACTACCCCAGAAGCATGACTGCAGAGTGCGTGCCTTTGATTGCCTTATTGATGTTCCAAAATTGATTTGTATTGTTATAAAGTAGACTTTAAAAGATATTTTATGAAAGAATTAAGTCAGTGATTTATGTCATCCTAATTTGTTTCAAAAGCTGTTCATAAACTCCTGCTGTTTTAAAGACAGGTTGGGTATGCATTTGCTACAGTAGTGTATGACATCACAGAGTAACGTCGATCTTGATGATTTCTCTTTATTTCCTTATTTTGAGGGGAAGGTGTAGAGGTTAGGAGCAGAGAAATGGCAAGCAAAGGTGTAATTTTTTCTGCATTTGATATTCTTTATCAATTATATGCCCTACTGTACTTGGGGTGGTCACCACACCATTTTTTATTTAGCTCACTTGAGTTTTACTGCTTGATCATCAGTGTCTTAAAGTTTCTTTGGGTTAAATGTTTTCCAACTGCAAAAATTTCCTTTTAGGAAATTTTCAAGAGTGAGCTGAATAGCAGGCAAAAACCAAAGAGTTTCCAAGTGGTATCAGTAAAAAAAAAGAGCTAATTTTGTTATGTTTTAAAGAAGATGCTTCAATGCCAAACGCAAAGTCATACAGCTAGGAAAAAAGAATATTGGATTTGGGAATCTAAACTAGAAAGGGGGCTCCTGCATTCCGGTCTCTGTTCCCGGGACTGTTTCTGTACTCCATCCAGTGTAATTTAAATTTACATCTCACTAAACCAAAAATAAATTTAAAAATTGAGCGTAAGAACCACATTTCAGGATTAGAATCTAATTCTATTTAGAATTAGAATCACCGCAATTCATTTTTAACAACACATTTGGTACTATATATCTGATATTCAAAATATCCAGAAGCAGCTGATCAGATTACCTGATTTTGTAATGTCAGCCCTTCAGCTCTTTCTTTCACCTTAGTCTAATTTTTGCACTTCTTGTCTATCCTAGTATACAGTTGTAACCACCACTTCTGAGTAAAAGAAGCAGTGGGTTAGTAAAATGATTGCAAAATGCATGGTTAATACTTTGCAAATTTTCTCTACAGACAAATATTCAGTAAACAGACAGACTGTTCTCTTTGGTTTTCATTTTTGGTTCATATAATTGCAATTAGTTATTTGTGTAATCCGTCAACAAGTTACACATGTTTATTCAACTTTACAGCAGTATGCTGTATAACTGTATAAATCTACAGCTGGAATAGATTTCTTGAACATAACAATTTGAAAGAATCAGAAAATGCAGAGAATAAGAGCAAGAGCAGTTAAGTATTTGATTTGTAATACTAAAACATAACTTTATAATTAATTTAAATGAAATTCACACAGAAGCAGCGACTTGGCACCAGTTCTCTGTTTAAAATCCATTTTCTTCCTCCATTTAAAGGTGACTATGCAAAGGTCTGCGGTGAAGCTTAGCGCAGGGGTGGATTTCACCAAGAGCACTGATCAGTGACCTCAACAGGTGCTTGGAAGGAGTCTAGCCAACCTGCACAATTAAAACATCTGTTTTCAGTAGTGAAGTTGCTATGGACAGTAGCAATTTGATTCTAACATGTCTCTAGCAACTATTATAGTTGTCATATATTGATTCTGTGAGTTGCATTTTTATATTACCCTGTGCTAATATTTACTGTCACATTCACAGCACAGCAAAATGGAAGCAAGATGTCACACAGATTTTTGAAGGCTCATGTTTCTTAAATAAATCACAATTTCTCACATTAATAGCATTCATCTGTCTGTTGAAAAAATTGTTTGTCTTAACCTCTTTCTAAAAGTCTGCCTGTCATTTGATATATTTGCTGCAATTGGAATTGCATTGCAGAAAATGAATGGGTTTAGTCAAATTAAATAAAATTACATGCCAGCTAGCTTTCATGTATTCTAAATATGGCAAACCTATTACATACATACTAATTGTATTTATGTAAAGCCTGCCACTGCTTCACATGTGAAAAGGCAGCATTAAGGGAAGAGATTAAGATACATCAAACAGGCAATATGTCACTAAAAATATTCTCAGAGATCCAGACGTTGCCTATCATAAAAAGGCTTGCCAGTGTAGCCTGCTCTCTATTACCTATTCTGTAAATAAAGTCAGCCACAGATACATGCAGTGTGACACTACACAACCCCTCTCAGGGCTGGCAATACTTGTGAGGCTGGATGAGCCTGATGCTCCTTCTACAAGCAGCTCAATGGCAATTGTTCCCATGGCTCAGGAGGCAGAGACTTCCCAGACCACGAAGGAGAAGTGGTTGCAGAGCAATCTTCTGCCTGCCAAAGAAGTAATAAAAGATGTTGGAGCTGTCATGGATGCACAGGTACATCATGGTTGTTCCCTTTCCCTTCTATTCATCCTATTGGAAAACCTATACAACAGTGGAATTGATTTTGAAGCTAGAAAGTACCATTAAATCATATAACATGACCTCTTCTGGCAATGCAGTCAAAGATGTACATCCATCTGTACTGAAACCAACAACTTGGATGTAGCTAAAAAGTAATTTCCAGTTCTTATTTAGAAAAGATACAGAATTAATCATTTCTCTTGATAGTTTGTTAAAATGCTTTATCACCCTTCCCATGGGATATTTGTGCCTATTTCTAAATTGGCCATAAGTTCCAGCCAGTGCTCTTGTTATTTCTTTCTTAGCAGAGTCATTTTTTAATGTTACTCTTCAGCAGCCTAGAAAGTTTAAAAAAGCAAGTCTGTGACACTCTTATTTGATCGATTTTCCAAGTCACTTTACTTTTTTGACATGTTTCAGTCGAGCCTGTAGTCAGTTAAAATGCTTGTTCCCTTATTTTCCTTTACAAGACTATCTTTGTTCAGTCTCTGTTCAGCTTGTTCCATGCAAAATATATCAGCGAAGTAATTTAGAAATAGACGTCATGGATTTTAAAATCACTCTGTAATTTAAGACGACAAAATTTATAACTAATATCTCTTCTACTTTAATATAAATCTAAGACTCTCCCCTTGATAAAAAAGCCAAGCAGGTTAATGGAAGACAGCAAAATTCTCAGGATTTGCCTTAGCTGCACATCTGTTCTTCAGATAAATTTCAGAACTAGAGTAACACAAACAATTACTTGGTTTATGGATTAGTAAAGCAGCAACTTCACTGGGCTGCTACTGCCTTCCCTCAGTCTGTAAAAGTCTGTGCTCCACTGCCATGCTCTATTGTAGGATGGACAGTCTTTGGGGACAGGACAGATCCCAGTGTTTTCCAAATACAGCCAACAATTTCAGGACAGTGAAGTCACAGTCATTACTTTTACTCCAGATATAGTCCTCATATCCATTGGTAAGTTATAACACCATTTTCTCCTTAGAGAGTATCTATCAATACTCTTTGACATGAGGAAATACTGCGAAAATATCCTTATATGCATTCATTTGAATAAAAACTATGAATTCAATTTGACACTGTTGAGAACCTTTTCCATTTTTTTAAAATATCTAAATAGGTTCTTTTATTTCTCTTGTCAGAAAAAAAATAGGCTTGCAATTGCTGTGTGCCTAGCTCACAATTCTCCGTGTGGCTAGCAGGAAATCTCATTTAACCTGTTATGAACAGAAGAGGAATCAATAATAATACAGTAGCATTCACTGCAATTGTGCTACAAAGACACAGGACTTCAAAACAAAATCAAAACAAATAGTTCATGAATAACCCATAGCCTGATATGTTTGTATATAAGTGTTCAGTGAATAAGTTCCAAAACAAACATATTTATACAATTAGAATATTTTTGGTTAACAATGTATGAAGAGAGACATGGTAAAATTTGCAAACGTTATGCACTGCAAATAGCCCATCTTCCACATAGAATAAGAAACAGAGGAAGGTAGGATGAGACAGGAGGTATGAAAGTATTATTGGCTGTCAACCAGTAAAATGGCAACTAATCATGGTAATCCCTCTCTTCAAAATTTATGGGCACAGGAAAGCACTGGAAAGATTCCCTCAGGAGATGTTAGATTAAATGTGATGCACCTTCACCCAGCAAACCACCTAGAAAAAATGTGTAGGGAGAACATATTAAGATGCTTGTGGCAGCTGCAAAGGCAGCTAATAAGTGAAGGAAAATGTCATCATCTTTGACTGGCTTTTGTTCACCCACTACTGGTGGGCTGTGTACTCCAGTTATGCCCCGAACCTTTTTAGGTCTTTTCACTTCAGCTCCACACTCTCCTCCCTATTTATTCTTTCATCACTTCACTTTTCCCCCTGTATGTCCTCCCCTCTCCTTCTCTTCTATATACTCTCCACTATTTGTTACGTGTCCTCCTAAACAAGACTTACCAAAGGAAATATTGCTACCATAACATTACTATAATCTTTCTGCCTTTCATAACATTTATTACACACTATATGTAACATCATTTTATATATCCATCATTTGTGTTATGTGAAAAGATCTTCAGAGCATTAACTGTCTTCTTCTAGGTATTCACCTAGTGTTTAGGAAAATAGAGCTAATCTTGTTTGGTTTGTAAATACTATAACAAATAACTGGAGTGTACACATGTGTAAAGCTTATTTCTAACTAGATCTTTTACTGTATTGTATTACATTTGATGTCATGAATTCTGGTTAAGAGAGACATTTTAGAGATAGGACATTTTAAAAAATGTAAAAAATGTGGTGTTCTCTGAAACCCTTCAGTGCATATTCTGCTTGATCCTGCTCATCTCCTTTGGCTCCCAGACCTTTGGCTTCCACAGTATCAAGGAACTTAGTACCAACCTAGATTTATACACAAATTCAAATCGTAACTCAAATATCTGAGTAACTTCTAAAATTAAAAAAGTGTAATTATTAATTATAATTATTAATTATTAATATTAATTATTGTATTTTAATTATTAAAAATTAATAACTTCTAAAAGAAATTATAATGGATGATAAAGTTTTGTTCCATCATCTTGTCATACACCTTAGCAATACCTTGTTGGAAGTCAGGGACCCCAGTTCTCCAAGTGATAAAGCACTCACTCCCTGTCCTCTGGCCATGTATTTATCTCAGTTTAACCAATTCAACTTTGGAGTCTGTGTTCAGCTCTTGGCCCATACCATCAATATTACAGCATAAACTTAGCAACATAAGCATAATTGTGTATATCTAGCTAAGAAACCTATTCCCACCACTTCCCTCTATTGTGTAAAACACAACCTCTATCCTTTGAAGAACTGAGACCAAAAAATGAAAAAAGAAGAAAGATGACAAATTTTTCTACTGAGGGGTTATTTCTAATGTGCTTGTGCACATTTACTGATGCCAGAATGAAATCAAATATTGGTGTACAATATTGTTGATTGTATACCAAAGAGCTGTGGAGTGGAAAGAACACTGTATGCTACACCCAACTACAGAATATTAAAATCCACAGAAAGCTTTTTTTTTTACCAAAGGAACAGTAACTTTCCTTATATGTGGTAAATTTGAACCCTGTGGAAAACATTTTATCCCTATTGTGTCTCAGTTTCTTAAATAGTAAGCCAGCACTTACCTCAGTGAGTAAGACCTAGAAATTTAAGGCTTTCTGGGGAACAAATTCTATGTAAATTGAAACAATGCAAGGATATTCTCAAGTAAATCACCCCATTTATGAAGAAATTTTCAACCTGCAATAAATTCAGTGCAATGATACTTTACACATGTATATCTTCTCCAGAAAAACTTGAAATATGGCTGTAGAGTTTCCCACTAATACAGCAGATCAGAGTGTAACTATTAATGAGAAATTAGCCCAGTCTTCACAGTCGTCACAGCACATCACAGTCCTTCACAAAGATGGGACGGTTTGTCTTTGACACTGTCTGTGCTGTTCACTGTTCCAGTTCAGCTGATGAGCTTTGATGTCACAGAGAATATTTGCTGACACCAAAGGATGATCTTTGTCTTCTGTGTTGAGAAGATGATGCTGCACAATTCTCTTGAGAACATCTTTGCAGTGTGTCATTTGCCTACCTCTCAGCCACTTGCTAAATGTAACTCATTATATAAAATACCCTTTGGCAGGCTGCTAACAGCTGCTTTCAATACCCAGATCAAGCTCAGTTTGCAGGGTAACGCTTTCCCTCTATTTGTTGCAAGCATTTGGTGGCTGATGGTGACATCCAACCTTGTATTAACTGTTGATCAGATGAGCAAATTGCATCACACATCAGTCAAGTAACTGACACTGAGCTATGAAAAGGCATTCATAAAGATGGTATCAAGGATATGTTAACTTTTGATTCAGTGTCATCCCATCATCTTGCTCTAGTCATCTTTTTGAAATATTTGTCCTGGTGATAATTGCCTAGCTCTGATATATTAACAACATGGGTTTTCCTGACATCACCATGATTATCTTGGACTACACCTTAAGATTCAACAACTGCCCACTTTAAAATCATCCAGCAAGATGAATTTGTCATTTGGTGGAATGGTTTAATTATTGAAATCCTAATAGAACAAGTTTTTTACCTTATAGTTAAGCATCAGTTGGTACCTTGGTTTTACTGTATTTCATTTTAGGACTTACACAATCAATTATAATTGCATTGAAGTGTGATCTGCAAAGCAGATTAATTGCAAAGTACTGCTATGGGAGTATCATAAAAACCAGGCTCATAAACAAGAGGTAGTAAGTGTTTTTCACATCTTGCATCACTCTCAGGACATGTTACAGCCTGAAAAGTTTGCAGTCTTACTGGTGCTGAGTAGGTTGCTTGGTCAGCCAGAGAACACCATTGGGATGTAAATTGAGTGACTTTTCTCCTACTTTCACAGGTGTGGGTGAGAAACACCACCTTTGGTAGAGCTGCTTTACCATTCTGAAAGATGTCCTTGTGACCCAGGAGGAATAGCAAGCAACCAGAAGTTAGAATGATTGAAAATTATAAGCTTGCACTCAAAAAGACACGTGATTTATAGGGAGAAATTGTCCACTGGCAAGGATTATAGAAGGGAGCTGAAAATGATGTTAGATTTAGCTAAACATCTGAGTATGGGTGATAAACATGTTTGAGCTTGCTGTCAAAGCTTTCCTTCTCCTTATTTAACTTTTTTTAAAGAACAAAAAATACAGCCGAGTAGCCCGTTGTAGCTGGTACTGTTAGTTGATCTGAGGAGCTGCATACAAACTTTATCCAATCCCAAGTTTTTTTAGAGCATTAGAGAACATTTTGTTTCAGTTTTAAAGAAGGGAAAGGAAATACACTTGTGACAAATGACTTGCCCAGGGTCAGCAGCTTGGAGACAGACCACACAGATCAGGGCTTCTGATGTCTAGTTTGATGCTTATCCTCTGTAAACTGCCCAAGTTCATATTGGTCTTTTGGCTGCTGTTCAACAATGCAAACTCATCACATTTGTTTTCTGGTAGCACTGCCAGGTTTCCATCAGCTTTTTTTTCCTCCTTCTTTTGAATACATTTTTCCACAGGCTGTATTATATCTTGCTGTTTTATTTTTCCCCCCATCCCAAAAGTGAACCTCATTCCAATGTTTTCTAACAATTTCCTTAGAGTAGCAAGGAGCCTGAAGCTAGTGGACTTTGGAAGGCTGTAGCCCAAAGTACTTCATTTGTAACTCGGGCCTAATCCTTTATAGACTGAATAAAGGATCACAACTTGCTCCTTGTGACTGGTAGGGGACAACATTACTCTCTAGGGGGTCTGTTCATCAGTTAAGACATCAATCCTGAAAACTTCATGACTGTCACAGAAGTAGTACGTACAAAAAATATTAGACTAAAAATGACTGTCTGAATGCATACTAAACCTTTAACATTTAACAGTAGTTCTAGAATTTTGAAAATGCTTATTTTTTTATCACAAAATATAGACCTGTTTAAATAGTTCATTAATATAGTGACTAATACATTTGCTAAGATTTGACAATTCAGATATTCAAACACTTTTTAAACTACTGATACTCCATTTCCTGCAGTATAGTCTGCCAGTCTAAGAATACAGAATTTTTATTGTTCCTCTTAAACTGGTGTAGTCTCTACTTGTATTTGATTAAGTAATTGTTTTTCACTGCATAAACTTTATTTATTCCAATTTTTTCCAATTATTTTTTCCAACGATATTTTAGAGAAATGCGGGAATCCGCTGGGATGAAAGATCATTAATAGGTGTGTTTGCACTTTTCTACGATGTATGTATTTACATTCAAATTTGTAAAGGGCCTAGATAATTGTCTTAAATGTACTCTTTAGAGTTTCTGTTTTCAAATGAGGACAAGCTGGTATGTATTTTACCTACCCTTCTTTCTTTTGTCAATATTAATATTCCCAGCACCTTGGCTTTTGGTACGATGCCTTTCCTACGTGATAATCAAGGAATCCAAGTCATCATTTTATCAAGACACAAAGATTCATCATCTTATTGCCATGATATTTACTGTAAGATCACTTGGTTCCCAGTGTGAGGCACAGACATTTACGAGACATCCACATAAAATGATTAAATGCCTAAAGGGTTAGATTTACAACAGAGGCGCTTTCATGGAGGAAGAACACTCTTCAGAAAAGCACAACGGAAAACTCTTTTGTTCACCGGTGCTTATTTATGAGTCTAGCACCTTTTCTTTATTGTTTAAGTGACCTGGGTGCTTTCCCAAGGTACTTTCCCAGTATCTTAGTAGCAAAAGATGACATGCTGTATGTAAAACAGTTTTCACTTATGATTGATAACACCCAGCTTAGATTTCAGTGGTAAACAGTCATAAATTCTGTATTCTGAATTGCAGTTCTAACAGCTCCAGAAATTTCCATAAAGCCTCATAAAGTGACTATACCTACCATCCACCCACATGTACATTTTTGTGATCAGATTACAATAATATTTAGATTGCTGTTTGGTTTTTTTCATCAAAGTGCTGCTGTACCTCTATCCACCTTGAGGATCCAGAAACAGCTGCACAACTTAAACTCTGCTACACAGTTATGACGTAGTCATTTATTATGAAATGTTGTTTAGCCACAAATGGCAAACAAAACCCAGGAAAACTTCCCCATGTTATTACCAGTTACTATATAAAAATGGTCCATTATCTATAGATGAGGATTTATATATTACAACAAGGTGAATGAATGCTTTATAAAGGGTAATAAGGGATGATAAGGAAAATAAGATGTGATAGATATATATATCTTCAAAATGGATTTGCAGGTGTCAGATGGTTGAAATGAGGTAGAGGGCAGAAAGAGAACATGACAACCAACTCAGTTACAAATTTCTATAACAAACCAGACCATATGTATTGTCAAAGAGATTTTTCCCTCAAGGTTCCTCACAAACCAATGGCCTATAGGCATTTGTCTCACATATGCTGATGTTTAATAACGCTGTTTTCTCTGAGAACCTCTTTCATCTCATCAGACTACTTTGTGCATTTTAAAGCTAGGAAATTAATGCAAATATTGAATACTGAAACTGTCAAGCAGGTTGCAACGTTGCTAATGTTTCAGCCCATTTGGTATACTGGGTTGTTCACATTTTTCTGTATTTAAAAGATGAAAAGATTATTTCTAATTTGACGTGAGATCATAAATTACCATATTTCTTACATTCCTTGAGCTATAATGTACAGGGGTTTGCCCTTTTATGATTATATTTCATCCTACTTAATGGGGCTAATAAAATATGCTTTCATTTTATTGCTGAAAACCAGCTTTTAAAGTTTTTAAAGCAAAACCCTTTCATCTCTGTATCCTTTATTATTATTATCACTACCACAAACACTACCTGTCAAAGGTAGTACCTACAACAGGTTTTGTGGGAGGAAGGGGATGATTCTCACCACCAGGTAGTATGCATTCAAAGGCATACTCTTCACATATGTTTTGTGGTTTATGAGTCACGGAACACAAATTAGTGCTTGTTGAAGTCAGAGTTAGCTATTGCTGAACTTAGCCCATCTTTAGGAACTAAAATGGCCAGTACTAATCCATATTATGTTGTTCAGCAAACAAAACCATTTTCTGTGTTTGTAATACTTGTAATTGTTCCACAGGGCTCAGTGTTGGCTGTAGTTAAGTCAACAGGAGTCTGGATGCCAAGGCATTTTTTTCTAACACTCTTCTCCAACAGATACTAAGAAAACAACTATGCTACAATGCGTACCTGTGCCTTAATGGGCCAAAGGAATACAAAAGCCAACCAACTCAAAGATGTATTTTATAACCTATAGTGAAGAAACAGAGATTAATGAAGCCTACTTTGGCCTAAGTGTAGTTACAATAATGAGATACAGCATCAACATTTAATGATAGGACTGGAAAAGGATTTCCTAGTGGTAATGTCATATTTTGCAGTCTGTTTGTTTGTTTAAATTCCTTGTTTTATTGCATTTGAAGGACAGGCAAAAAAATGTTGAAGCTTTAAAAGGAAAATAAGTTAAGTCTTTTGTTGACAAAGATAACCCCACAGTTGCATTATAACAAGCATTGTATAACACTGTTCAATATCCTTATTTCTCCAATCAGAAAGCCTAGAGGCTTTTGTCTCTAAAGTTGAAAAGAAAAGCACCCCCATCAAATCTGAAGCATTTTGGGTATGGATAAGTATTGAAAGACCTACTTGTAATTGAGTCCCAGGAAGTAAAAATATCTATTCATATAAACTTTTTTTCCTTTCTCACCCCAATTCAGTAATAAAAGTGAGATGGCAAATGCAAATACAGAGATGATTTTTATATGAGGAACAGAATACAGCATCTAAAAAGAATAAAGCAGTAATGGGCCTGCACCAGGAATCTTCCCATGCAATGAATGTTGGTTTGGGAATTTTTCTGTTCAAAACAGCATAATTCAGCAAAAGGATCCTCTTTTGGAACGTCTTCCTTGGGGCAATTCAGGCCAGCCCGAGATGCATTTCTTCTGGTGGATTTTAATTATATCTGTCCTACTGTAATAGAGAAAATCCTACTCAGATATATTGCTTTTCAGACATAGAATAATAGAGTCTGATCACCATGTGTAAATAGTCATTAATATTTTATTAACATAAATCATTTTGGTACTTTCCAAGTGTACTTTAATATTTTAGAATGTATCCTAGCAATAGGACAATACATAGATTAAAAATAGTTTCTACACATGATGAGATGAGTTTCTTTTTATTATGAGTGGCAAAAATTCTGCATAAATTGACTCTTCTTAGTTATTTAAGGTAGGCATGGAATATTGGAAAAATGTATCTCTTATTTGAAAAAAATCTCTTCAGAAAAAGTCACAAAATTAAGACCTCAGTTTAACAGTAATACAGTAGCAAAGACTTACCTACTGCCTTTTAAATCTGGGGAAGACTAGTAGTAATTTAACCTTAATACTTTACTATCTGCTCTGAAGTGGGGCAACCACAATATTGAAAGTTTTACTCACTTGAGTAGTGTCAAAACCAATATATTCCATTTATTTCTGTGGAGGTCTGGCAATCTCTTTGAAATACAGATTAAATTTACATATTTTATTTAAATTTTGTTCTTCATAATCCACTTAAAGGAAACTGTATTATTATAATGCACTTTAATTTGACCAATCTGTTGCATTACATAGCTGACTGCATATCTTGAAACTTATAGTTTTGTACAGTACATAAAGAGGGTGCTTCATGCAGATGAAGCAAATTAAACTGTCTTACTGTCTCACTGTAATTTCTCTGTCTTCTGACTTTAAAGCTACAGTGATGTAGAGAAAATTTTTTCTTGTACTAGTAAGAAAGTTAACTTGATTTCTAGTTTTCCTGTACTTCAGAAAATTAATTTGGCATTTAGAAGAGTTAGATTCCCACTTCCTTTCAAAAGAAATTTGAAGAGGATTTTTTGCTTAATTTCCCAAAGGGCTTTGAAAATTTTCACCATTGCTAATATTTTATGGAACTTGCATTGGGGTAGCTAAATAGCTCAAATCCACAAAGGCTTGCTGGGCAACTTGTGAAACACAGCCTGCAATACTTATCATCTAATGTGGTTTCCAGAACGGAAATAACTTCATTCATACATCAGAAATTATGTTTCCATCTCCTCTCAAAGTGTACTCATAAATCAGTTAGGTATTTTATGTTGGACAAGATTTTTATGTAAATCCAGAGTTCTTATACTTAAAAAAAAAAAAAAATAGAAAGATTTATGGACTCTTTTCTTATCCACTCAGTATCAGAAGACCTAATCCAAAATGCTGTCTATGGTTAGATAAAATAAAGGCATTAATGTTTGGCCAAGATTGTAAAGTGTTTTGAGATTTACAGATGATAGAGTGCCCACACTCTGTGATTAGCCCTGATTTTCATAGGTCCCCAAAGTACAATATTCCCATAACAGGCTAAGTCCGATGTCTGTACTCCTTCCTAGATGAGTCTGCCTTGGTCTTGCAGAGTTTGCTAAACATGGATGCATTTCCGAATTCAGCTGAGTTTTGAAACAGAATGACATGGGATGTGATGTCACCATCAGGTTATTGCTGAGTCATAGAAATGAGGCATTAACACACCATAAAGTATTTTGTCTGCCTGCTTGTTGAAAAACCTGATTTCACTTCCTGTCTCCTTCACAGGAGCAATTCATTCAACTTCAACAAGGCCTTCACCTAGCTTTACGCCAGAAGAACCAAGCCTCTGAAAGGGCCATCATAAATCTAAGCCATATGTCTTGATTAAATAGTAAATCACTGCTTGTGCACTCAGAGTACCTTCGGCCTGATTCTGCATGAAGGTAGATTTTAATATTTTTATATCCTAAGCTTTAAATTGTATTTTCAAGCTTTGAGGAAATGTTTATGCTGTACTCATAGATTATATTTCCTAAAAGGTTGCAAAAATTCAAGGAGCAAAGAGTAATGGTATCATCCTTTTTTTTTTGTTGTGGCCTCAAATTACCAGAAAGAGCCTTGAAATGCTTTTCTGTTCTTCTGTCTTCCTTCCAATAACTGTTACCGCTTAATAAGGAATCTCTCATTTTTTTTCTTCTTAAATGCTTTCAATCTCCATGCCTTCTAAACAATTCTCAGCCATGAATAAATCTCTATTCTGTGCAGGAGGAAATATTATTATTCCATTAAACACAGATGAGGCAACCAAAGCACAGACACGTGAAATAAATTGCAAAAGGTATATGGCAGAATCCAGAATAAACTTACACTCATGTTCCAGATATATCAAAAGTTATAGGCATATTTCAGAATCATTTGAAGAAATGCAATGGGCAGTGCTATGGAAGAGATTGTGAGAGACCTCCAGTGAAATCCTTTCCTTAAAACCTATGATCCTGCTGAGTCCAATTCTGTTATCTTAAAACAAATTTATTTTTCCTAGAGAAACCAAAACCATGGGCAATTTGAGACTTTCAGTAGCAATAATTATTATCAATATTTTACTAGAAACATATGCTGTTTTTTATACATGATGAGGATGAATTAAAATCTGATTTTCTTTCATAAAAGGTGCTGGAGCTGCAATAAGAAACCTGTCACTTTGAAAAACAGTAAAATCTAAGAAAACGGATTAAGGACACACAAGTAAGAATAAGAACGCTACTTTCTTAGCAGGGAGTTTAATAAAATACCTGTGCATATTAGAAAGTTATGTGTTTGGAAAATATTATCAAATTGACAAATCTAAGATTGTTGAGTAATTTTGAGGGAAGATGAAGAAAATCTTTCTTTTAAATCCCTGCTTCGCAATGCTAACTTATCTTTTGACACTGTCCATTCAGGACTTATTTAGTTGAGGCCCAGTATGTTGCTGAAATTGTTTTACTGCTTTTTGGAGTTTGCATGCAGGACTTGCCCACAGTACAGGGATGCCCTAAGAGAGACAGACCCAGGTCGTGTTGCAGCCAGAATTAATAGCTTTACTGTCTCCTAGCAACTGTGGTGCAGATATTTCATACCTACAGGTACGAACTCAGTAACGCAGTTACACAGAGGCTGAATGAATACTCCCAGTCTCTCAATAGCTTGTTCACATGTGTGTGAAATTCGGCTTTACAATAATATTGACTGCTAACATTTTGTTAATATTGTTTTCCTGTGGTTGGAAAAAGAAATTCTGAAGAGTTATACCTGTAAGAGACCCTGGCATGAAACAGTTTTAATCATTTATTACCATGCAGAACCATAGTCAGTTCCAGCAAAGGGTGGCGACTGCTTAACTCTAACTTTTTAAACTGATTATATACTGTAACCTGCCTTTGTGTTTATTGCCTTCTATAAAGAAAAGCTATGGCATTTTGGTCTTGTTTATGAAATGCTATGACTGCTAGATTGTAGTTATTTCTAGGATGTACTCAGTGGGAAGAAGAAGGTATGGTTGGTTTGAGGAACTCTGATTTTAATCAAATTGATTTTCTGAGATATTGTAAAAAAGCATCCTTTGAATAAAAGCACAAATATCACCACATTTTACTGAAAAATTGATTTATCTTTTCAGTAAGTTAGATAAGTAATTTAATGTTAATATGAACACAGCTCAATTAAAACTGCCGCATAAAAATCCAGCCAAGAGAGTTTTGTCTAGTACCATGATCAGGAAAGGAGATAAGTCTTTTGGAAGTTGTCTGCTTTTAAAGGAAGATAGATATATGAAGTACTAAGTGCTCTAACACTATACTTTGGAAAAGCTTGTTTAATGCTGCTGCTTCATAGACACATATTTTCATCAGCCTGTGCTCTTACACAGACTAAACAAAGGCAGAGCATCTGTTCCCTAAGAATCAGAAGAAAGTATCTGGTTTAAACACACTTACTTCAACTGACAATAAGTGTTCCTTAGAGAGAAGGATACAAGCATTGATTTGCTGAAGTCCTTTGAATACAGATGGTGAAAAATACTCTGTCTTGTCATGTGTACTGACATCTCGTTGTTGTCTAAAGCTGCTATACAAATATCTGTAAAACACATATAATGTAATGGAAGATAATTTCCCTACTTGCACATTTGAATCAGTACTGAACCCATTTTAAGAACACAGAAAATGTAAAAATACATCATATCTTCAGCTTGTAAATCAAGGTGCCACCGTATATTAAAATAAAGAAAATGCCACTAAATTTGTGGATGAATTCTCATCACTGGTATATATAAAAAAATAAGAGATACTGTCAAAATATGCTAAAATTATATTTTGTTTTCAAATAGAGGTATGCATCCGCAATGCAAGTTGAAAATAAAAGTACAGGGATGTGTGGGCATAATTTAACACTGTAGTACAAGCATAATATATACATAAAAGCTACAGATTTGTAATATATGAATCTAATATACCATTGTAGTCTACAGTTTCACTGAACCAAGCTTAAATGCTGTTCCTCTTGCCTCATTCCCAAAGGCACCAGGAGGCAAAAAGGAAATGAATGAGTAAAAATGTCGGGAGGAGAACCGAAAAATCTAGATGCATTTCATTTCACAGCGCTGTCTGTATCTCTTATGGACAAATTGGCTCTAAGTGTAAGGTCATATGCTCAGCTGCTGTCAATTTGTACAAATCATTGAAGGCAGAGGAGGAGAATTAATTTACACCACAGAGGATCTGGCTTTCGGTCATTACAATGCCCAAAGCCAAAGCTAAGCTGTGAGGTTTCATGCTCCTTATGGATAGATGAGGTTAGTTTACACTCTAGGAACTTATATTGTTTCAGCCTGTCTGTTGTTTGGAAACAAACAAGACATCAGAGAGCTGATTTACCGAAATCAGACCAAAGGTGATTTAAAGCAAACACAAAAACTTACCAAAAACTGTGCTCACTTGGGGGAGAAGAAACTTAAAAACACAGAAGGGAGCTGTACATCTTCAGGCCACGTATGTTTTTCATACTTCTCTATTTATTTTGCATGCAAATATAATTGCACCTGAGAGCTTTCTAAAATCAGTAATATTACACATGACATAATCTCGCCAGATTCCCATTTACTTTTGGAAATACAAAAATTAGTTCCTCCCAAGGTTAATGCACTTCTTTAACCAAGTTGGGTTTTCTCCTTATGAGGCAAGCTATAATATTTTGCCCTTTTGGAGCAATTACTACAAATTTCTAACTACATACTCTTTTTGCAAAATGCACCAATTGCTGTTTTGATTATGGAAACATTAATGCATTGATAACTCTTTACAGCACCAAGCATGGCATTCTTCTTTAAGTGTTATTGCACTTAAAGCATTTCAAACTACAAGAAAAACAAAAACACTGTTTAAAGTACTAACAAGATGGTTTTCTACATTAGGCAGACAAGTTTTGACTTTCCTGAAGGAGCACGGGGTGGGCTGTGGGTACATAATAAAACAAATACTTATAAAAATCCTGCATTTCCACAGTAGCTCTCACACTGTATTGGAGCAAAATTCTTTCCCTCTCCTCAGTCCTTTAGACCATTCAGTCCAAATGCTGGCCTGAAAGATCCAGCTGTAAATTTCCCAGTGTGGATATGAAACAGATATCTCTCATTCCTATAATAACGGTCTTAATTTCCCAAATGGCAGAAAGGGATTGCAAGCATGCTCACAGCTATGACCCAGTAATTCATAGCTATGACCACCAGAGTCTGTTTACAAATGTACTTATTAAATATATAGGAAGATCGTTCTGTCCTCCCAGGCCATTTGGTTTGCGTTACAGGAACTGTCTGGGGGGAAAAAAAGAATTCTGTAACAGCTCCTTTTTTTGTTCAAAGGAAATCTTGTAGCTGGAAGTGGACATTTCCTTGCTCAGCAAAGGGAGACTTAACAGAGTTTATTTATTGGAAAGAATTTTCTTACGGCAGGCAGCACACTGAGGAACTCACATATTTTTCCTCATATCAGGGAGTCTCAGAAGAAATACAGACAGGAAAATAGCACAATAACTTTTAAATCAAGCAAGTTAAAGGTAGGTAAAATCACAAGAACACAGCAGATCAGAAATCTAGCTATCAGGTTCTAAACTCTTACTGGCACAGAATACAGTTAACTATTTTAACACTCACAGGCTAAAGAAGGTCAATATCTTACCAAAACACAAAGGACACTGATAAATCTTTTCTGATGAGCTATGAGCAGGAAAGTTTACACCTGCATATAAGCACCACTAATGATTAGAATAATTTTTAAAATGTGCTTGTATTTAGAAAACAAAAGAAAGGAAAAGAAGAAAGGAGAAGAAACCTCTTCTTCCACTGGAAAGGTTTGAACTTTAGCTTTTATTCTTCATTCTCTGTAACTTCAGAAAACATTGGTTTGCATACCTAACATTTTGGCCATGGTTTTAATACTAATTCAGTTCTTGATAAACCCTTCCTGGACAAAAGAGTTTGTATAGTCACATGATGGCTCTCAGAGGTCATATTTTCACTTATAATCAGCTCTTACCATAAACAGATTTTTTTTGAACAATCCACTGGAATTCAAGTTTCTGGTGGGAGAAGATGTTTCACTTATTCATACAAAGTTCAAGTGCCTTCACTGGAACCAAAAGAAAAGAATTCACTTGTAAGAGTAAAGGTCTCATTTCACTGATCACCCCCACTTAAAAAAAACAGAAAGCCTGCTATAACTGTAAAATAGTGTGTGAATTTAAAGAAATATATTTTAATCATAATGCAACATTTTGTATTCTAATTTTGCAATTTGCAGTATATTTTACAATTATTATCTCTTTTCAAAGGTGACAAGAATTAAAGAAAAGGATGTGTTTATTTGGGCTCACTTCCCAACAAAAATTCCTTCTGAAAAAGATACTGTTTGGTATGTAATTTTTTTTACTAAAATGGTTATCCTTAATGGACAGTTCTGCTAGGAATACCATAGAATTATCAGGGGGAAAAAAACAGTCTGCTCTTTTTGTGACAAGTCTGCTTGTCATCCAGAGTGTCAGAGTTGGCTCTTCTGGGAACTAGAAAGACTTAGTTGGGATCATATTATGCAGGTAATGAATTTTTCTGGCTGAGTAAATTAGACAAAAAAAGACCATCTGATAGTGCCACAGATGTGATAGGAAAAAGAAGTGCCTCCTATAAATGACTTCATGGAGCAACCATATGTTCCTACCTTCCAGTCATGTCTCATATTAAGTCTCACACTGAAAAAGACACCTTGGTATATGCACTTTGTACAGCATATAGTCTGCTCTGTCACAGAGATAGCAGTGACTTCTTTCTAAATCTTGTTGGCTAGAAGTCAGAAATGTTGGAATCTATTACCGAAGATGCTCAGATGCTCATAACCTCTCCCAGCTCCAGTATAAAACATATGAAATGCCAACAACTGAATTAATGTGAGCATTTACTTCTCCCTGGGGTGGGGTGGAGGTGTAGAAACAGGCATCCCTTGATTTTAAAATCCCTGAACAGTTCTATTTTTTTTAAGAATAGGATCCAGACAAACAAAAGCTATTACAGAAAAGTATTATTATATCAATTTCTATAAAGCTGGGCACATGTACACACAAAATCCTTGAAGGTAAAGTGACATATAGAAACCATTATCAAATTTCTGCACTATTTAGAAACCCTGACAATCTACCAGATTGCCGCCTTCATTCTGCTCTCAGTGCCTTGACTGTCAGTAATCACTCCATTCATACAAACCGTGCTTTTGATAGTACTAATATATGAACCACTGGAGGCTGACTGGAGCAAAAACTATCTACAACTGAGCAGCAGTAACCATTTTGTCATTTCCCATTCCACCTGAAGTTAAAACCAAAAACTTTAAATGTGCTGAAAGGAGCACAAAACATCTATCAATGTCCGATAGACTGAAAAGAGGTCCAAAAGATTTCTTTGCATCCCAGCGAGTGCCTCAATCACTTAAAGTTTCTGCTAGAGCTCATCCTCTTATTTATCTTACTTTTTGCCTGAGAGTGACAAAAGGTCTGGCTGAAGAACCATGTTGGAATTAAGGAGCAGCTTGGTAGAGAAAACTCCAGGTGAATGTCCCCTGTCTTAAGTGTGTTCCCTGACCAGTTCAGTCACCTACTTTTCAGGAGTAAGGCAATTGGGTTTGGCTCCAATGTCATCATGACCCTTCTCATTTTTAGGGGCCGCATCTGATTGAATTGTAAGTACAAAGTACTCCCTCTCAGGAGTCAACCATTTCTCAGGGTCAACAGGGCAGTATCCCTAATGTTCCCATCCTCAATGGAGGATGATTGAAGGTGACACAATACATACTATGATTTCAGGCTTGCTTGGTGATCAGGGAGAAAGTTTCCACAAAGACCAAATTTGCTGCCTTTGAACAGGTTTTTTTCCCTTGAGTATCAGTAAAAAAGCAAGAACTAAACCTCTAGGACTATGCTGTGCAATATAGTGAAACTTTTATGTGGTCACTCATTGTGGGGAATGGTGCTTAATGCAGTAGGACCAGCCACTTAAAGGAAACGTACTGGCTGTGCGGTAGGGATCTTGTACACATACCCTTGAGAATAGCAGGAGGTGGAGGGGTAGAACTTAAGCTTTTCCAATCCTTTTTTTTGTGTGTGTATTTTATCCTTCTCCTGCAGATACTCTTAGACATTCTAGAATTAACTTTTAGATTGCTAATTATGATATTTTTGTCTCAATAAAATCTTCACGGAAATTAGTGTGAGAGATATATATTATATATATATGATAAAATTAATTTTTTATTAAAAGAAAGAAAAATGCAAAATTTTGATCCAAAAAATCTCAGCCCACTCTAGTTACCATACAGTGTAATATCCCTATCCCCTTACTCAGATCATTTTAACTGTTGTATAGAAAAAATAAAAATCACATAGAAATAGTCTTCTGGGAAAGGAAAGTTAAGGTAAGCCAAGAAGCAGCTATTTAGAGATGATCAAAAGAATCAACTTACCTGAGAAATTCTTTACAAGGTGTCCCTTTAAATGCTTTCTATACATCCTAGCAAAAAGATTTTATATAAGATACCAAACATGTAAAATAAATTATTTCTTTTTACACCGCTCAGTCATTTATGTGGTCTATATCTACACATTCAGGTGCACACCAAGGAAAATCATAAGTGTCTCAATGATGAGAGTTTGACCCCAAACTGCATAAAAATACAATTCTGCCGGCTGAGCGTCAGCTGCCACATTACCATAAACATTACAGTAACTTTGTGAAGCTGTATTATAGGTAAGAACATAAATATGTTCCTTTGTAAAGTCAAATAATGGAAAGTAGGTCAAATAAACAGACATATTTTCAGTAACACACGGTCAAAATCCATGTCTCGTTTCACTGAAGAAAAATTGACATTCTCTAACTAGCTCTCACTGGTTTATTTTTCAACAGAATATTTGTTATAACCATTTCTTTCTTTTTATCTCCTCACCCTTTCAGCTTGAGGCTTATTGTCACCTATGACTCCTCCTTGAGACCCATTTCTCCTCCAATTTTTCCCAAGCACTCAAGTCCTCCAACATCAGCAGGAAGCTCTGCTACCTTCTGCCAACAGTTTTTTAGCTATATAGTAGTTGCCATAACGTATCTCCACAACGGCAGCTTTTCAAAGCCAGACAGAGCCTAAACTAAGCCAACCCCTCACGTGGACTGCCTTTTCCCTGAAGAAAAGTTAAAAATTAGGGTAGAAGAGACAAAAGAAAACAATCTAAGTTTGCTGAGAAACATCAATAATACAGCATCTATGACCAGATTCAACAATCCAAATGGTAATGCAGGCACAGCTATATCTGTAATATCAGTAAACAATTAAAAAATTAATTAAGACACATCAGTGCTGTTAAACCCTGAGTGGATTGCATCAGCTGTGTGCATTTTGCTGATGAAAGTTGTGAGATGTACCTTTTTTAATTATTATTATCGTTGCTTGATGTGCTGTTTTTTCAAACGGGTAGTTAGGCATGATTTTAAATAAGAGAGAACCAAGTCAAAGTCACAAGAATTCATGTACATTAAGTCTCTTAATCATGAAGGCTAAAGGACTTCTTTTGTTTCGGTGAAATCTGAATCTTTTGCACAGGCTGCATATGAAATTGCTGAAATGGCAACAACCCAACATTACATATTATATCCTGTGGCAGTTGATTCTCAAAGTGAAACTGTAAAATGAAAATATTTCTCAAGATGGTGTAGGAACTGTAAAAGGTTTGAAGAACCGTTTGGTATTGCAAAGTCATCCAGATTTAGAGAACCAATAAATGTAACTTCCCATGAGACCTGTAAGTAAGATTTAGCAAGCAGCACAGAGCAAGTTTGATTCAGATGTCTTTTGCACTGGTATAACAGTAATTCCACAGGCAGTGTGTAAGTTCTTATTTTTATAAAAATAAAAATGGTTAGTAATTCAAAAATAATCTCGCTAAGTTCACCAGCTTTTTTTCTGATCTTTTCTCACTTTTAATCAGTAAATCTTACCATGAATCTACCTTTTCCAGGCTTTGTAGGTAACAGATTATGGAAGCAAACATTTGAATGGACTTTAGGTCATAAACTGACATTTTTAAAGAGCTATATACTTATCTGTGTCAGGTAAAATATGCTTTTACTTTGGTCTGAAGGACAATTTTACTTCTACCCACTTTCTACTGCCTGCAAATCATGAGGTCCACTAACTGCATACAGAAAATGTAAAGAAGCTGATGATCCAAAAGCAATTAGGAAGAAAGATAGACTGATAAATCAATATTGCCTGAACTGACAAGTTCGTGCTATTATCCTTACTCATCAGACAAGCATTATTGGTGGTTCTCATCTTAATTTAGAAAGTAAGGAAACTTCATATTTCTATTTGCACCCTATGTTTTACATACAGTTTTGGTTTAATACTTAATGCCTTTTTTCTGATGTCAAAGTATTAAAGACCTTGCATGCTCACACTGGTTTACAGCTAGGAAGCAGAAAGGATCACCTTCAGCTGCAGTGTTAATGTATTTTCCAGCCTATCATTCAGGTTGTAGAAAGCAACAAATTCAATAATAATATCTAATTTCTGTATCGTTATATGATCTGAACCTGTATCCTGTCAAATGACTGAAAGAGATCCTGGGAAGTCATGTTTTGACACTTCAGTTAATTTGAATGTGTCTTTGAATATTTTCAAGTGCTGACAGGGGACTTAAGTTAGAAAAGTACTGTGAATGACAGTTGTTGGTCTTTACCCATTACATTCACAAGTGTTACACCGATTGCCTGAGGATCATTCAGGTATTGTTAAATGAAAGCTATGCCCCAGGGCTATGTTTGATGTCAGTACTTTGATCAGCAGGTAGAACTGAAAATAGAGCATTTCTCTGAACAGATGTGTTTTCAAATAGTCCTTTAAGATGTCTGTAACTCTAGACTGGGTCTTTGTACATATACTGTTCCCCTCATTGTTACAAGTGGGGCCATTAAGAAGAGTTCTCTTTGTCCTTCAGCTGGTTCAGTTTGATTTTTTAATGACAAAGGAAACAATTTAGATATTCCAGTGACACAGTATACACCATTTTTAAACAATATCTCAGATTATTATTATTATTATTATTATTATTATTTCTACCTCCAACTGTTTCAATAAGAAAATTAGATTTAGACCAAGTTCTTAATAAGGATATGATGTACTTTAGTCTTAACTGCTCTAACCACCCAGTCCAGTAGTTAACTTGTGTTTCAGTTAAATCTTTTATTGGTACTGTTCTGGTATTAAATTAGTAACAGGCAAATTGAGATATACAAAAACACATATTCACTGAACCTCCTGTTCCTGTACTATCATTCACCAAGATTAATTTTGTCTTGAAAATAGCCAGAACATCAGCATTGACATACATAAATATCAAAGCTAAGATGAACTGTTTATTTATTTAAAACCTTACTGTAATTGCTGAGTTGCTCAGGCAACACTCAGAGAAGATGTAATTTTCAAGATCCTCTGCCCATATTATGCAATAACAAGTTATTATACATACATATTTAAAAAGGAACTGGTTCTGAGTTTTTCAAAATGTATTTCAAATCACTTCTTTGGACTCTGAGTTTGTAAGCCTACCACTTAAAAATAGCTAGTAGTTCCTGGAAACTTGTGAAACATTTTTAGTTTTACCTACAATATCAGATGGTCTCAGGAAGAAATCATTCAAAGTTTATACAGCTCCACCTAATACCTGGCTCATGCACTTGTATACATATATATATATATTTCTTAGGGAACATTCACAAAATATATATCTGCTACCTTTACTTACAGTACAAAAAAAGATGCCAGAAGCTGGATAAAGTGGAAATTATTAAAGAAAGAGCATTCTTTAACAACGTGTGTGTCATATTTTGGGTGTCCTAAAGACTCAGCTGGGAAGTCACAGATGCCAGCTGCTTGATTTGTGTAGACTCCAATACTTAGGAGATGCAAAATAAAATATTAACAGAGAGGACAATGTGCATTTGTTTTTCTTCCTTCTCTGGTTTGTCTCTACCCTACAACCATGGGAATAGTCATGATTCAGCTCATCCTGACCAAAACTTTGTCGTTTCACACAGTTTTGACATTCACAGACTAAAGAATTTAATTCCACCAGATTCCCACCATTAAAATCTTCAGGCTTTTTTTTCCTCTTGAATGCCTCCACTTATCAAATCTCTGTCATATAGATTCTAACGGTTTAATAATATTTTTGTCATTATTTTTGTTAAGCTTAAATGCACAGATACTTCCCAGAAAAGGAACAATTCTAATGTAAAAGCTTTATGTGCGTCCACGCCAACCTGGAAGAAGAGACTTAAGGAGAGTAACAGAAACAAAGAACTGTCATTTCTGTGTGTTGCTATAACATATATGTGGAATTGTTAACCTATGTTAAACTCTGTATTAGTTTAAATTGATCATGAGAATCCATATAATTGATTTAATGTGTTTTCTGTAATGCAGGGCTGGGCACAGGGTTTTAACACTGGTTTTTGGATTTTAAAGTCTTAAACAATCTCAAAATTTATTTTAGATGAAAAATCAAACTTTTAGTCTTCGATGTTCTTGATATTATCGGTGATCTTATTGTACATTAAGTAGAATTTTATCTGTAGCTGAAAACAGGTTAGGACACAAGCAGTTATGTGTTCTTAACTACAGTGGAATAATATAGGAGGAAATGTCATGAGCATCAAACTAATTTCTGTACAAAGTTAAAGATCCTGGCAGACTGAGAAATCATCGCCATTAATGTGGTCGGAGCATCTGCATACAAATCCAGATCTAGTCTAAAGTCAGTAGGTGTAAGTTCTTACTCATAGAAAATTCATTACATTGCCTCCTGAATTTTAATGGGAAGTAATTGAAATAGTTTATCATTTACAATGTTGTATTCGCTAGCTTTTCCTTTGTGCATAAATTTTATTCTGTAGTTATGAAAAAAATAAAATCCATGAGCATATATGGTAACTTCAAAAAGGACAGCTATCCTGACAACACATATTGAGAATTAATTCAGAGTTCTCTGCAATCAGAAGAGAACATGATGAAGGCCTTCTATGAAGGCCCAGAGGAATTTACAAATACCAGACTATTTTAGGCACTCAGATGCAAACATAATGACACAATATTATAATCAAGGTAGTTAACTTTCTCTTCTACAGAACAGTACATACAAAACAATAATGTGTCTACAACTTAACAATTTCCAAGGACCTAAAGAGTCAGGAACAGAATTTTTTTTTATTTTGAAATAGCCATACATACCAAACTACATCAAATCCATCCACTTACTGTATGACTGTCCACACTAAATGTCACTAGTGTGGCTGTGTGGAACTCTTTTGACGACCCTTGAAAACCTGGTGATGCTCAACTCATTTGCTTGTGAGCACAAAAGATGTTCAGGAAAGAGTCAGGGTGAAAATTTCTGGAATGGTGACCTTGCAAGCTGCTCAAACTTCTGCCCTTTGACTGGTCTCTCAGAAAAACAAACAAATCCAACCCAACTTCACATGGTGAGGCCAGTGCTATTGCCCTTAACACTTCCAGGATTTGCCATCACTAAAAGAGGAACTAAACTATGTTGCAAATAATACCTTCACGTAGCACATGTTTTTTCACGTAGCACTTGTGAGGAGCAGTAAGAATGATCAGAGGTAAAGAAAATAATACTAACATAAGGAAACAGTGCAATTTGTTTAGCACAATAGTTAACGGGGGGGGGGGGGGGGGGAAGATGCAACAAAATCCAGCATCTGGAACCAGAAACTAAAAACATTCAGATTAGCAATAATTTATCAAACACAAACTTATTTTCCCCTCAAAATTATAAAATCAAGATCAGAATAATGTTTATGCAAGAAGTAGTTTCATCAGAGTGGCAGAGGATAGACTCTTTGTTTACAAGATTGCTCTGTTTCAACAGCACTGTTGGATTCAAAGCAAGAATTTAATTCAGAAAAGCAGATCCTGCATTGTGCAGGTCAGATTATTTAACCTCAGTAACACTTTCATTCTTAATATCTGTTGACCTCAGCAGCCAGAGGCTATTCCATGAGCTCCTGTTTCCTTTCTCCTATGCCCTGGATGCCAACCGTCCTGCCACAGTGGAGCACAGCCAAGGTGTGCTTGAGCATATAACCCTGCCGTTACCTTGGTAACTCTCCCCGAACTGGCTCCTGAACTGGTTCTAGGCTCTGAGATGAGATCATGCCCAAAGATGTTGGGTTTATTTTGTATTTCTTTCCCAAAGTAATGTTTTTAGGAACTTGCACTTAACCAAGCACTGGAAGTGCTATATCCAGTAGCAGCAACAGTAATACTGTGCACCACATGTGGTTTTCACTGCATAAATATATTTAATGGGTTCTCAGGGAAAGTTGCTGCTGACTTTATGAAACAATACAAGTCTGCAAATATGTTTCTATGTTTACACTTCTACAATAAACATTACCTTGCTTCTTTTCCATTATCCACCTTATGTTTGTTTCTGTGCTTTTGTGTGTGTATGTGTCAGAACATTAATCGTTGCATTTTGGAGATTTTGAATGGATTGTGGATGAGACTAAAGTAGACAGAGGCAAAACACAGTTAACACTGGAAACTCAAAAAGGAAGTCAAAATCCAACAGCTCCTATCTTATCTGGAGGAGCAGCATAAAATTTGCATAAAATTTGCCAAACCTAAATAATGCATAACATCTACATTTTGTTTAAAGCTGAAGGACTTTAAAAAATCTAAACACGTTTTGTCTTAGTTTTGTATTTTCTTATATAAAATGCTGAAACATACACACTCTTCTGATGCATTTTAAAAAACATTAATGAAACTTGAAAGATGCAATATATCAGATCAATTCAACTTCCCAGCAGTGGAATAATCTGAAAGCTATTCCAATTACTACTATGGTTGAAGAGCTATTTATTATGATGAAGAGCTACTTTACCATCATCAAATGCACTTTCAAACTTCTGTGTAGTATTTATAAAACTGAAACAACATTTCAAGGCAAAACTTCATTAAAAGATAGAAATGTGTGTAAATAAGTTCCCATGAACTAAACATTATTAGACTGATGGGAAACAACATGGGGAAAGTGTCCTCTGGAATATATGAGTATTTATTTACTGCCTTAATTTAGTCCTAGCATTTTTCTGTCGGGCCAGGCTATGGGTTACTCATCTCTTTGGTTACACATTGCTATCCCCAAAAGGTACTAGGAAAATAGAAAAAAAACCAGAGAAATTACAAAGGAAATGAGGCCAACACAAAGGCTGGAGGATAAATCCTGTGATGAGAGACCAAGGGAGCTGAATTTAGATAATTTAGAATGGTGAATACTAAGGGGATATTATGTGTTTTCAATAGTCTACAAACACCCTCACAGTGACCGTTTACATGATAAAAGACTCAGTCACACTCTCAAGAAATGACAGACGAAGAACAATATCTTGAGGCTAAGAAAAGTTTAGACAGATATTAGGAAAAATTTATTAACAGTGTAAGCAACTGAATAATGGTGTAGCCTACAGTACAAAGGAGGATTGTGGCACTTTTACTACACACATTTGAGAACAGCTCAGATTAGAAATTATAGGAACAGTGAATCAAATAATCTTCAAAAATATAGATGCCAAACTAAATGAAAGCCCTTCCTCTTGGCCCTGAAGTATTATTGCTTTGGAGCTAAAATACATATTCCTTATAATACCTCTTAAGTATAAGGAAGGTAACAGTCAATAATATAAAATTAAATTTAAGATATTAATGTTTAATACCTTAAATAATTGTATCTTCCTCCTCCTTAGTTAAGATGCAAAATCATGATTCAAAAGGAGTACATAAATAAGAAATAGCACAGATAGGAGTATCTGAGGTTTTTAGCAGTCGATAAAAGAAAGAAAAAAGTGCTTTAATTAAAGACTGAAATAAAACATTAGAAGAGAAAAAATTTGCTACCAAAGGTAAATTACCTTTACTCCACAGAAAGCTGGTAAATCCAATCATAAAACATAATTATATAGGATTTATCTTGTACTATTTGCCTGGAACTACAAAAGTAAAACCCAGTAAAATGACTACAGATTGAATGGACCTCAAGACTGAATCATCGATCCCCTGAGATGTTGATGTATCCTTCATATGAGCTCTAAGATCCTTTGGCTCCTGCTGAACAAAACTTACATTTCCATTTTCATTTCCTTTACTCTTGCCCTGTACCTAAAATCTTTTGTACTCCAGAGTCATCATTTTATATCAAAGTATTTCATTTTTCATAAAAAGACAGAAATATATTCAACTACTTTATTGACCTTAAGAATACTGTTCAAAGGTTTGGTGGGTGACTCAGGTACCTAATATTTAGAGATCAGTAACTTAGCAGAGAAAACACATCAGATGGTTAAAATCATATTATTAATAGTTTTTTCATTTAGTCAATCAAAAAACTTTTGGAGTGGTTGCTATTCATAACAAGTATCACAGACCCACCCTAATTTACAGATTTACTTCTCATATCAGGCAGTGCTGATGACATCTAATCATATTTAACTGTAGGGCACAGTGCAGGAGTACAGCAATTTAGAGGTTTCCCTATTGTGAGTAGTACAGTTAAGGTTAAGAGAATGGTCACATTCGCAGAGATACTTTCTCAAACAAGGGTAATTTCTTTGATGATTTTCTTTAATATGAGATAGTACCAATGATCAAATAAGCCCTCTTAAAAAAAATTTTTAAAAAACCAAACAAAACAAAAGCCAGCATTTCTGGGTTAAGACAAAATTGTGCATATTTCCAGTTACAGAATGGATATCTCTTGACTGTATCTTCTTTTACAAAGACATAAAGAGAAAAATAATTCCTACTGGTGAATTTCCGATATCAATAGCTAATATTTAGAGGCCAAAAAGAAAAAAAAAAGAAAAGAAAAAAAATCTCCACCTGTCATCATAATACTAGTTCTACAGAAAACAAATCCTGATACATGGAGACAAGATCTGCCTGGCTAGCAGAACCTTGCAGTATTTCCTCAGTTCTGAAGACGGCTGTGAAGGAGGCAGGACTAGTTCCTGGGTCTTGTGACCCTTTCCTTCTGCAAATAAAAATGTGGTTGTATTCTTTGAGGGCTGTTAATACCATTTTTTTTTCTGAATATTAGAAAGAAAAACAAATTAATGATCCTTCAGATATTTCCATCGTTACAAACTAAAATTTCATTACAGCTATTTCTTTCTACAGACCACTGTGTATGTTTTTACTGTATACTTTACAAGGTTTGAAAGTCTGTTGTTTTTCAATTCACAAAATAATTATCTTAACCACTTACATGTCCTACTTTATTTACAAATCAGGTATCCTCTAGTCAGTTGTATTTGTAAAGTGTTACCAAAGCAATGCCTCAGTAAAATGAGAGGTTTTATGCAACAAATTTTGTCTACATATGCTATTCCACATCTAGGCATCTATTTGAAATCATAAATATGGTTTCATATCCTCTAGCATCCACAGTATTTATCTCATTCCACATTATGAGAGAATACATCAATTTTCACAATATTAATGTAAGCAGTGGAAAATAAATATTCATGAAGCTCCCCAGTAATGACCAAAAAATAATAATATTCTGCTAAAAGCTTGACATCTACCCTAAAAAAAGAATTTTATTAACATATGAAAGTGACCTCTAGCTTTAAATGGGCTTCTTCCAACTTAATATTAAAAAGTGTGATCTAACCTCCTTCTGCATAATACCTAATTAAAACTGCTGTACTATTAGTTTGTTACGGATACAAAGCAGAAGTCTTATGTGGCCTACTTAGGAAGAAGCTTCTGTAATAAAAATGTTACTCTTACATTTAAAAGGTCTGTATCACTTATAACTCAAAAAACGTAAGATATTTAAATGCATTTCCAATAATATTTGAGTTGCATAAAATGTCTTTTATATGTCATTGAATTTGCTCTACAAAAAACAATTGATAAAAGAGGCACTATTCCATAATTGCAACAAATACCTTACTATCAGCAACAAAGAAACAATTAAGTGAATGTAAGTAGATAATTTTTTTTATCTTTAACTAGTCTTTGTTATGTCAAATACTCAAAAGCTTGCATCTTAACTTGTCAAGTAAAATTTTCTACAGATCTTGGACTATTTTGTTTTTTCATTTTTTCAATTTTCCTCATTTAATACATCTCCTTCTTTAAACACAATTTCCATGCTAGATGATTCCAGACTCACCCTAAAGACAGGCAAAACACAAATTTTCAAGCATACAGGAATGATCTCATCTGCTTTAATGTAATGGTGCTGCTTTTTCTCAGCTACTTGTGGAATGTGGTCAAACAACAACATGCATGCAATGTTTGCTGATCATTTACTTTATGAAAGGAAATATAAGGGACTGATACATGGCAAAGAAAGTTTTTTCTCTTGAAATTATTGATCACCTCCTTTTAACGAGGCAGCAGATAGCAACCTCATCATGCTCGTAGTACGGAACTGTTAGCAATGGCCTTACAAGTAAGCTAGAAGGGTCCAAACACCTGAGTCCTAATCACAACTCTGAAGCCAGCGCACTATACCTCTTTGGACAAGAGACTGTGTGTGCCTCAACTGGCCCACCTATAAGTGTGCAGATAACCATACTTGGTCTCATATTTCTAAAGGATACTAAGCAGATTCATCCTTCAAAGTGGAATTAGACTAGTCATTAAGTGAATTCCTACTGCAAGAAAAAGTGCTATAACTTCTTTCTTACCTAGCCATATGAAGAAGAAAAGCATTATAAATGCTTATCAAATCAAAGAAGGCATTTCAGAGAAGATTAAGGTCAAAAGACATTTTACTATTCAAGGAAAAAAAAACAACAACAAATGTTTCTTAGAGGAAAACATGACTTCAAAATAAGAATTATTTATGATAAGAGAGTATTCGTTTACTTATGGTAAAATCAGCTGTGACTACTTAAGACTGTTATAGACCTTTATTTTATTTATTTATATTTATATAGACAAAGTATAAAAAACCCAACCATGTCATTTTACAAGACATAAGATGCCAGTAATACATTTTCTTTATTGGGTCAGGTGATTGCATTAAATTTGGGGAGTCCAAGATTTATGAAGACATGATGCTAACTTCATTTCTTTCACTCTTCCAAAGTATATTTTCTCACATTCTTTGTCAAGCCTCTTTTATTTGCTTTCAAATGAAAACAAGTCAATACACAACCTTGCCTATGTATAGAGCAACCTATTAGACTTCAGCAAAGTGCCTTGTCACTGTCAAGAAATTGTCATGGCAAGTAGTCCAAAAAAGGTATAGCGGCACAAACTGATGTAGCTCAAAGAAATGGTTTTAATAGCTATCATGTTTGAAAATGATAAAGAGTTCACATCTATAATGAAAACACAAACACATCTTTACCTTTTATGAAGAGAGGAAATGCGATTGCACCGATATTTCCATAGCTGAACAGGTTATGCTTTATGATAAGGCTAATTCAATAATCATAACCAAAGCACTTGAACCAACCCAAGTGAAAAAATACAACACTAAAAGGTTGAAGATTCAGGACAACAGATATTGAAAACATACCATAAATTTTAACACAAGCCAACTCCTCAGTATGTGACAAGGCTGTTCCAACCCACAAAGAAAGCCTTCAGGAGCTGGCGAGGCTGAAGGTGGGAAGTCCATTTCACAGAATCATTTCAGTGAGAGTTTTGGGTCTGTCCAAGATCAGGGTTGGATTTGTTATTTTTGTTGTTCATACCTGCAGGAAAAGGCAAGTCTGTTTACATGAAAGACATACTACTAAAGATGATAACCACAAATTAACTGATTTCATAATTAATCTTTTGAGATAGAAATATCTTGAAGGATTTTTGAGTCTTTTCATTTCTTTTCGTTTCATTTTCTAAGCTGTACTGAAAGTCAATCTGATGTCAACAATTAATGAAACAATAAAATTAATCTGTTCTGTACCTTTACAATTGAAGACACTTGGAGTCCATATGGGATACTACTTCTTCAGGAAGGCACTACACTAGCTAGAGATGAGCAGAGTCTTGAAATAAGATAGAGTCAAGCAATATGCAACAGCTGTCTTAAACACACTCTGGTCTTTCTTGTGCTGCTCTAGAGTTACACAGCAGGTAGTAGAAGCCACTCTAAAATACCCAAACAAATTGGTTTTCCACTTACCACATTGCCTTCACATCTAGTGAATGATCTGAAGTGAAGAGAGATGGAAGTATCCAACTTCTTGTGCATCTACCCAGTGGTGCCTTGAAACAATCATTTCATGATCTGAAACATAAGATTTGTTTACTTTTTCCTCATCATACATTACTATAAATGTTAATATCATGCATGAGTCTGCTCAGCCCTCTGATAACACCTCCATAGCTTTGTAATTACATTGATTTTACAGCTACAACAGAAAAGTTAATAATGCTTCAAGATTTTTCTTACCCAACACTGGAGTTTGCAAAATTGCCTCAGTATTATTGAGTATTCAGATAAATAATGGAACATGAGTGTCATACACTCTGGCAAACTTCCAGTTGCTTCCTAAAGCAAACCAAATATTGCTGCCACTTCTGCAAAGCAACTGGTTATGTAACTGCATAAGAGCACACACTGCCTGTACTTACAACACATTTGATGTTTATGTTTGAGATGAAATCCTGATTTTGTGGATGTCAAAGTCTAGTAGTCAAATTCCTCAATACATAATGGAAACACCAGTCTACTGTTATCTGGCAAGCTTGATAGTTCAAGAAACAGTGGCGTCTGCCATCACATATCAGACATGTACTTTAAACACCCAACTGAAGCGCTCCTGAAGATGATGCAATACGTCTTATATAGCACACACCTCTTACAGAGCAATGAGGTTGAGAAGCTGCTTGCACTGGCATATGTGATTTGTCTAACATAGATCACCCTAATTTAATAGTTCTATAAAGGATTTTCAACATGTTCATCAAGAAGATTTGGCGAAGTTATATTATCTATCCTGTCTTAAAGGCAACACACTTTTCATCAGAAGACACAGAACAGGGACTGAAGTTTCCTTGACACAAGAGTTTTAGTTAAAAATTGATTCTGTGGAAATCTGATTATGTAGGAAATTATAAGAGCTAGAAAATTAGTTCTCAATGTGATTTCTTATGTTTGCTACATCATATCTGTGGTTTTAGACAAGTATAAACCTTTGAAAAAGTCAAAACATTCTTGCCATTCCTACTCAGAGGGATTTCAGAGTTTCTGGATAGCTCAGAAGTGAAATGAGTTTGAAAGACACACTCAGAAAGATTAAGCAATCTCAGTAAAGTGATGCAGCATAAAAAGTCCACTGAAATGAATGATGAACTTTGGTGTAAATTCAGCAGACATTAGAAGACATCAGAGATCTGCAATTGCAGATCTGACATCAGGAATAACAGGAATTACAAAAAGGAATGAATTATTCAAAGATTCACACTGAGAGCATGAGATATGAAAGGTCTTGTGATAATACAAAGTCTTAAATAAAAATGGAAGGATGGTTTTAAAATTAACATCAACATAATTAACAGCCTGCATTTTGTCCTTAAATTTACGACATTCCATTCTTCTTCTCAGCATTTCTTTTTTCATTCCAAAGGAAGAGTTTAAAGTGACAGCTGGTTCAGTTGCTCATCATTTGCATAGAAGCATTGATGGAGTGAGGTTAGCAAGGTACAGGAACTCCAGTGTTTCTCATAGCTCACCATTCCCTGAAAGTAACACCTTGTAGACTGACTGAATCAATAAAAAAAGTTTTCAACTTTAACAACAACATAATATTTTCTGAAAATGTACCCTAGCGCACAACACAAAGCAATTTCCCAATAATTTAATGAAACTAGCAGACAGCTTGCTCTGTGGCATGCCATGCTGAGACAAAGTTATAAATGCTGTGATGTGACATTACTGTTTGTTAACATTTTCCCTTGAGCCTTCTTTCTGGTGTCATTTGAGAGTAAGCCATTTAGTGATACTGAATTTATTTGCACAGATGTTTTTTCATGTTTATTTTACCACTGAGGCTATGTAAACATAAAATATGGCTGAGCAAAAAGCAATTCCAAATATCAGTAGGTTCTGCATATTACTGACAAGGTACATATTGCTGACTCATTCAATTGTAAGAAAAATCACATTTGGATCTCTCATAGCATTTGGATTAATCTAAGCAACTAGTATACAGAATACATTAATTATTAAACATATATGACATATAATTCAATTTTTATCTTCAGAGGTAAAATTGCTATTTTGTTTCTTGGCTCAGAGAAAAGAAGTTCCTAAAGTATTACAATGTTGTCGGGAAACATTTGTTACCACAAAAGTGCATATACCAATCTAAATTCTACTCAGTCATCTATTAAACTTGCCTTTTGCATAAATTGCAAAGCAGTTTATTTTCTACTCTGTTCTGAAAAAAAAAGCTTATTAATGCAAAATATGGCTAGAATAAAGTGAAAAATAAAAATTAATAAAATTTTCCAAGCTGAATTACCATGAACATAATTTTTTTTCTAAAATGTCAGTGTAACTGTAAATATTCTTTAAAAAAATCTCTACAGAGATCACTCTTATTTCTCATTCCCCTACATGCACATTTGAAAGTAATATATGTGTATTTCTTCCTTACAATGACTTACAATATGTAGAGCATACTGCTCTAAAACAACTGCTATAGAAGAATTTTTTGGTAGGACACTGCAGGTTATCTCTGAATTAAAAAGAGATTACTTGGTATTTTTGGAGTCATATGCGAAGAACAGTCTGCAGAATGTGGGGCAGATGAAAGGGGAGATTTTAAAGATCATTAAGAGTATTTAGTCATTTCCACTTTACATGTAAGCTTTTATAAATTTTCGCCTAAGTAAACAACAATTCTCCTGCTTCTGGAGTATTTATGAATCCATGAAAACATAATTTTTCTAACTGATTTTTTCTGTATATTGTGCTCATCTAAAATACAGTGCAGCTTAAGAGGGAATTTCACTGCATCGGAAGCTACAGTAATTAAACAATGATAATTTTGCATATTGATCACACATATCTTTTGGAGTGCCTTCTCTGTCCTTCACTGGAGAACTCTGACAAAATCTTTCAAATATACCAGGAGCAGCAGAAAGAAGATTACAAAACCATTTTGCAGCAAAGGAACATAACATGTCCACAAGAAAAACATGGTGTCCCTTTTCCCCTCTGAGTGTGTAAAGAACAAGGATAGCCATGAATAATGGAAGCACTCAGTAGTTCCTTCTTTCAGGACAATATGTGATAAATTTATAGTGACCATGGAGATAACTAAGGCACTTACAGACTTATGTCTATGGAGCACCAGCCTCAGATATGGTCTAACAACCTGTAGAAATGAACACAAGGTTTAGTAGCAGTTGCTGTCATTAATTTCCAAAGGAGAGAGTCTTCCTTCTGAAAATCTATATGCAGTTTTGAAAAAGGGATTGTTGTTCTGGCATCTAACTCAATGGACCTCTTATATGCATGTAAATGAAACAAATATACTTAAAAAGTCTAATGTATTAATGTGGCCTAGCACTGTATAGTTTTAAATGTTGAAGTATGACTAGGTGTTATAAAACCAGAAACTACTGAGTGTTGTCTTACCAGGGTAAATATATTTGGGAAATTCATGTCAAATCCTGGAAATATATTGATTGAAATATTCAAAGGGGGAAAAAAAAAAACAACCAAAACAGAACTCAATGAAATAATTTGAAATTTAAGTAAAAATTTTGAGGCTTTCATAATATATCTAATTAAAAATATGAGCATCTACATTTCAGAGAGTGAAGAGCAGCTATATTCTTATTCTATTAAGTAATCTTTCTCAATATAGAGGAAACTTAGCAGTTCTAACATTATAATATAGATCAAAAAAAATCATATTTAATCAAACTAAAAGTGAAAAAAGAGAGAGGATTATCAAGGTATGGCACTTCCTTGGGATGTTTTCAGGATACCGTCACAGTCCTAGTCCTGACATTCGACTCTTCCTAGCAGTGCCTGACGTAGCTATTTCCGTGGTCTGGGGTACGTTGGCTGATTTGCTCAAGAATTTCTCTTTTCTCACTTTTTGCAGGCTGCACCATCTCAAAAGGTCTTAAGCACTATAGTAAGCATAGGGCCCTGAAGGGCACTGGTGACCCCTCCCACAAATCTGGAAGACGAGCTGATGAAATGTGGTCACTGCTCCAAGTGGAGGTTTAGGACCAAATGGGTTCCAAAAAAGCGGCTCAGAAACTGAAGCCAATGATCTGGCATAAACAGTTCCCACAGTAGTAAGAAAGATGAAGCAGTTTTGAGAAACCTGTGCTACAGAGCCAGCAGAATATTGAGTTTTTGGTCATGTTCCAAGGTCTACATCTGTCAGGGGACTTATTGAAGAGATTTGCAGTAAGCAGGGAACAGATAAGTACTATGGAATAAACAAAGCGACCTGAAAATTGGAGAGTTCTGGGCACATTTGACAACTAATGGTTTTCCTTTAGGAGCAACTGTAAGTAAAGGAGCAAACCAAGCAAAGAACATCCAAGATGATAGGGATTTACCCAGTCAAATACAGTGAACAAAAGACAAAATATTTTGCAGTTCCTTGTCATTTTTGAAGCTGAGCCTTCAAACTAAAGTTTCATGGAAACTGACAGGTCATATATTGTAGAAACTCCAGGTTGTATTCTGCTTTACGTAGGTGGCACTTACACTTTGCCTCATCTCTGGTGTCGTATTTTATCTTGATACTATGGTAGAATCAAAATTCAATTCCAGCACATAACACTTGCACACTGTGATTTGTTAAAGCGACTCTTCTGGACCAGCAGATGCAGAAGGTTGCTATTTCACCCTTTTAATACTTTATGAATTTTCTCAAAATTTCTGTAGAAGGCTAACTATTCACAAAAGCATTCACTTCCAGGAAATCAGAAGTGGCCTTGACCTGAACAGGTCATTACACAGAACACCTAACAATTTTCGTAAAATGGCCTTTGCTTTCCCTGCTTCAAAGTTATGGGATATGCTTTGAACTATTATGAAGCAATCTCTTTTATTGTCCTTGACTGGTTTCAAAAGACAAATGCTTCACTGTCTTTTTCTGAAATACCTCTGTGCGTGAATTTTATTTTGTTTTCTCACAATGCTGTGACCTCATTTGTTGAACAGTGTTATACGTTGCTTGGTGTTTTGGTTTTTGTATGTACCAATTCCCTTATCTTATATTTATCATACATGATTTAGACAGCTTTGGTGCTTTCCCTGCAAAAAAATTTAAAACCTTAAAACACTGGCTAGTATTTAACTAGATTTCTTTAAACTACAGAGAATTCTAATTTTATAAGCACCATCATTTTTATTTTTACTTAAAAGGTTGACGTGAAGACTGCAACATAACTCCAGTACCAGTCTTTGATGAGTCACACTATTGCATTGGAGCTCCACAATGAGACGATCAATTTAAATTTATGTTTGTTTTTCGTTCTTAGATTTGAAAGTATAAATTTACATAGGCCCATTCACTGCAGCTATATGCTAGCATGTGAATTTCTTCACTTGTCTGAATCAGTAACACTTCCCATCTCAAGATACTTTAAAAAGATGGGGTAGGATCTGAAAAAAATCTCAGCCTCACTACATCAACTTTCAAGTAGCAATGAGTTCTAACAAAGATAGCCCTGGAGAATATTAGAAACACTTTTCATGAGCACTTCTCATTAAGAGCTCCAAAACAGGGGCACAGTGAAGGGACAAAACCACAAAGGGGTAGAGACCACCACCAGGAAATTCCGAGATGTTCAAGTGCAGAATGCAGACAGACAACTAGCTCCCATCAATTTACCATTAAATATCTAATTGCTATTAGTCTTTTGAACATCGGCTCTGCAGTGTTCTTGAAGGCTGGGGGACAATGAGAGGTTTTTTGGAGGTTTTTTTGAGAAGTGTTGAGACTTTTAGAGATTGTTTGGTTTTTCACTGTTTCTGTAGTCTGAGGGAGTTTCTTTTCTGAGGTAGCTGAGAAGCAGGCTGATAAAATCCCAACCACTTTATTTATATATATATTCAGAAACAGCCTTTTATTGTTTTGGCTAGGTATCAAAAGATAAAGAAATGGAACCTTTCTTATCACATATAGCTTATCCTTGTGATAAGTTCCAACCCTGAGGCAAAAATAAAAAAAAAGAAATTGAAAGATTTAGGTAAGATTTCCTGCCATACAAGAGGGTTAATCAATGCAAACATCAAGGGAAAAACACAGCATGTAAGCAGAAGTAGAATAATAACACTTCATGATTTTCTGAGGAATATGTTTCTGCCTCAGGTATTTATTAAAAAGCAGGCCTTTTTTCAAAATACTGCCCCATGGAAAGAAACTCCCAGGAATCCCCTCTGCAAGAGTTATGCTACTTTGTAAATGGCTTTATGTTGGCCTGTTGAGGATGTGCAGAAGTTGCTGGTAGCTCATAAAGAGCTGTCAACAGCCACAAATAGATCCATCGGTGATATTTTGACCCCACAGGTAAATGTGAGCAAAACCATGGCTCCACATCAGCAGAAAAGTAAAAAACTTGGCTGTTACCAAAGAATCAATATTAAATGTCATTTAAATATGTCTATCAGCAAATTACCCTTGCAATTACATTAGTAATGTTACCATGCAAGTATATTAATAACACTACAACTAATAATTTGACCGTTGCCATTGAGTTCCAATAATGTTTTGTTGAAAAAGAAAAAAATCAAATCAAAACAGGGTTATTAGGAAGTAAACCCAAACCTTAGAACACCTTCCCCCCACCCCTCCCTCCTTCCCGCCTCAACCCCACTCCCCGTTCTCTCCACCTCCTCCCCCCGGCGGCGCAGGGGAACAGGGGACGGGGGTTGGGGTCAGCTCCCCACACCTTGTCTCTGCCGCTCCTTCCTCCTCAGGGGCAGGAGGACTCCTCACTCGGCCCCTGCTCCGCCGTGGGGTCCCTCCCACGGGAGACAGTCCTTCACGAACTTCTCCAACGTGAGTCCTTTCTGCAGGCTGCAGTTCTTCACAAACTTCCCTGGCGTGGGTCCTCTCTGCAGGCCGGTCTTCAGTCGCAAACTGCTCCAGTGCAGGTTTTCCCATGGAGTCACAGCCATCTTGGGGGGCCTCCGCTCCCCCACTCCCCTCCACGGGCTGAGGGGGGACAGCCTGCCATCTCACCACGGGCTGCAGGGGCATCCCCTCCTCCTTCCTCACTGACCTCAGTGTCTGCAGAGGGGATCCTCTCAATTCCAATCCCCTACTCACTACCAGTTCCCCTTCTTAAATCTGTTCTCCCAGAGGTGCTACCACTGTCACTGATGGGCTCGGCGTGGGCCAGAGACGGGTCCGACCTGGAGCCAGGGAAGCTTCTAGCAGCTTCTCACAGGAGCCACCCCTGCGGCCCCCTCCCCCGCTACCAAAAAAAATGCACCACACAAACCCGAAACACTATTTTATGTCATTGTCATCATGACTAAATATTTAGGATGCACAGGGGACAGCCATGAACAGGACTATAGTGTTAGGGATTAGTGGACATAAAGGAGCACCCAGATCCAAAAATCCTGTGATCTACAGAGCCAAAGGCAATGTGTAAAAAAATTGTTCTCTTCTTCCCAAGGAAAATAAGTATTTATTCTTCAAAATAATGCAACTTTCTTCTAGATTTTTGCTTCTTGGTATGGTGTTTCATTCTGTAGATCATTGCAAAACACACAAAAAAAAAAAAGTGGGGGGAGGTGTCTTTTTTAAATACTTAGGCTTTTTCCCAGTAAGATGCTGACTTACCCCACAAACCTGCAAAGCTCTCAGGCATATTCTTACTGTTAGGGACAATAATATTACATCTTTCATTAGACTATTCCAGTGTTTTAAATAAGGATGTGCTCGGTTAATTCGCTGGAGTATTCTGCAGCTCTCCTTTTAGGGCCCATGGTTAATGCCTTAAGTGATTCATTCTCCATATGCCTTGAACGAAGTGAAAATGAAACAATATTCCTTTGTCATTTGTTGGTGACAGAAGATTGCAGGACTGGTATCCAGATCAAATCTTTCTTCTTCTATAACTGGTAATTCTTTTGTGTTGTGTGCACACCTCATTCTCTTTTTTGCCACACATCTATCACTTTAAGTAGATGGTTTATCATTCAATAAAGCGTAATTCCTCTTATCTATGAATTTTCATCTCTGTTGTCTTATCTCTGTTTGAGCACACCGAGTTCTTCGCTATATTGGTTGAGAGTAATGTGCTTTTTCCAATGGCACTGCTCAAGTAGACAGCAACGTCTTTTTTATACTACATTCATTAACTTTGACATCATAACTACTTGTCTTCTCTCTTCAACTTGACATCCTTCACAGTGTATCAACTTTCAGATCTGCCAATGGCAGATTTAAGTATTATTGCTTTTTCATTTCTTTAACTTTGAATGTAAAAAACCTAAACAACTACATTTTTCATCATAAAGAGACAACATATAATTCAGAGGAAGGTAGGGAAAGGTGAATCAGAGGGGGAACTAATTACGACAGTCACAATGCATTAGGTATGTTGATGAACATTATACAGTTACCTATTTTCTATAGAGTTAAAAACAAAGCTAAGCAATGGATAAAATCATTTGGTGATAAACTGTAAGCATTTCTAAATCCCTATATAATAACTTAATGTACAACTTCATCAGTAGGTAACAACTCCTCAAATCTTAAGTAATTTCAAATACGGAATGGAAACTATTGGTCTGGGTTATAGAACAGGCAGACCTAGTGCACAGGATGCAAGCGAGGACTATCTGACTGCCTAACATGAAATTTCTAGTACCAAACCCACATGAACTAGGCTTTCCTTTCTCAAGCAAGGTGAACTATAAGCCTACATCCATCAACAAATAAAAAGCATAGATTTTTTTTGCCTTACTGGAACAGCACAGAGGGTATAAAGAAATGTAATTTGGTGACAGATTAAGTGCATTGGTGACATGATTTCCACTTCATCTATAAGCACCACAGGATGACATTATAACATCTCTCTTCTCCAATGTATTTGCATGAGAATATAAAAGTCTGTTCTTTCTAATGTAATGTAGAAAGTGTCACAGACTATTCAGAACTGTACTAAATTGCTTATCTAATATCTGAAATGGCACTTGGTAAGTTCAGGCTTGCACAAGATCTAGTTTGTATTTACATCTTACGTGGTTTGGAGAATAAATATCTTAAAATCTGCAAATATTTTAAAGTCTGCAATGCATACATAGTGTAGAATTAAAAAAATCATTAAAATAGATTAATTTAGCAGAGTATTTAAAATACACTTCACTAAGCAAGTGTAGTTGGGCATGGACTCATGAAGTCAAGGTGTCTTAAAAACCACCATTAGTACACTGTTACAATCATGTGTAAGACACACATGGGCAAATATGCAAGCAAAAGAGGTAACGGTCTTGATGCAAAATGTTGGAGAGAAGAAGGATGTCAGAAGTAAGGAGGAGGACCCATTCATAATTGTCTTTCTTACACTGATCTTTGATGATATTATTATCATGATAAAGTTAAACACACATTCAGATATACAAAGAATATTTGCTAGGATTTTAACCCGAGAGTAATAGTTCAGATTAAGGTTTATGGAATAAGTACATTATGGTAACAATTGGAAACCTAGTTCTGAAATGATAAGAAGAAGAAAAAAAGAAAAAAGAAAAAAAAGAAGAAAAAAAAAGTAATCAACATTGACATGCCCTTGCTAATTGTAAAAATGAAGCATAAAAGTAGCAGTCTGGTTTTAGTACTCTTGCTCTCTGGTGCCTTAATCTATTCAAGAGATACATGGAAATAAGGTCATTATGTTCAAGATTGCAGATGACACAAGGATTAAAAGATAAAACAAATAAGGTTGGTACAAACTAAGTCAGTTTTTGATTGTTTACATGAACAGAATAGCAGATGGTAAAGGCATTTTGTTGTACAGAAAGATGCAAAATAATTAGGCTTGGAGCAAGAAAACAAGCTATACAATATGTGGCAAATGGCCCAATAATTTAGCACACTGATCAGGAAAACAATTTGAAGGTTATTACAGAAAATCATTTTAACCAGCAACACAAAGCACAGTAGCAGTAAAAAAGGCAAACAAAACATTATTGTGAATGTGTAGATGGATAGACTATAATAAAAGAAAACATAATGCTCTTACTGCGCACTTTCTATTAGGCTATACAGAAAATACATATGTTGTACTGGCTACCTGGTGCAGGAAGAAACTAATCTTTTGAAGTGAAAAAAAATGTCAGCAAGATTATATTAGATTTCAAAAATATACACACCTAGAAAAATGTGGCTTCGACATTAATGTTACAAAATAATTTATATGACAGAATAAGATGCAAAAAAAGTCATCTTCTAATCCCAAATTCCCGTTTCACATATAGAAGCTCTGAAGAAAGGTCCATTTTCTGTAATACCCAGATTACGCAAGTCATCCTTTCAACGCCATGATACTTAGTTAAGGAGTAACATCATAATAGGTATCAGGGTTCTAAAAGAATTGCATTTACAGTCCTTGAAAAGGATAAAGTATTCCAGCACAGTTTCCCAAACTTGGTTGAGTTAAATTTCCTCATCCTAGCATGAAGCACTGGAAGTTAGTAACAAGCTAGAGGTAGGTGTACAAAGATGTTGTTGTGGTCACTTTATCCACAACTAATGATCATGATGCAAAGTAAATGGTATTTAAATAAATGCAAAAATATAGATATATCTAGCCTTTTCCTCTCTAAATGTTTTAAGCTTCTATTCCTGTGTTAAAATAACTGTCATATTGAAGATATATACAAGTTACATCAGTAGCATCATCAAAATAGTACTTTTGGTCTGGCATTAATAAAGACAGTGAATAATTTTTGTCAGAGACTAGGTTTAAATGAAATTCAGTAAATCATTTTCAATAATTCAGATAAATTCAGTAATGAAAATTCTTAAAAGTTTCAAGTCTAAAGGCAAGAATTCTTTACAAAGATGATTTTTCTGTTCTGCTATCATCACTTTTTCTTTACTCTAAGACTTTGACTTACTCTACATTTTTTTGTTTCCTTGAAGACAAAGAATTCAGCTGTACTTAAGAACTAAATTTTTCTTATGCCAGCTGCATTCAAAGGTACATGGAATGCTTAGCATCAAGATTTATGACAGTTTCTCAAAAATAAGATTTTTTAAATTCTATTAAACATTAACCCCTTAGCATCTGTTAAAGTGTATATTTAAAAGCCTCTCATTCTTCTGTGTTGTGCGTTTTTTAAACAACATATTTCTTGTTCTGGCAGCAAAATTGCTTACAATAAAAAATTATTTATTAGCAGTACCAAAAGAACATATGAGACAGTAAATTCAGAGATGATCAATTTCATTGTTTCCTAATAAATTCCTAATTAGGAGGCTATTGAAATTATTATAGTCCCCATAATCTCAAATAGTGCTGAGTGTGTTACCTTCACTAACTGTACTGAAAGTTTAGTTCTGCTGATGGTATACTTTCAGCCCACAAGATATGCTCGGTCAGACAAGGAAAGGTGCTGTGGAAGCTCCTCTGTATCTTGCTTGGAGGGATGGTGGGCAACCCTTGTTCCTTAAGGGCATAATTGTGGGATCATCTTAGTGAGACCAGTTTCACAGAAATTCTCTCCTTTTTAGTAATATGCTCTAGGATTTCTGAGAAACATAATGGTATAAAGTCCAGCACTGCTTTGCTTTGAAAATGGCTAGAACTTCTACAGTTATCTCTGTAAACTTGTATTTTTTAATCCTTTTTTGTCCCACAAAACAATGAAGCTGTACACCTCAGACTCCTCTGCTTTGTATTTTGGTGCTGCCAATAAATGCATGTCCTTTGTGCACCCAAGGCTGCCAGAGTTAATATAGTCATGTGTTCTAGAGGAACAGCTAAAAATCAGGTAAGTTCATGGTGCAGATGAAAGCATGAGGGTTCATGTTCTCTTGCATGGTAAATAAAATTAGTATAAAAACAAAACAACTATATTTATGTAAAATATCTCAAATTGAAGGTATTATGTCCTAGTTAGATAAAGCAATTTCTACCAGTACAGCAAATAGCTACTAAGAAAAATGAAGAGGCAAAAAAGACATGATTCCTTATTGGGGTAAGGGGGGGGGGGGGGGAGGTAATTCTGAGAAGAGAGGCCTGAGACCATAAGATGGAGATGAATTCATTCACATAAACGATTTTTAATCAAAAGTAACTGAGAGCTGAGTCTGCCTAAAGAAGCCTTTTGCTGTATGTTGTGTTAGTCACTAGACAGTGTCCTTCTGCTCAAGTACTGTGTATGAGGGGAGATCATGGAAACTGGTAACAAAACAATTACAATAGGGAAACAACAAAGTGGGTTTGTTGCTTCCAAACCTGATGTAAAACCTAGGAAAGGGACCAGTGCTCTCATGGCTCTGCATAAAGGACCGTGGAGCACCACGGGCGTAGCACCTTGGGGATCTCTAGTTCGCTTCTGTGCACCACGTGGCATTTCATGGTGCAGTGTGAATGCCTGTATCAACCTACAATGCCTTTATATACTTTAAAGACATCAACCATATGCTTCCATTTGGCCAAGTAATTAAATGTGTGATTACCTTTAAAAAAATCAGTGACATCTTTTTCAACTAGCAAAGTCCACATTCAGCAGGGTAATAAAACAGGTATTGCTTCAGATTATTTAAGAACGTAAAGTGGGGTACATAGGTACATGCTTAACTGGTGCCTTAATCTGTTCAATAGATAGATGGAAATAAGAAAAAATTTGTAACAGTCAATATCAGCTTGCAAATGGAAAGAAAAACCACCTAGGTGCATGCATCACATGATCCATTTTCCATAAATAATTCAGTCTGCTGCAATAATAACCACCTTTCCAGGAAATTTACGGACTTAGAGCATTCACTTGCCACCTGATTAGATTAATAGCAAATCCCTATTCTGAGCCTCAAATTACTATTTTTAGATGATTAATTAAATTAAAATATGCATAAATTATCTAATCACATACAACTTTATTTTTCAGGAGACTATTTTAATAAAAAAGCTCTCTGAGAAAGAGGTCAGTTTACAATATTAGCCTCAAAAAACAATTCTTAAATGTATTTTTACACTCAGATCTCTGCATAAATGTGCGGTGAGTTTATAACAAAACAAATACCAAGGGCTTTTATTCAGTCAGAAAGCCAAAAGTTATTTGCGCTTTCTGTTTTTCCCTGGATTTAAAGTGTCAGTACAAAAGAATTACAATGATATAAATTATTTATCTGGTTTAGACAATTCACAGTTCTTTAAATACTTTTTCCTCAGTGGACCTTATTTAACAAATTCAAACTATTTCAGGATCTCCACATTAAAATGGATAATCAACAATAAAGCTAATTCAAAAAACACCTTAAACATTTGTATTTTTCCTCAGGAATGGCAAGCTTGTAATTATATACTAATCTCCCTCTAGTAACCTTTTTGATATTTATGACTGCATACATTTATTATGACAACATAAATCTATAGGAGAGAAACCAAAGATGATTTTTCAATATACTTCTCATGTTATAAATGAGTAATCCACAGTATTCTCAAATACTTTAAAATATAATAACTATACTTTCAAACTTTAGTGGTCAGAAGTAGAAAAGAAAAAATTATTCATTGCATATGACAGCACTTTCATGGGTTTTATTCAGATTTTCAGATAAGTTATCTATTAAGAACAGTATCTTGCTATACCACCTTAACAGCCTTTTGGCATGATTTAAAAAAAAATACTCAAGCTACAGTTGACCAAACAGCTCTGCAAGTATCTCAAGTCATATATGGTCCTATCACTACAATTCTGAAAGCTGTATCATACAGCATGTTTGGTCTGGTGTCCTAAAGCTAGAAGAAGCATTCAGTGCTGCTTCTGATGTAAGGATTGCAATTTTGAGAAATATTATTCACAAAGTTCTTCCCTCTCTAAAATATAAGGTAAGTAGTCTTGCAGTACATCAGAAAACCAATAAAATCCCAGACAAATTTTGCCAAACCCAGAAAAGCTTAGTTATTTATCTTACAATGGAGTTCAGGTGCCTAGGAGTATGCTTTTGATAGAAGTTGTACAGTCTGAATAATAATTCAGCTCCTCAGAAAAATCTTTTCCACTAATTACAAAGGCATTTTACAGACTACTTCTTGAGTAATTTACTTTTTCTTCCTTTATGTATACTTGTTTAAAGATGCTGATTCTAAAAAACTGAAAGCTGACTACATCTTCTTATCAAATTTTTGTTGTGTCACACTTTCTTAATTAGATTTGTTGATTTATTGCTAATGAAGATAAAATGTCTTGCTGCAGATACAGTTACTGGGTTTTGCAATCATTTGAAACTGGCACACAAGTAATTTTATAGAAGTTTCAAAGTTGTCTTCTGATTACTAGCTCTTCTACTTGGCTGTTAAATACTCTCATCACAACTGTCAGTAGACAAAATATCCACATCTATTTTTCTTTCCACAAAATTCTAATGACTACTCCTATGGAAGAATTACAATAGTGATGGTAAATTTTCACTTACAGATTTCACAAATGGATTTCAACAGCTTCTTCTATTCCAGAATTTAATAAATAAAATTCATTATTTCCTAGTGGACATATTGCTAATGTTTAATTTTTGTAGGAGGAAAAGCAAAAAAAAGAAACTTAGTTTCATATATAAATTAGTACTTAAACTATCATTGAAGACACCCTAAAACATTCCAGGTTAATACCAGTACCAGTGCAGAAGGGGACTGGGGAAGATAGGGGAGATTTACTGATTTTTGTCTAATAAGTTCCAGTGTTATTACAAGAAACAATAGAATTATCCTACAAAATCTTTTGTGTAAATCTCTTGCAGGTCACCACTATGATGCTTTCCTTACACCTACCACTATCAAAACCAGGATATGGTTAACAAGAGAACTACTCAAATAACTTTCACACAGTGGTTTTTCTTACGAACTCTTGCAGTATTTCATGAATAAATTACCCAACAAATGTATTTTTTTCATCATTTGTCCAGATCTAGTTAACAATGAGTGCCCTTGGCCAACTTCAGTATGTGAATAGCATTTAATTTCAACACCACCTAATTAAGATGACAAAGGGCATTGGAGAGCACAGAGTCTGACTAACAGTTTCACGGTGAAGTACTCTAAGGTGGGTCTAATAGACTCACTCTCACCTTCTGCTCTTCCATTTGTGGTTCTGGCCACCAACTGGGGCTGGATGTGCGAACAAAATGCAACTCTAATAGCAACACCTGGGAGAACCATATTCTCTTCTCTCACAGTCACAGTGGGAAAAGCCTTACTTTTTGTCCTTCACATTTCTTTCAGAGAAAAGATTTGGCAGTTTGTAGGCAAATGTTATAAGCATTCAAATCAAACTGTTCCAAAATAAAACTAAAAGCAAGGTAAGCCTATTCCAGAAGAGAACAAACCTTATGAGATCTTAGGCTCTGCTCTTACATCAAACATTCCATGGGTAGACCTCTCTCCTTCCAAGGGACAATGCCTGCAACAGCCTCCATTCCATTATCTTATGTTTTTACAAATAGCTGATACTATCAAGTATTCATAGAATTGTGTAAATAAACCTGTAACAATATTAGCACACTTCCCCTGATGCAAACTTATAAAACAAGTATCATAATACAACAATAAAAAAAATCCAAATTGTTTTGTTTCATGGGTATTGAGTATCCATGAGTCTTTCAGAAACTCATGCCTGTAGTAAGAATAAAATGTTTTCTCTGTGTTCTGTCTCTTTGATAATCTAAAGAGAAGTTACTATAGGAACATGTAGTGATGATCAGTAACACACAAATAATTGCTGTAACGATCATAAAAGAATGTTTATATAGCTACCCTCTTTGATTAAAAGAAAACAGATTTTTTATGGTCATAAGAATTCAACTAGCTGAAAAAAAAAGAAACTGAAAGAGCATTCAGGAAAATTTGGGGTTAAGGACATGTTTGTATGAATACCTTATTAATAATGATTTACCTATATACACATACACATATTTGAAAAATTTTTTGGAATTCAAATTCAAAAAATTCTCGAGCTTTGATTAAAGCAAAATACTAACTAACCAAATAGGTTATTCACCACCACGTAGAAAAATGTGAGTTTCCAAAAAATTAGTAAATAGCAATGTTTGAGAAGTCATTTCTAAATTGGGTAAAGTTACTGACTTAAACAATTCCAGCACACTGTCTCTTCAGAATCATGCAACAGTACATTAAAGGAAGCAGCGTGGATTATCTGACAAAGCATCAGTTGTTCTGCTTTAGAATAAGCCTGACAGGAAGATTCAGGCTGAGATAAAAAACATTGTGTTATAAATACTACAGATACAAAAAGGAAAATTATCTGTTCATTGTTATTAGCAGGAGATGTTTTAAGCCTTAAAGAGATTGGACTGCCTTATATAATGAAGAAGGAACGAAGTCCAAAGTTCCATTATCTAGCAGAAAGAAATTAAAAGATGAAAAAAAAAAAACAAAAACCACATAAATTTTAATAGCTTAAGTGGATGAGTCAATCAGTACCCAATTACTTTCTTTTCTCTCTGTACTATATTTCAACATTATGATTTGTACTCTGTTGTATGTTAATAGCACACCAGCTGATACTGCCTTCGGTTGTGTCAAACTTCATTGAAAATGTGCCTGTGGAAAGCAGGAGGCTAACCTGCTGCTCTTCACCCAGTATAAAAGAGAAGGAATTAGCCTTTTTTTGGTATAATTGGTAGCTGGCACAACAGGTTTATCCCCTTTCTTTTTATTCTCCTTCCCCATGCCACTCCCACCAGAAAAGCCCATAGCCTGCTTTACAAAAAAGAGAGCTCATGTGGGTGTACATATTTCACTAGAAAACTTGTAAGAAAAAGGACAATGAAGAAGGCTGAGAGAAAACAGCAAGAAAATTCTGGGTACAAATACAAAAACACTGGTGGTATGGACCATGAGAAAAAACTTACAGAAAGTGAGGAGAAGCACTGAAGAATCAAACTCCAGGAAAAGATATGTTACCCCCAAACCAGAATAAATAAAGGAACAAAGACTTCAATGTCTGAAAAGACTGGATGTGCAAGTCAGGCTATTTTCTTGCTTTAAAATGAAAAACGTTGTGGGTACTAAGCTCTTACATCAGCTGTATTTTCAAGACCTACAGAATACTAAATTTAATTGAGTCAAAACATATTGTGTTGGAACACAAGGACAAAACATACATAAACAATGAGAGTAAAAAGATGAAAGGCAAGAGCTGCTAAAAGAATCAAAGAGAAAGTTTTGCAAGTCAAACAAAAATCTTGGTGTAAGTAAATGCAGTTTTCAAATTGTTCTTATATACACTGGAAATGGTCAAAATTGCCTCTGGTCTACTTGTATAGAGCCTTCATTTTCTCCCAGTCCTGATATACACATATGATTTGACCTGAGGATTTTTTACCTCCAGTTATTTTTTGTTTCTTTTATTTGTGTTACGAGATAGGAAAAATTTTTTAGCATCTGTGTTTTTCTAGTATTCTTTGCCCAAGAGATCAAGTGTAATGGCAAATATTGAAGAATAATAATGTACAGCCGTATTGACCTCCCTGCCAAAAGAACCTACTAGACTGCAATTTATATTACATAGGTCTTGATGCTTGTGAACTAGTGACACAGGTCACTTTTAGAATAATACAGGAATAAAATGAAGCTATCAAAGTTCTCCACAGTCATTTTTCTCAGTCAGTACCAAAGTCCATAGTGCTTCTGCCCCACAAAACTAAAAAAAGGCAGAGTGAGAAGAACTGACAGAACAAATCCCAACCCTCCAACTTGTTTCAGCATCAAGAGAAAGAAACCAGAAAGAAAAATTAAAGAACTTACTATCATTCCAATATGCGCTGGCTTATTCCCATTTCTTTTATTTGTTTTGTTCTTATTTAGGCAAATTAGTTAGAACAATGCTTGATGTTATAAGCTTGTACATCTGGAGAAGGAAGTTGTTTTTTCTTGGTTGTATTTAATTATGCAATTGCCTAATAATTTGTTTATACCATCTAAACGTAGCTCTTTAGTTCAATTCTGCATTTAACTTTGTGTAAATTTTGAAATCCACCTGCACAGCTGGAACCTTTTCTGCTTAAACGTATGTAGAATACCTTCAGTACAGATTGTGTTATAAAAATAATTAAACCATATTCTCTTTGGGAGAAGGCTGCTTTTTACTAAATTCTACTGTATTTTAGAGTTTTAGAATTTCTATTAAAATGTCTATTTATTAACTTTCTTATCTGTAGGAAAATATCCTTCTCAATTTAAAATATTTTCATCTCATCCCATTAAGATGTTGTCAATATTAAAATTCTATTTTCAGGCTTTTTCTGGTGAGATTTTTGGGATGATAATGACAGTCTAATGGGAGGCTTTGAGCATTTGAATTGGGGAGTTTGGTCCAAGTTGTGTTGACTTTCATTAATGTTTTATATAAGCTTATGTAGCCTATTGCTCAGTAGGCATTCTGCTTCCCTCTTTCTGCCAACTCCATGGAGAATATAAGACTCTGAAAGGGATCCTTGCCTGTATATTTAGCTAAGTTTCATTCATTAAGGTTAACCTGCACTTGGATTTGCTAAAGACTTTGGGAATTTTGCCATAAATGTCACAAGATTTTAACTGCAGACAGCATTTTACTTTCAGATATTTTGCTCTGGCAGCCCAAATTCAGGACTCCAGTTGGATGCATTAATAAATCTAACTAAAACATTAATATTACTAAGGAATTAATATTTTTTCTTTAGATCAACAGGGAGAAAGGCAAAGGAAATTATTTCAATAGGCTAGCCACTAAGCCAAATTTTTGTTCTTATTATTTGAAAACAATTTGTTATCCAGACTCATTATTGAATGTTTTTCAAACTAGCCTATCATTCCAGTTTGTTAGGTTTCTTTAATGCTTAGCATTCTGTTTCTTTGGTTTTGTCTGCTACGGTAAATAAATTAAAATTTCTGCCTACTGTTCCTCAGCCAGGCTCCTGAGTATCATAAAACATAGGATTATTGTAATGGGTCATCAGTGCTAAGTAATTTTTAATTAGGAGAAGATGCTCCATGCCAAAGTAAACTTGTCAACCCTAAAATAAAAAAAATATATAAAAAAAAGAAGTAATGAAGTGCTGAACCATGGACATTTAGTGATTAGACTTACTGTAAATGTATCGTGATGGTTAGAACCTATAACAACTGTCTACATAATCAATGCAAGAGGCTGTGCTTATGACAGATTGAGAAAGTGGAAAGGATTAGTTGAGGACAAACTTCCTCATCATTAAATTTAGCAAAAATTGCTCACCCTTAGAAGCATACTACAGGGTTTTTACTTTTAATTAAGTTTTAACTGCTGTTTATGCAAATTCTCCTCTAAATCAGCACCAAACATGTCCTAAAGCCATTCATACATATAGCTAATTCATTCTGTGCTTGACAGTCCTGCTGCTGAAGCAATGTCAGCAAAATAGCTGATTATACTAGATTTGGTTGAGGTTCATTTGCAATTTCTGATTAAACTGCTTTTATTGTACTAGATTGTAATGCTAATCAGAATTAGCTAGGTGCTGAAACATGACCAAAACTGATCACAGAATGAGTTTTAAGAAGATCAGACAGAAAAGTATAAATGGGACTAACCTGCAGTGTGTTTATTAAGATTAGCAATAGAGCAAAACAAACTACTATTCACAGAAATTTTAATTTTGAGATTTCATTTTATATGACTCAGAGGTAGGACTCAATAGAGGTTCAAAGGCATGACTTTGTGTTTTAATTAAAATTATACAAGGCTCCAAGGTAAACATTTGTACTTTATGCTTAAACAAAAGGACTTTATTCTGTGTTCAAACATAAAGCAGGATCAGTACCTTGCATAATATTTTTCTCTTCTCCTGGACCAAAGTAATTGCATATGAAGGTCTGAACATTCACAAATCCACCATTCAGTTCAAACTCTGAGTAGTGGATAATGTTAAGCAAACCAGACGAACGTGCTTCAGGCCGCTTTTTGTTATGAAAAATAACACAAAGCTCTTAGTCATTTTACAAATCAGGATATAAAATAACCACCTACTGTCAGGAATAGCATTGTCTAAGCAGATCGTTACCTTATTCTTTTTCCAGTGCCAATGACAGAGATGGTTGTGAAGATTTGGAAACAAAACTTCAGGCTTAGCATTCAAAACTCCAGGCTTTGTACGGGGTAATTTAGAAACACCTAAGCAGAGTGAAATAAGGTTCCTTGTCACAATAGCACCTGCTACCTGCTGTAGCACAGTGAAACCCTGGGACCAGTATAGTCAAAGTACCCTTGACTAAATCTTACCGGAGTGTGGGGGTGTGCATAGCAACCCCAGCCCCCGGGGCTTTGACCGGGCACAGACCTGCATCGCCTTGCTGCTGCCTGAGCGCATTGAGGCGGTGGTTGGCCCCTCTCATCTCAGGGAGCTACTTGCCCATCTCCCACAGGCAAGGAGAAAGAGGACCTGAGTTTCTTATCAGCATTTCTTCTGCCTTGTAAGGCTCTCTGGGTACACGGAGGCGTGCGACTGGTCCAAAGTTCCTGGAAGTTCAGATGGAAATCTGTTATCTCATGGGTGAGCCGCTTCATCTTAGGAGCCTGAAGCAGCTCCTGTCTCCAGAGAAAACACCTTTGAGTTCAGAGGAAAAAGCTGACCTTCAGACAACTGTAGTTCTTGTCTCGGTCTGCATGGTAGTGCAAAACCCTGAGGACCAGAAAGGCCAAAAATGGTGCCTTTTCTCCCTCTTATTTTCTTACAGCTTTCCAGTGGTTTTGCTCATAACCTTAGGATCATGAAAGAAAAATAAAAAGTCTTGGCAAAAATAAGCACACAACAAAAACTGTTCAATCTTTGCCAAAATCTTAATGTTAATTAGGTTGTTTAATTAGACTGTCTCTAATTAGAGGTAATCTCTCTGCAAACAAGAATAAAGTGTCAAATATGCCGAATTAAAACAGTTCACTGATAACACACTAAAAATTATGAAACTCCATTTCACTCAGGATGCTCACACAGCTCTGAAAAGAAAAAAATATTTTTCAGAAATATGTTTTTCAAAGCTATTGCTATTTTGATTTCAGCTGTCACAATAATTTCATGGAGTTCCCTACTATTCTTTTCCATATATAATTCCTGTAAAACACTGAATCAAGAGATTACGATTCATCAAAAAACAATTGTTTTCCTCCAGTAGGTTTTGAATTCAGTCTCAAAGAAATAGCTTTTCTTATTTAGTCAAAAAAAAAATATTATAAAACCTTAGGTTAAACAAGGTGACCTCCAGAACACCCGTCATGTAGAAAGACATCTGTTGCAACTGAAGATGTTACTTTGATAGTCTCTGCCAACTGTTTTTAAACTCCTGATTAAAATACACCTGCAGAATTTATTTTCAGCATGAGGGCAAACTTTGATGATCTTCTAGTAGTGAAGTAGCATGCTATTTATCAGTCAAATGTAGGGGTTGACACTCTTTTCCATTAGCTTCTGATTAACGTGAAATGTTACAGTGAAAAATCAGTAGAGAACTTCTGACAAACACTTCATCTCCTTTGGATAAAAGAGGTTAATGAAATTTACTTGAACCACCTCATTTTGGCTTTCTTTCAAGTGCCATGGTAAAGTGATCACAAACTCCTAAACCATGAGACGCCCATGCAAGGTGTACCTCGGAAAAATGTTATCTTTTATTGCTATTCCAAGCAAGCAATGTACACCCTGCTTACTGCACCACAGGGCTATTTAGAGTAGTATAGATGCTGCCATCGCTCCATATTGCCTTATCTCTTTTTCAGAAATTTGGTTTCCCCTGACTCTTTCAAATGTAAAATTTAAATAAGCAATGACCTATGTTACCAATTTGAGACACACACAGACACATTTGCCAATAACCTGTGATCAGAAAAAGTTAAGGACCCAATAGCCACCCAGGACTGAGATCTACATTATAAGCTGAAAACCTATGCCCTGTGCTAACAGAAGCAACAAAACTATTTCTTCCAACTTCTTTCTCCACTCATAACTTCTGTCTTAACATGATGAAAATCAGATGTCTAATCTCAAAAGTTCAACATAGTTCTGAGATTTCTTTTATATGGCAAGTGTTGCAAACTTTCTGATTCCTGCAAAAGTGAGGATTCACAGCAGTCTGTGCATCATGCCCTGGAGGCCCGTCAAACCATCATAAATGGCCTTGGAGCAGAAGCAATTGGTCTTACACATCAGAAACTTTCTGGAGAAAGCTTGAAATAAATGGAATAAGGGCACTCAGGAAAAAACACTAATTCTCTAACACAGATAACAAGCACATCGTTAGCTATGCCTCATGGTCAGTGGATTAAAAAGAGGTGGCAGACATAAGGAATCTCCAAAGATAATGCCTTTTTTAGTAATAATGTACCCAGACCTGATATAGATTAACACAGGAGAAATACACCTAGAGACTGCAAAAGCATTATGTGAAGGCAGGTTTTGAAGCAATACAGCAATCCAGTGGCCAGCAACTCTATTTTCAGGGTAGTTATAATAGTTCAACTCTTCACAGAAGTAGGCAATGCAAACTGTAGCAGTCTTCACTTCAAATGGGACATGGGTAGACAGAGAGTTGATCCTTGGTGTCACTGGATGGAGATGAGAGAAAGCCCAAAAAACCTGCATAGAAATCAATAGCCACAACATGTCCTGGAAGAAAATGGAAGTCAAAGAGAAAAAAAAATATCCAAGTACCTGTTGGATATGTACTAGCTAGAGAATATTTGGAAGTGAAATCAGTGGAAAAACCTTCTTTTGTTCAATTCTTCAGGGAAAGAACTTTATGTTTTAAAATTAAAATTAGAAAATTGTCAAAGATAGAAGCATCCAGTGGGCCCAAATCTTAGTCAGCCAACTGGGTCTAAAGTATAAGTTCCTGAACAAAACTTTAGCAATAATTTTATTCTTTCAAAACCTCTTCATCTGGAAGGAAAAAAAGAAGTCAAGAAAAGCAAAGTAAGCCTGTGGACATTCTGTATTGTTTCTTTTCACATTCCAACTCTTTATTTGGGCTTTTCCTAAAACTTCCTCATGTTAGCTGAAATAAACTATTCACTGAATTATTTGCCTTCTACCTTTTCACTTTCCTCTTTGTTTTTATTGGTTTCTTTAGATTGTAAGTATTGCTCCCTTAAGGCAGACAGTACACTTCCGAGGGTGTATTTGAAAATATTGCTAGGGGTAGAATAACATTTACATTCAAAGTGTGCAGCTATAAGAAGTAGTATATAGGGCTTTTTTTAAAGCCTACAAACTGTTGCCCCAGAAGGTAGTGTTTTGCATTAAGACAAGCATGTGGAATCTTCCAGTATCACATAAAAAGTATATACTTACATGGTACAAACTTGTCCTGTCCTCACTGAAAGAGCACAAGCCAACTTACAGCTTTAACGAAATTATTCTTACCTTGCATTACACTCTTTTTAGCTAGCCTTTGGAGGAAATAATCATTGTGTCAGTCCTGCTAAGGATTGGTGTATATCAACTATTTTTCCACCTCCCCATCTCACATACTTTCCTTCTCACTCTGCAACTCAAATAATGTCTATAATGTCTGTCAGTTGTTTAGCATCGTAAGTACATTGCATTCTGTTCATCTGAATCAGAAACATCCTGTGACTAAACATATAATTTGAATTATGCAGCATTTATTCTGCATAAGATTATTGTTGCATACCAAATACCCTCTGTACAAAATGTCTTTCCATTGTCCTTTTTGATAAACTGTGATTTATACAATCTAAAAAAGGACAGAGGTAATCTGATGGAGAAATAACATCACATGGAATAGAAGCCCAGGCACTGAATAGAATTTAAGTCAGCTGTTTACACACTTCACTGCAGAAAAATTAGCCATATGAAGCATCACACTGCACAGAAGTGTCAGGCTGCACAGATGGCAAAAGAGGTATCCTTTAATGCATCGTAACAGGTCTTGTCTTAGCTAGGATGCAAAGTAACCTTGCAGTTCCTCCCACATTTTAATGACATTTCAGAAAGCATTTGTGAGTCATTTGCTATAGCAAAGCAGTAAAACTGGAGAAAGGCTGATTTTTCAAGAGAGACTGAAACTGATGACTAATTTGAAACTTAGTAGCAGGGTTGTTAATTTGTTTGGCTATAACTGAAATGAATATTTAGATAGAAAGAAGGGTCAGATATAAAAATATCGTACTGTCCTGCACGCATATACCTGGTGACAAGGATCCATCTTGCTCACACAATACCAAACCAGCAGTTCCTGAAGGGGGACCAGAACATGAAAGTGTCCAAGGAGATGTGATGGTATTCCCCGTGACAGGTGTTTTTCCATGTTTTAGGTAGTTTTTTCATTATATTCCTTCCCCTTCATCTTCTCGGATTCTTATTGAGCATGCTCCCATGCCCTGCCATTATCATTTCTCATGATCTGAAAACAAGCAGGTAGCACTTTCTTAGGATAAGTGAATGGAGGGCAACAGTGCAACATGGTCTCTCAATGCATTTAGCAGAGCTCCAGCTTCTACCAATTTCCCTGCTTATAGAAATAGAAAATAGTTGCCGCAAACACATTAACACACATTACGTTGCCAAATCTCAAGCTGATAAAATACTAACTTTACAAGCAGATTATGGCTGATGCCACAGGCCTGTCTTCTGTTCTTTGAGACTTGTCTAAATTGGCTTAGATAGGGAAATGGTCTTCAGCTGCTTTCAGTCCTAGAGAATTAAAAAAAAAAAAAAAAATCAATTAAAAGGCACCTTTCTTCTTCCCCTTCCAAGCTCAGGTTTCTGGTAAAGCTAAGCTAGATCTTTATTCTCATGATAAGCATTTTGTGTTCTTTCTAAGGCACAGCTGGTTTTACAGATCTAAATTAATATTAGTACCTGAACATTACTCTGCAATGTTTACAACAACATTATGCTTCTGGTCTGATGAGGACATAAGCATAAAATGAGAAATTAACCAAATTAATCACTGTAAATACACATTTGAGGATCAAACACAACTGTTTATTTAAAGCTATCTCTGTGGGAACAAAGTCCTGACTTTATAAGCCAAGACACTTTCAGTGCCACATTCACAAATCCAATGAATTGCAATGGAGAGGCACAGAGCCAGGATTTGCATGAGCTTCCCCAGTATTTCAAGGACATTCTTAATGTTCTAAAAGCTGCACAGGACCATCAGGACCATTAAGACCCTTTCTATGATCTCTTAAATTTAAATGAGGGCATCATTTGGCTGGGAACACTTACAATGATATTAATATAGAAGAGCTATTATGGCAGATCAAACAAGTCTTACAGTACTCTGAACATTATAGAAAAAATATCAGTGTGCTATTTTCTGGTCAGAAAGTAGCAAATGAAACTACTCTGGATTTAGGTCACACAGCCAAGAGCAGAAATTATCTGCACAATCATCAAGTGATTAATATATTCAGTTCTAACATGTTGAACAAAAGCTCTAGAAACATGTACAATAATAATAATTATGGACACACAACCCATTTCCAAAATAAGCCTGGTACAATGCAATCTGATGCAATAGTGACATGATAATCAAGAGAATATTGCAACATATTACAATGCCTGCTTTATAGGCACTTCAATAGTTCTTTAACAAGATAACTTATTATAATGAATGCAGAAAAAGTTATACTATCCTGGCTTCACAAAATTTTTGTGGTAAAAGGGGATCGGGGGGAGGCAGAAGCAGAATAAAGCTAAACGTTGCAAAGGTCAGAACTGAATTTTTGGCATTTCAAAATGCCAAAACAATTTACCTAACATTTAGTGTGTATACGTATTCTTCCAAATTGCACAAAGCACACAAATGTAGAGATTATATAAAGTAACTCTCGGACAGGCTAATTTCATTGTATTTTTCTTAAATCATGGTATATGCAATCCAGTTTAAGACATAGGCAAAGCTATCCTACCCTCTGGCCTACAATATTCTCAAGAATACTAAAGCAAGTGGTTTTAGTTCTCTGGCTGGATTTAAAGAAGTGTTTGTTTTTCAGGCGTGTTCCAGAAATACAAAATTTAAACAGAAAAGAACATTTCTGGCTCTCTGCCACAGTAATGAAGGGGCTTATTCCCATCAACAGTCATGTGGACCTGGATAGGTTATGTTGTTTAAAAAGAACAGCAATTTTAGGAGCTATTTCACAAAAACAACAGCAATTTCAGTAGTTATGTCACTTCGTAAGTCAAGCAGAAGAAGGGGGTTTTTTGCTATTGCCAGATGATTCATGAGAAATAGGAATCTGGAAATTGCATAGAATTTGCCTGAAAATGAACTATTCATATAGCTGTAGTCACAGCTGCTAGTTCTTGATTCCCACACCACAATCAGAATTTTAAAATCTGTGATCAATTCTGTCAGCCTCACTTTCCATAGCTCATAAAAGGGACTTTGTTTCCATAATTATGTTAAGACTATTTCATACCCCAAAATATTAAAGGAATACCAATATGCTGCATTTCTGCCCATGAATCTTTTTTCTTTCCAGCTGGTATGTCTTCAGCTGGACTCTGCTGTGCACATTAACTCATCTTTTCTCCCCAGCAATTGATTTGTTTTTGAGAGCAGCCACTGACTGCTTTCAGAGGCTCACTGCATGATTTCTGGAATCAGTTTTAACTTGATCCTGCTCTCACTGAAGCAGAAGTCAAAACACCCATTGATTTTAATAGTTCAGTATTAGCTCCTTTACCTGTAAGAGACTTACTGTGTAAACAAGGGGAACATTGTAAGACTGCCAAATAAAGGAATGGAACCATGATTTTGCATGGCACCTTGAACAATATCCCATATCCACTTCTCATGTCTCTCTTTCTCTATCAGAGCAGGATAGGAGGGCCTGATGTTTTAGTTTTGCATTCCTTAAAAATGTCCAGTTTGAGTTGAACAGATGTGTCGCTGTATCATTGCAAAGCTTTGTGCCTTTGTTCTTGGATCTTGAGCATAGGTTTCGCTGGAGCAGAAAATCCACCTCGTTCATCCCAGCTTGGCAAAATCTGTTAGAAGACAGCGTGATTTATTTTAGCTAATAATTTTAGCACTATCACTGTAAATCATGAAAGGCTTTGAATTGACTTGCTCTGGAAGGGTGTTATGCGAAGCTGTAGTTTTACATAATTATTAACTCTGTCATGAGTGCCTTTATTTTACCCTATTTGGCAAAATTTGTTACATAAGTCTCAGAAAACTCATTTCCTAGGCAAGTAAAATATGTCATTTCCTCAGATTCTAAGTTCAATTTTACTACACAGTTTTCTGTATGTGACTTTACACTGCATTTTCCAACTGTCACAAAACCACTGGATGAGGAGCTGTAGCGTCAAGTGACTTACTATGCTTTTCATTTAGGTTTTGTGCAAGAATATACATAATGTTATGCAATTAATTTATTAAATACCATAAGGACAGTGGCCCACAAAGTTGATACAATTTATTGATGTCTTTCGTTACGTTTTTCATGTAGCATTGTCACTTTAATACAACATTTTGAGAATCGTAATGTGACTGGAAATTGGTTTAGGTTTTTTTATCTATTTTAGTTCACCAACTTTATCTTTTTCTTTATGACGGAGCTGATTTTTTGCAGACACTATGTGGCAAATAATAATTTGCTCACATCCTTTTTGCCATCACCTTTCAAGAAAGACAGATCTCTTTTTCAGATGATGAAGAAAACTAGGATAAGTTGTACATTTACACTATAAAATTGTAATATGTTTTCATGTTATTTTGGATCCAGTACATGACAAGAGTTACAAAAGATCTCAAAATCCATTTAAACTTCTAAACAGTTCTTAGAGTACTTTCAGAAGTATTGTTAAAATACATTTGCTTTTGAAAATCATTCATATGCTAAAGGATAGCATATTAACTTTGATTAGTTATTCAGTTCAGTCCATACAGATTTAAAATTGAGTTTAGCATAGCAACTAATGTTACCAACAAATTAATAAGATCTTCCGAGTTCTACTGTTTATCTGATTCTGGATAAGATGTTCTGTAAATTCACAACCATGTTTGCAACTCATTATCTAGTGACAAATCTCAGCAGCAATAGAAAGTGAAACCTGTTTAGTCAGATACTATGAACTGAACCAAAATTCAGGTAATCTATGAGCCTTAAAGGAGCTGAATTTTTGCCAACTTTCAGTAGTGCATTGCTTTGTTATTCAAATGCCCCAAGCAATCCTATTCACTTATGATTTCTAATATGCTTTCACATCAGGGAGATTTTCCATTACTTCATTTCTCTAATAATACATGTTCATAGCTGCGGGTTAGTATTAAAGAAAGAAATTGACCTGAGGAGATCCAAGTTAAGTATTCTGCCCAGTAGCCTTGTAGATATCACGAATGAGGGATCATTTCATGTTCTGAATAAAGTCATTTCTTTCTAATGGATTTTATACTGAATGATTTTCTTACTAGTTGTAAAGGTTTATATAGCCAATATATAACCTACATCCTAAAACTGAAAGATTAGGAATAAATCTAACTAATAAAGCTATAGTTCAGACAATAGCACTTGTTTTAGGCTGATATCAAGAAATGATTTCTTAAAATGGAAGAAATAATTGATTAGCAGAAATAAAATTGTATTAAACTATACCTAGATTGTAGTGTTACACCACAATACTTGAATGAAGGAAAATCTTTGCCTAATTTTTCCACCTTTCTTGATTTCTATTTGTGTGGCTCACTGCATTTATTCTCTTATTAAAATGCAATTCATACATGTATATATAACTCTTCACGTGACTATCGTAATGCATACTGTAATATCTTGAAAATTCCAGAATTTGGAAAAGGTAATCATTATTTAAATCTCTGGCAAAGTGCTGTAAATGCAGGGGAAACAAAGGAACTGAGAAAACACTCTGTATCACTGAAATTCCTTATGGGAAAATTTCAAGCACGTAGGGAGAAAAGTACGTCATTGCATGATTTTATTTTATTGTGCACAGCTCAGGCTTGCATACTGAACTTGACAGTTCCTAACATCTGAACATTCATTTATTGCACTCATTTTTCCTGTGATTTTTAAATAATCAGTTGCATATGGAAAAGCCTCTGAATGAAAGACTACTAAGACAATGCCATGTATAGGTAATAGCAGGCAAATACCAAACCTGCATATAGGGTTTGCAGTGGCTCTTTTCCCGCTCCTGTTTCATGGATGTGAGAAGAAAACTGAAGATAAAGTCTGTGTGTGTGATGGACAGTTAACAGTTTTTCTAAAAGTTTGGACACTCTGGTTTTGTCAAACAGGGTACAGCTAGGAGTCAGCACAGGTACGGCGAGTCCAAGACACCAGTGTGACTTCCTGTACCCTGCACAGATGACTAGCATGTATGCAGTAAGTCTGATGTGTTGCAGCACAGGTGAAGATTGACTCCAGTGTTACATATGGTGGCCAACTGTACAGGACTTTCTGTGGGGACCCACAAACAGTTTTAGCACCATAAGAAAAGGAGAAAAAAAAATGAAGTGCAGGAATTTGTTATAACAATTTTGCAACAACATCCAATATACCTTAGACTTCTGGCCTAATTATGTTTCTTTGGATTTCACTGATGCAGGACTCAAATCTACTACCCAATATTCTAGAATAGGTAAGAGATTTTTTGTTGCACCTAGCAAGGTCTGTAAACTGAGCGTTTTCACTCGGTAGGCTCAATATTTCCCTCTGGTCATTTGATCTATACATGCTGCAGAAACTCTGAACCTGACCTTCATTCTTTCCTCATCTTGGCATGCTCCCACCCTTCCCAGGAATACTGCTAAGATCACACTGGTTGTGGAGCATCACCACCTTTGAATGAAAGCTGAATGAAGTCACGGGCTGAGCTCTACTGCTGGAGGTGTGGCTCCTGGTCTTGTATCAAAAGGAGCATCTATAAGTGGGTCCAAGAGAAGAATCTATGGGAGAGAAAAGGAAACATCCTCCAATACCCTTCTTGACAACAGTGTGAAGAACAGCAAATAGCAGCTGAAGCAACAGCATGGGCAAGAGAAAAAGGTCATGTCTCATAGGATACCAAAATTTCTGTGCTGTGTTACAGTGTTTCACAGTGCTCAAAAGCAGATCCTCCTTACTCCCTACCAGCTTGTGCATTATATTTACCACTGGTGAGTGAGCAACGATAAGAAAACCATGTCATAGGCTCACTGTTATATGGGAAGGCCATATAACTTAACGATTACAAAAAACATTTATTCAAGAGCCATTTCTGTACAATAATATTTCACTGTACCACATCCTCTTTCACTGTTTAGTTGCACCAAAGCCTTCTGTGCCTGTATTCACTTATTTATATGAGGTGCTATCATTATCACTTTAACTATATAATACCTGCTGGTAAACTTTCTCCTTCCAGTACAAGATAGTTGATGTTTAAAAACAGACAGTAAGATTTAATATACCTCAATACTTAATCATAAACCAAATCAGCTGTTCTTCAGTGTATATAATCATGGTAAGCAAGCAGCTGTCATCTTCACATATGAAATACTATTTCATGCTGAAAATAGGAATTCTGAAAGTATTGAGTGAGCTTGGAATGTAACAAAAACTCAATTTATTATCTGATGAAACCAAGAGCAATACAAATATATTTTATGATCTCCATACTCCATCTATCAATGTTTATTACTTGTCATTTACTTGGCAAAATGACAGTTCACACTGGAAGTAGGAACTGTCACAAGTTTAGACTGATAGCATCTGCAGATACTGTTTCAGAGTCGTCTTTTTTCTCATTTGTCCAGCTGTTTTCCCAGCTATCAACACACACCAATTACTATTTTCCTATTGATATAAAATCCTTAGGAAGCCTGTATTCCTTTTGTGCCTTCAGGTCTTTGTTGTTAGTTAGCTCATTTCCTGCCCTTGAAATGTTTGTGTATTAACATGATTTTGCTCTTACAGTCTGGGTACCATACCTAGTGTCATCATGTAAATGCTGGAACTAGCGGCATGCTGTAAAGTCATCCTTGCATGTTAGAGCATAACCACTATACATCTTTCATTCTGGTTAGATATAGTGATAACCTCACCCTGACAATTTTTCTCTAATGAATGGATAGAGTTAGGTCAGTATTAAGGAATTGGTTTTCCCCATTCAAAGGTAGAGGCAAGCTAAACTATTTAGGCAGCATTATATAGTCTATGTTCTAAGGTCAAAAAATGTGAACAGCAAGAACAAAGACAGAAAAGAAGATGGAATATATAGAAAAGAAGTTAGAGAAGTTTGCTGGATGTTCATTCATGAATGATGAGAAATTTTAATTTGCATTCAAGATGTATTAGAATCCAAGGAAAAGCTCTGTTTCTAGCAAGAAAGGAGTGCTATGGAGTTTGGCTTTTGTTTTTAAAAACATTAGAGATTTGGAAACAATTTTTGAAAAGCCAGATATGGTGCTATACTTAAAAGTAGTGAATGAGGGAAAAAAACCACTTGTAGAAATCATTCTTACGAACTAAAGATAAAGAACAGGAAAGTATATCAAAAGAAGGAGTAGCCAATAAGATAAAATATATCTTCTTCAAAATGGTTTCTGCAAATGTAATTAGGTAATAAAAGAGCATGCAAGTTGTTTCCTACAGTGGGTTGCCTTTTTTGAGCAAAGAGGATTTAATGCATTTAATGATCCAAGATACTACAGCACCAACTGTCTGAGAAATAGCAAGAGGAAACATGAAAAATAGGATCTGAATCTACTGAGTATTTGAACACTGAAAAGGTGAATAATAAACCAGAAGAATAATGCTTTGGGGAAAAGAACAGATGATACAAAGGAAAGACCTTAATTTTAAATGAGATTTTAATGTTCCTGTTGATAAATGTTATTCTTGATAGCAATCTTGCTTTATAGGGATGTCATGTAAAGTTCTAGGCTGAAATACAAATATTTTATGTTGATTAATAAAATACGATAACAAATTTCATTAACAACAATTATTTGCTTCAGCAGTCTGCTTCCAATATTTAGAAACCATTTTATAAATTACTCAACACCACATACTTCATGCAAAAGTGTGCTGGAGCTAAACTCAAATGGTTAAAAAAATCCATAAAATGTACATAGAAGTATGTATATACATAAAGTAAATGGTAAATATTAACTTTAGGAACAAGAAAGTGTAACAATTACACTTAAGTCAAACAATGTGAGGTGTTCTTAACTTTATGAATAGTTTTCTTCCAGGCTGAAATGTTCCATACAAAAATGTAATTGTTTTTGTTTTATTCCAATTTTGTTCTTCAGTTGATGAGTCTCAAATTTTGAACATGAGGAATATGACTGTTTTTAAAAATCAAGGGTTATTTTGTTTATCACCATTGAAGTCAATTGAGATGAGAGTAAAAAGCAAAGAAATAAATAATCTAAAATATGCCACACAATGAAAAACTCTTAAAGAAAGATTCACTACTGTCTTGTCTAAAAATTGGGCATATGATTCTTGATGTTTACTGTAGCAAGTCAGACAGTTAAAAAAAATCCCACTTTTGCTGTAACCCTTGACATTTTGGCCAGGACGTAGATAAAAGATCTGTTAAACATGTATTGTTAAGCATATTTTAAAATATACTTTTAAGTGACCTGATTTCCTGAGAAAATGTTAAATTGTCAATTCCCATAGAAATAAATTTCTGTACATTGCTACTCCGACAGCTAAGGCACAATTTTGGAGGTCAGTATATGAAATTCAAGAATGTAAAGTGCAGATGCCAGTTATTTTGCCTTAGTGAATGATCTCCTACTTTTACACTTCTAGAAAGTAACTTACCACAGGCTACTATCTGTAGCCCTTTCTTGTGGAGTTCTTAAAAGTCTGCAGAGAAGCAGCCTCCTGGAAGGCTTCATACAAAGGCCTGGGAAAGGTAAAGACACTTCCTGAAGTCAGTACACTTTGGATCAAGAAACAGGTTTTTGACACAGCCTAGCCAAATAGTTTCAGGTATGGAATTTTTATTTTACTTTATTTTTATTTTTGTTATAATGTTTTTCCATCCCTTTTTGAAAATGCACAGTTCTGTGTGAAGGAAAAAGCAGTTATGCAACACATTTCTCCAAAGTTACAAGTATAAAGGTCAAGGCTGCAAGCAAAATCATGAACCTATTAAAATCCTTTCTTTCCCTGAATGTGACATAAAATGCAGTCATTCCGCACCTTTATCTGCAAAATGAAGTCTTCCTTTGGTCACCTTATGTTTTAAAACTGTTTTGAGAGAATAAAATAGAAAACAAAGTTTATGTTGTACCATCTTACATGTTCACTACTACAGCTATCTTAGCCTTCCCTTCTAAATTGCATAGCCCTGCAAAATTCAGATTTTTTCAAATAAAGGATTTCAGCTTTCTGCTTTAGGACTTAGAAGCCTTCCATGGACATGTTCCTGAATCTTCCCTCTGAGAAAATCAATTCCAAGTTCATAACAATGTATGAGAATCTGGTTCAAGTGTATTTTCATTTCAACTTTTATCAGCTGTTTTAAGCTATGGCTTCCCCTCACTCCTCCTTTGTCAACACACAGAAAGCTTAAATGAATCCAAAACAATAAAAACTCTTGGCTTATCTTGAAAGCATGACACATACCTTCAGACAGTATTTTCCAGTAGACAAACAGACAAATAAATAACATGGGAAATGATAACATTTGAAATAGTGATACTTGGAAGGAGACTGCAGGGGCAGGAAAAAGACCATGCATGGTGTGGAGGAGGCTGTGGGAGACAGCTTTTTTATTTCAAGATCTGGGACACAGTGAGGGCTCAATAATCTCCATTGTAATTTGAGTTGTCCACAAGAAGTCCATCAAAGCGTCTGCTCTAGCAGGCAGGTAGTAGCCAGACCTCCGTCTATCCTACATGTTCTTCCACCTGGTCTAAAGTGGAGCAGAAAGGACACCCACAATGAATGCCGGCAGCTTTTTTTTGCTATTAGAAACTTCCGTTTGGTGATGAAAGTTTCTACTTGTCTCCTTGTGGTAGTTTTGTAGGTGTGATTTTTAAATAGATCAAGTCTTTTTTCTGTAGCAAGAAGTTTCAGTAATTATAATAAAATCGGTATCATCTCTTCCCTGCAGACAAGGCAGGGACAATTTCAAACTTACACTTACCAAATAAGCTCTGACCAAAATTGTAACTCAATGGACTAAAGTACAAGGGAGGGGAATGCACCTAAGAATCACTAAGTGTGCCCAGACTCCCACTGAATAAGCGACAAGATAAATAACTGAACAGATCTAAAAAAGCACAAGAGGGAGAGCAACATTTAGAAGCTCCAGCAGGACAATGATAGATTAAAACAGCAGAGTTTACATTTGCAGGAACTCAGGACCAGTTCTGAATTTCAGAATGAAGTCACACAGAGGAAAATACACATGCAATTTCAGAAAAATTACAAAGGTAACATATATATTCTACACAAATGTCTGAAATTCTAAATTAAATTCCTATTTTTTGCTTGGAAAACTCTTTTTCTACCTCTGGTCATGTCCACATGTGAATGTTCCAATAAACTTCATTTGTAACTTCTACTTTGATAACAGTACTGCTAGTAGCAGGATGGCAGATTGAAGTCCAAAAAAGTATTTTTCACTGTAAATCTACTTTTTAAAAAAGTGATTAGATTTAAAAAGCAAGCCCTTTGCTAGTTTTGAGAGAAAAGAGAGAAACAAATATCGGTGAAATGTTGTGTTCCCATGCAAGACCATTTCCTAAAGGGAAAGACACTACATCAAGTTTTCACCTGAACTGGTGAGAATCAATAAGAGTCAATAATGACCAAGTTAGAATAAACTCAGAATAAAACTAAACTCAGAGTCACTCTTCTCTTGTCCTCTGTTGTGAAATGAAATTCACAGTCTACCAGGGTGTAGATACAAGATAAAGATAATTTCATTTAAAATGAAACACAGCGCACTGGGGCTTTTCCTTTGCTTTGGAATAGAAGTCACTTCTATTACAAGTTAGGCGATAGTCTTAGATTGAAAAAACAGTTCCTATTAAACAAAATTAAAAATGAGCATAAAAGGTTAAATATCTTTGATCAATTGCTGCTGGTTTTCTCAGCTAATTTTTTTTTCTCTCTTATTTTTCAGAGTGCCTTGTAGAGTGAATTGTACAAAGGGCTCTGCAACCCCAGAACTATGCAGTAACAGCACATTACCCAGCAGCCAGGTTTAACATGCTAATTCTTTCATTTTTTTTTAAATTTCATTTGGAGTGTTGAGTGAGCCCTATTCTAACTTCTGTAAATGGTGATTAATTTAGAGCACTCGAAAGGATCACAAACTGTGTCTAAAAAGCAATTGGGAATTGGGCGGGTCAGGGAGTTTCAAACCCTAATTCTTTCTCCTCCACCCCAACTGTCTGTTCCATTTTTATCCCTGTCTTGCCATCTCTTTGCTGTTACAAATGATCACTGGGATAATTAAGATTACTTTATTTCATTAGAAACGTCCGTGGTCTGAAGACTCTTTCATAGATTTATTCATTAAATAATAAGGTTTGTAGAAAGTTTTCCTTCTAAAAAGTCACATAAAGAAATGCCAGTTGGAAGGTTTTAATCTTTCAATGTTGCTTTGTAGCTTTCAGATTTTTCAGGTGAATGGAGCAACTGAAAGGTTACAAAAGCAGTGCTGCTAATGCTAAGTGCTGATGACCAGACACATCAAGGTTTTGTTTTATTTTCTCTTTCAAAATGTTCCATGCAACTTTAACTGCTGACATATGTGTGGCAACACTGACGGGAGAAGAAGCAGAAAATGGAGGTAACTTATTATAGCCTATGAGTTCTTTCGCAGACATAACTTTTATGCATGTATTGGAAGCCATCATAAAACCTAGCATAGAGAACACTGACAGAAGGGATACATTTAAAATTTTTCAACAATTAGCCTTTTAAAAAATTGGCATGTACAAAAATCTGAGTCAGTTCTGCCATCCCACCCAATCAATGGGTTTATCACTGGTGCAACTCAATATGCATTTTGTCTTCTACATTAGCTTGATGAGTTTCCAGCTGCAGTTGTTAAAAGCTAAAGTTTGTTGCAGATTGCTGAAATTTGAAATGTCATCAGAAAGGCCATTTGGAATTCAACTTTGGATAATCAGTAACCCTGGCCGTGTTTTATATTGCAACAGACATTGAAAAGGGCATCACCAGACAACAGGTGAAGTGCAGAGTAAATTCGAAAGAGAGACTTAAGGAATGGCACTGGAAGTAAACTGGTCTTTTAGAAACTGGAAGCACCTGCCTTCCAGCTCTGGTGAAGCAGACTATAAAGAATAAGGATACATTGTACCTGTCTGCACTTAATTTGCACATCCTAATCAAGAAGGATAAGTGTACTGCCTTATGGTGCTCAGTTCTGTCAGTCAGATGCTGGAAAGGACTTAAGGCATCGAGCTGTGTCCCTCTCCACCCTACATACAGGATGAGTATTCATCAATATTTGCATAAAATTCCTCAACTATGAAAACATAGTATTTGCTTTCCAAAAGAGTTTTTATTAATCCTATTCATTCATTTATTCTTGATAGGAAACTAAATTTAAAAAAAAAACTATATATATATAAACATGGCAGAGGTGGTTTTGTTTCTTAAAAAAAAATGCATGCATTTAAGCACAGTCGCTCCTATATTACACAAACATACCTTTGAAGAAAGTCCATGTTGATGTGAATATGCACACACATAACAGTGAATACTGTTCCTCTACATGTCCTCGTTAGGAGAGAATTTCTATAACTGCATGATTTAGTAGGCTAGACCTTCCTTTTGAAAATTAAATTGCCTACAATCGAGTAATACCAGGAGAACAGGCCAACAGAAACTGTATTATTTTAATGACTATGCTACCAAGGAATATATTATCATTATGTCCATTTAATTAGCATAGATGTTAATCACTTTGTATACATTGAATAGGATTTAGGGATTTCTAATGTCTTTTTAAATGTCAAAGATCTCAAAATTAGGCACTATAAGTGAATAAAAAGTCCTTGGCGTAAGTGACATTTGGTGGTATTTTTCTTTGGTTTTATGAATTAGTTACAATAATGTTGCAAACAAATGTTATTAATTTGATTGCTTGTGCATAACATTTGCAACAGAAGCAGTGGGGAGGGGAGACATGCCTCCTCATCAGCCTTTTGCCAAAAGCAAAAGGTTTTTCCAATAATTTTTTAAAAATGGCAAATGCTATTGAAACTACCCTGGGTGCCCACTGATGATGATTGCCAGAATGAGCAATTCTGCCAATTGGGATTGACAATGTTGAGCAGGAAGGACAGGGACATCTTAAAAACAAAACAAAACAAAAAAACCCACTATGTGGTTGACTGCAATAATAAGATTATAAACATTTTCATATACAAATTTAGATCCTAGGATTGTTTCTGTTGTCTTTCAAATACAAACTCTGACAATATGTAGTATATTACCAGGACCTACATGATATTTCCAACAAGGATTTTTATGAGACAATAACACTATGGCAAGAAAGTATGTGTTGAAATATGCACAAGTATGACCAGGTATTTTAGTTACCGGGGGTTTGTATCATTAATTAAAACATATACTTTGATGTAATTATATACATTAATGCAATCATATAAATCAATCAATATAATCACGTTCACAAAGTAAAAGCAAAAACCTACATTGTATTCAATATCAATTGTTGCACCTTATATAGTCATTTATGTTTGCATAGTTTTTAAAAGAGATAGTAATATCACATATTACTTTTTTTTATTTCACATTCAATGTATATAAACGTAAAGCAGCAGGAAAAGTGCCTTTGCAAAACAGTCTTTTATTTTTTGCATAAATTATGATAGTTTCCCAATTGCAAATTGGAAAATTCTTCCTTTTTGCTGTTATGTATGTGCAAAATATAACATATGGATAATCCACAGTGAGGCAGATATCCACCAGTTATTTGTGCATAAATGGACATGATACTCAGAACAGGTATTAGTATGCACAGATGATGTTCTTCTTGTGTGTAATAATCCCTAATTTGCTTAGACACATAAGCAGTCTGCATTTATGACTTAGGAAGTGTATGCAAATAAATGTGTACATTTAAAACTCTAAAAATAACTGTTACCAATAAAAAACACCTATTTGAACAGAAGAAAACATCATTATAGGTTGTGAGTTTCAAATACTTCTTACAAGTGAAAAGAAAACTTAAAGACAGCAACTTTTTCAAATGAAAAGAAAAAAAGTGGAGTAAAACCTGTTGGGACTCAAAGTCCCCTGCAACTTATTCCATTATGTTACTTTGCTTTCTATTATAAATTTAAATGTGTTATTTTTCTCCTCTGGCTCCAATTCTGCAGCAGTTTCTCATGCAAGATAGCCATGCATGGATCACCTGCTGAGTAAGTCTTTAGCATATGAGGTGGAGCATGAAGACAAGTTGTGTGAATGGCATTCGTATAACAAAAATCTGCCCTTAAAAAGGTTACTGTATCATACAATCATACACAAAGCCTGCAATTAATTGTCAATATAAATTCTCCTTTGCCCAGAACAAAAACGTTCTGTACTTCCCCGAAGCAAAGAGAGCTTCAGTGAATGAGCAGAGACCCAGGACTAAATCAAATGATCAGGTAAGTAGCAGTTTCACTGCAATAGGAGTTCAGTGACAGGTAATAGGAGCCAGATGGCTCTGCAACTTACAGTCCAAAGGAGAACATCAGGAGGAGAGGTGAAGAGAACCACTGGAGAGGGAAGACTTTGAGAAATGCTCTTGCATCCATTCAAAGAAAGAGAAGACATCAATAGGATGAAACATGCGGGTTATTGTGTCAGGTATCATATCAATTCCTACCTCATCCAGGAAAAGGGTGTATGTGCATAAATGAATGGTACAGGCTTCACACAAGCCCCTGAGGCAGAAATTCAGTCCTGCTTGCTTTGGAAGAACTGAGGCAGACACAGAGGGTCAAGGAAACCCCTTCGGCCACAGCCTGAGCAGTGTCCAGGCAACAGAGCTGATCAGATCCAGCTGGCAGATGCAGTCCTGCTCAGGAAGGGAGTAGAGAAGTGAAGAGGTTCAGAGGAGAGTTCAGAAACATCAGAGGCTAGCAAAGGGGGAACAAACACAAGGCATAGGCATCTCCGCTGGATAACATCCAGCACTGAGGATGTCCTTCTGGAAGCAGAAAAGAGCTTGCATTGGAGGAAAATACCTTTCTCAGGCAAATAGGCTTCTGGGTTTCTAAGCCCAGAGGGCAAAACATGCCTACCAGGCAAGAAGGTACAGACCTCAAAAGGAAACACTGGGGAGAGTCCTGTAATTGTTTTTTTCCATGTATGTTAATGAAACAGGCAAGAGACAAATTTTGGAGTAGAGTTCTGGAAAAGACAACCAGGGTCTGTGCTAGCATCTCTGAAGTGTTGTTCGTACCCACACATGTCCAGGAACAGAGATGGAAATGCAGTTTCAGAACTTGTAAAAGGAGGGTTATTCAGTTTTTCAGGAACTGAGGGCGCTTCTGGACTTAAGAAAAGGACCTGATCTCAGCTGTAAGGAACCAAGGTGCTGATGACTAAAATAAACAGGGCTGACGGTGAACTTTACACTGAGGAGTGAGGGAAAGCTGACAGGCACAGAAGTACACAGGGTTTAAGATAACATTTGTAAAGACGAAGACACAAAAATTCTGTATTCTCAAGAGAAGGATAGGTCAGGGGATAGAAATAATCAAATATGGAAATAAGAAACAAACAGAATGCCATTTTAAAAGAGTGCCAAGAAATGTTAACTAATCAATAGCACGTCTGCCACTTTGTGAATGCTGGAAGCCTAAGAAATAAGATGGAGAAATTGGAATGTGTGATCCAAATTAAGATATTAACATACCAGACATGTCGGAAGCTCATGGAAGTCAGACAATCAATGTAACAGTATGAGAGCAGAATACAAAATATACAGGAAAGACAGAGTAACCCGAGCTATAGGAACAGTAACCCTCTGTCTTAAAGAAAGTTCAGTATCAAAACAAATTAACAAATTAACTAACTGGTCAACTAACACAAAATCTGCATGGTGTAAAATTCCAAGCCTAAATTTGAAAAATATGATTTGGGGTCACACACACACTATATGCAATATGCTTAGAGAAATCAGTGAGGCACCAAAGGAGGCAAATAAATTCTGCCAGGTAATTTCCACTGTTCTGTAATCCGTGCAAATGTCACGTCAGGACACCATCATGCAGAGATAAAGCTTGTAAATGTTGTTGAGGATTGTATCAAAGAGGAGCTGGTTTGTGAGTCTTGACTTTGATCTACGTGATATGTGGGATCTAGTCAAAAATCTCTGATTCAAAAGTGTCAGCCTTGTAACAATGATCACAAAATCTTACATGCAGCAGATTCTAGGAGCAAAGACCAAGTGTGCTAATCTTCAAAAAGAGAAACCATGGAAAATAAGGAAGTTTATAAAAATCAGGTTAAGGGAGAGTTAGGAGAATTAAATCCTTAGAAGCAGTGTAGAGACAACTGAAGGACACCATGTGGAAGCACTGTGTGTGCGCACTCAACTAGAAAAAGGCTTCAGTAAAGGCTAAGTGAAGGAGAGTATCAGGATTATGAAAGCTGCAGGATCAAAGTGCTGCAGTTGTATGCAAATGAAGATAATAGAAGATCATGAAATGTAGCAGAGGAAATGTAAAAACATGGTGAGACTGGCTAAAAGAGAATTTAGGAAGTAACTATTCTAAAGGAATCAAAATTAATCCTTTCAATACATCGCAAATAGCAAACTAGTCAGGGAATCTGTAGGGCCAGCTGGTGACCAGGATATAAAAACACACTCAGAAAGCACAAAACCATTGTAGAAAAGCTAAATTAAATATTTACAGTGATATTATTAGTCGAAACTCTTAGGGAGATTCTGATACTGGTCCCTTTTGCTTTCAAGGGAAGGGTGGAAGCTGGAGAAGAGGAGAAAGACAGGAAAATTAACAGAGATCTGCTTAAAGCTGAAATAGCTGTGGAAGATGCTATGGTACAAATAGACAGAATGAACATTAACAAATCCCCAGAACTGAACCTAACTCAGGGATAAACAAACTGACTTATTAATGGCACTACATAACCTCTCACTTACAGACCCAGAAATTCCCACCCTGAAAATTGGCGGACTTCAGGAGAACATTAAGGAGAAGTACATGTGCTCTTTCCTGTTCGTACTCTAGCTGCTTATGGCCTCTATTGGAAATAGAGTTTGTCTCTAGAGACCGTGTTTTGAACTATGGTGGTGAGTTTTTAGGTCCATTGTTTGACCAGCTTGAGGAACATTAAATTTACTGCAAGAACTGACTGTGATGGTATCTTGCCCGCAAACTGTACATTTCAGGAAAAATCCTGAGAGGGAATTAGATGCCTGAGGAGTGAATATCCAAACTTTTCCTTATTTAGACATAATGAACCTATTAAATGTTCAGGTTTTATCATCGCTAATCACCTATATGATGAAGAAATTGTAATTAAGTTTTCTTTCAACGTTTCTGCTTTTGAACAACAGAGATCAAGCAGAACAGCTATTTGTTTTCCTGCCTTCAAGTTCAAGGTTAAAACTGCACAGTTTTCAGAAGCTGTATAAGATACCTTGACTCTTCTCCATGTGATCTGATTACTTACCATTAAATATGATTTAAATAGCTCACTGGCTTGCAGATAACTGTTCCATAATATGACCTTTATTGTAGCAGTACTTGAGCTTGATGTTTTTACATTGTCCATTAACTATCTTTCATTTTCCAGCAACTGGAAATCAGAAGCACTACTAAGTTGTATAGCTGAATAAATACATTTATTAATTCAGGAAAAAAATTGAGAACACTAGAATTTGAGAGAGGAAATATCAGAAAGATATTGACAATAATGAAAAGAATTGGTTGAGATAATGAAATGACTAATATGGATTTTGAAGAAAATAGGGGATTTAACAGAGAATACATGTTCTGTTTCAGGATGCATCTAGCTATTTAAAAGCCATGAAGTATTTAAGATCAATCAGATGTTGTAACCACTGAAGTCCTACTGGGACACAATGTATTTTCTGTTACACAGAAGTTAGTGAATGACAGAATTGCATATACATAATTCTAAAGAAACAAGGATGAAGCCAAGCAGAAATGCTCTAAAATCTCATTAGGGAAGTAAAACTGTCAGTGAGTATAGTATTGTTCTGGAAGTGAATGGAAACAATACAAGATTATTTAAATACACAGGGTGGAAGAGATCAATGAGGAAAGCAGCTGAACCATAAGGCAGTGATGATAGAAATTTATACATAGGAACAAGACTTAGAAGACAAATTAAATTAAATTAATTCTTGTACTCCATATTCACCAGGAAACTTAAAAGGGAAATACAAGAAGTATAACATGATCTTCACTGCGTGAAAAACAAACAAAGCTGATAGTTACCACAGCAGGAATCCATTTCCTCTTCTCTCCCCACTATTAAAAACTTGATAATGTCTCAAAGTAAGAGGGTTGCACAGGATTGTTCCAATGACATGCTACATATTAATTCCAAAAAAGATCTGACATCTTCAGGTACTAGAGACCAAGTTTAATTGGATACAAATCACAATCTCAGTTACCGAGTGAAGGAATGAGGAATACAGGTGTAACACTGTCATGCAAATAAAATAATGTTTCTAACCTGAAAGAATTTAAAGCCAATTAAAAGCGCAATAGATTAAAAATGCTACTATTGCCTCACCCCTTTTCTTTTCCTTTTCCTTCTGGTGTAAACAGAACACTAAAACAGGTGTCCATTCCATGGTTCATTTACTGATCTTTTTATATAGATTGCCAGTGACTTACAGTAAGGTTTTTGGAATTGGCTACATGTGGTAAGCATCCTTAATAATACTGCAAGCTACTTGGTAAAAGACTTTCTATATTGTTTCAAATGTCATTATTATATTAGATTAATAACTACTTTAAATTTCATAAAAATAGCCTGAATTCAAGCTAATTATTTCAGATATAAATTTAGAAAAATTTGCCTTAAAAGCATACTAAGACTAAATATGTTGTTTCATAAAAAATAACAAACAGCATTTCACAAATCTGAAACAAAGCAGAAGAGTCATCATCTTAGCTAGAAAAAATTACCAAGACAACCATGGTAGACCAAGAATACTGTCTTGTATAAACAGTAAACAAGGAACATCTCTGTAATGTGCAAACTATAATGCAAATATGTTGCTATTTTATCTATTTTATTACTTCCATATGCAGATTTCTATGTATGCTATAGAGGGTGTTCCAAGCACCATCAATCTGACTTAAATTTGACTTTGACTTGCTAATAGGTAATACTATTAGACTACAGCACACTGAATTTTAAATCTAAAATCAGTAAGTCATGCAAGTAAGCCTACCCTTTCTTAGATTAATATTTTGTTAAAATACTACCTTATTCTGTCTCATTCAGATTCCTCAAGGCAACAGAGGTCAGCAGAGGTAGGTTAGCACAGACCCAGTGGAAACAGAATACCAAAACCTGCCAGAAAATATCTTCTCAATTGTTATTTCTACTGATAGAATTCAGACCAAACAGTTCAGCAGTACAGAAAGAGGAAATGTCTAATTCAGGCACTTTTAAACAATGTAAGAGCTTTACAAAATCCAGACCCAGGCTTCTGACAGAAACTCAGAGATGGGTTCAGTGATAAGAGTCACTTCTTTCTCTCCTCTTCTTACTTTTCCTCATACCCAGGTATGTTGGTTATGTTTAGGGATTTTTTTATTACTATTAATTTATTTTTTCAGAAACCATGCTGTGATGATAGATGGCTTTAGCAAGTGTGTGTTTTAAGTTCTTTACCCTATCATATATTTTCACTTTTTTTTCTTTAGCTGCACAGCAATTTATACCCAGCTACTCATTACAACCTTGTAATCCCATTTTTCTCTACTACCTCACTGGAATACTGATTTTCAAAAGAAGACTGTATTGTCCATTGTCTTTTAAAACTTTCCAGTTCTTCTCATTTTAGCTATTGATTATAAAACAACATTGGTCAAACAGCTAATCAAGGAAAGCAAGATTATGTATATTCATACTACATCTCAGTGAAGACAATAAATGAAGCATAATTACAGAATCACTCAACAGATTTGATGTGATTACATCTCTTATAACACTATGTCTAAGGAGCAGCAATTATCCAGTTATGATTGCTGTAAGAACACAGGAGAAAGTACAAAAGATACAATATGTTCAGTTTAAGGTAAGCACAGCTTACTCACTAGCATACAGAGCGGAGAACAAAGTATCTGAAAAAATACAGAATGGCACAGCCCAATGCAGCAGTACATCTAGGCCAGCTCTGTGGCAAACAGAATTTAACAGAAATCTGCTGTGCTAAAAAAGGAGTAAGAGTAGGTGTTCCATTCATCATACCAATCTATTTTGAATAGCACATATGAGTAAATTTTAAAAGGCATGGACAGTACTATGCACTTTGTTTTTCAAATAAAAACTGGATATGCAATAACTGAGTGTCATCTGCATTTGCAGGCAGTTCATAAACAGAATTATACATCTACTTTAATGAAGACTCATTGTTCTTTTGTTCACAAAAATACATTGGTGGTTATACAATACTATCAAAGTGAGGAAGGCTTTGATGTATTATGGCAGTGTGATGCATTACAGCAGCATGTCACTAAGGAGACAGCATTTGGACAATGCATTACATTACATACGTCATCAGAGAACAATCCTTCTGATGATAAACTGCCAGCTGGCAGAAAGTGTGATCCAGTTAGGTTTCCTTTTAGAGACACTTCAGGACTGCTTGTTTTCTAAAAGAAAAAAGCATAGGTGAGCAAAGAAATTAACCAAGGCTAACTTACGTCTTTCTTTTGAAGCAGCTTCTTTCCATTAAGTGATGGCTACTGGGATTGTATCAAAGGAAGAAAGGTGAAGAAGTTTCACAGCTGGTTCTGGAGGCAGAAGATGACTTCATTGCCCTGCATAACTCACGCACTATTTATGCATAGTATAAATTACATCAGAAGTAGTAACAACCTACCAGCTACTTCTCCAGGTGTAGATGAAGGGACAGCAGTAGTGGAGTTTTTGTCACCATACACAGATAATCTTCCAGTGTCTATGCTATAACTTTACATGTGAATCTGATCAGATCTGCACACAACTTAAATATGGGGGAATTTCTGTGTTAATTTTGTTTAGTATATACAATCTATCCTTGGTCTCTACACTCTTAAGAGATGTGTACCCTGCACGTCCATAATGGGTTGGGGGATTTTTTTTTTTTGCATTTATTTCAGTAATGAAGTACATTTTACTTAGGAAAATTAGTCCTGTTCCATAACTCCAGCAACAATTTTAAAAAATGCAGTAGCTAGCAGTTACACTGAATTACTTAAACCTATAACCAGCCACATCCCAAATTAATAAACAATTAAATCATGATGAAAAATGTCTTTACAACCTTTATGTCCTCCAGAAACACACATCTAAGATGGTGATCTACACAGAATACCTGGTAGATTCACAAATCCCATCTCTAACAGATGACGGAAGAGTCACAAACTGCTTCAAAAGAGAATGACCTTTCAAAAACACTCTGTTTTGGGAAGAGGAAACTTTGGTTTGAGACCCTCTTTTGAGTCATAGCTGACAGTAAAGAATGCTGTGGAGATAATAGTGCAAAATCATTCAGCACACCCAAGCATGCGAATTGAGTTCACTGAATTCAAAAAGTTTACATCGTTCAAAAGCATGAAGGCAGTCTTCTGAAGGTGTCAGAGTCAGTAAGAGTGTCCTATTACTGTCTCACAAAAACTAACTCGCAATCAAAATAAAGCCTTGAAATGCTTCTGTCATTTACAAACTGAAAAAATGTTACACTTCTGCTAGTCTTGACAGGGAGAATGTACCTCCTCCTATGTTGTTAGGATTAATTAACTAGGAAAATGCAAATACAAACTAGTACCCTTGCATATGTGAGCCACCTCTCCAGTTTTGTCTTCCAAGTGTGATGAACTTACCAAAAGAGAAGGCATAGACCTTTCTGATTAGCAAAAACCTCAGTCATGAATGAGGTTTACATGTAAACAAGATCAAGGTTTACATTATCAAGTAAGCAATGTACAAGCTGAACACCGTAGTGCTATGCCTCAAACACTTGCCTTTGTACTGACACTCAAAACATTTTCCAGCTATAGAAACTGGATGACTGGACTAATGGTACAAAAAAAAAAAAAAAAAATCAGGAGGTTTCATGGATTTGTAGCTAATTTCCTAAATAGCATTTTCATTTGACTGCTTATACTTAATCTCTGAAAATTATTCTCTCAAATCATAAACAATGTTTGCTATCCAGAACTGACGATTCACTCCTTATTTTTCAAGCAGAATGAAATAAATAAAACCTGGTTTGAACTGTGTAAAAGCAACTCTTACTCTTGGAAAATATGAATCCTCTTAGTATTTTTATCTTTGTATACATACAGCCACTTCCTCAGGTATTCTCTTTACCAGCACACAAATAATTGTTTCTGTCTTCTGATCTAGCCAAAAGCAGCACCTACTGTCGGGTCACTGTTGAAAAAACAAGGCAACGTGGGAAGTATGTTTTGGCATTTTTAAAGTCCCTGTTCATAGAAGACCATCAACTGCAAGAGAAAAAGCTGAGGAAAGCAAGATTTCATATGCAATATTGACATGGTGTCCAGGAAGTGCTGATTTATGAGATAAGTAATTTGAAAATAACACTAGCAAGTTCTGGATTTGACCAAAAGGAGAGTAAGGCTTACCACATCCCTTTAAAGGTATCCAAGAGATAACACAAATCTAAAGGAAAGATTTTATTTTCTCACACAGTTTAGGCAAAGCCTGACTGTCAAAAATCATTACAAATATAACAGATAACATCTAAAAGTTACTTTTAATTCCTTCAGTGCACACTGCTTGTGAAAGAAAGCAGAAAATAGTGAGAGAATAAGATGAAAACTGACATAGGTGGCTAATGCTGCAAGGTAGAAAAATCTGCTTGTCATTCTCCCTTCACAATATTGAGTAAATCAAGAGTTCATCGACGCATCAAGAAGTAACTTCAAAGACTAAAAAAATATCTTTTTGATACTATAAAAGGGTTGGTTATAATATTGTATCATTTTATAATCTCAAAATGCCCAGTGCATTTCAGATGACAAACTCAGCAACCTGCTCATATAATTTTTTTATTCTGGATGTCACAGTTCAGCACCTTGTTTAAATTTATGTGTAAAAATGCTGTGAACTAAAGACTTTTTACTGTTCAGCTTGAAAATTCAATTTGAATAATAGTAGCATGCAAGTGCATATTTTCTTCTGCATCACTGGAAGTTAGACAACATCATTCAGCTTCTACAATTAACTAAAGTGACACTAAGATCTTTGCAACCATAATGGCAGCGATAGGAATATATTAGAACAGAAATTTGTAGATATTCAGTAACACATGGTTTAGGATGCACTGTAACGATAATCATCTGCTACAATTTCAAAACACCGGCAACATAAAACAAAAGACTCCAACAATGCATGACAGAAAGGGATCAAAATAAATTACATCCTCAAACCTTATTTATTACTGATGTATTGTGCATCAAGTAGGAGCTTTGGTTCATGCCATAGCAGAGTTTCAATCCCTCAGTTAGAGATACTTTTTCCTGACCCTTTTACTACATAATACTTCCTTACTAATATAGCATGGGGCTCTGCAATTCATTGAATTCACTGACTTTATTCATGGGGATAAGGACTGCTCAGGTAAGTGAAAATTGAAAGTAGGCCCTTACTTTGTCAAACTGCAGGAGTACATTGGACTATTCTCTGAAATCCTAATTGATGAGTCTTCTTAATGGTTTGCAATTGTTTGTTTCTTAAATTCACACCAAGGACAAATGGTGCATTGTTGGTTAGACAGTTTGTGCAGAATTGGAGAACCGAAGAAGGGCAGAACCATTTGTTTTCCTTTTATTTTAAGCTGTGTGAACTTCAGATTTCTTTCAAACTAAGCAATGTTTTAAAAGCCTCAGGCAACATTACACCAGTAGTTATAATTAACAGTTCTTAGATAAATACTGTAGAGTTTAGTGTGAAAGCACTAAGTGCAAGGTCTTGTTGAGCTTGATCTCTTGTCATGTTACTGCATGGATTTCCACACTGATCCAAAGCCTATGGAAACAACACAAGCTTTTTTTTATGTTCGGTGGGCTTGCTTAATGCCCTACAGGCAATGCTTGGTCATTTGCATGAGCAGAACAGTAGTTTTATTAGCATCCATGACATCAATGGATATCAAATATAATCAGTGCATTATTTTAAAAGGAATATTATGGATTTGTATGTGTAATTGGATAACAGCTGTGTTAAAATTAGGGACATTAATCAATCCTGCAGTGCTGATACTAGAGACACCTGGAAAAGCATGTATGAAATGCACATTAAACCATTGTGCTGCCCTGTATATAAACTGCAGGACAACCAACGTGTCTAAAAAGTGTCACAGAATGCTTGTCTGTTCTATGCTTTACCTATAGCTGCTTGTAAAAGACAACGATAACATGGTTGCACTGGAAAAAAGAAACCTAAGAGATGTGTCAGAGAATGTGTTTAAATCATCTTTTAAAATCCACCTGGTACTGGAGAAAATACAGAGATTGAATAAATACAGATGAAGACTGAAAACATCAAACCAAGTAGTTTTCCATCCTTCACAGATATACGAAAGCTATGAGAGACAACAAACCTTGACACTCAAGAATCTTACATAGTTGCCTCAGGTACTCAAATCAGCAATTTATATTTAACTGAAGTATAACTTGTCCTCAGCTGACTTACGTTCAAGAAAGAAAATCCAGTTTTGATCCGAATACATCAAACACAAGGTCCAATATTTTCCTTGATAGTTTGTTCTGCTGCTTAATTGTTCTTCCATAAACAATGTCTAACATAAATTTGGGTGGCTCACCCATTAATAGCCATTTGTTCTAGTAACATCTTTCCATGCTGCACTAAACAGACCTTTAAAACTCAATATTCCCCCTGTATTGGAAGAAATGCATAGCTATGGAAATGATTTTCTTACAGTGTAAAACCACATTCTTCAGAATTTTGAATCATTTAGGAATAGTTTTCTATATTTTTTTTGCATATCTTTTGGCTGGAAATAGGAATTAAAATCCATCATCATCATATGATAAAAATATGACCACCAGAAAAGCAGAATAAAATACTTGCTTGGTACTATTATTTTTTATAACTGTATTTACAATTTGACCATTTATTTCTGAAAAGCAGCATAAACAATTAGTGATAAGGTACTGTGGGTTTGGTTTTTGGCAGGGTTTTGGTTTGGTATGGTTTTTTTAATTCATACGCTAAGAGGTCCTCTTTTCTTTTTTTTCCTTTTTATAGTCCCATCAACTTTGGTTATCCATATTCATTTCTTACAGCAAGCTTCATATAAATGAATTTCCATCTAATACCCCTTTTTGCAATTTTTCTCAATTATTTACAGGTTTTATTTTTAATTTCACTGTCATAAATTGGAACTTCCAATGGATTAGGAGGGCCTCTTAGCAAAATTTTTCTTTGGTGAATATGTAACCCTGTCTTTTCAACAGTCAAATCCGTCTTCTTAAAGAATTTCAAATTTCTATTGTGTCCAGGTTTTCCCTTTCTGCTTCATAAATCTGTGCTTGATGTGTCATAAACATTTTCTCTACTAATTAATAGGTAATATTTCCCTAGTCTTGTTCTATATAAAGTGCCATTTGGAATTATTCTAAAGTTCTATTCTGAAGTTCACACACTGACTCCAAAGCAATTTTTCAGTTTAAGGAGCCACCACATCTCTTTTTTTTTTTAGGTCACATAAATTGTGTAATTCTCCTTCTGAGTCATAGTGGGTCTTGCTTACACTGCCTATCCAGCATTATTTCTTGTCAAATCAGCAAAACACTGACGGAAGATTGACTCCTGCATTCGGCTGATACCGCTTTGCAGTTTTAGTACTGCTTCTAAGAAAGTCTCATCTGTCAAAATAGTTTAATAATGCTAAAGTTAAACTCTTACATAAGTTGTTAGGATAAATATATTAACAAAAAAAATTTTTGAATAGAATCATAGAATAGAATCATAGAATCATTTCGGTTGGAAAAGACCTTCAAGATCATCGAGTCCAACCATTAACCATGCCCTCTAAACCATGCCCTGGAGTACCCTGTCCACTCGCTTTTTGAATACCTCCAGGGATGGTGAATCAACCACTTCCCTGGGCAGCCCATTCCAATGTTTGACAACCCTCTCAGTAAAAAAATTTTTCCTAACATCTAACCTAAATCTCCCTTGCCTCAACTTGAGGCCATTTCCTCTTGTCCTATCTCCAGACACCTGACAGAAGAGACCAGCACCCACCTCACTACAACCCCCCTTCAGGTAGTTGTAGAGAGCGATAAGGTCTCCCCTCAGCCTCCTCTTTTCTAGACTGAACAACCCCAGATCCCTCAGCCGCTCCTCATAAGACTTGTGCTCAAGGCCCCTCACCGGCTTGGTTGCTCTCCTCTGGACACGCTCTAGCAACTCAATGTCTTTCCTGTAGTGAGGGGCCCAAACCTGAACACAGTACTCGAGGTGCGGCCTTACCAGTGCCGAGTACAGGGGAACAGTCACCTCCCTGCTCCTGCTGGCCACACTGTTTCTGTTACAGGCCAGGATGCCGTTGGCCTTCTTGGCCACCTGGGCACAGTGCTGGCTCATATTCAGCCGGCTGTCAACCAGCACCCCCAGGTCTTTCTCTGCCGGGCAGCTTTCCAGCCACTCTTCCCCAAGCCTGTAGCGCTGCATGGGGTTGCTGTGACCGAAGTGCAGGACCCGGCACTTGGCCTTGTTGAACTTCATACGATTGGCCTCAGCCCATCAATCCAGCCTGTCCAGATCTCTCTGTAGACCCTCCCTACCCTCAAGCAGATCGACCCTGCCTCCCAACTTGGTGTCGTCTGCAAACTTGCTGAGGGTGCACTCAATCCCCTCATCCAAATCATCGATAAAGATATTAAAGAGAACAGGGCCCAACACCGAGCCCTGGGGAACACCACTCGTGACCTGCCGCCAACTGGATTTCACCCCATTCACCACTACCCTCCGGGCTCGTCCATCCAGCCAGTTTTTCACCCAGTGAAGAGTACACTTGTCCAGGCCATGAGACGCCAGCTTCTCAAGGAGTATGCCATGAGAGACAGTGTCAAAGGCCTTGCTGAAGTCTAGGAAAATAACATCAACAGCCTTTCCCTCATCCACTAGGCGGGTCACCTGGTCATAGAAGGAGATCAGGCTGGTCAAGCAGGACCTGCCTTTCGTAAACCCATGCTGACTGGGCCTGATCCCCCTCTTATCCTGGAGTTGCCATGAATAATTTGTTCATTGCCAAAATTCCTTTCATAATTTTGCTCACAACTACAACAGTCTGCTAATGTTCCACATCATGATATGCATTTTAAAAAAGTAGTAAGACGTTAGAAAGATATAATATAATATGACATTGACAAAGAATTTTTAAGTGACCTGAAAACAAGGAAATGAAGAGAATGTAGCCACTTAGCCAAATGATGGTCTTCTCTATTCAGAGACATAATCTGTATACATAGAAGAGTGATTCCCAAATGCAAATGTACCCATACAAGAGTGAACAATAAAGACAAATTCTCACATTTCTAGGAAAAAAAAAAGATTTTATCAAAGGAATCAGAAGTATGACATGTCTAAAAGGATTGTGGAGATCAGGAATGAACACAGAGTGACTGCCATCTAGCACAGAGATCCAATGAATCTCCTGGGGATGCAGTGCTGTCTCATCCTCCCAGCCACCTCCAGGAAGCCAAAGGACCACCTATACCTTTACTGATGTGCAGCATCCTCTAACATTTCCCAGTGTCCTATACGTCTGAGTATTGCACTGGCCTTCAGATCTGTAACTTGGACACTGCATTGGATTATGCAAATATTTTACATTGTCAAAATATTTGAGGAAGCAAGCAGCTGATTCAAATTTTGCTGAAGTTGGGAGGGAGTTACTTGGACTGCACCAAATAGATGTCAGTTCACTTCTCAACTTTATACCAGACACTGAATTTTCTTTGATTTTTTTGCTAGCTCACTAATATGCTCTCTGTTTACATTGACTGATATGCACAGATATGCAGTAACTATATTTTACTGTAATATGTTGTTTCCAAGATAACAACAATATTAAATACCACCTCCTAAGAAAATCAAATGTCTGAATCACCCTTGGAGACCATTTCTTATAGGGATAATAATGCTATTCATTTTATTCACATTTTCCCAAAAGAATTCACATTCTGTGCACCTGAATATCCTGCCAATATGGCTCTCTACAATACCTCAAAACAAGCTCATGAAAAAAACTCAACCTGACTTTATCAGCTGAAATTCACAGCTCAGTTAATAGCTTATGAACAGGAGTCCAGTTTGAATAAGGAAACAATTCTGTACCACAGAGCTTTTATATATTCTGATTGTGATTACAGAGTAGGTCATTTCTCAAAATGTCAGACAGTTTCTTATCAAAACGAGAATGACATGAGATGCACTCTGTCTTGTGCGACTTTGAACCTCAAACTAACAAATGCAGCAAATTAAAAGTAAATTGTGGTGGATACTTTGTACAAGGCTTATTCCTTTGCTAAAATTTGCACTGCAAGTTGTCTACAACTCTTTGAAATAGTGAACTATTAGCAGTATTATTACGTGGAGACAAAATGCACCTGAAAAATAATCTTTCTCCTCTGCTTTGTCTTTTTAGCACCAATAATTTCACATAACTAGTAAAAGCATCCACACAAACAACAGGGAAAATTTTGCACAGCTGAAGTTATGAAATTATTTAATCAAATGGTGAGTAATTATAGAATTCAGAGCCAGTGCTGATCGTGGCAGATGCCTTCATTTACAAACCTATCTTTAAATTTTCCTGCATGCTTCTTGTCCAGTTAATACACTATCCCCTAAGAAAATTAATCATGTCAGGATGCCATATGTGATAAAGCATAAATTTAAAATTTTATGTAATATAATCCAGAATGTTGCAGTTAGAGGAGAAACACTAGATGTTACTCACTGATTGTGACATTCTTATTAAACTTCTGCAGGCTGTGAACATGTCAGATTCAAAAAATACTCCTATCTGTTCAAAACTACAGTAGGTTGCAGTTTCACTAATCATAATGACTTGTCATGATCATTTGGCTTAAATTAGGCTACTGATGAATATGGAGCAAATTTACGTTCAAAAGTTGCTAGTAAGCTGAAGTAAATAATGATTTTAAGGCTCAGGAATAAATGACTCAGTTTAACATTACAAAAGGTCATAAAAATTTTGTAATACATTTTAAAATATTAGAATATACTAACATAAACTACTGTCCTCAGTAGATCACTAAGAACCATTATTTTCAAAAAAACTGTGGTAATAGAATTCAAGATAGAAATATATTGGTTCTTATCATTTTAACTAAAAGCAGAGCTAACATACAGGAATGCTACTCTGAAAATTTAACTGCGAATCCATTACCAGCTTTAACTCCTATGTCCACAAGATTTGGTCTGCCAAATGTAATCACACGCACACGTGCATGCATACATAATGAATTTTCAAGATGACTGTAATTCAAAGCCTATTAAAGCAACTAATTTCAGATTTCACACATGCATTCTCACTGGGAGCAAGACAACACAGAATAAATACTAGATTAAAAACGAGAAGATCAAAAACAGAATTATAAAGATAATTTTCTTAAAATTTCCTGTGTGAATCAGAACTGTGACTGCCATAACAAAAAAACCTTACACAAGTATGTTTCACCTTAACAATATTCTTCATGCAGACACACACCTTGTTGAGATGCTGCGTGCTGTGTATTTCCATTAACCAGTCCCAGAAACTAACATGCCCACAGCAATCAAACAGATACAATGTTAAGAATAATCTTTTTTATGAAGAGAATTATACAATAGACATTTCAATGTACCATGACCAGTAAATGGAAGACACTTCCATCCATTAGGTACTTCTTGGCTGTGGGATACTTGGAAAGTAATGGGCACATAGTGAACAATCCAGACTCGATAGAATTGATCAATTTGTGAGCCAAGGATGTTTTGTAGGCAGCAGGCTTCAAGGACGCTTTGCTTGTGGACACATATTTAGCTAACGGTAGTAAGAGCATTCCAGATGCCTTTAGAAGGCCTTGAACAGAATAAACAAGAAGACAAAAAAAGAAAGATGCCAATCAGAAGAACACAGGTGCGCATTCCACGATAAAGGGAACTTGGCACAAAGAACCTCAATTCGGCAGCTTATCTTGACCAATTAGACTGAGACAAGTTTCGCATGTTTTAGTTAATACAACCAATTATGCCTTATGTTTATGCGCGTGTACAGTGTTGTTATAACCAATCATTAGGTGTAACTAGGGGCGTGGACGGCTCATGCTAACCAATCTCTAATTTGCTTATGCGTGAACAGTAACTAGAATGAATATATAAACCAAGCTATCTTGGCAATAAAGTGGCATCTGCTTGATCATATTGATTGTGTGCAGTGTCCGTGACTTCCGCGTCAACACTTGGCTACACCCAGCTGTTGTTATTCAGTTACCTGTATCTGCAAAGATAGTGTCTCCCCTAGCAAAGTGGATTCAAAATATTATCTAATCAGGCAGCAGACATTCACAGCTAGTTTAAATGAATATCAAAGTGCAAAGCAGTGAAAAACAAAACTTGTTACACTCGTGTTACCTGCTAAAGAATTTCTAATTATTCCCGGTAGTAATGAAACCTCAGAGAGGCCTCAGAGAGCAGACTCCCTCCCAGCTGACGAGAAAAAAATTAAATCACTTAATCAACACATCAGTAAAATAAATAAATTAATAAACTATATCTAATCCAGTGCATTAAGAATTACAAAAATTCAGTTTGTGAGGTTCTAAAGAAAGCCAGTTGTAATGTTAGTGAGAGATTTGCCAGACAAAAAGCTGTATAAGGATTGTGGAAATGGGACCAATGGATCAGAAATATTGTTGGCCCAGTTAAGTGTTAAATTAATTCTCTTTCATTTCACTTATAATCTGTACTAAAGATAAGAATGCAAAAGGTATATAAAATTTGGAAGATGACATCAAACTTGCACATATAGTCCATGAACAGATGTTAAAGTTTAAATTTACTACATCCACTTGTCTGTAGTTTTCTCTACCTTTTTTCATATTTCACACCAGTGTTCAGTTCTCTTCCTGGGAGACATTTATTCATAAATACAGTCTTACAAAATAGAAAAAATTACTTTGTCCACCAAGTCCATCCCTTTTGTTTTTCTTATCTTAGCTCTCCTGCTTTCATACTACAGTCATTTATCATTTCTTTGTTTGAAACTTATCTAGCACTTGGCTTAACCTTCTGCATTCACCATAACAGGTTGGTATTTTGTAAAAAATGGGGTTTGTTCATTGCATAACATAGTTTAGATTAAACTCTCTATTCTTCTAAGAATCATGCATTTTGTATTACAACTTACGGTCACCTTGTCTTTGTGAAGAACTTACCTGATGTGGTTCTATTTCTTTTGTCACATAAGGAACATTTGTTTGAGAGAAGAGACAACTGGTTCTCCTTATAAAGAATTAAAGGATAATAGGACCATCACAGTTCAAAATGACAATACCTATGTACTTGAATACGGGACTGAAAAACCACCTAGTCAAGGCCCCTGCAAGCACAGGCAACTACGTAAAACATTTTAAATATGGAAAGGTCAATGAGCATCCAATGCACATCTTTTTCAAACTGAGATTAAGTCCATGCACTACCTCAAGGGAGCTCTCTCCAGTAATCTTTAATTAGCAGCATATGCCAGAGAAAATGACATGGTAGGAAGAAGTTGAATTGAAATAATACTACTCATTGCCTGTAAGTGGGACTAATGCCATTTTAATATGTACATTGGCTTGAATTTCATACAGGACTGGGAAAATGCAGACAATATAGCACTAGGTTTCGTCACCCCCACTCTCATCTGCCTACCTTCTCGTCCTCCACTATGCACAGCATGGCCAGTTATTACAGTCACTGAGAGTGAGACAAGAACAAAATTAGTTCTACCATTCATACATTCAAAAGCTAGAGTCAGAGAATCGAAGAGGAAAACTATTTTAAATATCCAATAATATTGTTCAACAGGCCTGTTAGAGAAAACTCATGATGCCACTTAGATCAAGGTCTCAGGGTACATATGTGATCTGTGCAATCCTGAACAAAACCAAGCATTTTAGAACTCCTTAACATGCCTAACATATGTTACATTAAGGATATGACACAGTACTACTTGGTTCCTAGCCCAAGCAGTTAAAGACTTTGTCTTTAAAAAAATATAACCCCACAGAATTCTTAAGAAGGTTATTCTATATTAAACATGTTGCATATCTGTAGTATTTTCCTCTCCACTTGATATGAGTAACTATATTCCTACTACTTAATTATCCTTAAACTTGTTGAATATGAAAAACATTTCAAAGAACCGATAAATTTTTCTGTATTACTGTGCTGAAAATTTCTCTTTAACTCATGTTAATGTAAATAAACATGAAATTTAATTGGACGTCTAATCACTCTATACAATATCTTTGTGATGAGGTGTATTTCCTTTAAAGGCATTATTTTTCTCACAGAGTGAGAACCATTATGAAAGCATAATCTCAAACATCTCATAAAATGTATTAAAACCATTTGGCAATATTTTTTATTTCATTTTGACCACACTACATATATTTACAGAGGTAAATATTCACAGCCAAGTAGAACCTGAGCAGAGAATTGAATGACGTAATGGGAATATACTGCAGTGGAAAACTTCTCACCTATAATAATATCAAAATTATTATCATACAATATAACAAAAATTAACAACTTGCATGTTTTTTAAGACCCTGCCTATACAACTGTTTCAAAAATGTCTTCTAAGCATCAGAGATGGCACCCTTCATGGTAAGGGTGCCCACAACTGATATCATGTGTGTGCCCTGTTAATCACATCAAGTGGGTGGGGGATTGGGACTGAGGTATCTACATAGTTTAAACACGTAGCTGAATATTTTCTTTCAAAATGCAAGTTAACTCAGTTGTTCCTTTCAAGTTGATACAGTTTATGGTTCTGCAATTGTTAATAAACAAAGCCTACATTTCATCCAAGCTGCCATTGTGACTTTAAAAGCCCAAAACAATGAGGCTAGTTCAGTTGCACTTCTCAACTATATAGACATGGACACCTACACTCCAAACTCCCAACTATGGCTTTCAAAACTTATTTATTTCATGAATGTTGCATGTCAGATAGCCTTCAGAATCTTATACCTTGTTAATCTTTTAGGTGTTTATCTTTCTGTGATGAGAGATGTCTTTTTGCCACAGTAATTTTTGCCACAAATGGTAGCAATCACTGGAAACAACTGAGCCATGAGCATCCTGCTGTCTTAATTTATGCAACTTTCTTTAAAACAGTACTTAAATTATTGTCCTGTTTTCCTCCTACTCCCACTTTGCGACGGCTGCTTAGCTCAAAATCAAATACAATAAAATGAAGAGGAAACAGAATTTCATATGTGAACTTCATCAAATACTTCAGAAGATAAAAAAATCCTTATCAGAAATCAGTTGGGGGGGGTGAGGGGGGGTGTCTCAGAGCTTTGGGGGACAGAAGACTCAGCCATTCTTTCAGAAGCCAGAAAGTTAGCAGATAACATTGCCTACCAGAATGGCACTTTCAAGGGAGAGCGGGGAAAAAAAAAAAGCACACCTCCTGGCCATCAAGGTAGAAGCGCACCTAGAGCTGAGAGAAAGAATGACTTATTTCATTGCCTGTATCCATAACTCAACCCCAAGAGAAATCCAATACTAAACCAGTATTAAACCTGAGAATAGCCAAAAGGCCAAGAATCCCACTTTTCTTCTAACACAAAAAATTAAGACTCTGGATTGTGCCTGAAGTCTAAATCACAGTGGGATCTGAAGAGGGAGCCTTTTATTTGTCAGATATACTGAATTATTAACTTCTCTGATAGAATGCTGAGCCAGCAAAGCAAATATAGACAATGGGTTCATTCTTCCACCCATGCTGTAACGTGATGCTGACATCTACAGACCTAAAATTTCTAAAGCAACATATCCTCACCTCTCTCATATACACCCCTCCCTAAATAAAATGTTTTAGTAAGTAAAATTGGTTTTCTCAGCTTTCCATATAGAAGAACTAATTCATGCAGTTCAACAATAAGAACATTAAACTATACATAAATGGATATTTGTAGCCTCTAAGAAAAACATCAAACATCAAGAAATATCAAATGTGCCAGTGTAATTTATCTCTTGGTACATGTTGACTGGAATAAAGTAATTCTTCATACAATATCCTCTCCATACTATAAAGAAAATTTTCTCTTAATATTCTAGATGCTGGTAGATTCTTTAGCTGGTATAACTCAGAATATTTAAATATATTCCAATAATGCTGCACAATTATTTCACAATGCAAATTTTCACACATTCCATAATTAAAGTTTAATCCTCTGGTGCTCTGATCTACAAACACTCAGTGGGACTGCTATTTGTTTTCAAGATTGGTTCATTAAAACTATAAAAAATTTCACCATGAAAATTGCATTATTTCTTTACTCTTGCTCATGCAATCTTTTTCTTATTGCAGTTATGATTATATCAGTGCAGGCATATAATGAAAACCAGTTTTGTTTCTTTTCACCGTTTAAAATTTTTGTCTAATATTGTGTGGAAAAATCTGGTCACCACCTCCTCTGACTCTCTGAGCTGGAGTAGTGTCCTCTGTTCCATAATTCTTGCAAGCTATTCTGGATCCGCATTCTGGTATTCACATAACAGATTCACCAGTTACCGATTTTATAAACAATAGACCTGTGTACTTGCTTCCATTTTATACTGGTAATACCTCTGCCCATGTTTATGTGGTGACATTGTATGATTAAAAAGCAAGAAAAACACAGGGTACTTAAAAATTAGTTATCTCACTCTTGAAACTTTTTGTTCCACATCACAAGGTAGTTATTTGTGAGCAGGGATGTTTGCCTTAACATATTCAGGTTTGCTTTTACAGTTGATCCAATCTCTACACTGAAAAACTTGGTACTGATGAGAGACAAAACCAACATTCCTATAATGTAATTAATGTTATGTAGTCCCAAGTCAAGAAGCCTAAGAAAAATGTGTATATGCTCATTTAAATACCACAGAAGCAAACCTAGCAATTTATCTTTCAAGTAAACTCCTGAAAGCATGAGAATAAAGTCAGAATGAAAGTTTTACACAGCAATTAGAACACAGTAACTGGGGTCAAAGAAGTCTCGAGTTTAGTGTGGAGCAGATCGAAGAAATGGTTCCCTTTATCACCTCCCATTAGAAAAATCTGACATCTGCGAACACTCCTTCCTCTTGCACTCATACATCTGTAGATATCATTCCTGAGGAACACTGTTCTCCAGGGCTTCTACAGTTACTGAAGAGGAATCTACACCTCACCCAGCTGGAGATTGTCCCCAGGAAACACCTGAACAGCCCAAAGGGAGAACCATCCAGTGGAGAGAGCAGGGCAGTCAGAGGAACACCAGTGCAAATGGCTCACAAACCCCTGTCCTGCCAAGCAAAATAGTTGTTGCTTTTCAAACCAGCAGAGAATTTATGACACATGTAGTTTTAGTTTCAAAACAGGTTTCAGTAATTAAACCTGGATGCCTACATGGGCAGGTATCTCCCCAACTATAGCTAACATCTAATAGGACACAGCACAATACACTGCATTCAGATACAGAATACGATTTATAGCTACATTCCCACCAAAGCCTACTCGAATTTATCTGTACAAGTCTAGATCATTCATTGCAAGCTTAAGGTTTGCAAAGTGAGACAAGAGTGGAACTGATTTTAAAAAACTTATTTTCCGTGGAAAAGCTGAAAGAAGAATGAGAAATAAAGGAAAAAGGTGGGAGTGAAAGGAAATTAAATAAGATTACAGAAAGGAAAATACCCTCCAAAATGCAGCCTCACAAGACAAGTACATAAAGTGCTGAACACTGTTCAGCTAAGTAAAGACAAATGTGGAACTGTAAAAGAACCATGAAAAAAATCCATCCTTAACAGCCCTTTTTAGCTGTTCATGCAAAAGAATGCTAGTGTATCCCATTTAAATGGCGCTAAATAGGGAAGAACATTTAAAGGACAAATTACCTGTAAAAGATAGAGATAGTAGAGAAGACAGAGATCAGAACTGACTGTTGACCAGAAACAGAGCATCTGCTGTTACTATTATCCACATTCATTTGCAGTCTGCATTTTTAATGCTTATCAATTTTTTAACTTATCTTTTTTTTTCCTTCCTGCTGTTGTAAGCTTCATAAAAGATGGAAGAGCTAAAGAGGATTAATTTTCTTTGAATTAGCAGCTGAGAAGTCACAGCAGTGTCGGTTTCTCACATCCTGCAAGATATGTACCTTCCTGGTGTTTTGGGTTCATTTTTTCCCCTCCCTCTTAAGGGAAGTCTTGGAAACACCCATTGTGCTGACTGTTTAAAGTAGAAAGCTTTTTTGATAACTTAACTATCATTATGCACCTATCTGCTGTGCTCTACATGATATTTGAGTTCTTCTGATTTTATTCTTTTCTTAGGCTTCTTGAGTCTTCCTGAAGGGAAGCCTTTCCTACTATGCGTGAAGTGCCTAGATGATTATTGCATCAAGTACTCCAGCCTACTTCCAAATGAAAAACCCTCAAGCTTCAATAGTTTTACAGCATTGTCCTCTGAAAGACTGAAGGAGGAATTAACATATCAGCCAAAATACTTTGTTCAGAAACACTTCGTTCATTTCCTACTGGTATTTGGCCTAACTACAATAAAAGTGCAAGGTTATGATCACCATGTTTAAGAACTGACTAGTCATTTTGAGTAATTCAGTGAGAAATTTGAGAGTATCTAAGTGGATCTCACCTTCAGAGAATGCTGAACAGCCTTGTCAAACCTGGCTCTACAAGGGCTTTCAAGCTGGACACCCAAAAAATGGAAGTGTCTGGTAGTGACACCACTTTCAAAAAACCAAAGATCAATGTTGGTTTAATAATTCTCAAGTCCATTTGGGGGTTGGAGGCGGAGCACAAATTGACACTGTTTCCATGACAGATATACTTCAAATTAAGCATAGTTGATTTGCAGTGTTTTTATGTACATTACAAATGCATATTTCCTTAGCATGTAAAAACTGATTTTTTAATATTTAAGAACCGTGATTGTGAAATACATCTTCATAAACAGGGTAAATAAAACACTTCCTATCACTTGCATTTTTCTACTAGTGCCTTCGTTGCATACAATCCCAATACTGCATCAGATAAACCAGACTTTATTCTTATCTATGCTAATTATTACTGCACATCAGTAAAGGAAAACAAGAAAAAAATACATCATGTATTCTACATTTGCCACCAATTTCACTCTCAGCGGGATCAATTTCTATTGGCATTCAGAAAGCATTAACTACACTACAGAACTACAAAAAGGAGAGATCCAAAATTAACTGTATTTCAGTTCATTCCAATGGTTTGTCAGCTTTTTTCTTCCTTTAAGCATCCACTCAGGAATGCAGTAATGAGTCTGAACCATTGTACCCAAGACTGAACAGGACATCTATGTAAATAAGATATGCAGTTTATTGAATTAATTGCATAAGAGTTATCCTATATTTTCTCAAGTCTCACTGAACCCTTATAGCATGAGCCAACATTTAAAGGACTATAAAATCAAACTAGCTGCATAGAAAATACCTGTTCTCACAACCATTTACTATTTGTGCTACAACAGTATCCATCAACAAACAATGAGGTCCCACTGTGTTGGGCACTGTATGCATAGTATGAAGAGTCTCTACTTGAAAACAGCAATCCACACCAAGATAGCCAGTGAGTGATTGTGACACTGATTAAAGACATGAAGGACAAAAATTAGAAACTTAAGATGGTGTTCCTCATGTAAACCAGATCTGCATAGATGAATAAAGCTTTGAATCTCTAATTTGAGGTGGGAAGGGGAGCACGTCTAGGTTCAGAAACTGCCTAAGCTTCCTGTTTATTAATTTATTTTTCTCATTACCATAGAAGCAACTTTTCTCTGTATGTCTACAGGGAGAAGAGAGGGGGACAGAGGGAGGGTTGAATGAGGAAAAATGCATACTTTCTTACATAGAGACACCTGAATAAACCATCCACAATTTCTGAGGCATGCTGCCATTCCTGTATCAAAAAAAACCAAACATTTTTCTACATCTTTTTACTAAAAACATTTGTAAATACCAGCTTACCTGTATGAATACAAATTAACACATTTAATACTTTCAAAAGCCTATTTGAAATGAAGTGTTGAAATGCTAAACACATCAAAGAGCAAATATACATCCACAAAGAGGTTAAAGATACCTGTTGGTTCACTTTAAAGTCTTCGATGTCAAGTTGATAAGAGTTATGCAGCTGGGATAACAGACAGAATTGCTGTCTTTCAGTCCAATGGCCACACTGATAGACTTGTAAGGCAAAGCTGATAAATAATTGACCTTTTGGGGCCATACCTATATGTGAGATAGATGTATTAGTCCTCTAATATCATCAGGACTCTTCTTGCAGCTCACCTCTGTTCACAGGTTTGGTCTTGTGCTTGCAGGTATAGATTTTGCCACTTTGAGAATTTTTCCCCCAAGTACCTCTGCTACAGAGACCCATTGTGAGCAGTACCCTGTTTACAGAGATATCTGCTCACAGTTAAAAATACATGCATATAAATCTTATCAGTTTGGTATCCAAACTGAAAAATAATAAAAATTAGTTAAGATCAATCCAAAATGAAAACTTTTTAGATTTTTTTCTCCTCAAAACCAGTTATTTTTGAGACTAAAAATTAAACTCTTATAAAACATGCAAAGATCCAATTTCAAATTATGCTCCACTCCCCAACAGAACATTTCAGTACAGCTCCTTTAGACTATCTTGCAGTAAGCAACTTTCTCAAAATCTATCAAAGCTGTATAGATATCCATAAATATTCTTCTGAATAAAGAATCTGGGTATCTTACCACCCAGGTGAGTATTATAACCATACTATTATGGTCATTCTCACATGCTTTTGCTCTGTTCTGTAAGTAATTTTTTGTTTCAAGTGAAATAGCATCAACAGGAGAGACAAGCACAACCTCTAGTTTTCAAGTCGAATTACTCTCTTAGAGACCTCCTCTTGCCCCCAATCCAAAAAGCCAAAATCCTACAGCAACCATCGTCAAAGAGCTTACTGTCTCACTAAGAACTCTCTCCATAACACAGGCTATAGTCTTAGGCCAGTAGGAACAGAACAAATAGCAGCAATCATTCTACGTTCCTTGGCAGAAGTTAAACCATAACACAAGCAGTAACAGTACAACACTGGACAAGAGATTACACATGTAAAATAAAGCCTTGGTCCTGCTAGCTAATGAAAGAAAAATTCCCGGCTATGGAAAACTCTGACAAAGATACAAGCCCCTCTGTAATATAAATCATTCAGTACATTACCAGTAAACAGTTACCTGAAGTCGATGATTGTGTCCTCCACCATACAGACTTCAGCTTTATTTTTCTTCCCTGTATTGTTGAGATAGCTGTACTATCAAATCCTGACAAGATCTTTTTAGTACTGGCTTGGATATTCTTCCTAATCAGGGTCAGACTGACAAATATAGCATGGTGATGGCTAACACCTGAATGCTGGAAACACCTCAAAGTTGTAAAATGAATGTCTATTATATACTTAATTAATATTTTACACTTTAATGAATGCCTATGTTATGTCTTGGGTACTATTTTACGTTACTGATTTTGATAATAGGATTTTAAATTACCTAATATTGAGTTGCTTTTCTTGTTCCTTTGTAGCATATGCTTAAAGGACATGAGAACTGACCTCTCAGAAAATATTGAATAGCCATGAGAAAAATTTTATATTCTTTCCAAAAAAACCTTAACTAAAAACTTCAGAGGAAATTTGTCATTTTCACTGTATTACCATTCAAGTGAGCATTTTTTATATGTAGCAATTTTTGATTCTGAGTTTGACTGATATGAAGATTTATACACAACTCACCAGCTCAAAGAAAAAACAGTAGAAGAGATCTAGTTTCCCCCTGCTTTTATGTCAGGAATACGTTTAAATGAACAACTGCTCAGGCTTTCAGCACAATCTATAAAATCAGTGCAGATCATTCACTTCTGAACACATTATAAGGAAGGTTAATAAATTTAACTCCTTCTTTACTGTCAGACTAATGAGCTGAAACTTGAGAACAAAATATCAAGATCAGAAATAGGTATATCTGTTTTCATTTACCTACTGGAATTCCATAGACATTCATATTTCACAACAGGCCAAATTTAACAACACCCTTCAGTTTATATATCTTGGGCTGGTGAAAGATACTCTTATTTTTTCACCTCTAATCAGAACATTTCTCTGTCTCCATAGGATATTATCCTTTCAATAAGCATTTCACCTTTTTTTTTTTTTATTTGTACATGCCTTTATTGTGATCAGACACCACATCGCTCTTAATTTTAATTGGAAAATCAGTTAAATGGCAAGAATACACTCATGAATTCATGTCACTCCCATTGAAGAGTCATATAAATAGTAAGATATTTACTGAAAAGCTATCCTCCTTTCTCTTTGAACCTACATTCTATCAGTCAGACATCTCATTGATTAGTCTACAAAGAATCCTTAATTATCAAGTAACAAGAAATTTCAGGTGTTCAATTAGCCACGAGATGGAGCCCACATAGTCTCAAAATGCAGTAAAACCATATGGCCATTAACCATGAAAAATGAATACAGATTTTGTAAAGGAGCTGCAGAATACATCCTCTAAATCAAGTCAGGCTAAATATGCGAGTAGATTTTCATAGGATTTAAATTACACTCACCATATGTTTTTAACCTGCAAGAAAACAAAGTCTGTGGTTTCATCTGTATGATTCTCTACCAATAAAACAGCTGCTGAGATTATTTTTTTTGCAATATAAGGTTTTGTAGAAAACACACAGGACTAATAAAAACACCACCTCACCAATGTTAAAACAGATTATTTTACTCCATTTTAAACAGTTTTCTTCAGTAAATGACCAATGCTTTATTAATTGGTAGGGGTTTTTTAAAAGAAAACTATTTAGATGCTTAGATGAGATCTAAGTTCCAGTGTTTTCATAAGCCATATAAAATACTTTGCATGGACCCACAGCAAAGTGCATACAGGTAGTCAATATTATCTTACACAACAAACAAAGTGAGGCAAACAGGAAAAAATTTTCTTTCCACATACTTCAAGTCTCGTAAAACCTGAGTTTATAATTCAGGAAACCTTGAGCCAAAGCCAGCGAGACTTATATGCAGCACAATCATGCTACCCCAGGACTGAGAGGCTGAAACTAAGAGGAGAAGAAGAAAAGCCAAGAGTTAGGAGATTGGGCTTGCTGCTCCTATCACTACTAGAGAGGGATGAGGATTGGGAACAACAGCAGCCAGCACACGGGATTAAAAGTTCCCAGAGAAATAATCACTGATCTGCCTTCCTTACCCTTCTGCCAGAGGCAGCAGTAGCAGGCAGCTTGATTTTCCTGGGCCTGGTGTAGAGAACAGGCATTTTGCTGCTGCCGCCACCATCACCACCACCAATCAGCAGGTTGCCCAGCCCCTTGCACACGTTGAGTCAAGACCTCTCCTGGCTCTGGCTTAGCCAGCCCCACAGCTGCTCCACTCCAGCACTCTCAGACACCTTTAGCCGGTAAACATGAAGGAAAATGTTAAATAGTACCACCTATTCTCTGATTTTACATTTCTTGCTTTAAGAACTAGAGCTAAGAGTGAGCGCAGCAATGCCGCACTTGACTGTAAAAGCAACAGTAAGATGTGTAACTTTTGCACAGCAGTTTGAACCGCAGTTCAGTCAGTTACTGACAATTCAATTCCTTGTGGACAGACCTGGCTAAGCACATCCTAGACAAGAACTAGCTCATGTTTCAACATCACATCTTTCACTTTCCAAAATGCAGAGCAACTGGACACCAAAATCAGAAGGGGAGAAAAAAAAAAAAAGAAAAATCTTATGGCCAAGTTCTGTCTTTTGTTTCTCATATACAATCCTCACAGAGTCAAAGACATTACACAGAAGGGGCAGAGTGGAATTAATTCTGAGTTTATCTGCAAAGAGAGAAGTTTTTTTTCTCCATGTAGGACCTTCAAATATTTCTTCTCCTACTGAGCACTCTACAGTATTGTTTTTCATAGCTATGAACACAAAAACCGTTACCGATGTCCAGTTTCTGTAATCACACAGCCAAGTAGTTTAATTCAAAACACGAAATAGGGAGGAAAAGTGATTATTTTTCTTATTTCTAGCAATTATGCAATTGTAATTTCATTTTTATGTTTTCTCCCTGGCCTCTAACTCCCACTGTGAGAGTGAATACTGCTGGGTACACTGCAAGAGTAAACTGAGACCCCATGCTGCAAAAAGTTGAATTTAAGTTTTTCCTTGAACTCTTCTCTGATCGATAGTTTATGGCTTCACTTATGGTGAATCAGAAAATTGTAGCATTTCCTAGGGCTTTTTTTACTTGTTAGAGAGATATGTTTAAAAATCCTGTGCTGTTACTTTTACTAAAACATTAATAGTTCTATAATTTTTATGCTCCTCTAAAGAATACTGTTAGTACACAAAGAAGTGGGAGAGGAAAACATAAGTTTTAATGACATTTAATCATAAAAATGGAAAAGATTAAAAAAAAATTAATCAAATGATCTTACAAAAAATGTACCCACATGTATTGGGTCTGGCTGAGATGGAGTTAATACTCCCCATAGCAGCCCTCATAGCACTGTGCTCTGCATCAGTAGCTAGAAAGGTGTTGATAACACACCAGTGTTTTGGCTACTGCTGAGCAGTGCTGGCACAGCATCAAGGCTGTCTCTCCAACATTTTTGCCCCCCCCTCAACGGCAGGCTGGGGCAGGGCGAGATCTTGGGAGGGGACATAACCAGGACAGCTGACCTAAACTAACCAAACAGATATTCCATACCATATGACGTCAGCTCAGATATAAAAGCTAAGTAAAGGGAGACGGAAGGGGGGCATTTTTTGTCTTCAGGAGCAACCACTACGCGTACTGAAGCCCTGCTTCCCAGGAAGTGGCTAGACATCGCCTGCTGATGGGAAGTAGAGAATAATATCATTTGTTTTTCTTTGCTTTCGCGCGCGACCTTGGCTTTCAGTTTATTAAACTGTCCTTATCTTGACCCACGAGCCTTTGGTTATATTTTCTTCCCCCTGTCCAGTTAAGAAGGGGGAGTGATAGAGCGGCTTTGGTGGGCACCTGGCATCCAGCCAGGGTCAACCCACTACACCACAGTTATTTATTATAATTGGGGCAAAAAAAATTTCCAATATAATTTGGTTAGAAAATAATGATTTATCATCTACATCAGGAAATCTTTTTCAGTCCACAATAGAAGCTCTCATGAAAGCCTTAAGGTACACACGCACACTTTAAAGCCAGTAATGCCACTTCATTGGAAAGATGTATGACCTTATTTTGGAGCAGGGAAGCAAACTGGGGTCTTTTAGATCCCAGACACACTTGACCAAGATACAGGTGTCTCTCCCTCAGAAGAGAGGTGATCAGTGGCTGGTGGATGAACAACACCACTGCAGTTCCACTGCTTATTCTCTTAGCCTTGTGCCATCTGTCTGCTCAACCCCAGGACTATTTTGTCGGGAAATTCTTTAGAACTGCATTTCATAACTGATGAAGATTGTGGGTTACTGGAGAAGACATGAAGTACCAGACCACTTCTAACCATATAATTCTACGTGCTATGCTCTGTTTAGACTACAGGAAGCAATTGCATGTATATTTAAAACAAAATGCATATCTTTCACTTTTCTTCTTAATTCATAACCATCTCTCCAGATACTGTTAACAAGATTGTGACTTTAAACAGATTTTACAGCCAAATAACATTAAAGTGTGGCAATTAGTGCCTTTTAACACTCACAGTCTGATTTGTGAAACAGGATTTTAAGTAATAAGCCATCTGTTGTTCTCAATTCTAATTGTTGCACTAATTATGTATTTTTAATGGTGATCCTAATTTAGATCACACTTTATCACCAGGAAGTAAAAGGCACTGTTTGTTTTCATCATTTTGCTGAGATACTTTGAATATTTTCATCTGTTCTAGTACAGAAATGAAGATCAGTTTCTGTTGAAATGAAAGTGTACTTTTGTACTTGGAAGGAGTCTGCACATGGCAGAAGCAAAGCAAAATAATGTCAATAAACCAAATTCATCTTTGGGCTTCTATTTCTAGAAAGTACTTTTCTACCATTTGTGTCAAGCAGCCCCTGTGCTTGTAAAGACACAAATAACCACTAATCCATAACATATAACCAAAATTATCTACAGATATTAGAGACTCCTTGCCATGCCAAAATCTATATTAAGCCCACAAATGGCCAGAGAACTCCTGGGTTAAGAAAACCCTTCAACATAAAGGAAAAGAGGGAGTTGCTCTCTACCATCTTTGTTTCCTGGTAGTGAGAGTAAATCAGAGGACACAGATCGTCACAAACGGAAAGCTTCCTCAAGAAAATATTCTGCAATCTCTCCTGTCTGGAACACCGCATGGTTTGGCCCATTCAGTGAAGATCCCTTTGTCAGGAACAGAGCCCACACTGATCTGAATTTAGACACAGCGCTAAGTCGAAGTCTGTAAGAATCAGACCACGGTAACCTCTGCACAGTTTCAGAGAAAAACGTTATGCTAAACCCAGAGTCAGAAAATCTAAAAGGACAGTTTTAAGGGTAAAATATTGCTGTAAACTTTCTCTTAGGAGTCACGAGAGTTAATGCATCCCAGAAAGAGGCTGTATTGACTGGGAAATATACTTTACCATAAACAGCTGTGTATCTGCTTACTAAAAACCTCCACTTAGCCAACTTTGCTATACCATTGCTCCTATAATGCCATGACAGAAATTGAAGGCATAAGAGCATAACACCTTATACAGCTTAAAAACATTTAGCAATTTAAAACTCTGTCTTAATTACATGACACTATCAAGAGTGCATACATTGTGCTTAGATAAAATCTACTTCACATTTCAACACTGAAATCTCAAGATAAACTTTATCAAAACGAAGAGGCATTTGACCTTTGCTTCAGGCTACCAAAAAAAAAAAAAAAAAAAAATGCAGCCACAAAACTGAAATGAGAATGACAGCATGGACCTTATTGCAATCTAAAACTGTCCCCATCTGAAGTCAGAGCAGAGGAATATGAAGAAGGCTTAAGCTTTTTCCACATTTATATTCTTAACGTCTCCCTTCATAAGCACACTGTACAGCCTTCCTCAATCCACTCCATGAGCAGGAAATTCAATTTTCAGTAAAACAAATATTTTCCATATGAAAATCAGGAGATAATGAAAATACTTAAATTTATTAATAAATTAAATGTCCCCATGAGAACTGCAGGAGTAATAAAACGAGGTCATGTTCAAACAGATGACCAGATTCAAATAGTGAGCTGTCCTTTTTTCCCAGCTGGATAAGACAGCTCAGCTAAAATACATCTCATGCCTCTGCAAAACTCTGAAAATTATTTCTACTGAGAAAGATTGTCCTGTTTGATCATGTGAAATAGCCTGAGCCAATCAAAACCCACAAAAATTACTAGGCAACTTTCATATAAATTGCCAGCTTTACCTTTCAAGCTGAACTCTAGTTTCACCATTAAAAGTTATGATTTACTCATGCTGAGAGGTATTTGAGATAAGCATAGGAAAACTCAGAAGGTATCTGAGATACCACTCTGTGGTAACCATTGGTAAATGCTAAGTTTGAATGGCAGCTCTGCAGGCTCAAGCTTAAAATATAGCCTGAACAGAAGCATTACAGGCAACGGGCAGTGGGGAGAGAAGAAATCAACCTCTGTGAGGAGTTGGGTTGAGGATTTTTTTCCCCTTCTGTTCTTTTTAACAAGGTTAAATTCAGTCAAAGTTCAAATGCAAAGCAGCAGTGATTTATAAACAGTGTCTGTTTACTCAAACTTTTGGAACAACTAAAATCATTGTTGACATTTTTTTTGCTTTATTCATATTTACAGACAGAATAAACAAAGCATCACTTTTTTCTTTTTTTTTTTTTCTTTTTAGTCTTCTAGGAGTGAAGGGAGAGGAAGTGATAATCATTTTTAGTTCCTCATTTGTTAAGTCCATTTTACAGGATTTAAACAATTACAGTGGTGGAGTGTGTATGTTGAAGAATAGAACAAAACACATTTGTGTCTACTTTGCCCTCAGGATCCAACTAAAATTTAATTATTATATAGTCTTTGTGCCTCTCTTTTAACATTACTTTTCACTTCATCTTTTAATTTGCCTATTTGTCAGACAAGTAGTTTACAGTCCATAAAAAAAAAAAAAAATGGTGTTCTGTCATGCCTGATACCATTATTTTTTTTAAGTACCACATCCTACTGACAGTGTATCCCCAAGTTTTGGAGGAAAAAACCAAAACAAAACAAAACAAAAGCCCCCCCAAAAACAAAAAACCAAACAAAACAAAAAACCCAACCACAACCTGGCAGTGAAATGCAACAATAAACTTGATCCAGACAAAAGAATAACACAAGTTTTAAAATCTCTGCAATCACAACTGAACACTTCGTGTCCTCACCACTTCTTTTACAATAGTTTTTCACACACACACACACACGTGTGCCCCAGCTGGCAGGCTGACACATCTACTTTTTATACTGCCCAGGAGCTCCAGAGAAAGGAGACCAGGAGGCAGCAACTATAAATTTTGCATTGCAGTGACTGAAATCACAGTTGCAAGACACTGATTCTTCTGCAAGTACTGAAGCCACACACATTAAAGCTACCTTAGTAGCCATACTTTGTGTAGATGCTTGGGAAATATTCCGATGATGGAGGCCAGAGAAGTAACGAGACAGAAACGTATTTATTTTACAAAGCAATTTTGTAACTGTTTGATAAAAATCAGTGTAGAATCTCACTGCTTTACAGTGTAACTGTTTATTAAGGACCAAATCCTCTCCACTTTATCCACATGAGCCAAACTACACAGTAAACATTTCTTTTTTCTTATTACAAATCTTAAACAGACACACTCATCCCTTTGGCTGTACACCTCTGAGAAGAAATGAGTGTTAGTGCTTTCGGCAAAGCAACAAGGGCAATGCTAGCAACACAAGGCTGAAAATATTCATGTAATTTCTATCCCACTTCCAATATCCTACTTCCACTGGGGTGAAGGAGGGAGGACTAGCCACCCATGGCCAGTGCACTCCCAAGCACCACCTGTCTGCTGAAATCACCACCACGAGGCAGTTTGAAAACTAGTGTTTGGCAGTGTCAGAGAACAGAGCATTCCCTGTTTGCCCCCAAAGATAGGCAGTAAGTTGAATTTGCACTAGAGTCTCCACAGGGCTTGTGGCAAAAGTAAAGGTGCACTGCAATATTTTCACTACCAACAAATTCAGAGCGAGGTCTCCATGGCAGAACTGTTAGTGATATAGGCAGGGGTGGTTTAAACAGTTGCTACCCGAAGTCATCACTGCTCTGGCCATTTCTGGTGCAAGCAAACATTACCTCCATGAACTCTTTTCCTCTTATGTCTCTCTTTAATGTTTTAAATTGATATTCTCTGATATGAAAGAATAGTCAGTTCCACAACTGCATGTATTCAGAAAGTCTTGTAAAATAAACACTGAATTTTCTGGTGGTCCTCAAAGCAAATCCGTCTCTCTTGGGAGAATGTTACATTGGTTGAAGCATTGGAAAAAGTAAAGAATATATTTGCTTTGATGAGAGATGAAATGTGAAAAATACTTCAGTACTAGGTAGTGTTACAAAAAATACAGCTTTCAACAGTACAAAAAACCAGAAGTATTCACACACACATCAGATTTTATCTTTTCTCTTGTCCCATTACCTTAGCTTCTACAATAAACAAGTCATCTTTGACCAATTCTGCATTCTGGGAATACATAAAGACTAAAACTATCCAACTTCAGGGTTCATAAATTTACAGGAATGATATAAGAAGTAAAGATTATATCCGGAGGATTTCATACTGCTGAATTTTAAAGCACCAAGCTTTTCTTTCACTATGCACTTCTTTTTCTGGCTACATTTTTATGAACAGCTGGGTGTTGAAAATATTTCTGTACTTATTTAGTGATAAAGTGGCTGTTGTGCTTATTAAATATATTTTATTTAACATAACAAATGTATCTTAGTGCTGAAAGCATAACCATTTACTCATATTGAAGTAGTAAACTGTATTCATAATTTCGTGCTAAGATTTTCTAATCATAAACAAAGCTACATATTGTCAGCTAATTCAAAGTCACTGAATGGAATCAATGCAGTTGAAAAATATCTTTGAAGGCGGTCATAAAAGATATCATTTTTGCATCCCTTTTTCAAAATGGATTTCTCAGACAGTTTCACAAATATTAATGGGGCTGCTCTGAATTATCTGAAGCAGCACATTCTTGGAAAATAGAAAGTACCCTACTAGTATTGGCATGCACTGAAGAGTTAATGCTTATTGCTGAATGATTGCCTGGGGAGCATCAATAGGTGAAGATTTCTAAATAACTAAACAAATGGATTCACTGGGATCAATTAAATGCAAGAATTCATCTTTCTCAGTGAGTTTATTTTCTTACTTCATTTTCTCTCTTTCTGTTTTTTTCTGTGTCTATAAACAAAAAGCACTCTTTTCTGCTGGAGGTATTTGTTTTTCTTCTCCATCACAGCCAGGTAAGCCCCAGTGGAGCTCTACTGCACTGAACGGGTGAATGCCAAGATACCATGCCCTCTAGTGAGACTACCAGCTTCTCCAGGTGCTGGATTGATGCCTTATCAGGAATCCTGCATCACACAACCAGAGGATTCTGTTGTATAAAAGCAGAATAGAGGAGAAGTACAAATCTCTGAATAAAGCTTGGTCTCTACTGTAAAAGAAGCAGCATCACAAGCTATTACACAAAACCAGCTACAAAAGGCAGGAGACACAAAGGGTAGCAGGCAAAATATTCCACGAACACATCAGTAGCAAGCAGGAAATGAAATGAGAAGCTAATGTAATTGACAGACAACATCAAGAATGTGAAACCTTTATTAATCAATATCAGCTTTAGCTTCCACCGAGTATCTGTTAAAGACCAAATTTACTGACAACTAACATCAGTAGTGGGCAAGAACCAGGTTATAAAAGGGGTAGAATTGGCTAGTGATTCTCAGTTGATTACAAAGCACTGATGAAATTCAGCCTACAACACTAAGAATTAGAGGAGTCAATCTCAGTTTTACTTTTGGGAACTAGTAAAGGGAAAGAAGGATCCAGAAGATCAGAAAATGACTTGGGCTACCCTTAAAATGCAGCAAAAGTGGGTAAGAGCAAGAGAATTATAGACCAGTTAGATATTAATTCTTGGAAAAATACTGTCAAAAAAACATTCTAAAAATAATCTGGAAGCACATAGAAGGAAAGGAGTGATGGCCACTATCAAAGGTAAAATCCGTTCAACTGATCTCATTTCTTTCTGCAGGTGAGTTAGAGGATTTGGTAGAGGGGCAGATGCAGTAGGAGAAAGGTATTTTGGCTTTATCCAGGTTTTGACATTTGTTTAACATAACATGCTCATACAACAAGATGGGGTAAAATGGTTGGAATTAAAACATTGCCCAGGAAAAGTCATCACTAGTTCACTGTCAAATGGGGGAAACACACAAAGCAAGGTTTTACACGAGTCTGTCCTGCTTCTGGTACCATTCAACATGTTCTTTAATGATTTGGGTGGAAGAGTATATGCATTAAATTTGCAAGCTGAAAGCAGCGGCAAGCACATCAGACAACAGGATCAATTAGGATTCAAACCAGACAATACACTTGGAGAAAGTAGCTGGAAAAAAAATGCAGTTTACTAAGGACAGAGGCAAAATTCCACACCACACCCTGTGGAAGCAAGGGAGATACAGTGAATCACAATGTGATCACGAATCAAGAACATCAGGCTGCTAAAATACATACACACAAATAGAAACATCATTTTAAAGTGTGAAATAACTCTCCTACTATCCAGCCGAAGGCTTACAAGCATGGACTAGCACAATTTCCAGCCTGGCTAAAGCAACTGAAAGATACAAATCAGGTGGTGGTGCTAGGACACGAGTGGCAAGAATGATCAGTGATGCAGAATACATAACCTATGAGAACAGACGGAAAGAATTTGGAAATTTTAGTTGCAGAAGACTAAGCTCTCTTTGAAGATAAAACCTTAATAGTGGTTTTGAGATACACAAGCATGAGAAATCAGAGTAGAGAAACTCTTCCATTAAACTGTAGGGAGGAAGGTTTAGTTGGATATTTAAAGATTTTCAGTACTAAGAAAAAGCTTTTCAGTAGTAAGGAAAATTGTATATTGGAAGAGACAGTGGAATCTGCATCACTGGATATTTTCAGGAGGAAGTTGGACAAATATCTACCACAAATACAGTTCATCCTGCCTTTGAGCAACATCTTTGTTTCAAGTCCTCTTTTCTGTAATAGACTGATGTGATTTCACTGATTTCTTTCACAAGGGCAGGAAATTGATAGAATTGAGGACGAACCTCACCTCTAGCTGGGCAAAAATTTCAGTGTGCAAAATCAGTTCACTTAGAGTGGCAAAGAGACCATGCACATTTCCCTGTCAATAGGATTACCAAAGGGTCCTATTTCCTCTCCCTGAGAGAAGGACGGAAGCTGCAGAAACAGGTTACGCACACCTAAATTCTCTACATGCTAGACACTAAGTAAGCAGCTTCTAGTTATAAGAAGCTACGAACAAAAATTACAAAGGTTTAAAAATGAATCTACAAAGCTGTTACTAAGACAATGATTAAAAGTTTAATAAAGATAGAGCTTTGCTGTCATTATAGTTCACATTTCTGGTAGCTGGTGAATTCTCCGGGTCATATGACCAAGATACTGTACTGCTCTCCTTATCAATACAATTGACACCATTACCTAGTACTTGTAAGGCCCATCTCCTCTCAAAAATCAACACCAGCAGACAGTTTAGACTCAATGCAATAGCCTTTGTGGTGGTTCATTGATTCTTCTAGTAATACCATGTCATTGTTTGTTCTGCAGATGACATAGACATTTGCTCTGTCTCAATGCTTTGGGGAAAAAAAAAAAAAAAAAACAAAAAAACCACAAAATAAGTCACTTTCTCAACTATAAGCAAAAACAATGACATTCCCACTTCAAGTTGGAGACAATTTGCTTTTTAGGTGTTATTGTCTTGAAAAAATTGTGAAGAAAAAAAATACATATGAAGGGGCCTGCTCAAAATGACTGCTTGCAAAATACCAGCTAAAACACGTTTCTAGTTCTTTTCTGCAACTCTTGTTGCCTCAAAATCATGACAGAAATGTTACCGAATCTGACGATTTTCTGCTATGGATATTGCTTATGGGGTCAGAAAATTTGCTTTGAAAGTGCCTAGGCTGAGAAGCTGATATATGGTTTGCTTGTCAAACAGCTTGAAGAGCTAGACAATACCATTAGATATGGTATTGAAATGATGAATGGATGGATGGATTAACCTCACCTGCTGTGTGTTGTTTGCTAAAGGCATTTTAGTAATACTTCCTGCTCCTTTCAGTTTTAACAAATTGCCTCCAAAATGTGCAGTCATCTAACTTAAAAACAAGACCCCCAAAACAGAAAAATAAAAATCACAGTAGTAAATGCAAGTACAAAGGTATACCGCCTATTGCTTCGCTAGAAAATGTTTCTACTTGACTTTAGTTCAAAGTCACCTCTGGAATACGAGGTATATTCCTTTTTAAGGACCTGATGATGAACCTCTAAATATTTAGATCCTTTATGACAGTCCATTGCTATTTCTAGCCTTATCAGTTTCTTTTGCCTGCTTCTACTCTCCTGTTCATTTCTTTTCCTAGACATGAGCAATTAACACTTCATGGTTTCCATTCAGTCTTGGAGTGCGATATATTTTATTGTCCTGATTTCTTAAACTTTGATGTCATTTTCTGTCTCTTACAAACTGTATTTTAACATCTGAATGTCTTCACATGTGGGATTGCTCTTCTATTGTGTTTCATCTTTTTTCAACACCTTTTAAGTTTGTCGTTTCGGGTAGAGCAGAGGATAAATATTAACACTTAAATAAAAAAATAATTTTAAAAAAATCACTAAAGAAAATGACTCCTCTGTTATCTTTAACAGGGCCATAGCGAACCTGATATTAACAGCTATGAAGAACTGGGTAGTGAAATCACTAAAAACACTGTGTATTCACTTCCAACTCTCATTTTTCAGGAGGAGTGCTGTACAACTTTCCAATTACTTTGAGCTTTATCACATGAAGGTAGACTATGGTTCATAGACGTTTTGGTGAAGTTTCTCATAATAAGCCTCTGTATTTGAATCAGTTTATGCACATCCATCTTGGCATCACCTTCCTAATCTTTCAGAAACTGACTTCTGTTACAGGGTTGAGAAATCATCCAGGTGGATTAATCTTCACGACAGGGTTTAGCATCATTTGTATATCTGCCAGAGTGAGAAAGTTTGGAAATATGGACATAAGAGGAAAGGCTTATACAAGAAGTAAGGCTCATAGTGCTGGTTTCTCTGTTCTTATGCTCCTTTGCTGTCACTTTAAAGCATACATTAAGGTACTATTAATTATCTGAGAAGCAAATAAACTCAGAGACACAAAATTTTAGAGAGAGATTGGTATACCGTAACAACTTTGGAAAGGAAATCCTGGAGTTACCACCTTTTATTGCAGCCCTGGAGAACTATTTTAAAAATAGTCAAAAGACCCAACAGTCTATCAGGACACCATGTTTCTGATTTCAGTTAACATTCCACAGAGATAATAAATATCTGTTTTATCATTAGTTAATGCAGTCCTCTATGTCATCATTACAACCTAAGATCATCAAATGTGGAAAGGATACTGAAACTAAAGGAAGCATAGATTTAAATATTCCCACCAGAGAGACATTTGGTCATTTTTAACTGTAAAATAGGGCATTATTCAAAGTTTGATTCAAAAATGGACTGAAGATATGAGCCAATCTCTCTGTTGTCTAATTAGCTCATCTCTGCCATTATTACTGTAATGTTACCTTTAGTGAGAACTGAGCGGTCTACTAGGTTGCAGCCTAGTAATAGAATTATTCTCATATACTTCATTAACCCACAAGTCTATAATGGATCTTTTGCTATCATCACACCTATAATGAAAGTTTGCCCCCTAAGTAACACCATACACTTATTTAAACCAGCTGGTTGCCTTTGTATAGTAGTAATATTTCTAGTCTAATAAATCATTTTCTCTGTTATCCTTCAGTTACTTAAGGGCTGCAATATATATCACAAAGTCACAGCCAGTAAAACATTTTAAAATAAAAAACACTGAGTTAAAAGTACAATAGAAGAGCCAAAACAGTTTTTCACTCTGCAGAAATGATAGCAGCTCCAATTTATTCTGCCTTTAGAACAACACATGCTTAAAGCATAAGACTCCTTCCTTCACAAAATGAAATTTAAGTGCTGACATCTAAAAGACTACAGTCCCTCAACACTGAAGTTTAATCAGCATACTCCTCTGATATGGTATTTGTCTCAGAATTAGATATCTAATCTAGTATTTGCAGGAATTCTGAGGCAGGTCTCTCTAGAGGAAGATCATCCCACGCTAAAACAGATGTTGACAAAATGCCTTCCTGGGTTTGTTTAGAAGAAGAATCACAAAATCATTTAGGTTGGAAGGGACCTCTTGAGAACATTTAGTCCACCCTCCCACCTCAAGCAGGGTCAGCTAGAGCAGGTTACCCAGGACCACTTGAGTTAAACGTGTCTCCCCTACACATCCAGCAGCATCACATCCAGTTAGCTCTGAGCAGCTTCATATCAGTTTCACACTGAATGCCTCTGGGATCCCAAAACCAGATCTACCCTATAGCCTGGCCTACTCAGAGTATACTATTGCACTCCTATAGAAGTCCAAGCCTTAAACATGGCACAGCTAATGATCCACTCTTCATTTCCTCTGCTTTGTCCAGTTCACCAAAATATACTTTGGCTAAATGTTTAATACTTTGCAAGCATCAGACAAGTGAGGTGCTGGAACTTCTGTAGAAGTTTTTATATCAAAAACCTTAATCAGCTTTGAGATGGAGGCTGAACCACTTCAAGTGACAGTGTGAGGTGGCTGTGGCTACAACGCAAGAGATCTATAGGTCTGTACTTAGTGACCCAAGCATTCTCTTCAACTCAACAGTCCTCTTGTAATTGTATGCAAAACTGAACAGCTTCCGTGGAAGTAACTAAAAGACAAAAAGTTCTCCCCTTCTAGTACAAACTAAACCATAATGGTTAGGAAAGGCTGGCTTGAACATTGTCAGACAAAAGAACATATGGAGACCAAGATAGGAAAGAATGCAAACTCCACAACAATGTATAAATGAAAGGATGCACGTACATCACCTGGATACCCAAGGTCTGTAAAGGGTCTTGGTGCACAAATCCTGGAGAAGGGTCTGCCCTGAAAAATCTGAGTCAACTCCCTTTGTTCTCAAGCTGGATGCCCCAAAAGGTATACAACATATCTTCAATCAATTTTTCCCCCCTATTATTTATCATGTTAGATATCATCCTGTTCAGCATACTGACTGTTATGACACATCCTATGGCATCTAACTGACCCCCACACCCACTCGCTGCCTAAGAAGTCTGGCCACCTACCACAGAGCTCCATTTTACAAGCAATGTACAACTTAAAGTTCACTAGCAACGTTCAGCATTTTTGAGTCCTGTCTTAACCTGTTTTCCATCATGCTGACTTCACTTTCCACACAGAAATGAGAATTTGTAGTGGCTACTTGGACACAATCCTCATTAGTGAAGTGATATAGCTTCACTTAGAGGTATGTCTAGATCACTGTAATATTCCTTCTATTCCTGCATAACCTGCAGTATACTTGTACTTATGTGATTGAAAATAAACGTTGGCTTTGTGCAACTAATCAGAAAATATTTAGTGAAAAAGAAGTTCCATGTACTAATTCTGAGCATTCTCTTTGGCACTTAATGTAAATAACAGAAACCCACTTGACAAAAATATTTACACCCTACTTGTCTTAATGTATTACCTCTCATCATTCCAAACCCTAGCACCAGCACCCATCAAGCTAATCGAGGGCAGTTCATTGATTTCCCTGTATTTCCCTCCATGTTTCTACACAATATAAGCATAAGTCAGCACACACTTCAAACCAAGAGAGGTTTTTTTACTTAGATAATGTGTTATTGCATATAGTGGTACTGGCTCACATTTGGTTCTTCCACAATTTATGCTGACTACATATATACAGAATGGAAATCTATAATGGAAGATTTAGACCTCTGTCTTGATTCTATCCTTAGATTGGGGGATCTCAGAGAACAGAAATCAGGAAAGATATAGTAATTCTCTTTCACAGTACATCTTTTCCATATTATCTTCCTCAGGTCAAGACTAAACTCCAATTTGTAGCAAAGGAATTAAGAGAAAATATATTCTTAAGGGTCTGATTAAATATTTAATCAGACTATGCGCACCTCTAATTCCCTGAACAGAGCTCAAGAGACTATGAACTCCACAGAGAGCTCAGTACATCAGGAACAAGATCAATGTTAATTAGAGCAAGATACATAAGCTTCTTCCAAAGTGTAAGACATATGATAAGGAACTCAATGCATAATTTTAAAAGACTGGTATAGATAACTTGACTCAGGGGAATTGAGTCCACATTTGTTAGTGTTTCCATTAGTAACAGAAACATTTATTCTGAGGTACAGCAACATGAGGCAGAAACTAAAATGCACAAGAAGAAATTAAGAAACACTTCCATCTTATAACACGCTGCCATAAGAAGCTCAGTAGTTGTTCTCCTACTGTTGGTGATGACTATAAGAATCTATTCATTATAAAGAAATAATTTTTCTTCTCATACAACAAATAATGAGACATCATTGCAGTACTGCAGTTACTTTAAAGA